>NC_072020.1:8793100-9393100 GCF_027791375.1 Indicator indicator
TGCTTGCATCCCTCCTATGTCAAGGAGGGGCTGGATGAGGCAGGAACATCCTCATTTCCTTTTCATTGTCCAAATACCCTTTGGCCTGGAGAGGCTACACACCACCTGGCTGCTGGGCCAGCTGAACTATATCCATCAGCCTGCCCTTGGCTGTGCTGTGGGAAGGATTTCCAAAAGCAGCTGTGTGACATAGGTGCTCATATCATCTTGCAAGCCAACAGAACTTGTGCTCCTTTGAAAATATTCACTCTGCATGAGAAAAGGCCTTCAAATGTTTTTAAAGCCACTCAAGAAGCACATAAATATTTTGTTACGGTCAGTCCTATTTCAGACAAATAAACTACCCGCAGCGCCCCGCAAAGATGCTCACATCTTGCCAACAATCAGCATGGGGCTGAGGTCTCCTCTGAAGGTTGGCTTTTTGATCCATTTGCTGTTCTGATCTCTCTTTTTCCCTCCTCTTTAGCCCCTGCAGAAACAAAAGTAGTGAGATGATTTATAGAGGTATTTCAAGGTATTTGAATATTTCCAGCCAGCTACCTCATCCCTGCTATCTTCTCTGACAGCTGCTTTGCTGAGGGCTCCCAGAACAGAGACACAGGACATACAAATCCTTGTCTTCACTCCCAAGAATGGTTTAAAAAGGATCACATTCTTCTTATATTATTTCCTTGTCTTGTTATTTTATTTTTCCCCTGTGCAGATGGCAGCATTAAGCCCTCTAGAGAATGAATAAATATCAACGAGACAGGGCAAAGATGGAACATGCAGTGATTGCCTCCTTTCTGTAACATGGAGATGCAGTCAGAGCCCAGGGGAGCAACAGGCTGGGAACACTAGAAAGTTGTTGTGAATGTCCAAATCAAGGACTGCTTCTAATTATAAAACACATTACTCAGGTAGTAAAGGAATTGATTTGTTGCTGGCAGGTGAAAGAAAGAGACACATTTCAAACAGAGAACAGAGACAGAGAGGGAGAGATGGTATCTATCCCATCATTAACACTGCACCAGCTGAATCCTCCCATCAACACCTCCAGCTTGCACTTCGTCTGAGCACAGCCATATGTCCAGGATGCATCCTCTCCTGCTGCACCTGCAGGGATGCCATTGCAGCTCTCCAGTTGCATTAAAAAACAGGAGGGAACTTTGGTGAGACAAGGATTCAAGACCAAAACCAAAGCAGGATACCAGTGTCTGCAGCAGGAATCACTGGCTCTCCAGATACTTTCTCTGCTCTCTCTGACCCCTTTCTTTTCATAGTCCTCCAAAACAGAGGAACAACAGCTGGGAGTTACAGAACTTGTTTCCCTTGCAAGGCTGACCAGACAGTACCCAGCTCTAGAGGCTTTCGTGGTCTTGGTAAAGGAGGCACAGCCCTGACAAGGGCCAGACCACAAAGCAGAATTTTCCATGAAGGTGTGAGCAAAGAAACCCTACCCTGCCTTCCCCTCCTGCCAAAATATTCACCAAAAAAAAAAATCAAAAAAACCCCAAACCCCAAACCCCCAAAAACCCAAACACACATACACACACACAAACTTTAAAAATAAATGTTAGCAAAAATTTGGTTGCTAGCACAGTTTTTGAAAACTGTGAGTGCCAGACTTCTCACTGCAAAGAGATGGCTCACTGTGAAGTAAACATGTGTGAGCAGCAAGAGTATTTCTTGTGATGGAAAGAACATTTCCCATGAAAATTTCTAATGGTGAAAATAGGTCTTTCTTGTGGGGAAGCATGGGCAGAAGCGACTTCAGTTCTTTGCAAACTACCGTCCCCTTGCTAGGCACAGGAGCAGGGTGGCTCCCAGGAGGGGCTCTGCAAGGGCTCATCAGCCCAAAACTCTGCACAACTGCCTCACAACAGCCACTGAGGGACACAAGGGATAGAAGCAGTGGTACAGTGCATTCCCTTCTGTCAATATTACATGTGCAGCAGGTAGTGACAGAGGTACCATATGCATGTAGGGTTTGAAGATACAATGAGAAGAGAGAGCTGGGTGGCCAGTTAGCAGACAGCAATGAGCAACTACCAGCAGGATGGGAAACATTAGTAGCCATGAAGCACAGCGCAGAAACTTGCCAGTGGCTGGTTCAAGAGGTTAGAATGCTGTTAAAAGAGGGGTAAAAGAGCTGCTGAGGGAGGAAGGACCAAGAGCAAGCCCAGAGAAGGATGGAAGAGGCTCTGCCAGGGTGTCAGCATGCACAGATGCTCCTGGCAGCCAGTTGAGCCACTTCTCTCATCCAAACACTTGCTGCTGTCACATCTGCTCCAAGTGTGAGGCCAGCTGTGAGAGGAGGTGAGGGAGGCTGCAGGAGCATGTCAGTGGGCTGAGGAGGAGCACAGGAGTGTGGGCAGGAGATGTTCACTCTCTTGCAAACCTGTCACATTAACCCTGCAAGGCTGATAGTCAAACAGCAATAGGTTTCCAAGTTTTTGCAGGAAGTACAACTACACAAGGTCAGTTGCCTCATGCTTTGTATGGAAATATTTTCCCTTCAACGACTACAATGGTTAGCACTGCTTTGGGGTCATCCACACCTAGAATTCTTTGACCATCACTAGCAGCAAAAAGCAACATTTTTGTTGCTTCTGTCACGACCGGAACCCAGTTTTCCTTCGTTTTCTTTCTGAACTGCGTAATTATTGGAGAACTAAGAGACGCCTGGGTTGCTGGGTTTTTTGTCTAATAAAAACCTCGATGCTGCCCCCTGTCAGAATTGCAGCAGTACTGGTCCTAACTCGCTTGTCCGTCCTTACCAAGTACTGTGTGTTCTTTCCGTAGCTCACCTTTTAACCATAAATCCCCCTCATCACATCTGAGCCTGCTCATGAGGGCGAGGAGATGATCCAATTGCTTTCCGCTGTGTTGTTTCATGTGCTAAGCATCTGACAGTGATTAATAACACACCTCAACTGCTCTGCTATTTATGGTGACAGCTAACTTAAGGATGACTTAATGAAAAGAAGATATATTGCTGCTCAGGTGAAAAAAACAACATTGTGATGTTAGTGTTTGTGTTTAGTGCAATTTAAGTGGAAGAACACAGGGACGAAGGCACTTTTAAATGCTGATGAATCTAGTGTGCAGGATAGCTTCCCATTTCATGAAGACCAAATTGAGGACAAGCCCCCTATGTACACTGGGAGCAAGACAACCCCTCTCATAGTCTGGCATAGGCCCTCCAGCTGGTGAAGCTCAGTCCCATGCAACGTGGTTGTAAAATGTGCTCCTGATGGTGGTGTTCCTCTCACCTGTGTGAGGTGCAAGGCTTGTGCCATTTGGACCTCTGCCCAGGGGTGGGTTTAACACATCAGCTGAAGGGATTGCCCTTAAAGGGATGAATTACAGCTCTTACAAACATTATCCATCAAATAAATGGCTAAATCCAGAGCTGGTTGTTCCCACTACACTGTGCTGTAACAGAGCAATCAAAAAAAAAAAAAAAAAAAAGGAGTGCCCTTACAGGGGATACTGCCTGGCTAAGTCACTTCTTCTGAGACACTTTTTCTCTGGCACCACGTCACTCAGGCACAGCAGTCGGTCTCTGCAAATGCCTGACAGCTGTGGAGAGGCACAGATGCCAAGAGGGTGATGAGAGTCTCTCTTCTCCTTGTACCACAACACACATCTCCTTTACACTCCTGCTGGGGTCACCAACATGAAGCCCTTCCACCTCCCTATCATGAAATGCTATGGCAGACCCCATTTTGCAGGCTGCTTTGTTTTGGTCTTCAGCCAGAGCAGGTCTGCACTAAGAGGCCACTTCAGCCAGCATGACCATGCTCTCCAGCATGGGTGGTCAAGGCCAGCAGCCAAAGGAAGGAAATCTTCACTTGTAAAACACCACAAAGCATGGTGATGCATTGCTTTTTAGGCAGGTGTTGCCCTTGAGAAGGTGCTGAGGTCCAGGATGATTTTTCTTGAACATCAAGCTGAAGACACCACAGATACCACTTGATTTCACAGTGAGTCACAGAAACTCAAGAACAGTAATTCACCAGGGAAATCAAAAGGAGTAATTAAGAGAACAGAGTTATTAAAAATGTATCCTAAGAGATCTTGTACATGACATCTGCACTATATGGAGATACATGCCTTAACAATGCCAGGTTACATGAAGTCTGGGAAAAGCTGCAACCACAAAGTTGCCATGGTTACAGATGCACAAAACTGAGAGCAATGAGGTGTCGTGCTCTGCCATGACCACAGCATACATCTTCGAGCTGCAACTGTTTAACTGCCCCTAAATAATGCAATTTAAAAAGAGAGAACCCTAGAAAATCCTTATATATTCAAGGACAGAAAAGTAGACATACTAGAGAAGAGATTTTAATATGTGCACGTTGTGCAGGCTGTGGAGAGGCATAGATACTATGTTGGACTGCAAATTGAGGTGGTTATTATGTAGCCCTCATTTCATGGTCAAAACCCCTGCTTAGATGTGTTTATATCATCTTCTGTCTTAGAGATGCCTGCATTTTGCCCACTGATGTGCATTTGCATGCACGTATAAGATGTGGTTGCAATACATCATCAACCCTACTCACTAATTATCACATGCTGATGACGCAAATTAACCATACATTAGTCTCCATCAAAAGTAGATTTCCTTTGCATACAGGGTGCCAGATACAACCTCATGTGGCCTGATCAAAGTAGAAATGATGAGTGTGTAATAACCACTTGAATACACTTTCCAAGCTATTTTGCTGACATCAATTCTAGCAACAAAAGCATAAGAAACCACCGAGGGTTTTAACATCATAGTGTTTACTGCACATGATAAAGAAACTGGAGTTCACTCTCTGAATGCATTCCCAAGGGCATGCTGGTACACAGATGTGTTTTTAGAATGGTGGTAGTAAAATCCAACCTCTCTTTTCAGATTTCAAGTTTCCCAAGTGATTGCCACAGCAAGCTTTGCTGGTGGCATCTTGACTCTATAGGCAAGGAGATGTTGTTTGGAAACACAGGCTGCATCTACAGTAGGAAATAACTCACCTGAGGGCAGAACCAGTGCTAGGTCTTTTTTCTTGCCCTGGGGTTCTCACTCCACAGGACTGTATTGACTCACCTTCCCTTGTCTGGGTCCCCAGAGAGCAACTAGCTTTTCTGTGGGAGTGAAGAGACTGTTCATCACTTGTTGAGCATGGATACACATGGGACAAGCAAGCTCCATACTCATACTCTTTACACAGATGTAGTTCCTAGCTGTGATTTAAGGTGTGCACATGGAGGTGCAGCGACTTCCACCAAGCCACAGTGTCCATTGCATCCCAACAGCAGTTTACTGGAGAGCTCTTCTGAGTTGAGGCTATCCTTCAGCAGATACAACTGGATAGTTGGCCTTGCTTCTGGGAAAAGATGGAAGATAAACAGCAGCCTTTTTGCTCAAAAAAAAAAATCTTTCTCTCCAGTTAAAATGAAATAGATCTGTAATTCCAAAATTATGGAAATGGATATGCAGGATAAAAGGTAAAATAATTCTTCTTGGAAGCACTGGAAACACCTGCACTGTAGATAATAATGCATCATAACACAGAACAACACAAGTGGCAAACACCAAATTTCAGTAAACCTCTAACAAGCAGTGGTTTGTAGGCAATGAAATTAGTGACAGCATTTGGCTCTAGAGGATTATAACTGCTGGGCTGGTAATCAGACTCAAGATTTACACAAGCCCTAAACAGGAAGGGAGTAATTTGCCTACTCGTACATGATTACATCTTAGTCATGTCACACTGTCATCTTGGCTTAATTTCCCTGGAATTAAGGTGAGCAAAGTCTCTAATACCTGCCATGATCTGCCTGCAGGTGTCTCAGTGCGAACTGTGCTGCATGGTGCTCCTGCAGCTCCCACACAGCTGGTGCACACAATTCCCTTGGCCTGGAAAGGACAGTCCATGGGCTTCTATGGCAGCTGAAATGGGCACTAAAAACTTAGTTTTTAGCTGCTGGGGCTCTTTTGCCCTAAAAAGCAAGGTCTTGGAACCAGTCTTTCCTCCATGCTACCCAGTCATTTAAATTGTATGGAGGATCAAGCTGTAGCTATGCTACTCACACAGGATCTTGCTGCTTGTGTCAGCCTTGCTGTCTTTGCCAGCTATTTGAGACATCACTTTCCACTCGAATTGTTCAGCTCTCAGTAGGGGGCATTATTGTCTGTGGCTGCACAGAGTGAGAGAACTGCCTGTGGTTCCTTATTTTATTCTGATGAAAACTGTTTCCGTGGAGAGATTGCTTGGTGACTAGAGAACTAAGCTCACTTTGGTGGGAAATCCTACCAGGAGTTAATGATCCTCCTATCAAAGGCACAGCTGAGAGGCTGGGACCATAACTATCATACTTACACATTAAATCTACTATCTATTTGAAGAAATTATCTGTTGCACAAATTTGTCCATAATCAGATGTTTACAGCTCAGATGAATTTTGCATACACATTCTTTGCTAGACCAAATACTACTATGTCTCAGAAGAATAAACAGAAGAAGAGGGATATAATTGACTGCAGTTTGGATTCGAAGATAGGAACACACCTCAAAAGTCTGCAAATAGAAGTGTGGTATCTTGCAATTTTACTTTCCTAACACTTAGATTTTTTTAAAAGCCCAGATCCCATTCACCTCCAAATTTTCACAATGTGTCAGCACTCAGTATCTCTTCTCTAGTCAGATTTTATCTTACTAATCTTTGACTTTGGAGATAATAGTTGTCTTCAAACATGACCTACAGCACTGCTCTAACACGAGCTTCTGCTTGTGCTCTGTATCCAATTCATTCTTGTACAGAGGAAATAACAGAGCTCAATGTGCTGAAAACAGGACTTAACAGGGTCTTTTTGCATATTTTGGCTGTGAGACCACTAAGGTGTGGTGAATTTAAACTCAAAATTGGACTTCATCTTCAAGCTACAATGTGATTTTCACACCTGGGCTTCTTAAAGATTTCCTTTACAGCTCTGGAACAAAAGTGCTAATCCAATAGCTTTCATCTTTCTAGAGTCTCTGTCCCATGTCATTCCTCAGCCATATTCTGGGCTCTGCTCTGGGTAAAATAAGTGCTACAGTGAAGGCTTGAACAGATGGCCTGGTGCTTCTTTAAACAGTTATGATACTAGCCACTATGAAAGAGTTGGATTTATTTTCATTGTATAGCCTTCTCTGTGGAATATCTCAGTCATTTGCTCCAAGAAGGAGCAAAGACTACTCCTTTCCTCCTTCCCTGTTCCAGTATTCAGGTGAGATCAGATCTTCACCACACACAGTGAAGAAGTGCAGAGGATTATTAAATCCATTAAACAGGAATGCAGTTGGGAACACCAGCCTCATCTAAGGCAGCCCAGGAACTGCTATTGGAAGTCACCCCTCAAGTTATCTCATCAGGTGCCCTTCCCAAGCGAGAGATAAGCACCTCCTCACTTGGAAAGAGAAGCAAGAAAACCTAACAGAGATAAAGCAAAGGTTAGCTTTGGTCTGGGACCATGAGGACTGGCAGCTTCTAAGCACTTTGAATGGCACATTGCTGGTGAATATAACTCTTGGCTATTACAGATCTCTGTATGGCAATGTCTTCTTTCAGACTGATAATAAAGCCAATGGTCAAGACAGGGTCATACTAGAAAGCTGCAAACAATTCACACATTTAAAATCAAGCTCAACTGAAAGAAGCAATCTGCACAGTACTGGTTTGCATACTGATTCTATTATGTGTTTCACATACCAAGAATACTCATTCCTGGCAGCATTCTTGTCTGTGAAGCACAGTAATTGCAATTACACTTCCTAAATAAGTCCAGCACTTTACCTCAAACAACACAAATGCCTATTGCCAAAATTGCCTGAAAGGAACTGGTTTTGATAAAATGTTTGAGAAGTCAAGAGAGCCATCAAGTCTAACTTCAGTGTAGGTATTCCTTTGCATGACACATCATTTTTGTGTGTGGAAGATTAAAGCTTCTTCATGTTTCTACAGGTGTTACTCTCTAAGATAATCACTATGCTCATGTGCTGATGTTCTTCAGATACAGCCTTTTTTATACTCCACACAGTGGGCTCTTTAGGTTTCCTCTGAAGAAAAAGAAAAGACAACCAGTGGGTGCCTGAAGTAATGTGTGTTTGTTATCATCCACCTCACTCATCATAACATCACATGAGTCAAGGTGTCTGTGATTTCTCTTCTTCTTTTTTGAACATCCAATGCAGTCACTCGGAGCTGCTGCTGCAGTTGTGCTGTCTGTGGAAAAGACAAAGATCAAGGAGATAATAGGTTTCAGATCTACAGTTTAAATCTAAATGGCACAAAAGAAGGAGCTTAATTTTCTCTATCATTTCAGATGTGAAGGTGACACCATGGAAATAATTTTAATACTAGAAATGAGATAGGATACCTCACCTGTAAGTGAAGGAGCAGGAGGAAAGCAGCCGTGGTTCACAGGAGGATGTAGCTGCAAGGAGACAGAGTGGCTTCAGCTGGAGGTGATTTTTCTGTCAGCACAAAGAGCAGGAGGAGACAGGCAGAGCACACTCACAGACAGTGATGCTTTGTGAGAGGAGAGAAACCATGCCCTCTGAGAGCTGCTCTGCCTTTCTGAGATGAACACAAGGAGCCAAGGTCCCTGCCCCAAATACACAGACGAATGTTACACGGTTTTGATGAAAAGAAAACCAAACCAAACAAACAAAACCCCACACCAAACAACAAAATTACAACAACATTACAGAAAAACAAAATAGGAAAAATGAAAGAAAGAAGGGGCTGGGAGGGTCAGAATAGTGTGCATGGAGCTGTCATCTGGAGACTCTCCAGGGAGTATAAATTCTCCAGTAAACGAGCAGTCGATTTGTGCTACAGCCTTGAGGTCCTGTGTTCCCAGTAGAGTGAAGCCCTGTGCTTTGTCTTATTTTCTGTTTCTTTTCCTGTGTTGGTTAAAAATTGAGCTCCTAGCAACATACTTTCTCAGCAGACAGACTCCAACAAGGGGAACCAGCTTTAACAACACAGTAGGGGTTAGCTGGGTGTAGCCCCCACAATTCAGTCCTCTTCAACTCCTGCAATACCTAGGGCTGCCACAAAAGAGGGCACAGTTCTAGTAAGCTGTGTGCAAATTCACAGAGGCCAAATATTCCCACTTCAAAGCAATGCTACACAAGGGTTGGCAGTGGGCATGCTTGCCTTCTGCCTGGCCTGGATCACAGTCACCCAGAAAATCAGGACAGCCAGATTTCCTTCTCAGTCCTTAGAAGATGAGGAAAAGGGGGGATTTGGCCATGGTCACTTTGGGCACTTGATAAGAAAGATTTGAACACTTGGAAACTGGTGTCAGCCAGTCGACGAGTCTGAAGACAAGACCTTTTGGAGGAGTGGTGGGAGAAAGGTGGATCTGGCAGCACTTTCCCAGGAGGCAGGCTGTGGGCATCACTGAGCAAAAAGGAATCAGCCATAACACCCTCCCTCAGTTTCATGAACCACAATATTTGTCCTTGCATGAGAACCGCAGATTGATGAACATGGAAGTTATCTGTCTGAAGCAAGGTTGCAGTGAAAAGCAAGGGAGTTTTTTAGCATTAGGTTTGATGTTTCCTGTTGCTTTTCAGAACAGACACAGCCCTCAACTGCAATCAGTGGGAAGCTGCAGTCTCAGAAGGGGGTATAATGCCTCTTCATTTCATAGCCATGTGCTATTAGATGAAGGTGACAAACGTGAGGCTGTGCTACACTGGAACAAAGCTCACATTGTACAAAAAGCAAGTGCAAAGAGCAACAGGGTGGACTGCTGTCACTGGCTCAACTGTCAAGTGAAGCAGGAATCTTCTATGCCTGGATCTCATACCTTTGCTATGGAGATGTATGAAATAAAACTTTTTCTTGCTTCTAAATCAACTTCCTAAAAATAGGGCATGTACCCCCAGAATCATACATGAATGAAGGGCATCATAAGTAACTAGAGATGCAGAGGGGAATTCAGAGAATGAAGATGGTCTGCAACAGAAATTTTTTTTCTTTTCTTAAAAGAAAAAAAAAAAACCTCCCTCTTGTGTGGTGGGTCAGTAACCAATCTTAATAATCACTTGGGATTTCAGACCTGAAAAACATGGCTGAAGAGAGACCCTCTGAAGGACTGCTGCTCTCAGTGAATTTCAGATGTCAGCAAGTTAAACTTCAACATCTTAGCTAAACAGTGACACGGTCACCTGCTCAAATTAGGCATCCAAAAATGCATTTCCAAAAACGGAAAGCAAATATTCTGCTGACCACAAGTCAGCAGAAAGAATTGTTAACAGTCCTGTCTCTAAAGAGCTCATGAATAAAGCAGAGAAACTCTTTGGAAAAAGAGGCAGGGTCTATGAAAGCCAAGCTGAATCACTCTTACCAACAGTAACTCTCACAGAAGCAGGATACAGTCCCATGTTCAAGGAATTCCTGCCAGCAAGAGTGGAAGAATAAAAGAAGCTGTGGTGATAGAGGCCCCTCTTTATGGAGAACAGCAGATGTCAAGGTAGGTCAAGGCACACAGGACTGGTGAAATTGAGTCAGGTGTCAAAGAGGCAAAAACTTCATCCAATATGTGGATTATTCTCAATGACAGGGACACCAAGCCCTGAAGATGAAGGGATTCTAATGACAAGATGTGGTTAGCAGACTTCATATCCATTCCATATGAAAGAAGACTGATTAAATTCATGGCATTCTCCCTGCATTCAAGTGATCCTCCCTCTCATGTCCCCCCAGTGGCAGTAACCAGCATTTCTCCTGCTGCTTCCAAATCCACCTCTGAGTTGCATGTTGCTCAGTACAGAAAGGAAATGAACCTGTGTAATGTTTCTCATGGGATCCAGGCCCGTGTTCTCTCGTTTTCTGCGAGACAGCTGTCCACCTCAGTAGTTAGATGTGTGCTACTGTTGTCATATTAAATGATTACAGAAGAGCAGAAATAGCAGAGCATCACCAGTTCAGTCACGGAATGACAAGAGGTACTAAGAGTGATGAATCTTTCCTACCCGGACGAGAAATGATTGATTTGAATAATTGCCCGAGAATATTCACATGACACTTGAACACAGTCACTGTCATGATTACCAATGACTCTCATCCTCACAGCAAGCCTAGAACTGGCAGGAGTGTCTCAGATAATTTATACAGCAACGAGATTTTCACACTTTCCCAGTTCTGGGTAGTTGCTAATATTTCATGAGACAGTCAGTTTAACATATAAGGGAGCCTTCATAAGCTTTTGGCACATCTATTGATGCCAGCTGTCACTGACTTTCTCCATTTTCCTCTCTCTTTTATTCATTGTCACTAGTAACTACCTATTTCTTCTTTACATTGTGGAATTAGTCACGGTGCAAGTCTTTTTCTGTGCTTAATACTTGATATCCATATGTGAATCACTCTACAATTCTGAGGAAAAATTCCTTACTTCTCAAGTCTCTCTATAGCTTGCCTGTACCATGTTGATAAAGAAATGAATGGCTAAATAAATAAAGTGCTTGCTTATCTAGCTATCTTGCATTCCAAACTAAGCAGATCACTCCAAAATCAAGCAGAAGTTGTCACTCAATAATGAGCAAGACAAGAGCTATGCTCCCTGTCACTTTGCTGTTGTGCTAGCCCAGCTTGCCACATGCTGCTCCCTTCTGCAGTCAGTGGAGTCTGATGGCTAGCAGCAGAAAGCAGGGGTCAGTGCCCTGGTGTGGGACTGGTAACTCTTTTGTTTTTTTAATATCACCATGAAACTACTGGATAACTTTAGCTGGCATTCTAAAAAGTCTTTTTTCAATATTTCTCTCTAGTCATGTTTGCTTACTTGTTTAAGAGTACACATTCATTTCACCTTGTTTTCCCTGTAACAAGAGAAAAAAATCTTAAACTTCCTAGGCAACACCAGCAACTACCTTGAACCTTGGGTTCAAGGAGTGAAACACTGGGATCAGAGCCGTGCATTCAGAGCACCAAGTGCCTTTGCTGCCTCATAGACATGAATCACTTCAGTGACTGCAGTATTGCTGAGCAGCAGATATTTTCATTTCTTTTTTTACTGTTGCACATGTTCAACAGCAGCATGTGAAAAATTGATACCAAGGCATAGGTACTGATCATGATACAACTATTACTGGCAGTCAGGTACTCCAAAGAGGGGTCAACTGCTTGCATTTTCCAAATGAGAGACAGTTCAATGAAACACTGCTCTTCAAAGACAACAAAGCATCTCCTTCAAACAAATTCTTACACCTGAGGTAGAATGATATGAACATGGATCATTTCTTTAGTGAATTACAAAAATTTCTAAGAGAGGTTTGAGGCATGTAGAATTTCCAAAATCCCTCCTTCAGCTCTTTCTGTTGCCTGCATCTGAATATACCAGGCTGATGTGCAGAGTTGTATGCTGCCTTTAGTCCCAGATGGATTCACTGACATTTTTGGCTGAAAGAGTGTTCTTTGGCAGGATGATCGTACAGCAGAACACCCCATGGATGTTGCTTATTAGCTTTTACAAGTTTTCAATCACTGATGTTCATCCAGGTTTATTGCCCAGTCAGCCCACAAGCATTGCTGGGCTGTGACTACATCAGAGGCAGACTGCCACATCCTTTGAGCTTTGTGTCCCTCTGTCCTCACCTTCTAAAATTTACAAGGCTGATATTTTTAAAAATCTGGTCAGCTCACTCACAGCAAGATCCTGCCAACAGCTTGTGTAGATTCATCTGTCTGTCCTGGTTTAGAAAGGTTAACAGCACCAGTGCCCACCAAATGTTCATTTGTGCTGCACACAGAAATGTAGTGAAAACTGAGGGAGAGCAGAGGCAGTAGGTAACAGACAGAAGGGCTGAGGAAACATCACACAAAAACAGACAACAAAGAAACTGTTTGATCTTGTTGACTTCAGCTGAGCAAGGATTGTAGTGCTGCAGTCCAGCATGTTAACGTTCATGAGCAGGCATATCAGTGGCTCTGCTGGGCTGAGGCTTCTGGCATCAAGCCCTCTGATATTTTCTTATTCAAAGTAGTTGCACGTACAGAGAGACCTATAACCCAAGTGCAGAAGGTGAAGCGAGGAGGTATGAAGTGGAAACATTTCAACGTTTGCTTGAGGCTGGAGATACAGCTCTGTCTATTGGAATGTAAATTGTGGCTCAGCTGTTGTAGCTCTTAATTGGGCACCCATCCTCTGCCTGTGCCTCTAAAAGACAATTTATTCCCTGAACAGTTATATCAGAAGTGATTCAGGCAATGTGTGTGGTACCACGTTGAAACTTAAGTTTGAGCCAGGCCTCTAGGAGACATTACACCAATTGACAGTGTCTTATAGGCCCCATGTTGTATCTAACAGCATTGTGCAGATGTCTTGAGCAACATAAAGTGTCTCAAAATGGCACTAGGCACCTATGTCTGGGCATCTAAAATTACTCTCTCTTCCATTAGCATATTTACACTGCCCTCACTAAGTATCTCCTGTAAAACCTTGTATTATGGAAAAGATTTCTCTACCCTTTACAGGCATAGAATCAAACAGATGTGGGTCTACAAACTTGTTACTCTAGGAATAATGAATGACCTATTTTGCAAGAAGTGTTTATCAGATTTTCCTCTTTTCCCATTGCAGGTTATTCTGAAGCAGATGACAATAAATCACTGCAATCCTATGAATATTTCATAGAAACACATTTCAGCTTATGAGCATTTTTTTTTTTTTCCTTTAATGATCGTGTCTGTGTCTTTGGGCATTTGTCTGTGGTACATTGTGGAGGATGTCATACAGGATTGGCTCACAGAAAAAGGCCATAGTCAGATTAACTTACTGATGAGAGAGAAATAAGGCAAGGGTAACGCCAAGGACAGACTGTCCTTGAAAAGACAGAAGCTAAGAAGAATGGAGATAAACAGGATGTCGAAACGGAACAGGAAGTTAGCTTTTAGCCACAGGAATGCAGAAGTATGCCAGGAATGCAGAAGTATGCCAGGAATGCAGATAGTCAGTAACCAATAATGAGCTTTAATTCTGCAATATGTATGAGCTAATTAACTATTGTATTTAACCTCAATGCTAAGTGCCAATAAATGAGACTTGCTGATGAACCATCTGGTGTCCGCATCTCCCTTCTCCGACAAATGGTGACCCCGACGTCCGAATCCTCTGCGTCTCGCTAAAAGAAAACGGGGGAGGACGCGCCACGGTCGGTGAAGTTGGGTTGGGACCCGACGCAACCGGGCCGGTGCCAAACGTAGGAGGGAAGGCACCCTCAGGAGCTACAGCGGTGGTCCTGGGCCATACGTGCTGCCGGAGCCGGAGAGTTGCAACAGCGCTGACGACAAAAATGGACAGGCAAGCAGCATATGATTTATTTATGACCCACCTAGAAAGGAGGGGGGTGAAGGAGATAGATGTAAGAAAAGACCTCACGGGATTGTTAGCATGGGGTCATGCAAAAGGTTGTTTTGGGAATCCACATACAATTCATGAAATCACAGAATGGAGAAAGTTAGGAGATGAGTTATGGAGTGCGGTCCTGGAGGATGATAAGACGGCAAAAAAGTTAGGGAAAATCTGGAGAGTAGTGCATAATGAGTTGTTAAAACAAGAATCAGAGAGAAGGGCAGCTAAAGAGGCAGCAGAGGCGTATAAAAAGAATGCACAGTATGGATCAGAGGATGAGCCCCGTGCACCGAGTGTGACGCGGGTGGTAATACCCCTTGCTGGAGGTACGGGTGCCACAACCAGCTCTGCCGAGCCCACTGCACCTTCCTTAGAAGAGGTATCAGAATCTCCTGTATCTTCTGAACCCATTAGCGCTAACACAGCCCACAAGGCCACTGAGATTGGTGCTTCTCAACCACTGCAGGAGCCAGAACCTGTCCCTGGGGCACTTAGTGACCTGTGGGAGGAGATGGTAAAGCAGAGGCGGGAAGCATGGAATGCCTTGGCAAAGAATGGGTTGGAGAATGGAGATGAGGTGCAGGTGGAGGCGGCGAAAGAATGGGCATTTCCCGTATTTTATGACCAGCAAGTAGATCAGAATGGACAAGTACAGCAAGTGGGTACTTATACACCATTAGATTGGAAACTACTAGCACAGTTGAGACAGACAGTGAGTCAGTTCGGATTTAAGAGTGAACCTGTTAAGCAGATGTTAGATTATTTGTTTGATACACAGCTGCTTGTGCCTAATGATCTACGGAGTATAGCAAAATTAATGTTTACACAACATCAACAGCTGTTATTCAATGCTCATTGGCAGGCACGGGTGCAGGAATCTATAAGTGTGCAAAGGGGGCCGGGAGATCCGCTTCAGGGAATTACGCTGGATGAATTAATGGGAATAGGGCTTTATCGCAGGACAGAAGCTCAAATGATAATGGGTCCAGAGAAAGTAAGGGAAGCTATGCGACTAGTAAGGTTGGCTATGGATCAGGTGAAAGATAGTACGGGAGTACCTATGTACATGGGAATTAAACAAGGAAGGGATGAGTCATTTGGAAGCTTTATAGACAAAGCCGCTGCAGCAATAGAGAAAGCCGGAGTACCGGACTACATGAAGGGTGCTCTGCTAAAACAGTGCGCCTTACAGAACAGCAATGAGGTCACAAAAAGGGTATTAGCAACTTTAGGAGCGAATTGGTCTATAGAGGAGGCACTAGAGAGAATGGCATTGCAACCCTCGGGGCAACAGGCCTTTCTAGTCAATGCTATTAAAGAGTTAGGAGTAGGTTTGCAGAAACAGGCAGAATTGACACAAAATCAAGTACTTGCTGCTCTTGCGCCACTCCGAGCTTCTACGGTGGCTCCAGCAACCTCCACCGATCGGCGTCAAGCTTCTTTGAGATGTTATCGTTGCGGAGGAGGAGGTCACATTAGGAGAGAATGTCAAGCAACAGGTGTCTGGTGTCAAAACTGTAGAAGCGATAGTCACAACTCCTCTGCATGCCGCCGCCGGTCGGGAAACGCCCAGCGCAGCGCGAAAGGCAGCCGCGCCCGGACACAAGTAGCTGCCGTAACATCAGTGCCACCTCCTGTCTTCAACCTGCAACAGCAGGGAGCTTGGGACTCGACCTGGCAGCAGCAGTAAGAGTCACATTGGCAACAACACGACCTACAAAAATTCCTACAGGACTTTATGGACCTATACAGATAAAGGGACAGTGCTATGGAGGGTTGTTGCTCGGCAGATCGTCCACCTCAATCATGGGACTTTTTGTGCTGCCTGGTGTGATTGATGCGGACTTTAAGGGAGAAATACAGATTATGGCACATACTCCTTTTCCACCTTTAACAATTGAAGCAGGATGATTGAGAAGACATGGCAAACTAACCTGTTGGCCCAAAAAGAAAACGGGGGAAGTGTGGAGGATGTCATACAGGATTGGCTTACAGAAAAAGGCCATAGTCAGATTAACTTACTGATGAGAGAGAAATAAGGCAAGGGTAACGCCAAGGACAGACTGTCCTTGAAAAGACAGAAGCTAAGAAGAATGGAGATAAACAGGATGTCGAAACGGAACAGGAAGTTAGCTTTTAGCCACAGGAATGCAGAAGTATGCCAGGAATGCAGAAGTATGCCAGGAATGCAGAAGTATGCCAAAGTGACGCAGATAGTCAGTAACCAATAATGAGCTTTAATTTTGCAATATGTATGAGCTAATTAACTATTGTATTTAACCTCAATGCTAAGTGCCAATAAATGAGACTTGCTGATGAACCATCTGGTGTCCGCATCTCCCTTCTCCGACAGTACATGACTCGTGACTTAATTCAAATTACTGTAATGTCTGGGTTTTGGACTAGTTCTTAAAATACTTCATAACAAGGAAGAAAAGTAGCACTGCAGATGACATTTACGTGAATATGCAAACAGCTATTTGTAAATTTTAGTCAAGATTTCTACTCACAGATGCTTTGGGATACTAAACAGAGATCTCTAAACATTATCTAAAATAGTGATTTTTTTTTAATTCAAAAAATTGTTAATGAAAATGGTGATGATGATGTTTGCTGTGGATATTAAGATGTGGGTCCAGCATTCTGGAGTGTTTCTATGATAATTCACAAACCTAGTGAGAAATAGAGTAGATGGGATCTCCTACAATGGATTTCATCAGTATAATAGTTATTGAAAAAAATCTCTGTGAAATTAATCTCAGATGCCTGATCTTTGTCTTATCAGTTCATGGAAGCTCAACACTAAAATTCATAGAGAATATAATAAAATTAAATTTAGAATAACAATGAGCACTTCTGAAAACCCTCAGTTCTTGTGTATATCTCTTATAACACAAGTTAATTCATTGGATCATTAGCTACAAAATCAGCAAAACAGAAAAAGAGGCTGGAGGAAGGAGTACTAAGTTACTAAATTTTATTTCCCAAAAATGTCTGCCAGGGGCAAACGTTTGAACAGTTAAAGTTTTACATTAATTTCCTGCATGCATGTCTAGCAATCCTGCCTCTCTGAGAGCATTTAATTATGCATACAAACACCAGCCAATGTGAAAGATGCTACCAAACCATGAAGTGTCTTTCTCACTGACTAAAAGCACTGTGTGGGTGTGTAAAAGGGAAGCTCCCAGGCGAAGTCCAAAGACCCACTGACTTTGAGAGAAGCTTGGTCAAGCAGACGTGTCCATGTGCTCAGCCCATTCAAACTCTTGTATCAGACTTAAAATGTTCTCAGTGATTTATTCAAGTAATAATAACTTGTTGGGGTTGCTCCAGTAAAGTTTGACCTTGCCAAACCCCAGCATGTGAATGTGACCTGCTGCTGCTGCTGTAACAGTTTCTCTGGTGGGAAGGAAAATTCCACTGGTAAAGATGCCTGCCATCTTTGAGGCTTTTCTGGCAGATGTGAGGCCACGTACTCGTACAAAGGATGCTCACCATTGCTTCAGCACATATGTTCTGAGTGGAAGAAATCAGGAGGACAGAGAGCGTGGGCAGCGTCATGGAGGCTCATGGGCAGAGGAAAGCTGAGGGTCAGGGAGGGACTCTGAGTGAAAGGGGAAGGCAATGGGAGGACAGCAGAAAAGTGGAGGCTGAGATTTGGGAGGAGATGAGGAGCAAGGGATGAGCCATGCAGACACTGGGAGCAGCAGAGTGATTAAGGAAACTGACTGGGTGGGGATGCAAGGACTGGACAGCCTGGGGAGAAAGCTGCGAGGAAAACCACCGAACTGGGGTGGGAGCAGAAGTGATGGGGAGCGGCCAGAGGGTCGGCACGAAGAAGCCCGGCAGGAAGCACCCCGTGAGGAAACGTGTCACCCTGGCACCCGCAAACTACAACGCCCAGAACGCCTTTCGCGGTGCCCGGCACTGAGCATGCGTAGCGCCCGCCGCGCTCCCGAGCACGGTGGGTCAGGGGGCCGCCCGCTCTCTCCTCATCGCCGTCTGGCGCCGGGAGCGTCGGGCGGTGCTGCTGCCGTGGCCCCGGGTGGACAGCGCCCGCCTGTCAGGAGGTGGCGGAGCCGCCCGCCGAGGGCGGGGAGGCCTTGAGGAGGAGTAAGGGCGGTGGGGCCAAGCTGAGCCGAGGGGGAGGTGGCTGTCGTTGGCGGCAGGTGAGGCGGGGAGGGGCGGCTGTGGAGCCGGGCCGGACACCCGGAGGGGTTGGTTCGTGAGGCCCGGTGGCTGTCGCCTCTTTTCTGAGGGGAAAGTGGGAGAAGGGGGAGGTGGGGGAACCAGGGCGATGTTTGTCGTGGTCGGCGGCGACGGGACTGGAATTGAATAACGGACGGAAAACCCCAGGACTGGGGAGCTCACGGCTTGGACTTGGTAACCTTTCTGCTCCAAAGCCGGGGAGCAAGAGCGTTCCGGGACGGTCGGAGGGCGGGCCGCTCCCTGCACGGCAGAAGCGCGGTTCAGTTAAAGCTCTGATAACCTCCCTAGAGGTCAAAGATGCTGCAGGTTTAAACCCCCAGAACAACTGAAGGTGTAGTTATGTTCCCCCGACAATTTTCCTTGCTGACTCCCCCAGGACTCCTTGTCTTGGGCTCCCCCTTAGACACCTGTCTTCAGCTGCGAAAGCTTGGTGGTCCTCGTTTATTTGGCCCCAGTGGGTACGGATGCTGAATTTATCACATCCTGCCTCTTTAAATTAATTGTGTGCTGACTAAGCACGGTGGGAAAGTTTCTCTTGTGTGTGCCAGTTTGGGTGCATTGCACATGCAGGTTCTTAGGCCAGGCTTACCAGTCTGCTTCTGTCTTCCTCCTTCTTCTTTCCAGCTCCTCTCAATTAACCTAATGTTTAAATGTGTATTAAGATAATTGCTGTTGCTTTGGAAATAAAAAATGAACAGGCATACTGTTCTCATGAGAATAATGACTGTATCTGAACAACTGAGAAAGGCAAAGGAACATATTGGTGTTCTCACATCAGTACCATAGTTGGATAACTATTGACAAATGCTTTTAAATGGTGACTGTTTCAGGAGACTCAGTTGACTCTAGTAATAAAACAGTAACAGCTCATTTTAACATCTGTCTCAAAACACTTCAACCTGTAGACTGGCTTGTTAGGTCAAGACTTGACTTAGCTAGCAAACAGAAAAGCACTTACTGTCTGGGACAACCTTTTTCCCTAAACAAACCTGATGTCTGTATGCTAAACACATTGACCATAAGACAGGGTATTTATTTTGCAATGTCATTTCAAAAACACAGTAAACACCAAATGTATGAAGTAGATACGGGAAACCTGCTTTGCAGTCTGCTTTTGTGCAAGAGTGCATTTTGAACAGTTTATTATTGCAAGGTGGCAGTTTTACTTGGAGTCTCACTTTTGTGTTTTAATTAGCTGTCATCAAAGCTGAGTTCAGCCTCTGACACTTGTGAAGCGTGCCATGAATGTGCCCTCCAGGTACATGGTTAATGTTATGGGACATTACCTGGAACCCGTTATCTGTTAAGCAATACACTAAACTGATTGACTATATGGAAATTTCTGAGTTGCATCTCACTGTGAACTTACTGAGATTTGCTTCAATCATCTGAAAATATGGTATGCTCATCCCCCTTATTCTCATCCCAGTTGCTTAAAAATCGTTGCCTTAAAGTCTTCAGTAAGTTAGGTGGTTTAAACCAGTCCCTATGACAGCAGCCCACATTTTCTTACTGTTCCACAGAGTTTTTAACAGATTTAGGTCTGCCCTGTGCTCTGACATACAAAAGTCTTTAGGAGTTGTTTCAGGGGTCCTCCACTAATAAAATTATCATTTTATCCTAATAAACAGAGCCAGAGATGACTTCTCTCAGCAGAATACCCTTTCTACTTAAAATTACTTTTCCATATGGAGTATATCTAGGCTGTGAAGGAGCAGATTTTTCTAGGAAGTAGTAGGAGGCAGAAAAAAATTATGAAAAAGAAGATGGCACAAAGGAGAGCATTTAAACCATACAGTTAGAACCAGATGAGAGCTTCTCAGCTGTACAGACAAGTTTTGCCTTCTCACATTGCGGGACAATAATTTCTTCAGTGGTCATCTGAGATGGTCACAGAATTCAGTTTTGTAGTTCAGATGAAGAGGCAGAATGGGCCCATAAAACTCAGAGAGGAGTGGACTAGGAAGGGTAGATGGAGTTTTGGGGAAAATGGGTGACACCTCCCCACTGTTGTTGGCTACCTTCCTGGAGAACCCAGGGTCTGTTCCTAAGGGACTTGCCACAGTTGCCACAGAGGGCTCGCTGAGAGTTAACATTGACAGTGATTCTACTGTGCTGGATGAATGCTTGGTATGAAACTCTCCTTCCTTCATCCGCTGTGGCTAGGATGCATTCCCTCTTCTTCTGTCAGCATACTCCCTGTTCTGACACTGTTCTGCCTTCTTCCCTCTGCAACTCTCTCTGTTTGGTTGGGAAGTGAGGAAGCCGTAGGTCTGAGGCCCGGGAAGAAATATGTTTCTTTGCCCTCCAAGCACACAGACTCTGCCCGGTGGCATTGGCAATGGAAAAGCAACTGCTCATGTCAGATCATTCTAGACAGCCCTCAGCTCTGCCAGTGTTTGGGGAAAGCTGTGAGTGGGCATTGAACTCAGTGTGGTGGAATTCAAAGCCAGTGGATGCAGTCTGTGTCTGACAAACTTCCGTTTTTGTTAACCGCAAGGTTTGGTCACCTTGCAGAGGTCAGATTCTTCTCTGTGATGTTATTAGGTGTTTTAAAAAATAGCTTCATCAGTCCTCTTTAAAAGAGCTGCTCTGCTCTGATAACAGTGCCTGCTGGTTCTTTTTAAGGAACTTGTCACTTTTCCTTCTGTCATACATGCAGTTTCTGCATTTAGAATACAGCTTAAAGAAGGACTACAAAATAACCACCAGTCTTGAGTAAAGATTTATGTCTTTGGCTAAGCAACCACTGAACACTTCAAGTGCTTTGGTTATGAAGAAGACAGGGTCAAGCTAAATGCAGAGTTGAATGTAGTGTCTTCATATATCTGTGTGTTGAGGAAGCCTTGATGACAAGGTCTTTGTGACAACAGATCAAAGATCTCTTTTTCAGTGCCATTTAGAAGTTGATTACCTTTTAAAAGGAGCTGACTACACTGTGTTCACACTACATTGTGCTTGTATCTGTGTAGTCTATATGGTGGTGGGAAGCAACCAGATGAAATAGTGTAAAACAGTATCAGTCTCTTGTGAGGATCTGAGAAGTAGTTGTGTGCTTGTGCACACTAGCAGTATCATGGGGAAACTACCACTGCATGACGTACTAGTAATTCATTCTATAATGGTGTATGCAGGTGCAATGTTCTAATTTACTAATTTCTTTGATGTTTTATGAACAGATGGCATTTTTAGTAAGATCTGTTAATTCTGTGAGAAATTGATAATGGCTAATGCTGGGGAATCAGAAGAGAGTAGCAAAGTGAGACTCCTGTCTTCTCTGCTCTCAAATGCAGCTTCATTTGTAAGCTACTGGCATTTTAGAAATCCTTGAAATCAAGCGTATTCACTGGTGCCCTCAGCATAGATTGGGAAGTTGTTGATTGCTCTTGATTGGTTGAACTGTACTTCATGAACCAGTCACTCACTATATCACAGGAAAAAAGCCCTGGGGAGATCATGGCTTCTTGTAGGACCCAGTGCACTGTGAATTTTCATAGGAAAGCCTATGACTCTTTGATTCCTTCTCACTTTCTTCTGGTTTCCTTTCCTTTCTTTGTTTCTGTCCCTTTCACCAGGTCTTTGACTTGGATCTATTTATATACTTTAAGCACCTGCCTAAATGTTTGCAGCATAAAATATAAGTACCCATTTGCACTGTAACATCAAAGGATCTCACTTCAAAATTACAACTTTTCCTTTGAACAAGAAGAAGAAAAGGTTCTTGGTTGCTATGGTGATAAGCACTATATAAATACTTGTAAATAAATAAATAGCTTTGATTTGCAGTATTTTTGCTTTTCTAATGAAATATTAAATATCCAAATGGAAGGAGGTGACGTTTTTGCAGTTTTATTAAATACATATTCATACGCCTTCTGCTTTAGAGTATTTCTGCTGAGAACAGTTAAATACCAAGTTGTTTATTTTTCTTTCTGTAAAAAGTCAATGTTTTGAAAAATCATAGTCTAGTTTTTATAGAAAAACTTTTAGATGCCAAATGCACTCAACTAAAAAGACAGTGTCTATTTAAAATTTAAACAGAACATACATTTCCTGCTAAATGCCTATTTTTCTTACCTCGAGGATATAATATTGTGCTGTCACAACATTTAAGTTCAAGTCAAAAGTGTCTGTCAATGTAATTATGTTCCTGTGCAGTATTTGAAAACCCACTGGTGCACAAGACCAAAACTTGGAAATGTTGCTTACTGTTTTTAATGTTAAAATGACAAAAGCAGAGTAAAAAGCCATATATTCCTTGTTGAAGTTTGAGGAGAGGAGAACTGACTTTTTGTAAGCATTTTTTCTCTGGTCCTTAATGTGAAAGTAGCTTCCTCTCTGTGCTAAAGGTGATAATTGCAAAATGGATTGGATGGAGACAAACTGCTTCTCCAGAAGTCAGTAGCCATCAGTCGTTGCTAAAAGAGCCCTTTTCATTAGTAATCTCTAGGGCCCTCTCCGCTCACTTGCAGTTTTCTGAAGCACAATTGCAGCCCAATGCCCTACTGCTGCACTGGAGTATTCTCCCTCACAGGTCTTTGTTTTTCAGCACCTAGGTGCACATTGTTTTAACGGCAGAGGAGAGTTTATAATGGAAGAACCTTTCCCTAGGGAAAGGAAAATAGGCATTTATAGTATGCAGAAATACTCTTTTGTTAAGGGGTCGGTCTCATTTCTTGGTAGAAACTGATTTTTTCACAGTGGCTGAAGAGAGATTTCTTCAGTCCCAAGCAGTGGGGTGCATCCTATGTGCTGGCACAGAGTAGATCTGCTTTCTGCCACAGACAGCTTTGTATTCAAAAAAGCTCTCAAATTTCCAAAGAACTTCAAAGCACGATCCTGTCATGTTAAATGTTTGGTAGAAGAACACAATACAATTCACTGTCTTTGTTGCCTCTGTGCTTTCAGATTCATATCTATTTGCTTTACCAATTTAAAATACAGTTGACCTTTTACTTCAGCACTTGTAACTGAAAGGACAAAGATATACGTTGGGGTTTTTTCCCAGTTACACATGATTTTCACAGCGCAAAACAAGTGCATCTGCACATAGTTACTGAGAGAATTTTCTCAATGGGAAAGCAGCATTATTGCTAGCACATAATGCTTTTTTGTCATTCATTTTGGTTGAAAAGATATGTAAGATCATCAAGTCCAACCATTATCTAGCTCTACTAAGTCTGGTGCTAAACCATCTTTATTTAGAAGCTTTGCTTAGAGTAGGAGGATGAAATGCACGTTGATATTAATGAAAGGACAAGCTGGTGAGGACAAGAAGCAGAGCTGTTGTGTGTCTCCTTTTCCAGCATGGATAGGACAAAGGGTGAAACAGTGTGTATACCAGTTTGGTCGCGTTTCTTCTTCAAAGTTCTGCTGTTCCATGGTGTATTTTTCTGGTTTTGTTTGTTTTTAATTTTGTTCTCTTTTTTTTTTTTTTTTTTTTTTAATGAATGGATATGATCCAGGACCATCTGGTGGAATTTGCTGTTGTCAGGTCTGGCTTTTCTGATGTATTGCCTGTCAAGTTATATTGTATGTTCAGATGAGTTTCTCAAATGATGTGCTGAGAAACACTGACAGCCCTGAGAGATGGGAACTTGGAAGCTTGAAGAAAAGGAGAAATGCAGAATTAGATTTAAAAATGTAACCTTGATTGCTTTTGATTAGTGGGATTTAACATATCATACCTGTGGTGGATTTGTCTAGCAAAGAAAGCTGAATGAGTGAATTTATAAACTGAGTACATCTAAGTGCACCTAAGGTACTGTAATTTAACTTAGAAGGTTTGTAGTCCATTCCAGTTTTATCGTGAATTTTTCTTTTTTCTCTTTGACACTTAATCTTTCTCTGTCCTCAACTCTCCATCTGTAGACACTCTTATTTAAATTGCATCTTTCCTTTTTCCTTTACTCCTCAGTCCTTCCCTTAGTTCCTCCTTAGAAAGGAGATCTCAAAACATTTCTGATTTTTGTAGGAAACCACCAGGTATCCCTATAATCATGATATCACAGTATACTAATCCTAATACCCTAATAATTCTGTAGTAAATTGGACTAATATTTTTGGCAAATTAGTATTAACCTTTTCAGACAGATCACATGTATGAAAGCAGTAAGCAACTCTGAAATAATTACAGTAATTCTTTTCTTGCTAGTTTAATATTCATAGAATCATAGAATTGCCTGGTTGGAAAAGACCTTAAGATACTCAATTAATTAAAACCATTTTTTTATGTAGAGGCCCACAGTGAAATTGCATTTCCTTACGCATGGCAAAGATAATGCTTCACTTTGTAAACCAGAACCCAAACAAGCTACAAACAGTTTTGTTCATCTTTTCTTCTGACATAATTTGAAGCCCAGAGTAGCAATTAGGCTGGTGACAAGAAACATTTCACAACTCGTTATCATTCTTCTTTTTCTTAATTGGCCAGATCAGTAAAGAAGTGGTTTGTGTTTGAACTTTAAAGGTTTTTCATTTGTACAGTACTGGTGGAAGTCATAGTACAGATATTTATGAATGGGCTGGAAGAAAGCCTTTTTGTAAGCAAAGATGGGATTGCACTGCAAAAGCATGTCCAGGTGTGGTTCTGGAAGCAGATTCACCCCCTTCTTCTGCTCAAAGATGTGGTAGTTAAACCTGGCCTCCTGCTTGTTAGATCCTGCTTAAATGTTGATAGAAGTGGAAGTTGCCTTTGGACAGCAAAAGACGTTTTTTCTATGAAGGCTTGAAGCTGAAGATGGCAGTCCCCAATCTCAGGGGACTCCTTGCAGTTTAAGAAAGAAGCTGGAAAGCATTTACTTACCTCTACTTATTCCTGCATTTCTTCAGTGCTATTTCCTAGTCAGGTAATTGCAAGGGTCCTTCTGTAGCTGTAGAAACATCGTGCTAAACTGACCAGGCCAGTAGAGCCTGCTTATAGGGAAAAGTAACCACTGTTTTGTACTCTGCTCTTCTGCAGTTTCTTACTTTGTGAATATCAGATAGGGAAACTTGGAAATCGTCTGTCTCCTGTGCTGCAGGGGAGGGACTGTGGTGTGCAAGGGTCAGAGTAAGGGTACAGCAAGCTCTTTTGGTGGTGGTGAGTTGTTTTGGATGAAGCACTGTTCTCAAACTGATCATGCATCAGCTCAGCTGTTGTCAGAGGTAGATTTTGGAGGAAACATCATAGGATGAATGTGGCTAAATTCTCTGCCTGTAGCATGATTGATATCGCTGCAGGGAGGCAAGACAGCTCTTCAGTCTTTAAAATACATTAAATTAACTCTGGGTGAGCTTGCTGAGAAAAGTGTAATGAATCAGGGAAGAAACAGGATGTGTGTGCTCTGGCACATGCAGCAGGCTTAATACGCCAGGCAACATTCCTGCAGGCACATGGATGGGGAGCAGCTGGGTCATGGAGCACACTATGCCCTTTGTTAAACATATCAAAGTCCACAAATGCAGTCCTGATAATTAGTTGTCCAGACATAAGAGAGAAAGTCAGTTTGGAAGGAGGGCAATTCCCTTGGGAGAAGCTTGTCAGAGGAGGTGGGTGCAGTGGAGCATAACGCTGGCTGGTGTAGGGCATGTACTAGCCAGCATCCTCTTGGGGGTTGTCTTAGTCTGTTGCAGCCAAAATTTCAGCCTTTGATAGTGGAGATGAATGAAGATCTTGACATACCAGTTCTGGTGTTGCAGGGAGAGGTGGCTGCTGAATGGATCTGCAGTGTGACTGACGTTGTGTGGTGCTTCATCTTTATTTCATGTAGCACAGAGGTGGGAGGGTGGAGATTACTTGAAGTGCCTGGCTAGAGACAGAACATAATTTGTCAGTGTTCATTTGTCTGGAGGGATACTCAGCCCATGCATAATTTAGAAATGTGTTAAAAAATAGGGAGCCGTTGTCATTTGAAATTAGTGAGCATTCATGTCCATTGGATTAAAATCTTGTTTCTGTGACACAAATGCAGTTTAGATTTACAGTGTGGGTATAGGATAAATGGTATGTCCAAAGTGAACCAAGGAAGTGTATTTAGACAGTACTGATAAAACATATTTAGGCCAAAATACCTAGAACTGCACATGAATTTATCCTAGTCAGTTCTTCTGAGGTCACATTTGATATAGGTGTTCTATTGATATGTGATCTGCAGATGGATTTTTTTGCTTGTTTCCATTGCAGTGAGTATCCTTTCCCTCACTTTTTTTTTTCTTGTCCCTTGGAGTCTTTTCCCCTTTTTCTAATTCAAGCCTGGTGATGATATGTTATAGGGAAATAGGTGTCTTCCACCATTTTTTTTCCTCTTGTGGAATCTATATTTTTGTTTTCTACAGGGTACTGAAAGCAAGAGTAATGAGCCAATGTTGCCATCCTTTGTCACAGGCAGAGTGGTAAATTACATGTCCTGGAAAAGGTAAAGATGTATAAGAATGCAAATTCTTGACCCAGAAGGATATGAGTTGAAAGTGCTGATGGAGCCAGGAGTTAAGCATATGCTTAAATCTAAGCACAAGCATTGCTTCCCTTAGGTGTATTTACCTAGCTGCACACTGTGTGACTTGCAGGAAAAGGAAGTGGGCCTTTCCCAGTCACCTGGAAGATCAGTCTGTGAGCAGTGCAGATTTTGCTTTTCTGAGTTACTGCCCTTGAGTCTGTAGTATGAACTGATGTAGATGCAGACTGTAATGGTTTGGCATTTGCTGCATGTGCATCTATGCACTTCCCCTCCTCACTTTACACACTGTGCCCAGGACTGCTAACCCTGAGCAGATTAACACCTCATGTGTAGTAGGTGGTACAGTGATGTGGTGCCTCTGCCTAGAAGGGCTGATGCATTAGAAGAGGCTGAGGGTGCTACAAGGCAGCAACTTTTTCTCCCTCGCAAACAGTGAAATATGTAGATTTTTTTCCAATAATTTACAATCCAACCTCTTTCCCTCCTACCCAGTGTAAAAGCCTTTGGACCAAAGCAGTGTACACTGGCTCGCTGAGCCCACCTGAGAAGGAAACCTCTTGGAAAAGTGGCTAAAGGTGGATTGAGGGGTTTTCTGGCTGCTGGTGGCAGTGTGCAGTAGGCAGAGTGGTCTCTTACTCTGCTTGTAAGAGTGGAAGCACACTTTTTGGCTCTTTTCTCTCTTCCACTTTAGTTCATTTTCTTGCTGCTTTGAATTTGATGGTGTGTTGAGGAAGCAGTGTATTCTCTGCTCTGGGTGCTGTCCGCATGCTCCTGGTTGCTTGAAGTCACCTCTCCCTTTGCTGCTGTATTTGAGCTTGCATTCTGAGGGGATATATTATTTGTGTGTTGGATTGGAAACGTTTTTATTGTTCTTTTTTGCTGACGAATAGCTTGCCATCCTTGAGACTCTGAAAGAAAGATGGGGGATGAGTTTTCCTCATGCTAATTTTATGGCATCTTCAGTTTTGCTCCATTACCTCCTACTGGTCCCTGCAGCAATGCAGCTGGCAGTGCAGTTCTTACACCCATCTCCTATGTTTTAAGTGATTTTGTTTACTTCATATACTGCAATGAGGTCTCAGACTTATGATTGGATTCTCCTTGGTGCTTCACTGGTAAATACAGATTATCTCCCAGTCTACAGATAATCTCTAATAGTCTGCTTTTCTCAGGAGCAGTCTTTGAAGGATGCACGTTCTCCTGCTGTACACCATTTGTCCAAGTGTGTCTTCTTTTTGTTCTCTCTACATGCTTCTTTTTCTCCTTCCCTTGAGTTTAAGTATAGTCAGCTGTTTGGATTTAACTTGGAAGCTTTCCTTAGGAATGCTTTGTTAGTGAAGGGTTCAGTAATTTGCCCCTTCAATTTACAAAGCTTTTTTTATGCTGATAGCTGAAAAGTGTCACTAACTTTTTCCCATCCTGTCTGTCAGCAGATGTCCTGGTTTGAGCTAGAACAGAACTAGTTCTATTCAGTGATTTTACTTTTTGGCTCAGTCTCTTTGAAATAACTACATTTTTGAAGTTAACAGGCAAGAGTGTCTGCTTCTAGAAATGATAATGCTTGATGTTTATAGTTGCTACCAAGGATGAGTATGCAGAAAAGCTATTGCTTACACTTGCTCCTATGGAAGTCAAGGACACTTCTAAGTCTTGTGTCCCACATTGGGGTGCTGTAAAGAAAGAGATTGCACCTTCAGGAAAGAGAAGACAGGACAGGTGACCCTGTACTGCTGACCAATTATGTATTCCATTTCATATGCATCGTATTCAGTATGAAGGT
Source organism: Indicator indicator (assembly GCF_027791375.1). Lineage (NCBI taxonomy): Eukaryota > Metazoa > Chordata > Aves > Piciformes > Indicatoridae > Indicator > Indicator indicator. Next base: position 8,821,908 of record NC_072020.1, read on the forward strand.
GAGGGATCACCAGGGTTAAACCCTTATTTTCAGTGGCTGACCTCTGAGAAGGATTCTGTCTGTTCTGCCTTTGATCTCAGTCTGTGTGTTCTGGAATCCAGCTCCTGGATCCCGTGTCCACCTGCTGCTGAAGCCAGTCTGGGACTTTCCCAGTGCCTGCCCACAGGATGAGTGGTGATAGTGACATAGGTGAGGTGAGGATGTTGAGTTTGAAATTGATTTTGTATATATTTATTTTTCTTGTTATTGTTTCATTAAAGCTGTTTAGTTTCCCAAGTTTCACTCCCTTATTCCCTTTCTTTTCCCCTTTGAGAAAGGAAAGCATCTGTTGTCTAGTGCCCAGACCTAATCTTTGACAGAAGGTTTGCAGATGTTCTGTTCCTAACAGTTACTTTCTGCCTTTTTTCCAAAACTTTCACCTTCTTGTGTATATTAACTGTCATATCAGCTATTTATAGGAGTGTTGTAACCATCACAGAGGTGAGGAGAGGGGTGGTATGGAAATGATACATTGATTTATTGGTGGGATTTATGGGGCAAAAAATAACCACCATAAATGTAACAGCAAGTCTTACACACACACACACAAAAAATCAACCCTCAAATCAGGCTTGAACCTTTTCCTCCTGCTACTGTGCCCTTGATGAATATGCTTAGATTCAATAGTCCTTCCATGAATTTTCAAGCTGCCAAAGGCATGAAGGAATTCTTGCTAGCTATTGAACTGTAAATTGTTGCATATGACACCTGGAGGAGTTGTAATGTACAAGTAACTCTCTGCATTCATCACTTTCCCTGTTGCATGCAGTGGTTCACACTGAAGCTGAGGGACATGATTCATATTGCTTTCTTCTCTTCCACCTGTCTGTAGCAGCAGTAGCCCTCAGAGTGACATTTGAAACAGTAAATGCCTGGCCCACAGCCATGTGCAGCTTCTGCTCTGCTGGGCCCTCTGATGATTCTGTAATCAAATGAGAGACAAGGTAAGGATTGTTCTTTCCCACAGACTACAGTATTTAAGTATTAATCAAAAAACAAGTCAAAGAAAATATTTAAATTGTCTGGCAGACATAGTTTTAGTCCTGTGGTTTATGCTGTCAGGCAACACCATTTTGGGTTTATTTTTTTTTGCCTCCGGTATAACTTAACTTTAGTTCATTTGTGATACTTTATGCTCTGTTATAAATTGTCATGTGAATATTGCCCCCTTGGGATATGCTGCCAACCCAGAACACAGATCTTAGGTGCTCCCTTAGCACCAGCCTACGTGGTTACACTAGTGGAGGTGGTCTCCAGTAATGCTGTGTCCTGTCAGGTATTAGTATTTCAGTGCCCCTGGAAATGAATACAGCCCAAGAGGATTTGATTGTTGGTGAGTTTTTCACAGGAAGCTGCATCCATATTTGTGTCTGCTGGTGTGGTGTACCCTACCCAGATCCCTTTGACACTTTATCTTTTAATCTCTAGTGGGAGATGTGTTTCTTCAGGTGATGTTGTGGTGATATGTGTCATCTGAGACAGGGCAGATGAGCTTACTGCCACCTAGACACTAGCAAGTAGTGGGCTGTGAGAAGCACCATGGTGAGGCCGTGGGTCTCGTGGGCAAGGTTTTACCCTTGGTTTCTCAGTCAGCCTAGATGAACATTTATTTACCATTCTGCTCTTATGAGCATGAATTATCTCTGCTTCCTTTACAGACACTGGTGCTAATTACATTTGCAGGTACACAGTTGGCATAGTGTTAGGAGAGGGAATTGGTTTAATCTGTGTCACCCTGTTGACGTGTCATTACTGATGACAAAGTGGAAACTTGAAAGAGCACAAGTGACACCTAGCTTGAGTCAGAACAGCTACTGGAGCCATCTCCTGCCTTGGTAACTAGCAGGTGACTCCCATGCTGTTCATCTGAACAGGCATTGCACAGACCTGCATAGAACTCCAGAAAAAGGCCAGGTCATGCAGTGGAGCTTTCAGAATGCAGAAGACACAACATCAAGATACGTTTTCTAAAGTGAAGTCAACTACAAATCTAAATCCACTCCTCAACTTTCAAAATTCAGAGGAAAAACATCTGACTTGTTCAGCACCTTTGCATTCAAAGAGATCAGAGGGCAATGAGATAATCCAAAAGTAGAAGGGTAATTCTGGATATCCTTAGTCCCAGCATGACAAGCTGGGGACACTGGGTGGACCTGTCAAAGAGGGGATCTGCTATGTTTTTTTTTTTTTAATTTGTTTATTTATTATTTATTGTTAATATTATTTATTTATTTTCCCCACAGGACAAATTCAGACAGTATGGTTTTCCCTGCAAGTCACATTTGTACATGTATAAAATATGCACATATCTGTGGAGGAGAATAAATACCCATGAGTTTGTTGGGTTGATGTAGAGACATGTAACCTAAGTCTGTGGGTGTAAAATGTTCTTCATCTGAGGGTGTCTGTGTGAGAGTTGGACTAGATGATCATTGTAGGTCCCTTCCAAATGAAGTCTGTTCTAGTCTATTTTAAGTTTATCTATATGTATGTACCCACAGGTGTTAGAGAACTCTCCATCTTTTTCGCCATTCTTATTTCACCTGTTAGGTCTCACTTTAAAGGAAAAATCTTCCTAGATAATCAGCAAGATGTATCCTTGAAATATACAGAGAACATATTTGCAACAAGCCTCCTGTTTGCTTGTGATCTATCTGCAGGTATGTCCCTAGGATCTTACTCCTAATAACGTTTCTTGATGTGACTTCCTGCCATGAGCCTTTTGGTGAGTGCTGTGGGCAAAATTGGGCTGCTCTTCTGATCCCATATGTGGATCCAGTTTCAGGAATAAAACATGAAATGTTCCTAGTCAGTACTGCCACAATTGTTAGCCATCTTCAGGAGCTGCTGAGTTCCCACAGATTCAAGCTCTCCTGAGAAGATTGGTATAAAATGCTTTTGCCTCAGTGACCTTCAGCTTATATGCAGTAAACAACTCTTAGAAGCTCCTGGCTCATTTTTGTGCCTTTGTTTCTACTTGTTTCTACAGTGAAAGATAACTTCATTTTAAAAATACTGTTCCTCTGAAGGAGGGCAATGGCAGTCTTGTTCAATACTAAATCATTTGTTGACCACCACAGCTGTGAAATCGCTTCGCAGGGAATTGCTAGAAAGCCTTCCAAATGGCTTTCCATGTCCTCTAGCAAGGGGCATTTTTTCCCTTTCTTTCCTATTGTTTTGTTCTGTTGTGTGAAGTGTTTGGAGTAGTAGTGGCACTAATAATACTCAAAGGCAGGATTTCTAAAATGTATCCCCCTCCCAGGCAGCTTGCTCTCTGTCCTCCAAGACATGCTCAGCTTCGTGGAACAGCACGATGGTGTTTGTATCAGCGGGGCTGCCCGCTGGGGATTTGCAGGAATACTGCAGCAAATCATCCTGCATGCAAGGCTGACCTCTGGGAGGCTAACAAATTGAGGTGAGCCAGCTGGAGCGGTAGGACACTGCTGACAGACAGAGCATGCTCAGACCTGGAGGAGAAAGGTAGTTCAGGCTGCGGATAGTGCACGGGTTGTTCTGCTGAGAGCTGGTAGATAAGATTCTTTTATTTTTCTTTGTGGTGGTGGGAAAGAAGAGGACAGGAGATTGTTCATTCACCTGCAAAGCACAGCTTTGAAGTGTCTTTTTTTTCTTTCTTCTGTGGAAGAGAGGCACCAGATAGCGTTTCCTGTTATTTAGCAACACCAGGCATGCCTGCATGTGCTCAGACACTCATCTACCAGTGGCAGCTCTTCAGAGACTGAAAAGGTTGCAGGTACTCTGAATGCGTTTTTTGCTGGGTGTTACTGTAACTGTGCTGTGTTTGCTGTGCTGATCGCACAGGGCTCTGAATTCAGTTCTGTTGGTGCTCCTGGCTGCAGGGTACGTCGGGGTGGGGGGGTGGCGTGTTTTTTGATACTATCTCCGTGCCTTCTCTTCCCCTTACACCCTGGCAACTTGACACTGAGTATCTCCTCTGGGGCTGTGTATGTGTGGGAAGGAGGTCAGTAGTTCATTTGTAATCTCAAGTCTTTGTACTCCCTCTTTGTTTGACTGGTGGTTTGTTTTATCAGTTTTCAACAAAAGTCTCATGGTGAAAACGTATTGATCTGGACTAAATTCTGTAGGTTTTCAGAAATGTGCTTCTTACTGGACAGGTGCTGCTTTGGGATTACTTCCTCCCCTACGTCCCCCCCTAAAAAGCATGTTAATGAAGAGCTTGTAGTAACCAGGGAGGAATTTTCGCTGTTCTTATTGGCTGCACTATGTTCTGAACAATTTTTACTCCTTCTTAGGATCTGCAGCACACAGGAGTGGTCTCAGCACCATGCTGGTAGGAAACAGGGATTGCTCAGGCTGTAAATGATGCTAAGCACTAGTCCCAGAATCCAAATAACACAGGTACTCTTCCCATTGGAAAATACAGAAAGGAAGGATAGATAAAATACAGAGAATAACAAGTGGCAGCTGAAGCCCAAAGCCATAGTTGGAGTGGCTGAAGCTCATCTTGTTTAGTACTTTGGGATTTTGCATCATATTCTTTCAAATTCACTTTTGCAGCATTAGTAAATTTTCCCTTCAGCCACTTGCTTTGTCTTTGCTTTTGCTTCAGGTAGCCCACTGAAGCAAGATAAACCTGCTGCTCTCTGACATATTTTTACTTCTGACAAGGAATATTGCTTACAGACTGAAAAGAGGAGACCAGGAGAGGTGTTTTACTCATGACAGTGCTGTTAATGCCAATATAAGCTGGTAGGTTTTGATGGGATACTCAGGTGAACACAGATTGGCTGGAATGAGCTGTCTGATAAGCTACCTCTCTGTCTGTCTAGCCATGGTTGTTTTGAGTACTTTGGGTTTTCATCTTTAGGCTTGGGACTGACTTGAGGGCTGAGAGAAATACTTTTTTTCAATCCTTTTGTATCTCCTCTTCTTTTCTCAAGCTTGTTTATCAGAAGTGAATTATATTTAGGAGAATTTTCTAGAGATTATGGTTAGCTTTTGTTTGAGGAAAGGATTTCATACTCCATGTCATTCTGGGTGGAGAACAGATCTTAGAAATGTGGACCTTTAAAGCCCATGAAATGTTCTTTTTTTGTTTCCTACTTTTAGCTCAGTTTTGTTGCATGCTTGTATGCATTGACTGCTTAGTGCTGGATTTTTTTTTTCAGCTCTTCTTTTGTAGATCAAGGCAGCAGTATTAAGAAATATGAAATCAGTGGCTGCTAGTCAACATGAAAGTCAAGTTGGATCTCTTCTGTCTCAGCTCTCACAGACTCTGAAATGAAATGGAAGAAAACTTAGATTTTCTGTCCATAGACACAACTGGTAGGTTTCCACTAGCCAGCAGTATTCTCCTGTTCATGTTAAAGGTACATTTGCAGTAGGCAACATTGCACAGAGCCTCAGTCTCCTTGGTTGCAGTCTTGGACAGAAAGATTGACAGTTTTGCTTTCTATTTCTCAGTTATGCTAAACCATGAAAAACTACAGATGCATCTAATTTTAGTCCCAACTGTCTATAGCTATGTGAGAGGTTTGTGAGACAGGTAATTGTTATATTTTGATTTTATTTTTTATTAATAAATGTTCTATTTTTTAAATTCTACTTGAGACTACAGAGCCACAGTAGTCTTATTTTTCATATCCTCTCTTTGTATCAGGCTTCATTAAAGGTATTTGTATCTTTAGCTGCTGGATTTGCTCCTTTCAGGTCTGCTCTTTTCCTGTTTAAAAGTCAGCACTTCTATGCTTGGCTGCTTTTTACAAAGAAAATGTTCCATATATCAATCATTCAGTGTATTAGCCTTTCTTTACTGTGAAAGATATCTCATTAAATAAATACAGTGAATAAGATGATAACTGCCTTTTGGGATTAACTTGCATGTAGTTCTGTGAGGATCTGTGATGGAGATGAGAATAAAAGCCAATTCTTGGTTTCTGAATCCTAACTCCCCATCCTTCCAATCAGGAAAGTTGCCTTCTAGCAAATTCCTCTTTGAGCATGAATGAAGTAGGTATTTAAAACTCTGTGTGTTACAGATACAGCATCCTTAGCTAGGCCTCTTGCATCAGGGGTGGGAGAAAGAACAGAAGACATTTTACAAGGGAAGTGTGAAATGCCATGTTTGCATGCTTTGCTCTTCTTGTACTGGTCCTGGAAAGCCAGTCTAGCAAGAGATGAATCTGGGCATAGGCAGTGTTAATGGGCAAGATATCCTCAAGGAGAGAATAGCTGCTCCCACCCCTCCCACTGTGTTGCCATAACAAGAAGGGTCAGGGTCCCTAGCCCATTTCTTGCCCGTGTGGCTCTACCTTCTTCCCTGGCAGGAGCAGCCCCAGTCTGCTTCTAGTTGTGCTGCATTTCTGAGAACTGTGGAGATAGTTCTGCTTGGACACTGCTGTCACACCTGTCAGGCTCTGCACAGGAGCTGGTCAGCTGGGCCAAACCCAAGCTGGCCTCCATGTAGAGGCATTTCTCTTTGTGCAACAAAGTGGTGATGCTCTCTGGAAATGTGTGTCCTTCATGCTCTTTTTTTCATTTTGTGATGGTTTTTAGCCTGCTGTAGGTCTGGAAAACTGAGCATTGACTTGGAAAGTGCTTGAGCAGTTAGTAACAAAAGCTTGGCAAGGCCTCAGAAGGCAGTCCAGCACTTCTTATTTTGTTAATACCTGGAGGATTTGGTGGTCCCACTTCAGACATGTTATTCCCTCCAGTGACCATACAGGAAACAAAGAATGAAAGAGGGAGTCCTTGTCAGAGCATGTAGTGATAAGGTGAGGGGTAATGGGTTTAGTCTGAAAATAGATTTAGATTTAGATTAGATATTAGGAAAAAATTATTTACTATGAGGGTGCTGAGACACTGAAAAAGGTTGCCCAGAGAAGTTGTGGATGTCCCATACCTGGAAGTGCTCAAAGCCCCATCCAGCCTAGCTTTGAACAACCTGGTATAGTGGAAGGTGTCCATGCCTGTGGCAAGGAGATTGAAGCTAGATGATCTTTAAGGTCTCTTCCAATCCAAACCATCCCACAATTCTGTTTGTGTCTTTTTGTTGGTGTTGTTTTTTCATTGTGTGGGCTTTGTAGCTTTTCTCCCAATTTCTTACTTAGATTGTGATTTTTTTAAAACAGAGAAGAGATTCAAAACATTGTCCATCATATTAATAGCTTTCAAGTAGTGATTCATCCTACCCTAGCTTCACAATTAAAAAAAGAACAACAGGACTCGTCTCCTGAATGAATCCAAACAGTTCCTTATGCCAACTCTATTAGTAGGAATTCATCTCTCCCATCTCACCCACTCTGATCTCCTCAACTTGTTAAAAAGAGTATCAGTGTCTCCATCTATGCTTCCTGTTGCTTTCCCACTTCCTAATGATGTTTAAAAGATCAGTTGACCAGCAGCTGACAGGTAGAAGGTGCCACTATGTTCAAACTTTCATGACAATACTACTAGTCAGTGCTAGTTAGAGAAGCAGTAGCTGGACTGAGAGGATGAAGGTGTGACTCTTTTGCTGAGTGAGTGGGCATGGAATAAGAGAATGTGGTAAGCTCTTCATGTTTATGATCTATTTTGGAAAAATTGAGTCCTTTCCACAGGCTTTTAGCCTCTGGAGCAGCATCCGTTGTGGCTGAGCTGCGAGCCTCAGGACATGCTCTTACTTCCATTGAAAAGTCTTGAGCTGCCCCGAGGCCAGTGTGTGTCTTGGGCTCCCCATCTCTGACTGTGCAACTCTGTAAGTCAGCTGCTCCCTGTCAGCACTGGCATCATTCTCAGCCAGGGCAATCTGCTGCTTCCATCTCCCCTTCTCAGTCCACTCCTCTGCTGCAGGCCTGTTGGGAGTCCCTCTCTCATTATTGTTCCAGTCACAGTCAGGAGACCTCAAGTGCATGTCCTGTCCCCTCCCATGGGGCATTGGTGCCTTCTGCTGGCTTGGCAGCAAGAAGCTCTGTGCTGCTTTTACATGTGTGTCTCTTCTGGCTGGGGTCTGGTCTATCAGCTGTCACATCTTCTCTTGCTGAAGAGTGGTGCTTTAGCATTTCAAAGCAGAGAGTGAAAAAATGTCAGTCCATGTGATTTCCTTGGTAACTGGGACACGCTGCCTGTGTGGAGCAAAGCTGTGGTGATCCCAGTGTCACTGGGAAGTGAGAGGGTGGATTAATGTGGTAGAGATGGGGAGGAGTGAGTGGCCTAGATGCTGACCTGTATGTAAAAAGTGCAGAGGACCCTTCTCTTAAGGTAAATAGCAGTGTGCCTAGCCTGCCACTTCTGCAAGTACTTTTCAGTTCTTAAGATGTTCTTTAATGACACCATGGGATGGAAGGGGCAGATCTTTTACCCATTTTGTGAGGGAGGTTTGCTATGAAGGTTTCTTTTATTGTAAAGTAGCTCTCTTGAGGTGGAAGACTAAATATTTTCTCCTATTTTACAATTACATGCTACCTCTTGGGAAAGTTTCCCATCCCAGGACTGCTGCTGCTGACAACACTTTATGACTGATTTTGGCTTGGGGGACTGGGGAACCCAGGGACATGGCAAGAGATTGCTTGCCTTTAGCCCTTTAGTGCAGCCTCTTCTGGCAATGTAAAAGTAAACAGTGGTCTAGCTTGTAACTGTATGTTGTGTTGCTCCTAGAAGGACCAAGACAAAGAATTTAAGGCAGTTCCCCAAGTACCCATAGAATTCTACTTTCAGTTCTGCCAGCAACATCCCTTCCTGTCCACATCCCCATGTCTACTTCCATCAAAAGCAGCTTTCAGCCAAGCAGCATGAACCAGGATTTACCACTTGGCAACAAAGAACAGGAATGAGGATGGATTCCTTTAGCACTGCTAGCTTTTAACATTCATTCCTGACTCCTGTTTGGCTAATGCACAGTCACTTCAGCTTAGTGCAGGGAAGGAAAAGAGCTGCAGTGAGGGAAGAGGTGGAGCAGGACCTAGCATGTGGTTTTTATTACAAAGCTGAGTTGTTTATTCATGTCCATTGAGGACGTATTGCTGTAGCAGAGTCTGACATGAAACTTGGTGACTTCCAAACTCTGGCCAGGACCATCAGGCTGCATTTCTGAAGTGCCTCTTACGCCCTTCTGTTTGAGCTGCAGGGGTGAGAACGAATCAGTCAGGGGTGAAACATCAGGACAGGCTATGGTCGGTGGAGCTCTCCACCACCTAGGAAGCGCAGATGGTATCGCTGGTGTTTGTATGGGCTGCTGGCTTCCCATGCCTTTGAAACACCCACACATACACGTGCTGCTGGAATAATAAAAGAGGCCATGTGGGTTTTCCCCTCTGCCAGGTCCTTAACTTGTATTGACTCCGTTGGATTTATAGGTGCTTTGTTCTGCTGACTTGCAGTAGTTAACTTTCACAATGCCTGCAGATTTGCCTTTGTTTGAAGTGTGTGTATGTGGCAGAGGACTTGACTGTTAAAGGTCTCCTTCATGACTGTAGGCTTTTCACGTGGCTTCTTGGGCTCAGTCCTTGGGGATGCTGCTGAACTCATTTACAGCTGTAGTCACAAGATGAGAGGTCTGTGTTGGAGAGGTTATGGTAGAGAGTTTGATGATATCATGAGACATCTTCCAGAAACAGTGAATAAGTAAAATGAAGTTTTGGAATCTGGTATCCACAAAAATAACTTAAGATTTGTCCCCATAAAAATTCTGGTTGCATTAGCAGAGCCTGAGTGATGTACCACTGTCCCCAGCAGGTTGCCATTCAAAGCTGTCCATGGAAGAGCCATGGTTGAAAGTTGCAAAGCCATCAGGAGCAGCAATGATCCCCTGTTATAGAGAAGGAAAGACAGAGGTAATATGACAGCCATTGTTTGTCTGTGGCACCTGGGCCAAGATTAGGTTTAAATTGCTATGGTAGAAAAAAAGGCTGAGTGTTAGGAAAGAGTTTATCTTGGTCTTTCATGTCTCTATTGCTAGAGACTGGCTGAAGAGAAGAATGAGTATTAAGAATGAGATAAGCATCTTTAGGGAGAGCTGATCCTGCTCTGATAATGAGATGACCACTTTGAGTCCCTTCTCGTTTCCTTTTCCGTGGCTGAAATAAAAACAAGTGTTTTAAGTGTTTGCTTTTAGGGATTTACTAAATGAGTTTTTTAGACCACTTGCCAAAGAAGGTGGGCTTAATTTCTGTTTAATTGGAGTAGCAAAAGGTGCTCTGAAATTGAAATGAGTTTGTTGCTCAGATCCCCAGAGACTACCTCTTGAATCTGTGTGCCTTACGGCTAGCACTTGTTGCTTTGGCATTTTTCAGTGGCCTACATACCTTGACTTCTTTCTAAGATGGATCCCACAGGCTGTTGAATTCCATGAATGATTCTCCTTTCAGTTCCAAGATGCATGAACCAGGTTGCAGGATCAAGCTTTTAGGCTAGAATACCTCCTTTCAAAAGAACTCCCTTGGTGGTTAGAGGAGGTGTTCACCTTGGTCCTAAATACGCCTTGCTGTCTTTCTCCACTCTGCCATATAAGCATCATCTCTGGGTTCAAATGCTAAAGGACTATTGCTTGGGATATCAGAGCATGTCTCTGAGACATGAGGCTTTTTCCCCTCACTGCAAACTTTCATCAAAGAGAGTTTAAATTGCTGTCTTTAAAAACTGCAGCTAGAAACAGTCTAATCTGGTATATACCAATCAGAAATCTCTCTTCCTGAAGCTCCTCATGAGTCATGACTGAAATTGTTTACACCCTGACTAGCAGTAAGATGCATAATGAAAGTTGGAACCCATAAAAGGTGTAGGTGAATCAATATTTCAATTGAAGTTCACAGCTGAAAATATAATCAATATTCTGATATAAGCCACTCACTCATGTTTCTGCACAGAAAGAAAACAGGGGCAAGATCTCTCCCATAACAGAAAAGAAACAGGGAAGCCTTGGAGCAGCACAGGAAAGGTTCTCAGGTTGGGCTGGGAAAACACCAACACTGGGAACACTCGAAATGCATTACCTTCCCATTTGTATAAGGGTTGGCTGTGCTCGTGCAAGTCAGACTCTCACTAACTGAAATTTGATTGCTTTAATGAAGCACCAGTTCCTCACATAAAGAGCAGAGCTCTGCTCTGTCCCGTGCCAGTATTTCTTTTGGAAGATGAGGACAGCTAGCCTTTGATCCCAGATTGCAGCCACAGAAATGACTGAGAGACTTGGGAGTCTCCCACAGGGCAATCCATAAACCTGCAAGTGCTCTCCCAGTAAAATTAAATTGAACATTATATGCAATATATTATGTTCCCATTTCATATTGGAATGGAGGGTAGCAAAATCTATACTTGGCAATGCTCCTTGTAGTATTAGTATCTGCATAGTAAAGGCAAGAGGCAGTTGGGTCCTTGCAGCCATAGGACTGAACGAGAGAAGGCAGAACAAGAGAAGGAGCTAAGTCTCCCAAGCCCTGTGTGAGTGACCCAGTGCTTGCAGTGTTCTGCAAACAGCAGAATTAACCAAAGTCCCAGGGAGCATACCTTTTTTGCTGGCAAAGCTTCATAGAGCTCATCTTCCAACTCTCACTTCTTCTTCTCCAAAAGTGTAGAAATAAAAATGAGAAAGGAAGCCTTCCTGTAGAGCAGCTCCCAGTTCTGTTTCTTTTTTTTTTTTTTTTTTTATAGTTGGGGCAGTGCTTTGGCACTCTTTTTTTTTTCCCCTCAATTCCTGGGGAAAAAAAAAAGCCTTAACTTTCTTGAGTAGTCCATCAAATGTGCTTTGTGGTGGAGCTGTAAACCTGACGTTTAAATGGTTCCTTTCTTGTTTTATTTTTCACAGGTCTTTGCCCTCACCATGTCAAGGAGTGTTAATGATGTCTTCCCTCTCCATTGCATTCCCCACCTGCCATCCTGCTAGGATCTAACTACAGAATGAACATAGCAGCTGTGTTTAATGCCCTGCTGGTGTGTGTGCTGGCTGCTGTGCTGTGGAAGTACATGAAGCTGCGAGAACATGTCTTCGAGATCGAAGAGGAGCTGGTCCTTACACGGCAGTCTCAGGAGCTTTCTCAGGCTCAGATTGACTACCATGCAGCTCTCCAGGCACTGGTGGAGGATGGTACCAGGATGGTGTGCACTGGCAGGATGCACACTGACCGCGTCTGCCGCTTTGAGTCCCTCTGCTACTCTACCGAGGCTGAGGAGTTTGTCTACTTTCACAGCAACTCCTCGGTCATGCTGCCCAACCTGGGCTCCCGAAGGTTCCAGCCAGCTCTGCTTGACCTCTCTTCAGTGGAAGACCACAACACCCAGTACTTCAACTTTGTGGAGCTGCCAGCTGCTGCCCTGAAATTTATGCCAAAGCCAGTCTTTGTGCCTGATGTGGCACTGATTGTGAACAGGTTCAACCCAGACAACCTGATGCATGTCTTTCATGATGACCTTCTCCCCATTTATTACACCATGCAGCAGTTCTCTGATCTAGATATGGAGGCACGGCTTTTCTTCATGGAAGGGTGGAGTGAAGGTGTTCACTTTGACCTCTACAAGTTACTGAGTAACAAGCAGCCACTCCTCAGGGAGCAGCTTAAAACCCTGGGCAGGCTCCTCTGCTTTACCAAATCGTATGTGGGACTGTCCAAAATCACCACCTGGTACCAGTATGGGTTTGTCCAGCCACAAGGGCCAAAGGCTAACATTTTAGTTTCTGGCAATGAGATCAGGCAGTTCACCAAATTCATGATGCAGAAGCTGAACGTCAGCTTGGAGGAAAGCTCCAGTGAGGAGTACATCGTAGTGTTCAGTCGAACAATCAACAGACTTATCCTAAATGAGGCAGAACTAATACTGGCCCTTGCTCAGGAGTTCCAGATGAAAACCATTACTGTCTCTCTGGAGGAGCATTCGTTTTCTGACATTGTCCGCTTGATCAGCAATGCTTCCATGCTGGTCAGCATGCACGGGGCCCAGTTAGTCACATCTCTCTTCCTGCCAAGAGGTGCCACAGTGGTGGAGCTTTTTCCTTATGCTATCAACCCTGAACACTACAGCCCTTACAAAACCCTGACAACCCTTCCTGGCATGGACTTGCAGTACATTGCCTGGCAGAACACCAATAGGGAAGACACCGTTACCTACCCGGACAGACCTTGGGATCAGGGTGGGATTGCTCACCTGGACAAAGCTGAGCAAGAGCGCATCATGAAGAACACAGAGGTGCCACGGCACCTCTGCTGCCGCAACCCTGAGTGGCTGTTCCGTGCCTACCAGGACACGAAAGTGAACATCCCCTCTCTCATCCACGTGATCAGGCAGACTGTGAAGTCCAAGCCCGGGCTCAAGAAGCACAAGTGGTCTGGTAGCCTCTATCCTGGCAAAGTGAGGGATGCCAAGTGTCAAGCCTCTGTCCAGGGCACAAGCGAAGCTAAACTGGCAGTGTCCTGGCAGATCCCCTGGAACCTGAAATATCTCAAGGTCAGAGAAGTTAAATATGAAGTCTGGATACAAGAGCAAGGGGAAAACACTTACATGCCTTATATGTTGTCCCATCAGAATCACACCTTCTCAGAAAACATTAAACCCTTCACAATATACCTGGTGTGGATACGCTGCATCTTCAACAAAAATCTCCTGGGACCTTTTGCAGATGTGCTCTTGTGTAGTACATAACCTGTTGCAGTACCTGTACAGCTCTGCCATGCTCTCCACTCCATCTGTGGTTTAAAACTTGTCTTGTAGTTTGTAGAGGGCTGAAGAGGACTAGTCTGTACCAGTGCCTACGTGTCCGTTTTATTGCCCTCCACGTCTATTTAAATGGTATTTATTTCCTGTGAGTGTTTCTACAGAAAAAAAAGAAAAGAAACCTCTGTGTTCTTCAGAGTAACTTTCAGAGGTTAAATTACATGCTTAATATGTGTAATTGAAGCAGAATGGAAGTGAATTGTGTGTACCTTGGTCATGATTTACATTCATCTCTATAGTGTGGTGAGTATTTAAGCACAGTGTTACACCACAGTTAATTCCATGGCTAGGTGGGCAGCTCTCATCAGCTTTTCCATTCTAAGTTGTGGGTTTGTTTTTTTTTTTCAATAACTCTGATTGTAATTTTGAGTTCAAGATCTGGTAAGAGAGCCTTCATTAAACTGCTGTAAACCTCCTCAGTATTAGTTTACTTTTTATTATCTGTCAAAATTTATTTTTTGTGGTAAATTTATTGCTGTCATAAAACGTGTATATGGGTAGGGTGTTGGGTTTTTTTTCATCTTTTGGCTGAAGAGAATGACAGCTTCATGTTTAAAACTGGATTTCAGTGTGCACCCCAATAGCAAGAGGCTGGAGCAGCAGACAGGAGACAGAAGGGACAGACTGGATGAAGGAAAGTACTGTGTTTTAAGAAGAGTTCTGTACAGCTCTGTGGGAAAGAAAGTGGATGTTTTGGAGCAGGCCATGAGGGCAAGGTTGCACATAGAAAATCCTGCTCAAGAAAATCCTTTGTTTTGGTGTTTGATCAGAATAATATGTTGATAATAGATGCTAACAGGTACATACTTTGCTAAGTAACAGGGAGGTGATGGCAAAGGGAAGTTTTCTGGTCACAGGTTTTCCTGGATGTTGGTGGGAGGAAGCAGTCATGCACGGGACAAGTAGGTGGCTGCCATGGCTTTGGACTGGACAGAGCATGTGACAGGACTTGGGCTGATGACACTCCCACCTCTTTTGCTTCAGTCAGGGGAGTCTTTTTTCCAGAATTAACATTAATTTTCCCCAAGACTATAATCTGGCTTCATTGCTGGGGTAACACACCGACTACTGAGGACCTGACACTGCACAGTTCCCCTCTAGGTGAAGACCCTAAATGACACAGTCTTTGAAAAACACTTCATGTCAAAAGTACAGCACTTGGGGAAGAATAGGAGCAAAGGGCCAGGAGTGAGATATGTCAGGTTGTTTCCCTGACAGGTGTTAGCATCTTTCATAGTTTATAACCAGCATTAAAGCAAGAGGAAAATTGCTTTCTTCTCCTCTGCCTTCCTGGTCATCCCTGGGACTGCCTAAGTGATGAGCTGATTGATGAGCATCTCCAAGCAGGATTATAACAAGAGTTCTAGAGAGAGGGAGAAAAACATTGCTGTACAAATCAGACAAGAAACAGGAGGATTGAAAAATGAGTGAAACAGCACAGTACAACACTGGACCTTCAGGCAAGTGCTACTTCTGTGTATTAATTTTTATTGTCTTATTTTGTTTTCAGATATATTTATAATTTAAGGGGGGTTGGGGAGGGGGTAAAACAACAGTCCCAAAGGCTGTGTTTGCATTGCCATCATAGCCTTGCTAACTAGTAATTTTTGCCTTGATATTTTAAAAGGTGCATGAATACTTCCACCATTGCTTCCTTAGGACAAAACGGATTTCTTGCTGAAGTTTCCACATAGCTGCACGTCCTGTGCCACGTATGTTACAGCTGAGATGTACATCAGAGAAAAACTTCATAAACTGGTGACAGGTATGGAAACAGGCTGCTTAGAGAGGCCACCAGGACCCATAGCTCCCCAGGACCTCACTGGCTGATTAGCTCCCACTCATGGAAGGATTTTGCAGGAATCTGTCATCCCCACATCCATGGAAGCTGAAGATAGCCCTGCTGTCCTCCCTGCTGTCTGTTGCAAGGGTGGTAGTGTTTGCATCCTACAAAATCAGTTTTGAATGAGCCCTCAGATGGCTGAAATGTAGTCACTGTTTATTTTGCACCAGTTCTCAGAAGGAATTTTTATTAGGTGTGTGAGCTGCCTGTGTTCTAACCACCATTTGTTCTGGGTGGGGTATTTGTGTGTTGCTTTCCTGCCTGCCTTTCCCAGTACCTTTTGTCGCAATTTTTTGTCCATATTTTGTAGACCATCCCATTTCAGTTAAAGTTGATTTAATATGATTGCAGTTTTTCTAACATTTTACAGACTGGTGTTTCCAAATCAGTTTATTTCTCAGACAACCTTATGTGGCTCCTTTTGACAAGTTGTGTTGTGCAAGAAGTGTGCACCTTCCACCAGTGCATCGTTTGGTTTTGCTCCCAAAGCAAATACATTAAGCTCTGTGGTGCTGTCTGGCCCCACTGTGCTGGAGGAGGAATAGCTAGGATTTAATCCACAACCCTCTTGGGGGCAGTGCAGGATGCCAATAGCAGGCTGATCTTGAACTCACTGCAGCTGGGCTTGGCTATGGTTGAGGAGATGGATCAACAAGGAGGCTTTCTCTGGCTGCAGTTTCATGTCTTCTGATTAGCCAGTGTAAGGAGCAGCCAGCTGCTGTGGGAAGGGTTGCTCACCAACGTGTATGAGGGTGAAGAAGAACTGAACAGAGCACTGAACAGCTTGCACACATGAGATGTTGGAGCTGAAGCTGCAGGTTGTATGATTAATACGGTTCTCTATGGGCAGCAGTTACCAAGTGTGATAATGACTTTTAACAGAGCCAGAGTTATTCATGCTACTGTCATTTTCTCTTCCTTATAGCCCAAACTCACCCTAAACACCATATCTAAGAACAGAAATTTCTGGAGAGGCTCAACTCCAAGTCTGGCTTGGGTGTGTTTCTTGAGGAGGACATGCTGTCACTGGGTCTGTGGAGAGTTGAGATTTATGGATGGCATTTGTTTTAAACAGACCACACCTTGCTCAACACAGTGAAGAACCAGTTGCTCTGGAGCTGTGCCCTGAAAGAATGGAAAACAGGTTGGAGTAGCACAAATTGAAGATTGAAAAGCCACAGACCATCTCCAGGACACTCAGGTAGTGGGAGGGTCTTTTTCCAAGCAGCCTGACAGGTAGCACTTGGCATGATCAACAGTGAGATCTCATGTCAGAAAAGTATCTAAAGCACTTGTTTGCCAGGTTCTCAGGAACCAAACAGACTGGGAAACAACAATGAAATACTGTTCTTTCTTTTATATGTATATTTTAATAGTCCTTTTAAGACAGCCTTTGTCCTGCCAGGCAGCTATCAGCATCCTCTGCATGGCTTTTACACCCTTGTTCGAAACAGGAATTGTCCTCTACATGATGGAGGGTGGCTCAGAGGTGGGTGTCCTGAGCTTGATCCCTTGGCTGGGTGCAGGATGAGGACACCACTGAGCTATTGGCCAAGTGGGAAGCAGTGAGGATGCAGGTGCCCCATGAGAAATGTTCCCATATTGGTGCAGCCTGGCTCTTCTTGATCTCCCACTGCACAGCCAGTGGGATGCCGTGGTGGCCATGAGCTTGTCGTCTTTTTACCAGCCAGGAATGGTCCAGTGCTTGTGTAGTACACTTAGCCAATGGCAAGCATGCAGAATCCTACACCTCATCCAGAAAAACCCATGCCTGCCATAAATTATTAGTGGCTGGCCTGATCTTGGCAAAATTATTGCACCTTTTTTTTTGTTGTTGTTGTTCTTTTTCTCTGGACCTATGGATTTCTTCAGCTGTTGACTTCTTTCTTCTCACACACTGCCTGTGAGTGGTAGGGGCAGGCAGTGATGGGCTAGCTATGATTCAGACTGGTCACCTGGTGCAGGTTTTACACCTCCAGAAAGTGACTGGAGATATTTAATCAAAATATTTGGGTTTGCACAGTTCAAACTCAGATTTTTCTGTCTCATTCCTCTCCCTGTGTCTGATTCCTTTTACAGATCCTTTTCTTAAGAGCAATAATTTGAGACTTATAAAAGCTACTGTGGAGAGAAGCTAAGAAAAAAAAAAGGAAAAACAAACCCTTTGAAATACAGCTAAGGAAATATATTTGCAGGAGATTTTGTTGAGAAATAACAAAAAGTGCCTTCTTTGGCTCCATCACCTCAGTCTTGAAAAACTAAATGCATTACTCAAGGTAAACATGTGACAGGAATATTTTTTGAAGCTGTCTCTTGATTGTTTTATTGTTGTTTTTTTCTTCCATTCCAGGACCACTTTTTTGCCCGTCTCTAAGGCTCTGCACACCCACCACTGTGAGATTTCTAGATGGTTTAGCCTGAGACACCAGTGCCTGACAAGACCCAAATTAAATTAAGACACTTAGCAAATGGTTTATTTTAAGACTCTGCTCTTGGTGTACATGTCTTCCAGCCAGAGACACATTTACTGCAGGTGAACTGGCAAGGGCTCTCACCCAAGCCTTTAACTCTTTAGGGCAGAAGTTGGTCCATCTGCACAGCAAGGAGTGTGTTGCTTTCCAGGATCCTTGGGTGAAAGGGACTCTAAGCACTACATAATTTCATGTACATTAAACCAAAGGGTGACTTCAGCATCTTTATGGCTGTATTTCATCTCCTGAGCTGTATAAATAGAGGGCTTATTGCTACAGTATTTTTGCTTCTGGTGTCTGTGTGGTCTAAGGCAGGGGAGGTTGAGTGGACAAAGGAGCACTTAATTTTTCCCTGCTGGACTTGAGGTTGGCACACTCCTGGAACGACTTTCAATGTGATGACTGACAGTCCATCTGTGCTGGGGGTGGTATGAGAAGCATCACCATCTGCATGTGTGTGAGGCACATCACCATCCTTATGTAAGGATGACACCTTCCCCAGCACATTCCCCCCCTCGAGGGGAGCTGGAGCCAAACCCTTCACTAGCAGGGGGCTGGCTGCAACGCAGCAAGCTGGTGTGGATTTACACCGACTGAGGGCCCAGCCCTGCTTGTCACCTTCTCAAATCATTCCTTCAGAAGATGCTGATTACTAATTGTTGGCATGTTTGAACAGGGAAACCAAACAGCCTCCTGTTGCTTGAAAGAGCTTGGCAGCAATCCTCACCTTGAAGTGCTGCTCAGGCTTACCACCTGAAAATGCACTGACTTTCAAGATCGACTGAGCTGCCCTTTGTTGGGTGTTTATTCAAGCAGCTCCCTGGAAGTGTCTGATTTGCCTTCTGGGTTAGCTGTGTCCCTGTCTGCATAACATAGCAGCCACAGCTTCTCTGGATTTTGCCACCCTAGCACAAGGGCATGGCCTAGAGCTGTGCAGGGTAGCTTTGACAGCTTCTTCATCTCCTTCACCCTCACCTTTTGGTGAGTGATGCCCCTTTCTACTTAATACTTGATTTATTTACCCAGCCACAGCATTATTTAGAAACACAAACAGCAAATTGAGAGTGCCATTTATCTGAACAGATTTTGTTCATTTCCATGTAAAGAGCTTAAATAACCACAGTGGTAGCTCTAGCAGAAGTGGGCACCTGATGTGCATCTGCTCTTACCCCAGCCCAGCTTTCCAGCTACCCCAAGCTCCAGCTATTCTGGAACTCAGTGCACAGCATTTGCCTTAACACCTTGCCTAGTGAAAGCCATGGTCCTGTAGCACACTAAGTGCTGAGGCTTTGGGCTTTCCATTGAGATTGAGTTGCTTGAGAGACTAGACACTGCCAGGAACAAGCTGCCCAGCAGTCACTTGGAGGGGTGGCTCAGGCTAATTCATTTCCAAATGTAGCTAAGGAGGTAGCTCAAACCACACAAGTCTGGGAGCCCATGTGTAAGGGCAGGGCTTCAAAAGAAAACTCTGCTGCCAGAGGGCTCACTCTGTTTTCCCATTACCTGAGCTGTGTCTGTGGTGACATAGGGGCAATGCTCCAGGGCCAAGGTAAAGGGGGGGGTGGCACACAGTGGTGCTTTCCACTGGGCATCCCTTTGCAAAGCTCTCTGGGCCACTTTCTCCCTGATCAGTTTTCTCCTCAGTTAACTCGATGTGGTGGTTTCAGCTGGTCCTTAGTCATCACAATTTTCCTGTTTCTCTCTGGCTTTCAAGACTCATGCCCAGGCTTCTGCCAGCTCTCATTAGTTGCCCCTCTGGTGCCAGCAGAGCAGCAGCAAGCAAGGGAAGGACAAAGGGGGCTGCCAGGAGATAGCAGCTAAAAAGAAGAATCAGCCTGAAGAAGAGGCTCAGGGAGAGATGCTCTTGGATGCCTCCAGGAAGCCAGTCACCAGGTTTCATGTTTTGGATGCCCAAGCAGCCAAGAGCAGCAGCACACACCACCCTTGGCATTAGAAAAACGTGATGATTGGGGACTGGGCTTCTGCCAAGCAGCTCCTCCATGGTCTGCCCCTCTGCTTACTTCTCCTTTGACCAAATGAGGCAAGCTGGCTGTCAGGCTGGACAAAGGAGAATCAAGAAATGGTGAATTCAGGGTGATGTGTGCTCTCCTTTCCCCTATGCAAATTGGCATGTGTGCCCCAGCACAGCACAGCACGTGCTGTCCTGCCGCTATCCTTCTCAGTCCACTTGGAGACTACCTGAGAGTCCTGGGCTACCCTGTGTACAGGCAAGCTGCATGCCAGCAGCCCACAAGGGTGCAAGGTTAAGCCTTGCCAGGTCCAAACTGGGATTGATGCATCACATCCCCCCTCAAAAGTGAGATTAACATTTGCTCTTGGTATCACCAGTCTCTCTGCACTTGGTGGCAGCTTTCAGGCCCTCTCCCACTGACTGCTGGCTGCTTTGAAGGAGGGTGAAGCCAGGCAAGCAATAAACAGTGCTGGCCTCACTCCTCATTTATCACAGTGATTTCTTCCTCAGGGTGTGAGTTGCAGGTTCTTCATCCAGAGAGAGAACCTCTGCCACATGAGAAAGTTATCTCAGGGGTGTTGCATGAGCCCTTCTGTTCTCCATCTTTACTTCTCTTTCCTCCCATCTTGAGACACCCTGTGATGAATAGCAAGGGCACCTGCCAAAAGGTTTCAGTTGTGGGGACTGTCAAACACGCTTCTGGAACAGACACTGTGTTTTGCCTTCTTATTGCTAAGTTGTCCAGACCTGTGCTGCACCTGGGGCTGAAAACTGCTGCAGGACTTTTCTGCAGGAGACCAAAGACCTGACTTTTAACTAGCAGGTTTTAGGTGAAACATTTTGATCCACCTGATTGATGGCAAAAGGGAAAGAGTAAGCCCTCCAAACCCCATCTCTTCCTGGGCAAACTGAGAAAACAGCCCTATTCTTCCTGTGGTTGGTGGGGGGTGGCATTCTGATGTCAAGTTCAGTGCTTGGGTTTAAGGACTGCTTGGCATCACCTTGCTAGAATTTTACTGGGGTTGAAAGTCAGAACCTGTGAGTATTTTAGTAGCTGCTCCTTTATTTCTGAGGAGAATATCTATTGTTTATTAGTTTAAGAGAAATACAAAGGATATATTGAGTTCTTGTTTAACTACTTCCCCCAGTGCTCTAACCCAGCAATATCTTAATCCCAGCTCAGGGCCTCTCCCATGTTGGAGAGGATCCCCCAACTTTGGGAATGCTTTTGGACAAAACCTGTGCAAACCTCCATCTCCCTGGGCAAAGGTGACAGGTAAGATAAATCTGCTGGCAGGCATAGTGGCTGCAGAGGCAGGTGGAAGGGGTTTACCTTGCAGGGTGACCAGCAGCAGGTGCTTTTGAGAAGAGTCATGAGTGAAGGTTCTCATGGAGGTATGTAGGACAAAGTCAGCCTCGGTGATGGCTCCCTGAGCTCCACTAAGGTTGTGCTGAGGTCACCCTGGCTGCCTGCCTTGATGTGGGATTGCTTTGTGCTGTCAGCTACAGCTGGAGACCAGAGCTCATAAATAAGACCTTCCTTGGTTCAACTCCTCAGCAAACCTTGTAATCTCCTTCTTGCTTCAGGCCCCTGGCCACTAGCTCTGTCCCCTCTGCTAAGGACCCAGGGCCCTTTAGCCCGTGCTAGCCATGAAGGAAAGGCCAAGCAGAGGCTGGTTGGTCCTGGTTGTCTCCCTCCAATGCCCTGCATCCAGCTCTGGCACCTTCTGCCAGGCTGTGGAAACTCTGGCTGGACCACTAAGCTCAATGACAGCCACAAGGCCAGGCAGGGATTGCTGCCTCCATGCCAAGAGCAGTGTGAGGCTGGCCTGCCAAGTAACTCACAGCATGGTGGTAGAACCCCTGCACCTCCAAAGGGAGGCTGAGCTCTGGGACCTTGCACTGCACAGCATGTCACAGCAGCACCCATTGCACAGTGCTGCTGGGTGAGCAGAGCATCCCCTGCAGCCCACCAGCTGCACCTGAGGTGAGCAGTTGTGCATTACAGCAATGGAACACCAGTGCTCCTGGGAAGCACCCACCCTCTGACGGCCCTGATGTCCTCCAGGCACCACATATGCTCACCTGGAAACAGGTGTCACACCTTGGTCTTGGCATCCTTGTAGCTGAGGCTGGGCTGAGCATCTGGTCAGGGCCAAGGATATGGGGAGAAGAATAAGGGTAAGGAAGACTATTAAGGCTTCACCAGAAGTGTTTATTTTGCCACAGGATTTTAATTGCTTTGATCTGATTGGCAAAGCTGTATCAGGCTCACTAGAAATCAGCTCAGTGTTGTTTGATCTGCAGTCTCCTTTGGGCCTCTGAAAAGGGAAGGTCCTGCTTTCTTTCCCACCCCAGTCCTGCCCTCTCTCCTTTCCCAGCATTGCAGCTCCTCCTTCCCCCTTTACTCAAACCTGTGCAGACCATTCCAGTGCTTGAGAACTCTTTCAGTGAAGAAATATTTCCAGCCTGAACCTCTCCTGGTACAACCTAAAACCATTTCCTCTTGGCCTGTAGCTTGACATCAAGGAGCAGAGGTTTGTCTCAAAGCTCTCAAAGCTTCTATGAGGTAACTCTAGGCTGTACCTGCTCTGCACCTGTGGGTACCTCTGTGGTACTTGGCCATGCCAACTAAAAAATAACCATGATTTTAAAGGCCTCACTAAGCTCTTCTTTGAAATACAAGTCCACAGATGCTGTGGATAAGAGAGGTGCATCTCCCCAGGCTGTGATCAGCCACCACTTGTGCTCAGGGGGTACTGTGGTTTTAACAAACCAATATGATGTAAGGGGTGTGTTTTCATACAGGGCAGAAGAAAACAAATCATTGATTCTTTACTCACAGAGAGATAGCTTTGCAGCCTCCCTGCAATACCAGCAATGATTTTTCAATATAAAATGATTTTTAGAAGAGGGATAAGGACAGTTCATGGTACTTTTGGGCATTCTCAGCTTTATTATCCTAGGAATACACCATTTAGCTTACAGAATTGTGCAAGGACTGTAAGAGGTCAGGCAAAGTCTGACCTTGGGCCATTTCTCTCCCTGGTTCTCTCATCCACTGCCCACTGTAAATGACTGCAGCAGCCCTTGAAACAAATGTGTTACCTGCTGAGCAATGTTGTGACAGTGCCAAAAGAGACAGCAACACCACTGCCAGCATGTCTGCAATCTGTTGCTTCGGAGCAGATTGGATCTTGAAAGAGCCTCTGTTTGTCCCAACTCAAGGGTGTCCTTTGTCATGGGAGTCCCCCTGCCCAAGCTGCATATGGATGTGCTGCAGTGTGGGCATGCTGGGGCGAGAGAGCAGTCAGGAGGTGAAACTACATCTGCACTTACCTGATTAACGTAGGCATAGCCTAAGCCACTTCCCAGTATCAGCCAGGAAATCTATGAGGAGAGAAATCGAATTTCAGCCTCTTCATTATCAAGCTGGAGCCCTACTCACTAACCCATCTCAGAAACTGAAGTTTTGCAGAGTAACTCCTGCGGACCTGCTTGCAGCACATGGCAGGAGACACCTCTCTCACCAAGATCATTAAAATCTGATTTATGAGATGTGGACAGATGGCATCTGTTTTTCTGCAGTCAGTGAGTGGTCCCTACAGAATAAGAAGCAAACTTCAAGGCCAGACAGAGAACTTTTACTTTATTGCCCCTGTCCATGCAGATGCCCACATCAACATCTTTGCTACCACAACACCAGGGCTTGAATCCACCAGCCCAGCAGATACCTGCTTTTCCTCTTTCCTCTGCTCTTAGCATCCAAATGTTCTCTATTTCCCAGGATTTCCACTGCCCCACATCTTCTAAAGCTCATGTGAGGGCAGGCAAAGAGGTAGGCAAAAGCAATTAAAATAGACAGTGCCTAGCTGCTTTGCAGAGTGTGCAGGAGGCAGCTTCAGCACGCAGAGGCAGGGAAGTGATAACACTGCAAGCATAAAATAGGCAGTCTTTACCAAGAACATCAAATTGCTTTGTGAAGATGAGACCTTCTAGAAAGACGTTTAAAGAGAGCATCACCTAGTGGGAGAGGTAGGGAAAGCCTAAGCAGCTTCTTTCTCTGCACAGCCTAAGGCCAGCCTGGAGAAGAGCCCCAGACAACAAAGCCAAGGTGCCCTCCCAGGTGCCACCGGCACAGAAGGACATGTGCTTTGGGTTGGGTTTTTTGTCTTTCCCCCAGGCTCCTGCTCTCCTTTCCCCTGTTTGCTTTATCTGACTCTTAATGATCAGTCCAGAGGCAACTGCTGGAGGAGCCACAAGGGAACCATGAGCCACCAGTGCTGGGAGATTTTTTTCTTCCAGAGACCAGAGAAGGCCTGGCTCTTCCTGAGGCACTCACAGGCACGATTAGCACCGCTGCAGTAGCAGCCAAACCCCCTGCATTAGCTTGCAAAAAGTACTGGGAGATTTTTTCCAAAGACTGGAGAAGGCCTGGCTGTTCCTGAGGCACTCACTGGCACGATTAGCACTGCTGCAGTAGCAGCCAAACCCCCTGCATTATTCTGCAGAAACTGTGATGCTGCTCAGACGTGAAGACAAGGTTATCAGCCCTGAAGCTGTGGCAGTCTAAGAGGTTTTTAGTCAGGAGGAAATATGTTCACAAGCTCTAATGAGATAGTGACAAAAATAAACTCAGACCTAAGGGAAGGGAAGAAGAAGGGAGGTGAAGCCTCAGTGCAGAGACCTCCAGGAAGGGATGAGCTGGGACACAGCCGCTGCTGGGTGAGCGGATCCGGACGGGAGTCTCAGCACTTCTGTGTGCAGGTATCTGCACTGATCTAATGCACAGCCCTGACCTAGTGAGGAATGTCTTAAGCTCCAGCAAAACTGCTACTGTATCATAAATTCAATGATCTTCCCTTTACTGGTCATTAGTCTGTGTTGTTTCCTGACAATTTTACACCCTTTTGATAAACTGTTTGTCTAACCACGTGGAAGAAACAAAGGCACAAGCTGCACCTTGGGCGTATGCCCAACTGGTGAAGGAAATCCATCATGAGGAGAGCTTCTCTATTGCTTTGGTGGATGTAAATAAAATGTCAGGCTAATTTACTTCCATTAATCTTAAAGGCTGTAGCTACAATGATAGCCCTGTGTCTGAGTGGGCTTTTTATTCTCCTTTTTCTGCATAAATATTTAAGCAAGCACTGAAAGCATAAACAAATTGCTTTCTAAAAGACAGATTATTTTTTACATCCAGCAATTTAACATTAAATTTGGATTTACTTACTAGCTCCTGCATTTCAGGCAGCAGCCACATAGCACAGGGATGCTTGAGTGGTTTTTGGCAAGCATCTTGTGGGGTCAAGAATGTCACCCCCAAGTGAGTGGGTTCAGTGAGTGCTGGGGCTGCTTTACAAAGTCTGTATGGGGCTGCAAAGGCTATTTGGTATTCTGAGGCTGAAGAAGTATCAAGCTCAAGAAGTATCCCTTGAATGCAGCAAAAAGACATTTGGTTCATGGAAGGTGAGGCCAGCCAAGCACTGGAGCAGGCTACTGGGGAGCATTCAGAGGGGTCACCAGTGTTGGAGGGGTTAAGAGCAGGCTGAACAGGAGTAGTGTGCCTGTAAGAGATGTCTGTGTGCATTCATGTGTACACATGCATGCAGGGGAGGGGAAGCCATGCATGTGTGTGCATACCTGGCTACATGCATTGCACAGGGGTGGGTGCATGTGTGCAGGTGTTCAGGTGGCTGGAGTCAGTTTGGCCTCTTCCTTCCTTCCCTCAGCCCTATTTTCTGCCAGCTGAAGGGCTGCACACAGTCAGAGGTCTGTTAAACATGGATCATGCCACTGGGACCACTGTGGAAAGTCTCCTCCTCATAAAGCCCCATGAGGTGCATGCCCATGCTCTTCAATGCTATTCCCTGAAGACTGGTACCAAGCAGCACATTCCCATGGTGCCAAGGATGGGCACAAGGATGCCACAGGGAGGTACTCCTGCAAGAAGCCCAGCACATTGAACTTTGAAAGCACTTCACTGGATATGGTCCAAAGGAAACTGATGCCTCATGCAGCTTCCCTGAAGAACCAGAATACTTCGCCTTTAACACCAAAGATGAAAACAGTGACAGCAGTTCCTAAAGACAGTGATGCAATAAGAAATTCCCTTTCCATCAAGATTGCCTTTTTGAGGGGGCTCAGTGAGATAGTTTTCCTCCACAGACCCTCCTGCCACCCATAGTTGTGTCAGCTGATTAGCACAGGTCCCTCTCCAATCTTGATGGTTCTGTGATGTTCTCTTTACCATGTTCACATAGAGTTACATTTCAAGCATGCTGGGTATAGATCCTCAAAGGTGAATCAGTTCCTGCCCAGGCTGACAGACTGTGCACCATCAGACCATGTTCTAAACCCAAGAACTAATCAACATACATTAGAGCTTTCTGGTAGCAGAAACTCCACAAGCTCTGACCAGCCATCCCACTGTCAGTTTAAACCACGGCAGGAGGCAACTACTCACCCACCTTCCTCTGCTCCTGGAAGCTGTTCCTATGCCATGAAGGGGAGCACCTGCAATGAGACAAGTGAATACAGTTAGCAAGTTCCACTGCCTTTCTCTGGACATCTTCCAGGGTTTAATAACTGGACCCTTTCTCAGCCCCCATTTCCCAAGTATCACTGGAACTCCTTTGGAAATCTGAAACGCACTGGAGAAGAGTCACTCAGGATTAGCCAGCAGAACAGTCCAGACATCAGAAGCCAGAAGGTACATAAACTCATTAAAAAACCCAAACAACTGCCCTTCAAAAGTGGTTAGTTTGAGAAACCCACATAGGCCCTGGGTTCAGATGTGCTTAACTTGAGCTGAAGCTCAGGATTCAGATTGCCCTTCTTTTTATTTTAGTTTCATTTATTTTTTAAATAAAGTTTTGGGATTTCTAACCTGGAGTAGAAGACTACAGCAACTACATAAGAACAGATATGTAATTTTGTGGACAAGGGTTCCTCACACAGTAAGAAACAGAATAAGCATTTATACAACTCAGGAAACGGTGACAAAGTATTAGACAAACATTACAGTACTAGACCATGCCATGAAAGGTCAATTGCACAAGGCAGTCGATACACAGGCACACCTCATTCATCAATACATACTTCACTATTTAATACTCTACAGGAGAAAATCAGGAACCAAAGCTCAGTTGCAGATTACAAGCACAGCCTTCCTTCTGGAAATAGCCACATCACACCCATGCCCAAAGAGCCACCTTTCAGCACAGCAGAGTCTGAAGATGAACAAATCTAGTTAGTAAATAATGCAGTAATGTTCTGAAACTGATGACCATGTACAGCACCCACTCAGCATCCAGGCAATACTCTAACAGACTGTCAGATCCCACCAGAAAGCAGCACTCAACTGAAGATTTGAACTGGGTTGTTCACCACCACAATGAGATTGTTAGCTTCTATTTTTTGCTACCCACTTCACTAAAAGTGCCACAGCAATTTCTCTAAAGCAAAAAACGTGACAGAGATTTTAGCTAAAGCAATACTGCTGAGCAGCCATACCAGGGCAGAGGCTGCTACCTGCATCTGAAAACTCGCTTGAATTTCACACCCTGATCTTCGAATGCTTTGTAAGCATCAGGACTTTTGAAGACCTAAGAAAACCTCAGTGTTCTCATTCCCTTCAGCAGATACACATAGGCAAGTCAAAGGTTCTTCAGCGTTTTGGAACAAAACCAAAATATTAAAAACCTACTGTGTCTTTTCTGGCCAAACGATTTAACCTGAGTACACAAAACAGCTGGGTGACAAAACTGCCCTTTACAAACCCAGATCAGTAAATTTTGCACCAAGAAGCCTGACAGCTAGCCCAAGTTGGGTCCACCTAGACAGAGAGAACAACTTACAGCGAGCTCTTCCGTAAGAGACACCAAGCCCACAGAGAAGTTATTTTTTCCCTTCAAACAATCTCTAAGTGATAAGCTAAAGGTGGTTACACATTTGTCCCGAAGGCTGGCACTTTGCAGCAACTTAACACGTACACGTCCCCCCCATTTTTCCAAGGGAAATCCATTTCTGAACCAAGAATTCGGTTTCCAACAGCTCCACGCGGATGCGCCCCCCCTCGGCGCGATTTGATGACGTCATAAGGAGCGGCGAGGGAGCGATTGAGCCTTGTCATCCGTACAGTAAGATGGCGGCGCCCGGGGCGGACGGAGCAATGGCAGGGCGTGTGTGAGGTGCTGCAGCGCCGAACCCCAAGGTTGTTCTCCACTCGCGGCGAGGGACGGGTTGTAGAACAGCCCTATAACTGCCTGGGCTCCGCACAGCGCTGCCTGCAGCGGCTCTTCCTCCGCCCGGCGCCGCGGGGCTGACGCTCGCCGCCTGGCTGCGCTTCCTGCCTGCGGCCAGGGTGAGGCAGGAGC
The DNA here is from genome assembly GCF_027791375.1 of Indicator indicator. Classification (NCBI taxonomy): domain Eukaryota; kingdom Metazoa; phylum Chordata; class Aves; order Piciformes; family Indicatoridae; genus Indicator; species Indicator indicator. The sequence continues at coordinate 8,850,270 of NC_072020.1, forward strand.
GGTCTGGGTTTTGTACTGAGACATCTTCAAAAAGAAAAGAGAAGCACGTCATGGCATGAGGCAAATGCGTGACTAAAAAGGAAAGCCTGAAACTAGAGAGCGTGAGTTACTCCTGCTTCCTCGTTAAGGGACTGATGGATTTTTTAAGCCAGAGCGATCACCGAGCCTGACGTTTGCAGTATTACAGGACACAAAATCTCACCTCATGACACCAGCTCTAAGCCAAGTTTATCATCTTACTCGAGATTAAAAAAAAAAAAGAATATTTTCAAAGACATTTATGTATTTAAAAGATCAATATATAGAAACCACATACAAGTTTCCCACCTTTGCTGATCTTTGTTTTGTAGAGTGAGGATTCCTCTTGGAGATGCTCTTTTCAGCTGCAAGCATGCGTTAGGGCTTGCTGTGGTTTTACAGTTCCACCTTCTGGTACACAATTTTAGGATGCCATGTCATTGCTAGCACAAGAGGCTGGAGAAAATTACTATCATCCATTTCAAATTGTTACACAATTTGTGGACTGTAGCTGTCAGCGACCTAAACACACTCAACAATGTAAATGGAATACATGGCAAACGATGCTTAGTTTATGGCATGTAATTTAACATCAGTGGTAGGCCATTTACAGTTATTTAGACTGCTAAAGAACTTTTCTTGTATCTACCTGTGGTGCTACATTCACCATCCCAGGGCCACTCTGGCTTCTGAAGCCAGTGGCTTCATCCTGAGAGGAAGAAGTTAAAAGGAGCTGTCCCCATCCCAAGCCCTCCATCAAAAGAGGACTGATGTTTATAGCGGGGAGGTTCCTTCACTCAACCACATCCAATGTTTATGGCTATGATTTCTTCTTGCCCTCAGGGTCAGCATGGAGGGGAACATGCTATATTTTGCACTATGGTAATTGCGCCATGAAATTTGGATTATGCAGGATTCTTTTATGTAAAAGCAAATCCAACCCACCAACCAAAGAAACAAAAAAACCCAACCCGAAACAAAACAAGCAAACCAAACCCCCCCCCCCCAAAAACCCCCAAAACCCAAACAAACCTAAACAAACAAACAAAAATCCCAAAACAAAACAAACAAAACAAAGGGGGGGAAGGATGTTTAAAACTAAATTCCAACATTAATATTTGTGTGCCAGAATAACTGCACTTGCATTTAGAGGTGTTAAGCACTTAGCTTTTCCTGCTGATATCTGTGAAAGTTGCTGAATGTATTCTAATAATAGCAGTACCATTATGATATGGAAAAGTAACAGAGCATAGTGGTCTAGGCTTTAACCAGTACTCAGGCAAGGAGCTGGTTTTGAGCATTAAATAAATCACTGGTTTTTACCAATATCCTATTTTTAAAGTAGAAGCAATATCTCCTACTTCCAGCTTTACACAGAAAGTCTGGAGAAAAAAAATATTTGGGAAAAAAAATTTCAAAACATTTTAACACAGGAAGACATAATATTTTTGTTTTGTTTTGTTTTCTGCTTTGGGACTCAGAGGAATCCTTTTTCTCAAATGTTAAGTGAATTTTACTTCTGATCGGGTTAGTTGGATTTTGTTTCATTTTATTTCTTCCTTTCTCCTACTTTCCTCCACTCATACTTTAATGGACCACAGTTTCATTACCTGGGAAGTTCAGCTAATTATCATGAGGGGTTTGATTTATTTTTTTTTTTAATTCTACTTACAGGAGTTGTAACATTTGGCCTTTTCAGTTGTAGAAAGGCACATCTACAGCTGAATGCTCTTCGTAAAGCATTGTTTAAAGAAAAAAATTCATTATATGTATATAATGAAAGTTATGATGAGTAAAGTCACTTTGGTTTGCATGAATTTTAAAAGTAGTAAACTTGTCTCTTAAAACTCAGTGTAGAACACTGATTCTCTGACATGTATCAATGTTCTGTGGCTCATGAGTCTGTATCAGCATCATTTACCACTATCATCTGCAGCACAGATTTTACTTTTAACCCTGTTTCTCCACTATCATGCTTTTTACCAGCTTGTCTGTTATGCACTCTTTGAAAAAATACTTCGGGGTGTAAATTATTTTTCAATATAAAGCAAAATTATACAGTCTGAGGTGTAGCTTTTTTGTTTTGTTTTTTAACAGGAGGTGTTACAATCCATTACAGTAGGTGTTGGAAGTCCTGTGGATGGAACAAGGGCCAAGACCTTGTTCAGGTTAGTTGAGTGCACTCAAGATCAGGTTTAGGAATAATGCCCTTTGTGTTCTCTTTCTGGCCTACCAGAAGTTGAGCAATGCCAACTTCAGCAGTACAGGTATGCAAGATAAGCCTCTTACATTGATTTAGGAGAGAGATAGGATTGTTTTCTAGACTTTCACAACATGGCTGCATGTATTAAACCTCAGCCTCTTAAGTGTCTTTGGAAAATTTGACTTTGCTATGGAATGATGTGTTTGAGGAACCATAACATTAACCAGAGGAGCACTTTGGGATTGTTTCAAACCTGAATTGTGGGTTGGTTTTTTTTTTTTCTCCCCCCTACACTTACCCCCAAATATTTTTCAAGTGCTGTAAGATTCTTCCTTGGCTTCAGCCTTTACTTTCTACTTTTAGACTTCATTCCAATTGCTTTATTTCAGGAGGAAGTATTTGTTAAAAAAAAATAATATTCCAAGACATAAAACTGATGTGCTAACGGCTTGCGGTTTTCTGCAGACAGATCTTTGTAGAAGGCTTGAGCATGTATGTGAAAAAATATTATCCTGCTTTTGCATTAAGATTCCTGACCTGCTGAACATTTTTCTGCACTTTCCAGTATCATGTTGAGCTAAAATGCTACTTAAAATTATTACATCACTGTATGGGGTTGTCATTGTTGAGTTGAATCTGCTGCTGATACTCAGTACCATGCTGCTGTCTTGCCAGCTTCAAAACAGTGCTGGCTGCAGCAAAGTATGATGTGGCTTGAAGTTCAGATTGTAACATGAGTGTCATCCTCTTCTGGCTGCTGCTGTTGGTTTCCAGGTTTGGGGTGTTGGTCTTCTTCTGCTGGGCTGGCTGTGGGTCAGGGGGTGGGAGAGTAGGTCCCTGGCTTCTGCTGCTGCTTCTGTGCTTTTCTGCAAATAGGCTAGGGGGTAGTTGTGCATTTTATTATCTCATTTCCAGTACAGCTCTGTCTCTCAACCCAGAATGTGTTGTGGGTTTTTTTTTTTTGGTTTGTTTTCCTGTTACTTTCCCTCATTTCTGCGTTGTGAGAGTTGGCTGTGTTAACCCAGGGCAGTCCTACTTTGGCACCCAACTTGGGGCGTGAAAGCAGCTGTCTTAACCAGGACAGTAAAGCAAGGCAGGAGACAAAAGGCTTGACATAATAAGCAGCAAGATAATGAGCCAGGATCAGCTGCCCCTGTATGGAAAAAACATACAAGGAAAGCAGCTCCTCTGGCAAAGGAGGAGGATGAATCAAGGTCATCAAGGGAACAAGAGGAAGAGCCAGAGGTAATCACTTGGCCTTTATCTCTGGTTTTGAAAGATGGCCAAGGACAAACTGTGGATGAAGTGAGTAGCAGGCCCAGGCAATGCAAGGGGAGTCTCTTCCTCTGTCCAAGCCTGTGTTGCAGCTGTGAAGGAACTGTCCCAGGAGATCCATCAACTCAGAAAGAACATGTTCCATTCCCCACCTGTACGGGCCCCTGTTTCAGCTGAGGTACAGGAGCTCTCCTCCTTTGAGGGGGGAGAATCTGGGTCGTACACACCACAGTCTACCCTGTGGTTTTTCTTACACGACCATGGGGAGGACATGAAGTGGGATGGAAACCCCACTTCAGTCCTAGCTGCACAAGCCTCCCTGGAAGAACACTGCCTCAGTTTCCAGTGGAAACGTCACCTAAAAGAGCAGACAAGCTGATACTGTTTCTGATCCTCCTGAACGGACTCCCAAAGCATCTTCAGAAGATGCAAGTGATTCCAGTCAGGGTACCTTCTGGTATGTAGCATGCCATTCTAAGTGCTTATGTGGTGTGCTCAGCAGTGTTTAAGAGCTATCCGAAGTTCACTGGGTCAGATGAGTATCTTTGTGCTCCCTCTCTTACATCAAACTACAGGGACAGGTAATAGCTGCTTTCAGCTTTTGCCCATTTATAACTTCTGTTTCACTTTGCCTGAGGGAGCAATGTTAAAAGTGCCAACCTTGAGCCAAGTCTCAGATTGAGCAAGAGATGCTGTGTTATATAAATAATAGTTTATATATGCTTATGGAAAACAATTCTTCTACCCAAGCAATGTCTTCAACAACATTTACAAAACTAAAGCATCCAAAAAGGGCCAGAGTTCCAACAGGTGCACAAAGTTTCTGTTGAGCACCAAAACTAAATGGTTCAACAGCTGCAAATGAAAAACACTTAAGAGCTTGTTCAGTTCAGAAAAGCAGATTTTAAACAGCAGCACATACATACAACATTTTCAAAATATACATATTTGAGAACAAGAGACTGCACTTTTTTAACCAACTTGCTGTGGTTTATCAATTGTTACAATTCTATCTGCCATGAGGTTGAGTTACTGCATCATAGACTTCCTGTGAGCTGGATGCTCTTAGGTATCACTACTGGAATTGTACCATAGACTATAACTGCTAGTAGCTCATGGAAAAAAAAAAAAACACAAACCAAAAATCACCTACCCTACACAACTTGTCAATTTACAACTCACTGCCACCTGGAGGTTTCAGCTACCTAAGGATTTTAAATAGAGAAATATCATTTAAAACAAGTGTGGCAAATAATGAACTTTGGGGAAACACTTTATGCACATAATATACAAATTTCAGTGGTTGTATAAATTTCTGAAGGAAGTTTCCTGAACTAGGACTAGCCCAAACAGAAGCAACAAAGCAGCATTTTGGTAAAGGAGGAAGCCAGCTTTTCCTAATACCTTTCCCTTTTGATGGATTTTAATCTTTGTTCTGCATTTAAATAAGAAATTGCTCACCTATCTGTTTTTAAATGCCCTTGCATCACTTATTTCCTTCCTGGTGTTTCACTACAGTTTAAGAAGTTTCAGAATATGTTACATATAAATATCCTAAACCCAGCCACCATTAATTCACTACAGAAATATTTTCTACATAAACCTATATCTTAAAATATAACCTAAATATAAGGTTTTACTAGAAAAAAACCCAGAATGCATCATCAGAAAATTCTGCCTGCAGGTGATTTTCAATGAACTAGGATTCTTAATGAAGCTGCACAAATTACAGCAAATAATTAAGTCTGTGGTTGGTTTTGGGGGTTTGTGGTTTGGGGCTTTGTTTGGTGTTCGTTTGTTGGGTTTGATTTTTCAATGCGTGTGTTTTTTGGTTCATTGCTTTTGTTGTTGCTGCTGTTCTGTTTTGGTGGGGGTGTATTTCCCCCCCCTCCCCTCTGTTTTGTGTTTGGGGGCAGGAGGAGTTTTTTGGGGGGGGAAAGCTGTTGAATAAAATATGCAAATAGGTTATGAATAAATGGTGATCACTTCACGTCCGCTGCCTCGGACCAGGAGAACTCTATCCAGACCTTCTGTCAGAACTTCCAAAAACTCCATGTCTGAAATATCAATGTCAAGGAATTTATTCAAAAAAGAAACAAAACAACCACTGATCTCTCAAAGAGTCTGACATGATGAAAAAAATCAAGTTCAGTAACTTCATCAAGGAGTTTTTGTGCGTCACCCTCTACTTCCCCATTGTGTAATCTACCTGCTTGCTCAAGTGGAAACAAGACCTAATCTGGGGAAAATTTCTAGTCCTGCCCTACTGGCATACAGTAAAGATAAATTAGAGATGTTAAAAGAAATTGAAAACTGAGGGTTGCTTTATAAGAATTCAGTAAAAAAAAAAACAAAAAAACAAAAAACCACACAACACAAAACCAACACCACACACCCTCAACATTTCTTAAAATTGTTTGTGGAATCAAGTCCTTTTCTGAGGGCAAACTTAACCATTGGTAAGCATAAGCATATCAACAAGTAGACAATAGCACAATCACAAAAATCAAACTCCCAATTTCAAGAGATATGAAAATATGACAATGCAGGATACAGTTTTCATCCCCTTTTCTGTTTTTAGGGGGTCCAGGCATATTCAGGAGAACCAGCTGAGCATGCTGTGATTTGTTAAGCACTACTCCATTCAGCTTCACAGCCGTGTGCATTCTTCTCACATTTGACTGATTCCTAGAACAGAAACAAATGTTTGAAGCATTATCACAATACTTAGATACCTGAATTTATAAATCTCATCTATATGCACAAAGAATAAACTCTTTTTCACAGACAGTGGTAGCTGTATGCATTCAATTTGACAATTGTTGAGTTGTACACAAAAATTTAAGAAAGGAATACCTAGGTTTAAAAGATGGTTGGGTTTTGGTGGTGTTTTTTTTTTTTCCCTTTGAGGAGAACATTTAACTCAAAGTCAGACAGTTCTAAGCAGATTGACAAGATGAACAAATCTATCAATTATCAGTTCTCTTTGTAAAAGATGAGGCAAAAAAATTATTTTCAATAGAAATGAAGTCAAAATCACCAAGAATCCAGTTTATTGAGTTATATTTAAAAAGTAACTGGATTTGCACAAGAAATTCCAAGCAAAGGGCTTACAAGGATACAATAGAAAGATTCCAGTAATTTTGTGATACCATATGAGATTTCCCTTATCCTCCTGAGGAGGAAGAGGGGGAAGAACGAAAGAAAGAAAGGAGGAGGAAGAGGGGGAAGAACGAAAGAAAGAAAGGAGGAGGAAGAGGGGGAAGAACGAAAGAAAGAAAGGAGGAGGAAGAGGGGGAAGAACGAAAGAAAGAAAGGAGGAGGAAGAGGGGGAAGAACGAAAGAAAGAAAGGAGGAGGAAGAGGGGGAAGAACGAAAGAAAGAAAGGAGGAGGAAGAGGGGGAAGAACGAAAGAAAGAAAGGAGGAGGAAGAGGGGGAAGAACGAAAGAAAGAAAGGAGGAGGAAGAGGGGGAAGAACGAAAGAAAGAAAGGAGGAGGAAGAGGGGGAAGAACGAAAGAAAGAAAGGAGGAGGAAGAGGGGGAAGAACGAAAGAAAGAAAGGAGGAGGAAGAGGGGGAAGAACGAAAGAAAGAAAGGAGGAGGAAGAGGGGGAAGAACGAAAGAAAGAAAGGAGGAGGAAGAGGGGGAAGAACGAAAGAAAGAAAGGAGGAGGAAGAGGGGGAAGAACGAAAGAAAGAAAGGAGGAGGAAGAGGGGGAAGAACGAAAGAAAGAAAGGAGGAGGAAGAGGGGGAAGAACGAAAGAAAGAAAGAAGGAGGAAGAGGGGGAAGAACGAAAGAAAGAAAGAAGGAGGAAGAGGGGGAAGAACGAAAGAAAGAAAGAAGGAGGAAGAGGGGGAAGAACGAAAGAAAGAAAGAAGGAGGAAGAGGGGGAAGAAAGAAAGAAAGAAAGAAGGAGGAAGAGGGGGAAGAAAGAAAGAAAGAAAGAAGGAGGAAGAGGGGGAAGAAAGAAAGAAAGAAGGAGGAAGAGGGGGAAGAAAGAAAGAAAGAAAGAAGGAGGAAGAGGGGGAAGAAAGAAAGAAAGAAGGAAGGAGGAAGAGGGGGAAGAAAGAAAGAAAGAAAGAAGGAGGAAGAGGGGGAAGAAAGAAAGAAAGAAAGAAGGAGGAAGAGGGGGAAGAAAGAAAGAAAGAAGGAGGAAGAGGGGGAAGAAAGAAAGAAAGAAGGAGGAAGAGGGGAAGAAAAGAAAGAAGGAGGAAGAGGGGAAGAAAGAAAGAAAGAAGGAAGGAGGAAGAGGGGGAAGAAAGAAAGAAAGAAGGAAGGAGGAAGAGGGGGAAGAAAGAAAGAAAGAAGGAAGGAGGAAGAGGGGGAAGAAAGAAAGAAGGAAGGAGGAAGAGGGGGAAGAAAGAAAGAAAGAAGGAAGGAGGAAGAGGAGGAAGAAGAAAGAAAGAAGGAAGGAGGAAGAGGGGGAAGAAAGAAAGAAGGAAGGAGGAAGAGGGGAAGAAAGAAAGAAAGAAGGAAGGAGGAAGAGGAGGAAGAAAGAAAGAAAGAAGGAAGGAGGAAGAGGGGGAAGAAAGAAAGAAAGAAGGAAGAAGAGGGGGAAGAAAAAGAAGAATAAAAAAAGACTGGTAGAACTGAAAAGATACAGGGCACACAAAGGGAGCTCTCTAAGTTTTCATAACCAGCTCAAAATGTTAAAATTAACTGGGGAAAATAAGGGCTTAAAAAGGACACAGGAGTCACAGGTCTGTTCCACCCAAGAACAAAGTGGTGTTCCATTTTTTGCATGCTGTCACACTCTGTGATATCTGAATTTATCTTATTTCTACACATGCATGGGTTGGTAGAAGAGAGGCAAGAACCAGCATTTGATGAAATCTGGAAGTTCACTTTGTGAACAAATTAATCCTTATTGCCCAAGTAGTTATATTATATGAGGGCTATTTTTGTGTGATTAATTATTAGAGAACTAAATATGACACTGGTGCAGATGAGCACTGTCAAGTTTTGCATTCTTACAGAAAAATACACACTGTGACATACATCGAATAGAAATCATTAGAAATCATTAACAGGTCACAGTAAATGTTTTTCAGTGATAAATGCTAAGTCACAGTATATGAAATAATATAAAAGACACATGCACTGCAAATCACAATTTCGGATACACACATACAAGACCACGAGAACCATGGAACACTGCCTATGATGCTCAAGAAAAATGAAATTCAGACTTACAGATTCCCCCATTCTCTAAATAGAAGGAAAGCAAAATGCACAGAAGAAAAATGCCATCAGGTACATTGATTCAACAACATGAACACAGGCATCACAAGTCTGAACTGTAATCTCCACCCACAACCACATAGAATAATATCTGAAATCTGTCTTGCACAAGTCTAAGGAAGTAATAGGAAATATTTCCAAGATATTAACAACCCTTCCACACTTAAAGTATAACGTAGCCCAGAACAAAAATGGTGTTTTAGAGCATAATGTGAAGTTTGGAATTTGCAGAAGGCAAACTGTTTCTTGGAGCTCAAAGCAAACCTATAAAGCACCTTAGGATTTGAAGATGCTCGTTCTAAATGTACCTTCTAACTCTGTCTACAAGTCATAAATTGAAGATGCTTCCTTTGGATATTAACATTTCCCTTGAAGCCACAGCTTCACTTTTGGCATGTGCAGAAACTCTAAGTCATGCTTCTAAGTGCATTCTTCCAGAACTCAGACAAGAGAGTGTGTGCCTGAAACACAACATGAGGAAGCAAACAAGCTGATGTCTTTTTGTCAGACTCTCTCAAGACATTTAGCTTATCTGCTGCTTTGGTACTCCCTCCAGCCCAACAAATAAACAGGGGCAGGGAAGTACTATACAGTAATTTGTCACCAACAGGAAGAGAGAAAAACAAATCACCATTAAGCATTTTAACATGCATGTTTACTGATACAATCCAGAAGTATGGTTTACAGCTTGAACTCTGTCCTACTGAAGCTTCATTCACAACATTCTTGTGAATGACTCTTTACAGCCAATGTTGCCCCACCCAACTCCATGCTAGTTTCACAAAGATGGCATTTAGGTATGATGCATGGAAGGAAACTCTTTAAAAACCAAAACCCAGAACCAACAAAGGCAATACAATTCAATTCAAAACTCCAAAGGCTACATGGATACTTACGGCTTCATGTTGAAAATATCTTTAAAGCCAGACACATTTGAATCTTTGTTTTTATGCTTTTCAGCTACAAACTTCTCTTTAGTCCAGGTCATGTGCACTTTTTCTGGTGCAGCAGCAGCCACACTCGCTTTGACTGCTGGAGTTGAGCGGGAAGCAGTGTTCCTGTCATGGATCAGCTGAGCCTGGCCAGAAAATAAACAATCACTTCAAGACACAGCCAAAAAGAGCATTTGTAGATTGCATGTTTGTGGCAGTTCAGGCTGGGTGCCTCCTGTTACTGCCACATCAGCTATACCTCTGGTGTCCTGAGTGTCCAACCCAATGAGGTAGACACATGAAGCAGTGTATTGCTACCCATAAATCCTGCCCCCTATCCATCCATCTGCAGAGTCATTCTCTTCCTCTTTCTTCCCTCCCTGCTCCCATGGGAGATGCTTCCCTGTTGGGTAATGGTGGGGGAGTATCTCAAGACCTCTTAGGCTTGTCTAGACCTAATGCCAGGAGGAGAAAGGGAGGGGCAGTCTCAGACCTGGCCAGCCTGAGACTAGCCTAGCAGTGGGGGGGGAAGAAAGAGCCCTGGGGGTTTTGGGTATACCCTCAGGTGGGGAGAAGGGAAGGGTTGGGAGGTCTTTGGATGTTGTGTAAGGGACTCTCTATGCTTTAGGATAGCTTTGCCACTATGCTTGTAGTTTTTTGTAGTTTCACCAATTGCTTTTCCATTTAAACTTTCCACCACTCTCCGATCCGTTTGTGTGAGTGTCATTCTTTTGTCCCTCTCGGGGCAAGAGAGGATCTGTCTGGCCTCAAACCAGTACTCCTTTGAAAAGGAGTTTCACTGCAGTGTAAAACAAGAATACACAGAAAAATGAACCTTACTTTCTGAACAAACACCAGACTGTTTTTCACTCCAGCATGAAATAAAGCTGCTTGTAAAAACATAGCTGCTTATACCTGCAGGATTCCATCTGGGCTGGGACATTATTTTTGTATGAACTAAAACGAGGCTGAATCCAGTGAGACAGTACTTTAACAATTGGGGGGGGGGGTTGGCAGTGAAACACTTGAAAGGCAGTGCTCCCATTCTTCACCAGGTACATTTACTTTCTCAGATACTGTTGTAAACACTGTTCATCTCATGGCATGCCTTCGGTTTAGCTACCAGCAGGACCCTCCATGATCCCAGTAACACAAAGTTGGATTGACTGAATGGAAGACTAGCTGCATTCCATTAGATTATCCAAGCACAGTTGTACATGTTACACAACAAAAGCCAATCACTTCAGCTGTGAAGGGGCTTTCTCTTCCCTTATAGCAGAACTCAAATCACAACTCCAAGAACACAACATTGTTGTTCCTACACACACACACTATGTTGTTTCTCATTCCCCTTGCTCCTCTTGTGGAAAGAAGGAAGAAATATTTAACACATTTACTTACTTTTCCTCATAATACTTTGCCCACAGACTCCTGTATTTCCATCAAACACAAGACCCTAGACTCTTCAGTAAATTGGTATTGGGGAGGGGAGATTTTTTTTTTTTGCCTTTTGGGGTGTTCTGTTTTAGGGACTGTGTTAAGGAGGCTTTTTTGTTTTATTTTCTTGTTTGTTTTGGAGTTTGGTTGGATTTTTTTTTTTTTTGTTCCTCTGTTTTTGTTTGGTGTTTGGTTGGGGGTTTTCTAAGGTCTTTAAGAGTTATGAAATCTCTTCAGAGACTTGTTAAATCATGAGTTGGAGCTCCTGTTCCATTTGGGAACCTTCATTTTTCCTGTTAGTGATGGTCCTATCCTTCCACAGCTGTGTCCACTCAGAAGAATCAGTTTCATTGGGGTCACAATCAAAGGTGTACTAAAATCAAAGCAGATTAGAAAACTACTATCTCTGGAGAGCGATTCCCCTAGTGGTTCAAAATGTAATTGTACTTGAGTTTAGATACCTAAAGGCTTATGTTTCCTAAATTATTTCCCAAGTGCCTGTGCTTGAGGATTCCCAAATCCAGCCATTCAGCTCTAACATTCATATAAACAGAGGGTTGGACTCATCTTCGGAGGTCCCTTCCAACCCCTAACATCCTGTGATGCTGTGATCTATTTGAGGGTCTTCATACCTTCTCAGAAGATTAAATCACTAGTCAAGACTAAGAATCAGAAGTTAGTGTGACTACAGCTCCATCATGAGAATAGAAGTGTCATACAGCAGTATCTAATGAACTAACAACTGTAAGATGAATTCAGTGCAATGCTTCAGCAGAAGAAAGTTCATGTTTTAAAAAGACAGCAAAATGAAATTCTGAACCTGCAGCACATGGTTACAAAAAATTCAAAGACAAGAACAGCACATTTTTGTCAGTGCTATTTTCACACCAAATTAACCACACAACACATGACACGTTCTTCTCATAGTTGATAAGGAAAGGGAAACACAAAGCTACACAGCATTTCTACAAACTAGGCTAGATTACCTTCAGGTGTGAGCAACACTTCAAGTGCACACTATAACCACTGACTGAGTCAGTTGATTTCCTTTCAAAATTCACCATGTAGAATATAGTAATGACATTTATGGGCTAATAATGGCTTTTCAATAAGCATAAAGATCTCATGCAAAAGCCTTAGCATACCTATGTGGTCAATGAAACCTTCATTACTTCAGGATAGGAACTATAAAGGACAGCAATGCTCTGTGAAAGCATGGAATATGTTTATTGATGAAACACCCACTATTAAGAATTTTTAAGAGCTAGAAGGTAGAGAAATACCTTTGCTTCTGGCTCTTAAGAAAAACAGGCACTCTCAGAATCATGCATTTCTTTTATGGACAGTAAGTGTGAGAAAAATAGGAAGCAATTCAGGTTGCAGAAGCATCATCTAGAGAAAAAAAAATACAGGGTAACACCATGAATTTTCAAAAATAGTACAATGACAATTCATGAAGAACTTTCCTAGCAATGAATGCTCAAGCTGTTCATTTGTAGTTCAGTTCACAGTAGTGCCACTTCAAGTGTTGCAATGGGGAGGAAAACAGTAAAATCTACCCTGCCAGTACTATGTCCAACTACCTCCTCCTCTCGATAATCATTAGTCAGCAGTGCCTGTGCATCTTGGCCAAGGGACTGTGGACTGGAGAAGCTTTTTCTTCTGATTGAGCCTCGAGACTCATCAGTGATGCTCTGAATCTGGGACAAAAAGGTTACCAACAACAAAAACACCCATCCCAAAATGGTGTCTCCCCCCCCGCCCAAATCTACAGAAAAAAAAGCAGATCATATTATTCAAACCAAAAGTTGTCTTCATTTGAATAGGTATGATTTGGTATTGTGCTTGTTATAAACTTGCTTTGTTTTCACAAACATGTCATTTGTTTCTATACATTGTGAGGCTCTTTTTGAGATATTTAGTGGTTAGTTATGAAGTCTCTCTACAGAAATTTATGAAGCCATAAAGTTAATGGAATCTTTTTATTTACATGGGAACCTCAAGCAGCCACTTATTTGTGAGGCTCATATTCTTCTATACACATGATGATTAAGATGAATTAATTTTATTCAGTTACAATCAAAAGTATGAAAAAAAAAAAAACGTAAGCAGTTGAGAAAGTTGCTTTCTAATGCTAAGCAGGGATTTGTTTCCCAGTGATTCAGAAACTCCTCACTTCCTCCTCACCTATATGCATTCACATTTCTGCCAGTCTTAACTGACAGCAGCATTCTGCACAGGAGCACTTGCTCTGTGCAACCCAAAGTGGTTGCATGGATGCCTCACAGCTCCACTATCATCACTGCCTGGTCAGACAGACATTAGTCAGGACTAGCCAGAGAAGAACAACCACCACCACCAGGAAGGGCATGAAGAATGTGAAAGAGGCTCTTACATTTTCTTTCATCTTTGCAGTGCTATTGTCATAGTCAAATAAATAAATACTTGGCAGTTGTGCCCAAGTCTGCAGATCTTACTGCAGGCAGGTGTGTGCTGTATTTACTCTTGAATAGCATCAACTGTGTTTCTCAAAAAAGGAAACAAAAAATTTTATCGCATGCCACAGTTCACCTGGGGGTGAGAGATCAAAGATCAATGTTCAAAAATGACAGAACAGGGGACAGTGAGGGTGATTCCTTAGGGAATAACAGCATGCCTTTGAGGGAAACATCAGAAGAACACTGTACAAAACCAAATTCTCCTCTCTGTGAAGGTCTGAACATTGCTTGGAGAGGTACAAGTGAAAGAGTGAGGTTAAAATACTGATCTGGTGCTAACAGGAAACAAAACCACAAGCAGCACCAACTACAAACTGGAATATCAGGGTTGTATTTGAATGTCTGGAGACAGACATTGACAATAACAGCAACACCAGGTTGAACTAGTGATACTAATGACAGAAATGTTTTGGAGGCCATCATAGAACTGGAGGGAATTCATTTAAGAGAAGATAAGATTAAGAAAGGACCTGGCACACTGAGTGCATATACAAAACTTTGTAGCTCGAGAAGCAGCAAAGGCATAAACTCAACATTTTCTGATGAAAATACAAGAACAAAATAGGTTAAAGATACCCTAATCAGAAACAAGAGATGAATATGGTTTTTATTCTTGGAGAAAGCAGTAAAAGTACTACATGTTCTTGGAAATGCTAAGGATTTTACTTCAGACTGCAAAATACAAAAAGGCTTAGGCATAACCTGAGTTACAGTCATCTGTAGACAAAAAAAGCCAGAAGAAATAATTCTAATAATTTTATGAGCAGTGAAACACAACAGAGATCTCTTACTTGGCATGGGAGAGAAATGAATATAAGTGACAGCAAAGCTCTCACTAAAAAAAAAAAAAGTGCTGATAACAGGAACAATGGGGTAGAAGCACAAGCCAAAAAGAAAAGATGGGAACACTACATTTGCTGCTCCCCTATTGGAGTATCACAGGCTTATAGGTTAGTCAGCCTAAATTTGGCTCCTGAAACAACAATTAGTTGATACATAAAACACGGAAAATAATGCAGAAACTAAAAGAATTTGAATTGAACAAGATTAAGTCCCAAACAAAGCTAATGAGCCCAGTCAAACAAACAAACAAAAACCCCTTAGCTACTGATACATGTCAAGTTTGGAAATACTCTGGCTATATTGCACACTGACACTCAATTTTTTCTGCTTAGTATTTCCCTTAATCTAAACAAGAACAGAAAACCTCTAAACATTTGTTCAAATAAAAAATTTGGGTTGTTTTTATTTTCCAGTATTATTTCAACTTTGCAAGTCAAACCTGCCAAAAGGAAACCAACATAGATGTCCTGGGTTAATACCACCTGCTCCTCACAAGCCCTGCTCCACCCACACAGACCAGAGGGATAGTAACCCAAACCAAGCCCTCTGGGTTGAGGTAGGGAATTCAGTGAGATAAGATGCACAATCACCTTAGCCTATCTGTAGAAAAACACAGCAGAAACCTGCAATAAAACTGTTCCCCCATCCAAGCACACAGTAGCCAGCCCAGTGGGGAAACCCAACACCCTAAACCTGGAAACAGCAACCAGGACAGGAAGCCTCTCATGTTCCAATCTGAATTTCAAGCCCCAAGATACTCTGCTCCAGCCAGTGCTTTCATTTTGAAGCTGGCATGACAGCAGCATGGTATTGACTACACATCAGCAGCTTCAACTCAACCCATGACAGTAGAATACAGTTATAAAAGCTTTTGACTAGTTTGAACTGATCAGAAGCCATGGCCAAGAACTACTGCTTTCAGACTTTTCACAGAACACCTTGCCAAGCCAGAATCCCTACCTCTCTTTCCCTTTCGTTCTTGGATAACTGCATCTGTTTCAGCATCTGAGATCGCTGCTCCATCATAAGTGTCTTCTCATATGTGAAGGCAGAAATGTCATTTTCAAACTGCAAAAGAGATGGACATCAAAAATATCAGAAAAGCACTACTCAAAGGAAAATGTTTACACAGTATACCACATGAATTCCAGTATTAATTCAGATTTGGATGTATTTATGGCATGCGTTCCAAGCATACAACTGATCAGCCATTTCTATCCTTATTCTTAGACTGGACATTAGGAAACATTTTTTCCACAGAAAGAGTGATCAGGCATTGGAATGTGCTGCTCAAGGAGGTGGTTGAGTCACCAGCCCTGGATGTGTTTAAAGGTCATTTGGATGTGGTGCCTGGGGATATGGTTCAGAGGTGATACTTGTAGAGTAGGGTTATCAGTTGAACTTGGTGATCCTGAGGGTCTTGTCCAACCTGAGTGTCTGTATGATTCTTAAAACTTCATCTTCAAAGAGCAATCTTGTACAATGAACTATCCTACTGTATCAATGTGATTTTCATTTAAATTGAGGTGCCTGGGACAGACTTTCTGTTGCTCTGTTCCAAGAGTCTGTAGTGCTGCCTCCTCAGCCTGTGTGCACACTTGTTTCCTTGAAAACCGTGGAGAGCCATAAAGTAACACCTTGTGCTTTCAGCAGGGAGAAATGTTGAAACAGAAACACATCCTCACATGGGCTCAAAGCTAAAACACAACAGAAAAATGTATAGCAGATGTTGTAACTGACTCTTCAATGTGTCTCTCATCTTTTGGAAGACACTCAGGGTGAAATATGGCCCAAAATTGTGTGCCTTACACTGTCTTCCAACCAAGTCTGAGCTTTTTATATGGCACTCCGTTCATAGCCTTTCACTTGTATGCATCACAGTATTTTAATATTTTATATTCAGTACTCTAAGCAAAACAAAAGAATTGATGTTACTTCCTAGCTCAAAACAGTAACCAAATTTTTCTTTTTTTTCTTTTTTTTTAATGAGAAATCTAAACGATTCTTAAAATTTGGTTTATGGCCTATTAGGACAATATATCTTTTGGATAGGTTTTTTTGTTCAGTTGCAGGAACTGGTGGTAGAAGTTCTGAACCAGCTGACCCATCTTCATCCCACTTCAGAATGAGTTTAAAAAGCTGCTTGTGTTGTACATGCTGGACACTACACTAGTCACCTTTGAGCACTGGAAGTAGTTTTCCCTTAGCTATCAAAAAAGCAGATCCAGATAGACTACAGCTTTAGTCCTTTCTCTCCAGAAGTTTATAATCAGTATTTTAAAGGGAAAAAAAAAAAAAGTTACAAAATTTATTATAATCACTGTTCAACTTGTGAATCTGTATTCTGCATGTTGCTGTTCAGGGCACAAGAAGCTGGCAACACCAAAACCAACTGAAATACTCTCAGAGAAGGGCCTACCCTCCTTATTCCACGAGGATATTCATGTAGCAGTTGGAGAGATAGTCCTGTTTACTGTCTCTCATGCTGGATGCCATGGATTCTTAGATTAACCCCTCTATGTCATTGTGTGCTAAAGGTTCAAGCTTTGCTTCTTCCTGAGTGAACTCTGTCAAACAGATTAGTCCTCAAAAATAAAGTAGGCAATAAACAAATCAAAATGTCTCAGCATTACTTCACAAAACCTTTCAACTCACTAGCACATACAGTAGCATTGTGACATGGTAAAATGTTGCATTAAAAACCACCTTGTTCTTGGTGGGACTATAATTTTCCCTTTTAATGTTTGGGTTAACACCAATTTCAGAAATGGTAAATCCATTTTCCCCAAGTTTAGCCTCAATTGCACCTAAAAGAAAACTAAACTAATTTTAAAACGCTGCAACATACCATTTCAACAACTTCCACTTCAGCATTCAGTCTAAGATGATACAAGAACATCTGAAGATCCTTCTTCATTTGAATGCTGTTATCATCCATTTGAGCAACAGTGAAGATCCGCATTTTACACTTTCTCCACACCTGCCAGAAAAGACACAGGATGACAATTCATAGCACAGTGATTGTGAGCACCGTGCATAACCACCAGGCTGAAAGAGCATTTGTGGTGATTTTAAGACTGCCTTTAATTTTTCTTCTCACAAAGTTCGAGCAGAGAAAAGTGAAACATCGTAAATAAATCACTCTTGGGTGTAAGAAAGCAAAATAATGATTATTCTAAACACTTCCATTGGAGAGAGAGAGAGAAATGTTTAAGAGTCAGTACTCAAAACAAGATATGGGACAGTGGGGCAGCCTCACAGTCTGTCTTCTCCCAGTCTGCCTGCTTCTTTTCTTCTCTGTCTGAAGATAACACTCACCCCTACATACTGACCTTGACAAGCTAAGTCTAACAGCCTCTCTGCTTCTTGACTCTGTCTTCTGCCAGAGGGGCCTGGGGGGGAGTCCTGCTGGCTGGGGCAGGGGGAAAAGCACAGCCCCCTCTCTTCTGGGGGGCCCAAGGGGCTTTGTTATGTTTTTCTGTTGATTGTACATATTTGTACATGTTGTGAATGTTGTATATTTATACATATTCATTGCATTTCATCACAGATTGTAGTTTTGCCTGTAAATGAGAGCTTCATTTCCTTCCAGACTGAGCTAGCCTGGTTATTGTCGGTGTGGGAGGAGGATTTCAGCTCTCAAACTGTAACAGCATTGACTTCAAAAGCATGACAACCAATTCATTTCTAGAGGATGAAATCTACCCATTTTCTGTTGTCCTTGCCTTGTGCTGTCGAAGGAGGAAAGGCAGTAACATCAGCATACCACCATCATGAACAATCCACCACACATCTATGCTTCCTTCAGTAAAACGCTCTTGATTTGTTGGGAACAAGTCAATGTTTTTAGCCACCAATAATGCCTGCTGAGCTGCTGTTGTTTCTCGAACAGTGTCTGCAAGGGAACACATGACATTTCATCAGCCCAGCTTTCATTCACAGCTTTTGGTTGGGTGTTTTTGGGTTTGTTTTGTTTTGTTTTTTAATTACAAAGCTTAAATTCTCCCAGATTCTCCTGAGGCAAAAGAGGAACATCCTGGGTTTAGTGACTGACCTGCTCAAAAGAAAAAAGAACACCACCAACTAAACAAAACAAAACCCCCACCAATACCAAAACCAAAATCACACCAAAAAACTCACAACCAACCAAACAACACACACTACTCAAGAGGAGTCATGGCTGAAGAGACTAAGAAAATCTACTCTGCATCAAATCAGATGTGAGGAAGTATCCAAACTGTCCACTGGATGTTCAGCATCACATTTCCTTCACACAGCAAATACATTAATTCCACAGTCACATTAAAAATGCATAGGAGAAAAATCAATGAATACATACCAACAAAATTTTTCCATGAGAAACGATTTTCTGTTTGCTTCCATGACTGTGGCCATGCCATCAGGACTGTGTTGTGCTTCATCCCTCCTAGGCCAGCTGACTGAATCAAATAGGATATTCCATCTCTGAAACTAGGAGACACCACAATCTGGCAAAACCCTTTAGTCTTTTCTACTCCCATTAAGGCCTTCACATTCTGCAAAAGGAAGATTACACATGGGAAGTAGCATCATCAGTGCTGGTAATGATCATCGTGAAAAGTAACAGCACAAGAGCAAAACACTGATACTGGTTAGACACAGTGACTAAGAGGACACCAAGCTGTGTGGTGCAGCAGACACACTGGAGGGAAGGGATGCCATCCAGAGGGACCTGGACAGGCTGGAGAGGTAGACACAAGCCAGCCTCATAAGGTTCAACAAGACCAAGTGCAGGGTCCTGCATGTGGGTTGAGGCAATCCCAAGCACAAATCCAGGCTGGGCAGGGACTGGCTGGAAAGCAGCCCTGAGGAGAGGGACTTGGGGGTGCTGGTGGACGAGAAGCTCAACATGAGCTGTCAGTGTGCACTTGCAGCCCAGAAAGCCAACCAGAGCCTGGGCTGCATCAGGAGAAGTGTGGCCAGCAGGTCAAGGGAGGTGATTCTCCCCCTCTACTCAGCTCTGGTGAGACCCCACCTGGAGTACTGCATCCAGTTCTGGAGCCCCTATTACAAGAGGGATATGGACATGCTGGAAGGTGTCCAGAGAAGGGCCACCAGGATGAGCAGAGGGCTGGAGCTCCTCTCCTATGAGGACAGACTGAAAGAGTTGGGGCTGTTCAGTCTGCAGAAGAGAAGGCTCCGAGGTGACCTTATTGTGGCCTTCCAGTATCTGAAGGGGGCTACAAGAAAGCTGGGGAGGGACTTTTTAGGCTATCAGGGAGTGACAGGACTAGGGGGAATGGAATAAAGCTGGAAGTGGGGAGATTCAGACTGGACGTGAGGAAGAAGTTCTTCCCCATGAGAGTGGTGAGAGCCTGGAATGGGTTGTCCAGGGAGGTGGTTGAGGCCCCATCCCTGGAGGTGTTTAAGGCCAGGCTGGATGAGGCTCTGGCCAGCCTGATCTAGTGTGAGGTGTCCCTGCCCATGGCAGGGGGGTTGGAACTGGATGATCCTTGTGGTCCCTTCCAACCCTGACTGATTCTATGATTCTAAGTTGCTGATTCCAAAACAGTGAATGTGATTCTATGACAAATCACCCACTGCAAGCTTTTCATTACTTAAATTATTCAGCCTTTTATTTCCACAGAACAATGAAAAAGATACAGGTAAAACCATGTTGAGAAAGATAAATGAAGTAACACTGTTCAGAAAAAGTCAGAACTGCTGATTGAAAAAGCATCATATGTTTGGAATGACAAGTCCTTTCTTTTTTGGGATTGGAAGTGTTTGGAAAACAACAGTGCCACAGCTCCTTAAACAGCTTTTTCATTAAGGAGCTAATTCTTCATTTATTGGCTCCCAACATGGAGGGGAAAAAAAAAAAAAAAAAAAAAAAAAAAAGATGTGCAGGAAACAGTTGTAATCATTGGCTGAATGATGACAAGATAAACTGACCAAAGGGGCAGGAGAGATTTAATCTAACTTCAACATGGTTTCCCTTCATTTAAACACTGACTCAACCAAGTAATTTAAAAGTAGCATTCAACACTATACCAAAGTTGACCAGGGAACAGCACCTTGGGTACTGATTATCAGTGCGTTGTGTGGGAGATCAGCATGCTTTCAGAAGGAAAACCCAGCACATCAAAAAACTGGATTTCTGGAAACCCCAAAATTCCTGTCAAAAATCATCAGGGTGAGATTTGGTCACAGAAAGCCTGGCAGTGGCTCTGTGTGGCTTCACATCAGAAAATTAGTAGAGGAAAAAAAAGCCTTCAGAGAATTTGGTATCAAATCTAACAATTCTGTGTGCAAACGATATATGTAAGGACATAGTTTAGATAGATGATGGTTTTCTTCTTTTAAAAAGAAACACAAGAGAAACCTTGATTTCATACTAATCTCCTGGAGACAATTTTCTAGTTCCATTTTTCCAAAACCAATGATGTCTCCAAAGGCTCAAACTTGCACAATTTGTCTTCATTTCCATTTTAAAACCAAGCTTAACACCAGGTCTGACTTTCTAGAGAACCTTGGAGAGTGGGTCTCCCTTAAATTCATTCCTGTTCCACCTCTCAAATTTATTTTCTACCTGGCCCTACCTTCCCTGGAGATATGAAATAAGGATAAAAGAAAAAGAATGGATCTAAAGATGGATGCTGCTTTGAGTGATGAAACAGAATAGTATCCCAGTAAAGACTGCTCCTAATCCTAGCTCTGCTATGTATTTCTAGAACCATAACTTCATTTTCTGGATGTATACATTATATTAGGTCAAACATATGCATTTGTTAGATGAATGTTATTTATTTTTAATTAAATCTGTTTTCTTTAAAATGCAATTTGTTAAAAATCTATGAGTTGGCTTTTCAAGAACATAAGGATTATGAGCCTAGGACTCTCAAGGTTCAACCAAATTAAAAGCTTAGAAGTATCAGCATTTTCTCATCTTATTGGGAAATTTCACAAAACATTTTGCTACACAACAATCTGTTCTTTATATAAAGTTACTATTAGCACAATCAATGAAAATTGATGTTTTATTCAGGATTTCACAACAGTCTGGTTCAATTCAAGATACCAGTTATCCAGACTTAGCATTGCAATACTAATAGAAGCTACAAATGTCTGTAAGTTGTCTTTTACATACCTCTTCAGCCTTCTGAGTTTCTGTACATTTATCCAAGTAGATTCCTTGAAGCACAGAGCCCACAATTGTCAGCCCTTTACCAGCTTTCAACTGAGAAGTGAAAGAAAGCAATCTAGGGTGTTTCACCAACTGCTCACTATCCAAGTTTAACAAGACCAAAACTTGAGGTCTGCCAAAAAACAAAACAACAAAAAGCCAAGTAGTTTCAGTTAAACACATATTTAGACGTACAGAAAAGCATGAAAGAAGGGGGAAATTAAAGTTAACAGTTAATAAAATGCAGATTAAGATCTTAATTCAATGGAAAACATTCAACTACCAAAGCAAGGAAGTCACAGAATCTTAGAATAATTTGAAGGGACCTTAAAGAGCATAATTGGCAATAGCAACAACACTTCAGATACAGAATATCTATAGAAGCCACCATACCATCATTCTGAAGAAATACCATAAATAATACTTTTACCAATAAAATTATTGAATATAACTTATCTCCCTTCCAAGGTCATCCAGTGAAATCTCCTTTGTGAAGTGGTTAAACATTGGATGCACACCAGATTGTTGACAGCTCCATCCAGTTGGATTTTGAGACAGAACTATCACCTCTGGGTAACCTCTTTCAATGCTTAATTGTCAGAATCTTGTATTTTCTCCGTTTTATCATGTTCTCTCCTTCTCCTGCCATAGACTGCTAATAGGGAACTGCATTCTCTCAGTAGCCTTCTTTTATGTATTAGATGTTTATCAATTAGTTCTATCAACTTTTAGGTCCCCTTTAAGCCTCCTCTGAGATGAAGATGCATAGCTTCCTCAGCTTCTCCACAAGTAAGACATATTTCCTGTGCCCCAAGAGCATTTATAGCTGAACCCACTCTAGCTTATTGATGTCTTTAGTAAAACCAGGTGCCTAAAACTGGATAAAATATTCTAGATGTGTTCTAATGGGTGCTGAGCCAAGAGGAATACTTTCCCAATACATTAGCTATGCTCCTGCTAATACCTGCCTGCAAAGGCACATTGCTGGCTTACTGCCTACTGGGAACCTACTGCTTTTTCACCAGAGCAGTTTCCCAGCCTTGTGCCACTGCGCTGGACATGACTGTCCCAGGTACTTGACTTTGAACTTGTCTTTCCAAATTTTCACAATGTTCTTGTTGACCCATCCCTCTGTGTAGGTCCTTTCAAAGGGACAATCATACCCTTCAGTATACTGATAGCACCCTCACTTCAGTTTCAGCTGCATACTTGATGAGGCTGCATTGCATCCTTCAGTCAATATCCAATCTGCTTATTTTCCCCAAGGTATCATTTTGTAATTTTCAGTTGAGTTCAGGCAGTTACATTTACACAGCAGAAGGATAACTCATCTGGAAATGAGCCAATGTCAGACATTTAACAGGAATGCTCTCAGGTAACACTGCATTACGTGGGTGCCTCTGAGATGAGTTCACAGCATCACAGGATGTTAGGGTTTGGAAGGGACTCCAGAGGTCATCCAGTCCAACCCCCCTGCCAGAGCAGGAACAGAATCTAGCACAGGTCACACAGGAATGCATCCTGATGGGTCTTGAAAGTCTCTGGAGAAAGAGGCTCCAAACCTTTCTGGGGAGCCTGTTCCAGTGCTCTGTGACCCTCAGAGTGCTGCATTCTGTTACAGTAATATAATAATTGTTCCAATGACATCACTGCCACGTCCAAGTTAAAGCATTATTTTGATGGTGAACTTCACTTTGGCCATTAGCTTTACCAGTACCAGTAGTACTCCCAAGAACACTTCAAAAATTATGTGGCCTTGGAATGCACTTACCTCCAGTTCTTGGTGTGAGGAGGACCATCTTCAACACGAAGCAAAGCATAGCGAGCTGCATTCAGAGACAGCCCTCGGATTCCATCACCCCATTCTTTTTCCGCTCTTTAGGATGCAGAAGAGATTCAATTAACAGAGCCTCATATATTTAAACAAGTTAAGTGTATTTTCTCAGGTAAGGGATAGTAAGCACAAAAACACCAACTTCTTGTTTGCATGGATGCATGAAAAAACACCCTTGTCTTGTAGATTGAAATCAAGAATGAAAGCTAACCAAGATAAAGTAGTCTCATGGTCCCTTCAAGAGAGGTATTTGTTATTTCCTAATATTTACTATGGTTGATTATTTTCATACTTCAAAAGGTTTTGTTTGTAATCATGAGAGCTACTCAAATTGCTTGCAAGTAATAAAAGAAATAAGTGAAGGCTACTGTAAAGGAACAGGATTTAAAGAAGCAGAATAAAGTTTGACTGTGCACCAACATCACCACTACAGCTTCCTCGACTTCCTTTCCTTCCCTGCTTCTCTCCAAAATAAGCCTAGAACTTTTATCTGCCCTCCTGACCATTTGCAACCTCCCGACACTTTCCACTCCTCTCTCTCCCAACACAAACAAAATTCTATATGCCAGGTGGCCAACCAAATAAGAATGAACTGCTAGGCTAACACATTTTACTTTGCAGGAATTCTAATACCCCTAGTGGGGTCCATCTCCCTCCCTCTTATTTCCATTCATGAATCCTCAGTGAAATTTACTACCTCTAGCCTTCTTTTCCAATGTAGATGCAATAAGCCAATTAAAAACCTCTTAAAAAACAATGTGACAATCAAAATGCACCCTGACGGCATGACTGCATAAGCTTTTCACTTCACTATCCAAAAATTAAAATAAAACCTCAGGTTTTCTCCAGACAGCAGTTCTTAGAACTTTTCAGGGTGAGTTTCTCCCCACTGCCAAACAGGCATTTGTAATGACAGGGAGAAAAAGAAGTCATGCTTCTGACAAAAAACCAAAACAAAAAACCCCAACCATCACCATCTAATCTGATTTCTTGGCTAAAAAAAACAAAACAAAACAAAACAAAAAAAAAAAAAAAAACCACCACAAACACCCAAAAAAGTAAATGGTTTTCTCATTTACTGGGTTAGAGCTGTTGCAATTCAGGAAAGCACCTGATCTGGAAATGGAGATATTAAAAGGTGGTGAACCCATAAAGTGGAACAGTTTATAGCACCTGACCCACTTAAGATCTGTGCTTAATCACTGATCAAAACAAGAGGCCTCACTTCAATTTCCTGTTTCACTACCTTACTATTACTATATATTAATATGTATTTTTCTTTTATATATATATATATATGACATCTTACTATTGTTGACTACGATCTTTCAGCATGAGATCTCTCTCTATAGAATGGAAAGCACACACACATTACTGGTTCACAGTCACCTTGAGTGTTTGTATATGTTGTTTAGGAAGAGTTGTTTTGGTTGTGTGGGTGTTTTGGTGTGCTTTTTTTTTTTTTTTTTTTTTTTTGTATGCCTGTTGTTTTTATTACTATATTTTAGAAGAACTCTAAGTTTCCTGCTTGAACAGTATTTCTTACAGGTCTGGCTCTATGTGTCCCTTGTCAAATGCACACAATGCAAAGTATGCTGCAATTCAAAGGTTATCTAAGCCTTGGGAAAACAGATAATTTTCAGCAGGTGCTCTGGATTGTTCAGTGTGAATCATTCTATTAAGTGCTAAATTATACCCCTAAAAAATCAGTTGATGCTGCTTGATATTAAAATGCAATGTTCCTGAAGTACCAAGACTTTATACCATAATCTCTCCTCAAATGAGAATTTCCCAGCCTTATTATTTTTATTACTTTCAGCTATCAAGAAGTCTGGAACAGAGCTTCCAGAGAAATTAGAACCTCAAAAACCTAGGATCCTTAACAGTAACGTGATCTTACCTTGTTTCAAGGAATACTCTATTACTTCAGTTGTACCTATTTCATACCAAAGATTTTTGCTGAATATTAAAAGATATTAAATATAGAATAAATAAGATATATGGTCTTACCCTCTATATTCTATGTATTTGTATATACATCCTGCGATTAGCATGGCAATCAAAGCATAGTACCAAGAGCAAATGAACATCAAGGCAAGACATAAACTCATCCCCAGGAATGAGAGAGTCCTAAAAGAAACCATTTTTTTCCATTTTTTTAAATAGGCATGCAAATATTCTACAAAGTCAATTTATTTATTCTTTCTAATTATTTAACTTAACTTCCAGAAAGGTCTCTCTTCTTTAAAGACCATTTCATAGCTAGTTTATAAAGTTAATTTTTCCCAACTGCAGTTTATATTATTAAAAAAATTACATTCTGAACCCGTGTGTGACAAATAACATAACTAGATACAATAATTTACTACAGTTGTGAAACTATCAGTACCTCAAAAAACCCAATGTAATTAAAAAAAAACCCAAACCAACCCAAAACAAACAAACAAGAAAACAAAGCACCCCATAGAAAACAGCAACAAAGCCCCCACAAACACCTTCCCCCTCAAATCCCAACCAACCAACACCAGCAGTCCACATGGAAGGAGGCAGTGCTCCTCCATTTTCCTTCTTGCTGTTGCAATTACTACCAGGTGCTTGCAGTGACAGGCTGAGACACAAGACAGTGCTGTGTTTGGATGTTGAGGTGCCAAACCAGCAAGTCTCTGCTAGGCATATTCAAAAAGGTTTTTCTGGGTTAGTCCTGTGACATTTCATTTTCACTCAAGTCCTTAAAAGGAAAAATATTTAGCAATTCTCTAATTTTTGAATGGGGGCAGCTTATCTCCTGAAATCTTTAGTCTCCAAATGCATGTTAGTACTAAAATTTCTCAATAGAATGTGTATTTTTAACACGTAGTAAAAAAAAAAAAGTGTCAGGAAGATTCCCAGTCTTGGTTTGACATCTTTGAACTTTTAAGTCATTTTAAAAAACCTAAACAAAAATATGCACTCAAGATTTTTTGTATAATTGACCTTTACTGACTTTATCAAGTAGCCATCTGTCTGCCTGTGTTATCAACTAGAGTGTCCAAAGCATGACATTTTAAAAACAGTAATCAGATCATTAAAAAAACCAAGCAACTGATGTACATTAAATGAGATTTTGTTTTCCTGTGCAAGTTTTGAGTGTTTCTTTGGTTATTTTGTTTGGTGGAGGGGTTGGTTTTGGGTTTGTTTTTCCGTTTGTTTGGTTTAGTTTGGTTTTTTTTCATAACTAAAAGGAAAACCAATCAGCCTTCCTGAACATTTTATTAGTTCTGCTCATCTTTAAAAGACAGTTTAGTTTTCCACCTTCTTTTTCACACACTCAGAAGCTCTCTTGGCTTATATGCAATACTCAGTGTCATCCCCAAGCCCCTTCCCAAGCACTCTACGTTTTTGTGATCACAGCTATTTCAACACGTGAAAACAAATGCTTCTGTTACTCTCTGTATGAGCCAATTAATTTAAGTCAGAGCAGATATTGGTTTACTACTGCAAGAAAAAAAAAAACAACCCAGCTCTGTGCTGTGTAGTTAGTTTTAATTCTTGTGAATGATGGAATATTCCCTACCAATGGTAATACTTGAAACGAGGTCTCCAGTTGGGAGTCCGTAGAAGCGTCTGAACGGCACAAGCCAGATTGACAAACATGTAGCACATAAGAAAAAACCTGTTGAGAAAAAGGAATTAAAATAAAAAGAGAGAACATTTTCTAATGGGAATTTAACTGGACAGCTTTCCATTCTAAGGCTAAACAAAAAAAGGGTTAAGAATTTGTATACTGTATTCATAGTAGCAAATAGAACACAAGATCCAGTGTGAGGTGTCCTTGCCCATGGCAGGGGGTTGGAACTAGATGATCCTTGAGGTCCCTGCCAACCCTAACAATTCTATGATTCTAAATTAATTCTTGTAGAATGTTAAGCCTCAAAACAAAGCATTAGCATAACATGGAGCCTCAGACAAAGATTTCAGAGAAAACACAGCAAGCAACTGACAATCGTGGCATCCTGGTGTTGGCTGGGACAGAGTTGATTTTCTTGACAGTAGCTCTTATGGTGCTATGCTCTGGATTTGCAACCCAAACAGTGTTGATAACTCAGGGATGAGCATTACTTACACAGCATGGCCAGTCTGGGGGCTCTCACTGCAAGAAGGACATTGAGATGCTGGAGTGTGTCCCAAGAAGGGCAAGGAAGGGTCTGGAGAGGAGCAATTGAGGGAACTGGGGTTGTTTAGTCTGGAGAAGAGGAGGCTGAGGAGACACCTCATTGCTCTCTACAACTCCCTGAAAGGAGGCTGGAGCCAGGCTGGGGTCAGTCTCCCCTTAACAAGTGATAGGATGAGAGCAAATGGCCTCCAGTTGCACTAGGAGAGGTTTAGGTTGGATATTACAAGAAATTTCTCGACTGGAAGGGTTCTCGAACCTTAGGCTCCTCAGCGAAGCGGTTGAAAAGAAGCAGAGATGTGGTAATGAAGGACATGGTTTAGCACCAGACTTGGTAGTTTACAGTTACATAATGGTTGGACTTGATCTTAAAGGTCTTTCCCAATTGCAATGATTCTAAGATAAGACCTTATCTATTTTTCTTGCTACCTCACCAGCAAACACTCCTGGAGAGGCACAGTTGGCACAGGTGAGCACAACTGACCAAAGGGATATTCAATACTGTATGGCATCATGCTCAGCAATGAGAGCTGAAGGAGGAAGGAAGGGAGACCATTTGGATCTAATGGTGTTTGTTTTCCCAAGTGACAGTAACACGTGAAGCCCTGCCTTCCTGGAAATGACTAAACATCTGCCTATCAATAACAAAGGAATTCTTTGTTTGGCTTTGCCTGTGCACACAGCTGCTGCCTTACCTATTAAACTCTCTATTTCAATCCATGAGTTTTCTTACTTTACCCTTCCAATTCTCTCCCCCAGCATGCTAAGGGGCACTGAGCGCTTCCTGAGCTGCCTACCAGGGTCAACCCATAAGACATAGGATAAATTTCCAAGACCAAATCAGTAAAATAAACTTCAGTTCCTACCCTGCAGAATTGTTTTGCCTGTCTCCATTAGATATACTTCAGATAAAATAGCAGGAATTTATTTCAATGTCCAGGTTTTTAAAAGTTCAATGCTAGTATAAATACGTTCAAGAGCTGTCACAGAGAGAGGTTTCATGCCTAGAAATTAGCTCCAGCCAAAATATTTTGTTCTTTCCTATTATCTCCAACATCAAATAGAAATAAAACTTAGGAGAAAGCAAAGCCTAGAATGCCTTTAAAAATAAATAAAGATTAACCAATTTAAAAGATACTATTTAATTTAAAAATCACAAACCACCACATTGATACTTACATTGAAAGAATTGGTGCTACACTGTCCAGGGAAGCTATCAAAATTCCTATTTCACAAATACCAGCAGTGAGAAGCAAAGCCCATGTTGGTTCTCCATTTGCTTTTCCATGACCAAATACCTAGACCAATTCATGGAAACAGTAAGGGTCAGGCAAAGTTGTTCATTACAGCTATGAAATATGTGCAGATTGTAAACTAACTGGAACCAAGAAGAAAAGTGGAGTAATCTGTACTACAAAAAGTCAAACAAAATTGCAAACCCATGCATTTACATAATGTTGAAGTACTATTGCAGTTGCTGTTTTAATCTAAAGTGACTTAAAATCCACATGGTTACTCTATAAAAAGCTAATGTACTTGAGGGCATTTTTTGTAAGGAAAAAAAAAAAAAAACAAACAGACACCAGCTCAGCACTTGCAAACTTAAATATTGACCTTTAGAGAGGATTTAGGTAAGCCTATGATCCTGCACAAAACCCTACTAAAAATCATTTTGCATGTGGTAATCTCTTCTTGGAGATAATTCTATCCAGCTATACTGGTGAAGCAAAATGCTTCAGCTAAAGTTCCAGCCACATTTAATCTCTTCCATGCAATTAGAAAGACTTAACCCTCCCTCCCATTTTTCACAACATCCTTCTTTCCAAACATCTAGGTTCTTCCCCTCATTCATTCTCCGTATCATCTTTTTCCCTTAGCTCCTGTAATACATCAGTCTTCCTTCCCTTATATCAAAAAGCCATTTTCTCTGCTCATGTTTCAAGTCTGTTTGGTTTTTGTCTTCTTAAGTATGTCATACCCTTTCCTTTTTACTAAGCTGCTTTGGACTCCATTCCTTCATTGTCCCTGTAGCAGCTGTATCACTCCAAAACTGCAAGCATTTCTCAAGTCCCAAATCCCTCTTCAGACATCCTTCTTCAGATATCCTGCTTCTCCTGGATTCTCTTCCCCTCACTTTCTAAACCATATAGAATTTTTCCTTCTGATTCCTCAACTCCTTCTGAATCCAACCCTGATTAACCAGAACCATGCTCTCACCAAGTATCAAATTTTTACTTCAGATTCAAGTGAAGTTTTTTCATTTGTCTCTCTCAAAACAGCCCAACATACACAAATTCACTGCATTATAACCCCTTCCCAGTCAAAAGTTAAATTCCATCAAGACTCTGTCCCCCCACACCAGCATACTTAGTATATTTACTTCCAGTTACAGATCAAGGTCCTGCCAGTCAGGGAACACATCACTGCTCAACTGTCAAACAAAGCAGCTGCACGTTTGATGTTCTTGCATATCCTCATCATCTTTCTCCAACACTGGTAAAAAAGCTGCTCTTAAACAGAGGGAACAGCAGTATAGCTTTCCAATGAGCAAGCTGCCAAGACTGTATGGGCAGAGCAGCTCAAGACAGCAGAATATGAGACAGGGCAGTTGCATTTCCTGCTGGCAGCATTATTGCTGTAAGCACTGCTGGCAGAACATACAGGCAATTGCTGTCATTTTATCTTGTTTGCTTCTTGATTCATTAACCCTTCTGGCTCTGGCTCCTACCAGCAACACCAGCATAAATTTCCAGTGACCACTTTTCCCTTTTCTTGGGCTAAAGGGGAAGACCTAGGACAAAATATTAAGGATACATCCATACTGAAACTAGGATTTAGCAGACAGAGCAGGAAAGCAGCAGCAGGAGAATGGAATGAAGTGATTAAAGACAGGAAAAAAAGCTGGCAACAGCAGTATGACCTACTTTTAAAGAAAACCAACCCAACCCCTCCCACACACAAATGTAACCATTCCCCCCCCACAAAGCCACTAGCATCATATCTTCCACTTTGCTTCTCAGCTATTCCAACCATCTCTGACCCATTCCTTGTGCACTCCTTCCCCCTCTTCAGAAGTCATCTCCTTATTTTCTCCTTCCCACATATCCTTTATATCTGTTTCTCCCCCTTCAGTGCCTGGGCTACCTCCAATTCCTTTATGTGCTAAATTCAACAACTCTGTTCCCCAAATATTCATTTACTTAGACACAATCCTGATTTTCATTCTTGAAGCTGGTTTTGGTATTTTATCATTGTGCTGTGCTGGCTACTCGTTAGAAGTTCACCTCAAACTGCCAACTGCAAACTCCATCACAGAAATCATAGCTTTGCTCTCTACACATCATATTTTTTCAAGTTTATTTATTCTGAACTCCAATCTAGCTTTTGCAGATGCAGCCTAAGAATTGTGTTAAATACCTTCTATAAAATCTATCTTCTGTTTTCTACCTCCCTTACTCACTTCTTTGAGAAAAATGAGTTACTTTTAAAACACACACAGGGATATTGGAACAATCTTAATGTTCAGAGTCATCTTTGTTGACTTAATTTAGCTTACAAAAATTAATACAAATTTTAATTGTATGTCTGATATAACAACAAGCATCATGCAGTTCCATAGTGAAATTAAAAAAACCCAACTATATTCATACGTACAAATCATAAACACAGCCTGGAGTTAAGACATTCAGTTGTTAGTTATTTCTTCATTTATTTGCATTCACAGAAGACTTACATTCTCAGTTCTGAACCACTAACTTTTACATGTAAAGACAAAAATAATTGAGTTGCATTGCCCAGGCGTGCAGGACAAAGTTCAAACCTTGTCCTACGATGGCTTGATCTATTATTGTACACTGATAAACCTGAGCTGCAAATCTTTTCCTCACAGTCCTACAGAAATAGGAAAAATATCTCTCCTGTCAAAGCACAAGACATATTTGATACAGTCTAAAGAAAAAAAAATTGAAATCTCACTTGAATAAATGGTACAATGCCATCTCTTGCAATGGCCTGCAACAGACGGGGTGCACCGGTGAGACTCTGGAGACCAGCACCACACGTTGAAAAGAATGAACCAATCACAATAACCCATGGGGAAGGCCAGGCCAGAGTACCAACCACTAGATTTCCATTAACTGCTTCTCCAAACCTTAGAAAAGGGGAGGGAGAGAGAGAAAGGGGAAAAAAAAAAAACCATTAAGCATTAAAATGACTTTTACTATGGCTTCAAGCACTTTTCAACAACAAACCCCATGTCACAATATGTACTATAGGATTTCCCAACCAATGTATTACAGAATTAACAGCAACAGCTAAGTTTGTACGTGTGCATGTTTTAGATCCTTGTAACTACTAGGTACTAGACTGCAGAAGCCTGTTCTACAAGTAATATAGGTATACCCTGGGGCATAATCGAGAGATTTGCAAAGCAAAGTATTGGCCTCTCCTTTTAATGGTGTGATGCTGACATATGGACAATACAGAAACTATTAGACACAACCATCTCAAGTTATCTGCATGCCTTTTGACTGCCTTGCTACCTGCTGCAATTTTTAAGTGAACATGGTAAGAGCAAATTAAAAGCTACAAAGAAAAATTAAATGCCTTATCTCTTCTCAGACTTGCTCTTAAACAGGGTCAAAAACAACATAGTAATTGGGTCAAAATAACAAGCCTGTGTTCAAATTCTTGCATATGCCCAAGCTTGGAAACACGGCTACATCTTACTTTCAACAGACAGAAAAAGAAACCATACTCTTTAAAAATACAGAGGAAAAAACCCAGTATTATCCTTCTATGTTTGTACTTAAACAGCTCCACGCTCATTCCTAATTCAAATTCTAATGCCTGTATTTCAGTTAAACATTGTTTCTACTCAATGTGAGAAGCTGAAAAATAAACACTGAAGGGTGTACAACCCACTTTTTCCCATGGCAGATGTGACAATTCAGGAGAACTACCCCAAAAACCAGTCTTTAAATCAGATTTAAACCTGTGCATTTTACTGTTAACATTGCATTTCAACTACACAAGAACTGGCAGCAGTACAGATGCAAGAACATGGATTTGATGCTCTTGCTACAACACATCATGCTCTAGAGACAGATCACCTGCACTCAGGGCTTGCAAAAATACCACACCACACCTTCCCCCACCAGTAAATTTCAAATATGGTGTTTTCCAAAATTTGGATTTAGTAGATACTGGCTCTGCATTCATTGATAATTCAGAGTTCATTATTTCTGAAGCATCAGCTTGATTCAGTTTGTATACATACTTTGAAGAAAGAGAAATCAGAGATTTTCACTGATACACTGATCATTTTAAAAGTAAAATTAATCCCTTGCTGCTTCTTTTATTGGCTTTGGTTAGAACCTAGCTTTCAACTAAAGGTTTGCTTCTAGACTGAAGACTGTGTTTTGAAATAAGCTGTGTCAGCATCATCTCCATAACCTTCTAAACAACGGCTCAATGCCACTGCTTCATCATCAAAAGCAGTGAAAAGAGACCCAGACACCATCAAGGAAACTTGCCAACAGATTCATTTTAGCCACCTCAACTTTTCCTAGGAGAGAAACGTATCAAAACCTGGAGATCTGGGTTCATGCCTATCTCTGTTACATTTATTACCTTTGTGCTTCATACTGTACCTCAAATATCCTCAAGCACTTATGTGGGCAAAAACTGACACAACTGCTGATCATTTGAAAACAAGCAAAATAATGGCACATCCCATGGAAACTATATGCCTGATGCTGCATTGCAGTCTCCTTCAGGAACTCTTCCTTGTCACATAACTGTCAAAAATATTGTCCTGTCTCTGCTCCTCAGAAGCATGTTACTTTTCCAAAAGTAGTACTACTCTCTTTGCCCTCACCTATCAGCTCCACAGAGACCAGCAATGATTTTTCTTTTGAGAACATTTTATTTTGCAGTCATCTCCAGTTTAACTGATAAGACTTTCCTTCCAGTTTTAACCAAAGAAAAACAGATCACATGGACATTGCCCAGAGGAGCCACTATTAAGTCCTATGAATATAACCCATGATCAGACACACTTCCTGTGAATAAGAAATTGAACATGACTTACTTATCTCTTAATATCACTCCTTCTATACAGGCACCAAACAACACTATACAGGAAAGATCTGTTACTGAGAGTGAAGGAAAAATAAGCTATAAATAATCATACAGAAAGAGAAAGCACATCATTTTTCACCCAGGGATGAAAAATCAAAGTGTCCGTGATAATGAAATAGGATAGGTTGTGCTGGTTTGGTTGTTCTGTGGATTCTTTTTTAATTCTTTCATGCTCCATTTTAGTTTATGGTCTCTACAACTGCATTTGATGTACAGTTAGTTCATGAAATACTGAGGGTAACCAGGTCATACATCATGCAACAGAACAGACAGTTTCTCTTATATATAAGCATGTGTGTCTTCTAGGTATTGAAGGACTATCAGTTTCTATTATTGGTTTGCTTTAAGACTTTCACTGATTATACCCAAGATTAAGAGCAAAGCAATCTGCCAGCTGAAGCACGATGCTAAAAATCTCTGCATCGCTTAATTAAAACCACCAATTGTATCATGGAATTCAAAGCACTAATAGAATATAGAATATATCTATATATATTTATAAACGCAAACAAAATTTGAGATTTTAATAATATTTGGGTTTCAACAAATATTTCTTTTCAGTTTAGATTTCATTCATTTTATACTCAGGCAATTCTAATAATGTTTCAGTGCAAAACCTACACTGTTACACCTACAGAATGCACACCAGGAAAGAGAGGTCACAGCATAAAGGATACAAATAAAAGATGTAGTTGCAATGGCCAAAATTGTTCCAGTAGGAATAGATTTCTGAGCATCCTTAAGATCTCCAGATCTGTTTGAACCTGCCATAATACCTTCAGAGAGAACAAATTTATGTGTCATAAAACCAGTTAACACTAGCTTCATGAAAACAGCTAACAGAATAAACACATTTTAATTTAAGCCTAATTTAAAGTGTCATTACCAACGGAACAGGCTACAGAAATGTATTATAATCCTGCAGAAATCCTCAAATTACATATTGTATTCAGAAGCTTATGTTACCATCCATGGTTGACTGAATAAATTCCAGATAATTTAGGAAAGGAGGAGGAAAAACACCCAAACAAACAAAAACCCCCCAAAAAAACCCCACAATAACAACAACCACCAAAAAAAAGAAAAAACCCAAACACCAAATAACCAGAACCAGACAAACCATGCTTTTGAAATATACCTTCTTAGTTTTAAAAATAATCATGAAATACAGGAGTAGCAAAATGTTGTGGTTGAATGTTATAAACTAATGATTTACCCATTTCAGGCAGTGTGACCAACTGCACTGTCACCTAAATAGAGCTATTACCTATCTTACTGCTAAACTATTATTATGCATGCATTATAAGACAGGCAAGCAAATTAATAAAGTATATCAGATAAATATGGAAACAAAATAGAGAGGAACAGGCAGGAAGCACAAAAACGTTGATGAAATCACACGTGCACATCCCCCTCTGAATCAAACAAGAGCACAAAAATACTTTCTAGTACATGCTGTGACAGAAGGGAAAAACAAAATAAACTGCCCTCTTTCCTAGGTTGCCCTGCCCACTGTTGGAGGCAAAAACATGGAAGCTAACATCAAGATGTTCCAGTGCAAAAGCACTGCCAAAGTCCATGAAAACCTAGGCACAAACTCCCGTACCACAATGTGCTGATAAAAGCGTGAAGTACTGAAATGGAAACAATGTGATAGAAGAATACAAAGGGACACCTCCATGGGATATTCTTATAGCAAACACTGCTGCAACTTCTTATCCCAGGTCTGTTTTGTTGCTTTACATCACAATTGTCTGACTGTGACTTTTAAAGAAAAATGTTTCTGCTTACTTCAGTCATATATGACCTACCAAAAGACTGCACAGCTAATCTAACCTTGAAGCTGTACAAAAAAAAGGTCTATTAGGTACAGCTGCAAGACAAGTTTTGGACATTTACACAAATCAAAAGCAGTTCATGACTTGAATGCCTGAATCACCTTAATACACAACTGTTCCCTCATGCATGCATCTTATTTTGGTTAGACATTTAGTAACACATGGAGCTTTTGTTTTCCTTCCATGAGTAGAAAACAGCACCAAACCAATTTCTTGTTTGAGTCCTATAACCCCCTACAATAACCAGCTATATCTCTCTAGCACCAGAAGGTTTGAGGTACGTAAAACTTGGACATACAGACTTTATATCATCAACAATCAGTCACATATTACCAAAAAAAAAATATTTTTTTCAGCTGTAAGTACACATCCACACTCAAGAAAAGCAGTTGCATCTACCTGTCACAGATGGGAAATAAATCCCTACAAGCATTGTGAAGTAGGTCATGATGTCTGTAAAAACATAAGGGAGTCCACTCATTTTTGTCTCTTCTGATCCAGCAACTGATGGATGGTCTTTTTTCTCAACTATTGATCCTTTTTCTGAATAGGCACTCCATAGATTATCTACAAGTGGGGAAAGACCCAAGAATCAGTCTCAACTCTCTGTTCAAGGATTTAAAGTAGTGACAATCTTTTGAAGCAAGAATCACGATGCTTCTCCATCAAGTCAAAAAACAGCAGGTCAAAAGGAAAAATGCTTCTTAGCAGTAACTTCAGTACTCTACTGAATAACCCTGGACAACAGTTCAGGACTCAGCTGAAGGTGTTCTACATGGTGACAAAAGCAGAGTAAGCAGACTCCAGAAGAGAACTGAAAAGAAAAACAAACCAACCAACCCAAAAAATCCCCAAACAAAAACCCACAGAAAACCAACCAAACAAAAAGCCAGCAAAAATCAAACAAACAAAAAAAACCCCACAAACAAAAAACCTGAAGCAAGCAAAAATGTGCAGAATGCAGCTCAGATTCCCAAACTCAGGATGCTTGCTTGGTGAAGATCGACAGGTCAGCAGCTTCTGAAAGCTTACATTTATGGAAACACTGCTTGTATCCCTTGAGAAGATGGTGAGAACAGCCAATACTGATTCTTATTTTACAGTGAGACAAGCTGTCCTATCATGTGTTGAGAAACAAAGTAGACATTCTCCCTCCTTATCAGAGCCAAAGGATTTTTACACCACAGAACAGAAAACAATTCCTGTGGACTTCCAGGATGATGATCTCATAGCCAATTTCCATCATCCAGTACAACTTAAGGGAATGAAATACAATATCCTTAGTTTTCTTCATAATAGCAAGAGGTTACCTTGAGCACAGGAGGAGACTGCATTTCTATAAATGTCCCAAGATAGAGGGTTCATTGAAATGAAGAGGAACAAAGTGAGCCAGAGGTAAAACCAAAGCCATAAAAGAAAGAGTTAATTACTACCACTGCTACTGCTAGGGACTTGTTATTATTCATGGGCATGTTTGGTCAACTCTTCGTAGAATGATTTACTGTTGGCACAACAGTCAAGGAAGGTGCCTAACAAATGCACACTTAACTTGTACAAGTGCTCAGTAAACAGTACAAGGACTCCACACATGCTTCCTGAGATGCTCAGGCATGATATCTGAGTACTCCCGGTCACAGCTAAACAAACCTGCAAGTGCAGAGTCTGCAGCTGCAATGTCTTCACACAAACCATGACACAGACCATCAGTAGAGGAAAATCCTTGAGAAATTGTTGTCAGTCAAGTTCAAGTTCACATTAGGCATCAGAATGTGTGCTTGCAATCAGAAAGCAGCACATGTGATCCACTCAATGTGTTCTTAGCACTACACGGCTCTAGGACAGCTTAAATGCACCTTTACACAGCAGTGCTGGTTCAAAGCAACAATCGGTAAGAAGAACTACAGCACATTTTGCCCAAAGTAGAAAAAAATCAGCACTTAGCCTGAAACCTGCAAGAACAGCGAAACACCTGAGCTAACTGTGTTGACCTGAAATTTTACTGCTAACCAAGGACTGAAACATGACAAACATGAGGCCAACTTCCTAAAGAGAGTTTCAGAGAGATCAGGAAACTAAAAGTTCACAGGTAGCATCTGCACATGAACATTCATTGAAAGTAAGAGCAACAGACAGAAACAGCAAACACATGGGTGCTATTTTTGAGTTCTGACAAAGCCAGCATCATTTCACAGGGTTTTTTCCCCCCTTTGAGTTTTGAGGAACTTGGCAAGTCTCAGCATAGCTTTTGTAAAAGAAAAGTTGTTGAAAGCATTCAAGTTCTTTGAGGAAAACTTAAATTAAGGTGATCCACTTCATTAGGTCCACTTGCATTTCCCACATTTCTGACAGATTCCTCACCCAAGGAACCTATAGCAATCATAGGATAAGAAAAACTTCAAAACTTCTCACACAGATAAACACACCAGAAGAGTTTCAGAGACAGAAAACAACTAAATTAATGTAAATGCAATTTTAATAATTCAGGAAAGCGACCAATAAGCTTCCACAAGGATTGGTAGCAGGATGTAACCAGTGCTCTCCAGTAGACTCAAACTGGTATACAGGTGGTACTCAGATACTCAAAACTGTAAAAGCAAAACCCATTGCAACACAGAAAAAACATACTGCACTCAGTGAGTGGTTGTTAGAGATCTCCGCATCAAGAGGTAACAGAACAGTGAAATGCACTTTTACACACCACTGCTAGTTCAAGGCAATACTAATTAGCGAGCAGAATCAAAGTACATTTTCCCAAAAGACAAAGGAGTACTCAGCTGAAACATGCAAAAACAAAACAGCAATTCAAAGCTTACACCATAGCAAAAAATTAGAGCACACAGAGGTCTTCTGAAGGTGAAAAGGTTCAAGAAAAATGTTTCGTGCTACATTCACTGCAAATAAGCATGTGGTAAGTTACAAAATGCACAGAACAAGCTAAGTCACATTTGTTGTAACAAACAATTCAGCTGTAAAGAACTTCATTTCTCATTTAGGAAACTGATTTTTATTTTTTAAGCACAAAAATTTAAATTCAGAGAAGCCTATTGCCTCATTTAGTGTGTTTTTATGTATTCATACACTTTATAAGTGATACTTTAAACTGAACTACTACAGCAGTAATGACTGCTTACTTTCCTGTGCAGAGCTGCATGTTTACATTCATCAAACCTTATTTTAAGGAGGAGTAGGAAAGAAGTATCAAAACATTGATTTTTTTTTTTTTGTCCCCAGAAATATTCTTTGCATACAATCCAATCCATCACCTATTCAAAACGAACCTTATGACCCAGTGCAACTGCAATCCCAAGCTGCCACAACTGTACAGGAACATAAACAGAAAACCTGCACACTTGCTAGAACATCTCCTGTCCAAATTCTAGACTGGAAGCTAGAAAGACTCTTTTTCTCCAAATCCATCATCACATTGGACAAGCCACATGACTTCATTCCTCAGTGCACCCCTTATAACGAGCTTCTCCTCAAGGGCAGTTTGAGAATGTGTTAACAAAGAGCTTACTGAAGTAAGCGCATTTGGCATATAAAGGAGCAAACCAAGTTTTTAAAAAGTCAGCTGTGATGAACACTTTCCTGCCTTTTTTTTTTTTTTAATAGAACAATGGCTTTTGAAAGAATGGCTTATAAAACTCCAATGATGCAATTAAAGCATTAAATACTAAGCTTTTAAAACTAGATAGAAACTTTATAGCAGTTGCTCCAGGTAGCAATGTTGCACACAAGCAGATTAGAGCGAAAGAAACAGTGACAGGCTAGACCTGAGGACAGAAGGGCTGTACCCTGACCAGAAGCATATCGAAACCCTGCTAGTCTACTGGGGAAAAGCAGTACTCCAGGATGGGCTGCAAGCATGTTGTGGCCAAAGTCAGCCTGCTGTAGGGATTTACTGCAGAGGCCAAGGATCTCTAAAACTCTGGGTTTATGGAAGACTAAGGAGGCTGTGGTCAAGGTATCCTTTCTCAGGCCTGCACAGGCTCCGTCCTAGTCAAGGTAAAGGGATGGCAGACCAGTTGGATGAAGCCTTGAGCCACTTGGTCTAGGAGATGTCCTGCCCATGGCAGAGGGGTTGGAACTAGATGTTCAAGGTCCCTTCCAACTCAAACCATTCTATGATTATCTATGATTACTGAACAGCTACAGGCCAAAGGAATAACCTTCAAAAACGTTCAAATGGCTGTGGTTTCCAACTTACCAGACAGAACTCCACTCATTATTCCTGGAATTCCTTGAATTTCTGTTACGTTATTGAGATTAAAGTAGTCATCACAGGTAGCATTAAGCAAAGGACTATCACAGAAGAGGCTCCAAAGAGCTGTAGTCTTGGTTTCATTATTGCTCTCAGTTAATTTGGCACACACATCAAAGCTGCGTTTTGACAGGGTACGGTTTCCAAGCAGACAGATGCTACAAACAAAACAAACAAAGCCAACTGTGATCCTTCAATATAGTCTTGATCATTAAGACATTTTCTGTCCATTGGACTTCTTCAGAAACATGTTATAGTATCCATATTATGCCCTATACTCATCCACTAAAACAGAAAATAGCCTCTGCATATAAAACTATCAATAATCATACTTAAAAGAGTGATTATACATTTCTACTTTAAGATATTAATCAGCTACTTTGCCTTATGATTTATTCCTTGGAATATACAATCAAAACAAGCAGCTTAGCCACTAAAGAGACTGTGATTCAGTCAGTCCCCCAAGAAAGAAATGAAATTAAATTATATTTAATACAATGAGCCTGACCAAGAAAATATAACAGTAAGATCAAGCAAGCATGTCATGCCCTTTTCTAACAAATATTTAACACGGCCCTCAAAAATATTAAAATCCAAGGGGTAGGAAATAAGCCAGGAGGGCTAAACAGCAAAATTTAAACACATTGATGGGAGTATAAATGAAAAAAAACCACACAGCAGGAAGCAATTCAAAGACTCCAAAACAAAAGAAAACTATAAAACTCAGAACACTTTCCAAAACATGAATTCATAACAGGAGAGACTAGGAAGGATCTAGGAGCACTTCTACATAAAAGATGCTTAGGAGTAATCTTTGCCAGGCTTGCTTAAGAATGAAATGTATCTA
The DNA here is from genome assembly GCF_027791375.1 of Indicator indicator. NCBI lineage: Eukaryota > Metazoa > Chordata > Aves > Piciformes > Indicatoridae > Indicator > Indicator indicator. Next base: position 8,890,955 of record NC_072020.1, read on the forward strand.
ACATTTATGAAGGCAACAGAAGGAAAAAAAAAAAAAATCACATAAAACATTTGTGTTAATCATGTAAGAGCATAGTACACATCTGATATGTCTGAAGCTCAGTTACAAAGCTGATAAACAGTACAAAGATACAATTTGGCATTAGAACAAGTGTGCTGAGTCAAACAGAAGCCTGTCCTAGTGCAATAGACTGTTCTTGATAGCAATTAAGAGCAGACTCCCTGAGTACAGGACACCAGCATACACCATCACATGGAAGCTGAGCAGATTTAAGAGAGCACTGGTGATTAAGAGAAAAAAAAAACCTGCCACTTGTCTTGCTCATTTTACTTCTAAATTGCTATTGATTTGTGGACCCTACAGCAGTATGTGTGCTGATTCAAATGGGAAACCATGAGGTAAACTGTTTAACATCTATACAATGGCACAAACCTGATGGAAGTTAGCTAGTTAGTTGGGTTAGCATCACTAAGTGGAAACTGGCCTTTATGGTGACCAGCTCACCACTACATCAGCTTCACCATAATAAGAAAACTCACTCAAGCTTCTTGTTTTGAGGCAGACTGGCTAAAATCTATTGGAAAACAACCTAGCAGTTTTATTACACACACCCCTCCCCAAGACAATCACACATATCCTACAAAACAGATGGCACTTCATAACAAAAGTTACCAGGCTATTCTGCTAATCTGCCAAGCACTATTATTCTTTTTCTCTTCTTATAGAAAGACTCACAAAAATGCAACTCACACAATTAAAATTATGCAGAAGCAGCTGCTCTTGGTGAGCCAAGAAAAAATACAAGCTAAAGGTGTTGAGAAGCAACATGCCATGTGTAGCAGTAATAGCACAGCAGAAAGCCTTCACAATTTAACACTGCAATGTCTACATTTTAAGTAGAGAGAAATGGAAGTTACAAAACCCTCCTCATGATAAAGTCTGAAAGCTTTTCATAGCTATGGTTCATCGCCATATTTTATTAAATTTATTTTGTTCTATAGATTTTAATTTGTTTAAAAAAAATCAGCTATATTTACTATCAGCAAAAAGCACCTTCCTGTTCTTTAGCTGTGGATGGAATAATAGTCAATAACTTTAAGTAGCAGAACACATTGTCCAGAGTATCATATCTCAAACAATGAAAGATTCAGTAGCAAATGAGCACATAAATGCCTATACCACATAAAACCTACCTTTGAAGTCACTGTGCTTGTATTTTGAACTTGACCTTAAAACATGAGATGGTTACAACAGCTATGCCCTTCCTCCAAATGTGTTTTTTTGTTTGTTTGTTTTAAAATAATCCACTCTAAAGATATTGCACTTACGGGAAGTCAGGCGGGTCAAAAGCAGTCTTAATAACTCCAGCATATATGGCAATGATGGAAAGAATCACACAGGCAAGGAAGACCAGGGCAAGTTTGTTGACATACTTTACTCCCACAAAAACTACTATGGCCATCAGAATGATAATACAAGTTCCATAAACTCTCATGTTGTTCAGCATAGCCTCTGTTTCTTCACTAACCTCTTCTGCTTTAAATATAGCAGCGCTTGGAGAAATGTAGGTCTGCAAGAGATAGGGCAAACTATCAGACATGTGGTAAAAAAGGTATTTGCAAGAAACTATTCGATTGAGCTTCAAAAACCTAAAATTCTACTACAGTATCAGTTTTACTCCTTCACAAACCAGTTCAGCCAGTGATGTGGACATTTAGAAAAGCATAGAGGGAAAAGGAAGGGGGAACTGGAGGATGAAGAAAAAGTAGTTTTGAGAACGAGATACTGCTTCTCATCCAGCTTCTTCTCTCCCCTTCAAGAGTTTTCACTCCTCAAATTCAAGTCTCTGACAGACAGGAAAAAAACTACTAAGGACATGAAGGGATGAGAGCTATTGACAAAAATTAAAAGTAACAAACCCAAAAAATAGCTCACTCAGCTCAAACCAGACAAATCTTTCCACTAATTTGAAGCATTTGCTGATTAATAACTCCATGTATTGAAATAAAATATGGTGACTCAAAAGCATTAATAAAAGTAGTTTAAAAAAATATCAAATGAAGACACCTTAAACACCATACCTTGAAAAAAAAAATGTTTAATGGCAAGTTTATTTTAATTTTTAATCTGGAGTTGCAACAGCACAATTAAGGTTCCCATGACAAAGCTTAGTCCTGTGCTAAACCAGACAATTTAGAACACTGAGATTTCAAACAGGATCCTCTTACGTATCTCTTCCTGTGATTTTGATCTGGATTCTGTCTGCAAAGAAGTTGGAGGCACAGCTTATAGGACTTACACTGATAAATGCAGGTGAAAAAAATGTCTGTACTATACGATAAAGATATTTTTACTCCTTCTAACACCTTTACCAAAAAACCGTGATCTGCAGTTCATAGAGTCATAGAATGGTTTAGGCTGGAAATGACCTTAAAGACCATCTAGTTCCAACCCTCTGGCCACAGACAGGGACATTTTCCCCTAGACAAGGTTGCTCAAGGTCTCATCCAACCTGGTCTTAAACACCTCCACAACCTCCCTGGGAAACCTGTTCCAGTGTCTCACTGTAAAGAATTTCTAACATCCAGTCTAAATCTGCTGTCCTCAAGCTTCAGTCCATTCCCCCCCTCATCTTATCACTACCAAATTAAATCTAAACACTACCTTCAAAGTCTACCTGTTGATCTGATGTTCTTTTCTGAAAGAAGCTACTGACATACTTACCATTTATTTTCCCCCTCCAGTCCTATACTTTTAATCACAGAATTATAGGTAAGTTGTACTAAAATTAATTTTTCCTTGTCACTCTGTAGGTGTACAGCAGCACAGGCATAACTAATAGAACATCTGGTATGCAAAGCATGTCATATAAAGTGCAAGGTACATTACATCTGGTAGAAATTACCAAGTGTAGAAAACAAGTAGAATTTGGTAACTAAGTAAAGCAAACTTACATCAAAACAGCCTTAATTTTTGTACTGCTGATCAGAATTCTCTGAACTTTTTCAAAGTCACAGGCATGAGTAAATACTAACATACTGGAGATATTAGTATCAAAACAATTCTGGAAAAATTTTCAGAAATCACCAAATTAAAATGTATTTTAGGGCAAGTGCATTCCTCAGTCTCTCAAAACAACCCAAACAATTAACATTAAGAGAAACTAGTACTTACCAATAAAATTTCAATGGTACCAAGAATGTACATCGCTCCTGCAAAAGTTGTGCCCAAGTAGAAACAAAGTCCCACTGCTCCACCAAACTCTGGCCCCAAAGATCTTGAAATCATGTAGTAAGAGCCTCCAGCTGTGAATTTAACAAAACCAAAAAGACTCCAGCCCTTTAGATGAAGGATAGCAGTAGAGCACAAAAATTTGAATCATTCAATCAACAATCAAAATAAGTACTGCCTGCATCTCCAGGGAAACATCCACACCAGAACTGTACTCAATGCCCCCAAAGTGAATATCCCCATGTATATTTGCTGGGAAACAACTAAGGAAAAAAAAAAAAAAAAAAAAAGAGGGGAAAAAAATCCACAACTTGAAAATAATCTAAAAGTAAATTATGAAAAGGATATGCAGGTACAAATAGATGTGAATCAATCTTTTGTGAGCAACTTGGGGTTAGAAACTATCAAATAATAAAATTGCAGAGTAATTTATTGGAAATAGGGACAAAATAGAATTTGTCTCACTAATACAACACTCTTGTTCTTTTCTATATATGTAACCATTACCACTTTTACTACAGGCATTTTTTTCAGTACCATTTAAAAAGTGCAAGGGAGGGATTGCTTTTTCTTTTCTACTCATACATTATTGATTCTGCCCTTGAATTTTTCAGTTCTTGCTCATATTTCCTATATACATGCAGCATCTTTAAGTCATAAGACACCCACCTCCATTTTCACTGTACCACTTCCCTTGCAACAAGGCTCTAAAGTTTCAAGCTGTCTACCTCTATCTAGAATTCCCCCAACCCCTTTAAGGCCTGCTCCTCTTTTGTCCCTCCCTCTATCTTTTCTTAAACTCACATCTGTCCCACTCATGACAACTGAGGAAGAGCGAGCAGACAGAAAGTGATCTGTTTTAAATCAAGATACACAAGCCTTGTGCAAAATTAGTACACAAATAAGAAATACACTTCCAGTCAAAGGGCAGTCTGAAGCAACTTCAACATGAACAAACAAGACATTGACAAAATTTATTATGCATTACCAGTTCTTTTACTAACTACAATGCTGCTGCATATAACAAGAGAGAAGACCCTGTTGCTCAGGTGGTCTCTCTTACTCCTAGCTTCCTATCTCTGGTTTTGAACTTCAAGCAACATTTATCCAAGAAACTGGCACCACCATTAAAAAAAAAAAGTATCATAAGAACTGCCAACTTCCAAAGATTTGTGACACTCAGGTGCTAAGCAAAACCTTTACACTGAGTTTTAAAAATATGAGGAGAGGGAAAAAAAAGCAGAATATTTTTAGTTATCTGGGCAGTGATTAGAATAACTAGATTTCATAACTGAAGTATTCGAAACTATTTTCTACTTTATTTACATTTCCTATATGGTACTCTACCCATGAAATGCAGCCATTCTACATCCTGCACAGGTTTAGCATTTACTTTTGCCTAACCACTTAAGTATCAATTCAGGAAACTTTTACTAAACTAGGGAAGCACTAAGACTAAAAATCATTTTAACTTCATTAAGTTTATTGTTCAGAGGTTCCTAAAGGTTTTTGGAATTAATTAGCTGAGAAACTGGAAAGAATAGGAGCATCGAAGGCTAACTGATTGCGCACCTGAAGAAATCAGCTTCATCTATTTATCCTGAAAAATTAAGGAGATGAGTATAACTTTGAGCACTTATATAGAAAAAGATTTCTACCAGCAGGCTGGCTGCTGTTCTTGCAGAAAGCAATATAACTAATTTCAGTACTTAGAAATGGAATCTGGACAAATTCAGTTGGAAAACATACCCCACCCCCCCAGTCAGCAGTGCTATTTGTAAGTTTGCACAAAAATTCTGCTTTGCATGAACATGAATCCTCCATAGTTTAAAATGTTAACATCTTTCATTCAAACAGAATCAAATAGTCAATGACAAGTGTGCTACAGCTCAAAATTCCCAGAAGGTCTGGTCAAAACAGTATCTCATCTTAAAAGTCATTTATATACCAGTTAAAAGAAAATGTGCTCTTGACAAAAACATTACTTCTGATATCTCAGACTACAGTAAAATTTATCCCAGCTTTAAACTTCCATCGTTTTACTATTTGCTATTTATGATAAAATTCTTCATTACCTGGAACTACACCATTTGTTGCTATTGCACTCATGGAAATTGCTGTTAGCATGGTCTGTGGAGAGATGAAATAGAGAGAATTTAAAATGCCACAAATTTTTTCAGAAAGACAGGGCAAGATAAAAGGATCTAGGGCAAGCTGGATTTTTAAACATTCCACTCCCAACGTCGTTGCAGCAACCAAAAATGATCACATCTTTGGTTAGAGATATCCATGTAAATTAAGCACTAAATTCTTCAGTGGAAGATTCAGTCTGAGACAGTCTTTAAGACAAACTAAGAGAATACAGACCTCTGGATATACTCAAAATAACACACTCCAATTAAAGTGACAAACTAATCAAGTGTTATTGTTATGACAATGTGATGTTCTAGTTGTCTCACATTCCAAAATATTAATTTATGGACATAATGTTGTGGATTGATTTGTAGCCTATACTTCACTTGGTTCTGGAAAGCAGATCCCAATAAAAAACATGAAATACTTGCCAGAAGCTGATTTAGTAAAATCCATATAACAAATACTTCAAGCAAAAGCTTAATCAACTCAAGAGATTCTGAATAGGCTAGAATGGCTTTTCCCATGCATCTCAATTGTGCTGATATTTTATCAGTATGGAGAAATCTTTCTCTGCTACTCAAACTAGAAGGCTGCAGTAATGCTGTATCAGAGATTTGCCAACAGTAAAAAAAGATTAACTTACACAAGCACAGCACATGAACACAATGATGAAAGACTCCAGAACTCCAGCTGTTCCCACAATCCACGTTAAACGTAGGAAAAGGATGACTCCCAAGATATTTTGCAAGCAGGGCAAGTACACACCAATAAAAGTGCCCATACGTGGAACCTGGAAATGAAGTCACAACATTAACTCCTCTGCACTAAACTTAAGTCCCTAAGCATTTCCTTACAGAAACACTTATCACAAAGACTCCATGAACAAATGTCAAATGAAACCGAAGGGTAGCTCGAGAGTGCCCAGCTTTGCAAATATTGTTAGGCTATTCATTCAGAATGACTCCTGAAAGACAGAAAACTATTTGTGACAGCAAACCCTCTTGATGCATGGGAGTTCAGATTAAATATTCATAGGGGTAGGACACCACTTGATCTGTTGATTTAAAAGCTTTACAAACTCCCCCACAGCAGGGGGCTTGGAACTAGATGACCCTTGTGGTCCCTTCCAACCCTGACTGATTCTATGAAACTTCCTTCTGAAATATCAGTTACAGATTACTGTTGAAGAGAAACTGCTGCCATAATCAAAAATATAGAGTATCATCTCCAAGAAGCTGATCACCAACTGCCCTGCAGCTGGTCCACAAAAATGTTATTTAAAAAAAAAAAAAAAAGAAAAAAAGACAGACAAGGCATTATGGCAAAGCCAGAAGAAATGCAGAGCTGACTACAATTTGGTTTTGCAAAAGCTGTAAAACCTGCCACAACGTAGTATATTTGTTTGTACTCTGTTTGCAGGTGATCATCATGGGTCAAGACCTACACAAATACACTCAGTCTTCATCACTAAAAATCCAGCCTCCTACAGTTCTGAAGAAGTCAGGCCTTGAAGCACTCACCTTAGAAGCAATAGTTACATACAGTAAGCTTCCAGATACAGAAGTTCTTAAATTACAACTCAGGTTGTGAAAAGGGGCAGTCCATTTAAATATGCGAGCAAACAAGCATTGGTGCTTTAGAAGTTAAAATTAAGAAAACACTAAAGTTTAAGTACTTAAAGGAATCATGGAAACCACTAGACTATAGTATTTTTAGCATCTTGGGCAATATCCATGCACAACATCAATGCTACTGTCTCAATTATACCACTAAAAATGTTCCTCTGCCAGGCTACTGTTGAGCCATCACTTAATTCCAGACATGGAACTGAAAAGACACATGCACAGAAATTGTGTTTTCAGGCCAGCATATGGTGCTCAAACAAGGTTAAGTACACGTGAGGACATGGTGTTCATTTGGCTGATCAGCTCCAAAGGGACTAACCCTGTGCTGCATTAAACAGCAGCTGGATAGAAGACAGGGATCACAGTAAGGATCAAGTCAGTCGATCAGTGTTGGGGTTTCTACATCTCAGGCTGTACCTTCACAAATAAAGAATAAGCACAAGAAGACAATAAAAAAAAAACCACACAGCAAAACCAAACAAAAACACCACAAAAACCCAAACTCACAAACAAAAAACACCCCACACAAACAATTGCAGGATAAGCAGAACCCTAAGACAAATCTCATTTCTCACCCTTGCCCATTGTCCTGTTACTAACTTCCTGTATTCGTCAAGTCCTCATGCAAACAGTTCCACCATAAATCTCCCTTTCAGCTGAATGAGCTCCAGTTCTGACCTTACTTTCAAGCACCTTTTTTCCATCTGCATCTTCTGCTATGTTTCTTTTACTCATTCTTATGTGCTTCTCCTCCTTTCTCCACAGCTCAGCATAAAAACTCCACAGCAGCACCCCTTTCCCTATACAAATGGACTCACAGTATGCTCTCCTTTTCCCAGCACCTACCCTAAGTTTCTTTATTTCAGTCATCATGTTCAAACACTTCCAGATCACCACCCCTCCTTGACTGCAAGTTTTTTGACTTGCTCAGGTCACATATTTTTGATCCAAGCTTTCTTTCTGAAACAGTTCCCTGCTTGCAGGGGGATCAGTCCAAAATCTAATTGCAGACTCCAACTGCTGCAGACTTCCCATTTCTTCAGAGACACTTCGGGTATCCAGTACACAGTCATTGAAGCTGCCATCCTCTAGCAAGTGTGTTTAGGGACGTGCCAAATAGCTTTTGCCTTTCCTTACTCCACACCCTTCAATCATATTTCTTATGTAAGCAACAGAATGTTTTCTTGAAATATGTCCATTAAGTTTTAAAAATACTTACTCCAACACAGAGAAATGTGAAAGCTACTCATAAGAACTGCTACCATGTTAACAAGAGCAAATATGCTTTGAAGGAATGATCTGTTTCATCACAAGTGTTGCTTAAATTTCAAACATAGGTTAAAAAAAACCCAGCCAACTAAAGTGTATTAACAAACCAGTAAAAAAAAAAAAAAAAAAAAAAAATCGAAGGAAATCATACTGTATCCTCACTAGAGGTAGAGAAAAAAGGTGCCAAGGCTCATACAAGGACAGAAGGAAAGAAAGAGCAAACTGGGGGCACTACTGCCCTTACAGCAACATCCTGCTAAAACAATGCTAACAGAAACAGTGAACTAATACACTTCCTACTGCAAAGTGGTTTTAAATACAGCATTACAACACTTGCTCCTGGTTTTAGGCATCCACATATTTTCTTTTTAGGTTGAAAAATGCTCCTCTCTATGGCTAGCTTTGTTTCCACAACTTATTAGAAGTTTAAATACCTTGACTTCCTTTCGCTTGCTGTCTTCATCTGCTTCATGTTCCACCACACCTTGAGTTAGGTTAGTGTAGTTTGCTAGTTTATTAAGAAGAGATGACACCATGGGATTGCTATCCATTTCTTCCTGTTGGGATTTTAAGAATACAGGTTTTATTATATTGTTTTTAAGTCATAGTTCTATGATACTATTTCAAATGCACACTCAACATGTCAGTCCTGATTCACCAAAACCCAAAAATTAACACGACAAAATACTAGTTAGCTTTCAACCAGGAAGAGTTCTAAATCTTTTCTAGAAAACACATGGCTATCTTGCAATATTTATTCCACTTTTTTAAACTCTGTCTTGCATTCTAGCTGTACAAACTGCACATTGTAAAGGAAACCTAGCAAAAGGTGATAGAGATAAGAATCTATTCTTGTCACAAGACAGTTTTTAGGGTCAAGTCCAGCATCTTGCTTTTATCTAGAGAGTGGCCTCATGTAATTCCCTCGAGCACCAAAACACTCAGAGATCACACTGAAGTCTATTGTTGCAAGCTTACATATTTTGCACACTACTTTAGAAGTATTAATTTGTTGAAATATGCATATCATATTTAATTGCACACATGTAATATCATTTGACAAAAGTTAAACCATCTTTCTTTAGCCAAATATCTGATGCAAAACAAAAGCATGCTGAAACAAAAAATCCAGGGGAAATACACTAAAAGGATTCCAACCAGATCATTCATTCATGTGTGCAAATTCAAATACTGGAAGGAAGGAAGATCAGGATTGCCAATGGAAAGGCATGAACTAAGGCATCTCTGCCTGAGGCATTAGGTCATGATAATCATGGTTACAACAGCCATGCTTCTTGGTAACAGTTTATACAAACACAAATTAAACACGTCAGATGAAAACATGAGATGAATAACTTTGTAGGAAACACTATGAAACATGTTTACTACAAGAAAGATTCACCTCTACAACAGCAATGGTGATAAAGTCACTAAAAGGCTTTCAAGGCAACACTGCAACAGCAGTCTATAATCTGAGATACGTGAAAGACAGTCATTGTACCAACAGCTATGGATTTAATGTCAGCCACTATTGAAAGAAACTGATACAAGCACATGTTCAAAGAAGATTAAGGACAAAAAGCAGCTATGGTCAATTTAACAACACTGAGTAATACAACAGCTAGTTTGAACAGTATGTTATGGACACTGCTCAGTGGAGTAGAGCTTGAAGGACAGAAACCCATTACCATAGTTTCTCTGAAAAAAGTATCAGGTAATCACATACATGACAAAGAATTAATGACCAACATTATTTTGATCCTTAGCACAATCTTCTCTAATACTTAGTGAAAAAGAGTAAACACACTTTATTTGGGTCATGCAGAAAAAAGGAACTGAACGTTCACGTCCTGTGGGCAAAGGTATTTGAAAGCAAAAAAGAGAAACCAAAGAGGAGAAAAATAAACTAGTGGGTAGAACACAGCAGCAAGATGGCCAAGCAAACAAAGCAATAAGCAAGATGCTTCCAGCAAACAGCAAGCAACATAAGAGTAGTTGATACTGCTGTAGCAGAAGAACTTAGGTTAAACTTTCCTAGAAGTACTATTTCATTGCAAAAGCAGCACTTAAATGTACCATATCAGTATACTTTTTTTTCTCCTGTAAATGACTGCAATCATTCAGTGAACTGAACACACATTATAAAGTAGATGCTTGTATCTGCTGCCTCCCTGGGGCGAGGGTCAAGCATGTAAAAAGAAAACTTCCCACCCTGGTTCAGCCCTGGGTAGATGCAGGGAGAGCAGTGGATGTTGTTTTTCTTGACTTCAGCAAGGCTTTTAACACTGTCCCGTAAGATCTTGTGGGAGAGTTCAGGAAATGTGGCTTAGAAGAGCGGACAGTGAGATGGATCAAGAACTGGCTGAACAACAGAGCCCAGAGGGTCATGATCAACAGCACACTCTAGTTGGTGACCTGTAGCTAGTGGTGTTCCCCAGGGGTCAGTGCTGGGTCCAGTCCTGTTCAACATACTCATCAGTGACCTGGATGAAGAGACAGAGTGCACCCTCAGCAAATTTGGTGATGATACCAAAGTGGGAGGAGTGGCTGACATGCCAAAGGCTGTGCTGCCATTGAACAGGATCTGGACAGACTGGAGAGCTGGGCAAAGAGAAATCTAATGAACAACATCATACATTGGCACAGCTTAGGGGCTGACCTGCCCTGGAGCAGGCTGCCCAGAGAGGTTATGGAGTCTCCTTTTCCAGAGATCTTCAAAACCCACCTGGATATGTTCCTGTGTGTCCTGCTCTAAGTGATCCTGCTTTGCAGGGGTGGTAGACTAGATCTCTGGAGGTCCCTTCCAACACCTAGCATACTATGATCAGAAAATAAAATAGCTATGGCATGCTCTACACTGTAAGTAAGTTGTGGTCAGATTGGTTTAGTTTCACTGCTTCATGAGGTCTTTAACTTCCCCTGTTCAACATAATAGTATTGCTAATCCTTTTAAAATTGGATACTGCTTTGTTAAAACCACTAGATTTAACTCCCAGCAGCTTTTGCTAGCAATTTCTAGATTCTAGCCCAACAATTTTAAATACAAAACTTCTTTCAGATCTTCACATCAGCACATACAAAAATTTACTCTTCTTGCCTGTACAGATATGCTAAAAAACAAAGGAGGGCAGGGGGAATAAATCTTAGCCTTTTGTAACATAATTCAAATCCACTGAAGTCGAATGTTAGCAAGAACTAAAATACTGAAGAGCTGCTAACATGATTTCCCACACACACTAAATTTCAAGAGACAGAAAACTGGGGTTGGCTTGTTTTGATCATTTCACTTCAGTTGGAGGTGAAATGTGTTTTGGGGATATTGAACTTACCTCAAAGAGAGCCATATTCTTCCCTTCATACACGTTTCCTCTGTCCATCTCTGCACTGTTAATAAAGGGACTACTTTCCCTGGCGACCCCATCTCCTAGTGGGAAAAGGGCAACAATTAGAAACAAAAGGTTAAACCCACAAGGTACACTATCACAGAAATAGTCAGGAAATACTGGTTTAAAACTGGTTCTAGGTAATTCTGGAGGTGGCTGCCAAACATTGTTGCCTTCGTCACGGACACATGGATCCAACATCCCCATTTAAGGAAGTTACATTTACTTGAACAGTCTAACCTTTGTATAGTGTTCTGCCTCTTCACTATTAGTTATTGTTCTTTGATACATACACTGATTTCTCCCCTCTTCCCTGACCCATCTTTCTGGTTTACTTAATAGCACTCAATAATAGAGCTTCACATAAACCTTCTGAGCAATAAGAAAGAACACAAACAAAAAAACCTAACCAACCAAAAAAAAACCCAGAACAACCACCCCACATACCTTTTCCTTACTTTGACTCCCTCAAAAAAATCTCTAGTAGTCAAGGCAGGAACATATGAAAAAGCCAGTGTAAAAGGAATTATCTTGCAAAGGTTGTGGGTACTCTTCCATGACATGCTATACTTCCTCTATTCATTGAAACACAAATCCCATCAGAAGATAAATCTCATTAATCCCCTGACCTGCACACCTCTCAAAAAAACACTGCATCACTGCTTCCCAGCTCATGCAATACAGGAGTTATGTCCTGACACTGTCACAACATTGGTGTTTCCAAACAAGTACTCTTTTGCCTACGTCCCCTTCCACCCTGCCCCTGCCAGGCCCCCTCGACACATGAAGTCTCAGAACAAAGCTCTTGCAAACATGGACAGCAGTCTCAGCATAAAGCATTACCTCAGTTGTAGTAAAGACAGAAATAGATCTCAGTTCCTCAAGCAGATGAGTGACTACACTCCTAACGAACTTCCTACCACTCTCCATAGCTCCCATGGCATCAGTATACTTATCAGTATCTGACATGGAAGCCACACACTACTGTGAGACTCAAAAAGATAACTACTGCCCATTAGGGCTCTTCTCACAACCAAGAGAAGAACTGTGATGGAATTCACCCACAACTACTGTTCTTATCCACTTTATCTCCTCCTATCCATATTACCAAGCTTTCACTCTTCTGTTTCTCTACAGTTCATAATTTGTTGCCCATTGCTTCAAGTCCTACAGTCTGGCTAGGTCCCCCTCCTTCAAAAATGCTCAATGCAAGGTCAGCAAAAGGAGCACTCAAAGAGCAGCACCTCAAATTGTTTCAGAGTTCATGGAACATCTGGTTTGGCACAAGATTGGCATTTATCCTTTAATTGGCTCCATCATACTTAGAGAAAGGTTCAATTAGTTTTTCCACAGACAACAAAAGCAACTCTGTCCCCAAGCAATCACCTGCTGATTCTTCTCATTATCTTGCTAAAGCATACAAGCACTTAGAATTTCTTCATTAAGACAATGCACTTTGTCCAGGACTTCTGGAATAATGTTTCTCTTTTAGCTCCATTCCTTGAAATGACCACATCATTTTTGGTAAATGTTTTACATAGCATTCATTAAAAGCTACATTCCCACATTAAAATAAAAAATAAGGTTTCTTGATGTCAAAGACCACACATCTGCTGATTTTCTCATCTACTGACAGCTGGTAGCTGAACTTACTATCTAATTATTACTACTCCCTTTAGGGTATTTGCAAACCTTTCAAAGAGGATTAGTCATCAAAAGTGACCCAGAGAATTTCAAATATTGTTTTGCATTCATGCAGAGTATAGTATCACTGGAGTTACTTCCTCAGTGGGTATCATTAAACTAATCAAAATATCAAAAGGGTAGCCAAATGAATACAGTGACTCAATAGTCACAATTCCAAGGTTAAAGATTATGGTTTTGTCTTACCAGCTCTGGACGTAAAAAAAAAAAAAAAAAAAAAAAATCAGCATAACAGCACTGTAAAACTGTAGGTAGAGTAACAGTGAAGTCTCCCTTTGTGTTTGTCCAATATAAAAAAAAAAGCTCAGAACCCAATGTCTGCAACAAAAGTTTTTTCAAACACACCTAACAGACTGTGATAGTTTGAACCAACACACTGATACACAGACCTCAAATAGGAAGACAGAACTCTGCTTTCCTATTCTTCAAAACCTTTTCTAATGTTTCCTATCAATATTCTAACTCTTTTATGGGAGTCCTGGTAGATAACAAGTTACCCACGGGACAGCAATGTGCCCTTGTGGCCAAGAAGGCCAATAGGATCCTGGGGTGTATTAAAATGAATGTATCCAGCAGATCGAGGGAGGTTCTCCTCCCCCTCTACTCTGCCCTGGTGAGACCTCATCTTGAGTACTGCGTTCAGTTTTGGGCTCCCCAGTTTAGGAGGGACAGGGACCTGCTGGAGAGGGTCCAGCAGAAGGCTATGAGGATGATTAAGGAACTGGAGCACTGCCTTATGAGGAGAGGCTGAGGGACCTGGGGCTTTTTAGTCTGGAGAGGAGAAGACTTAGAGGGGATTTAATAAATGTTTATAAATATCTGAGGGCTGAGTGTCAGGAGGGAGGAGACAGGCTCTTCTCACTTGCTCCCTGTGATAGGACAAGGAGCAATGGATGTAAGCTGCAGCACAGGAGGTTCCACCTCAACACAAGGGGGAACTTCTTTACTGTAAGGGTCACAGACCACTGGAATAGGCTCCCCAGAGGGGTTGGAGTCTCCTTTCTCTGGAGACTTTCAAGACCCGTCTGGATGCGTTCCTCTGTGACCTGAGCTAGATTGTGTGGTCCTGCTCTGGCAAGGGGGGGGTTGGACTTCATCTCTGGATCCTTTCCAACCCCTGACATCCTGTGATTTTTAAAGCTTTCTAACAATAGTCTTGAAAACAGCCCATTACTACCAGACTCTGCAAAGTCTCCTGTTGATTACAGTTTTCTCTTTTCATATTTTGTGAATGTTTAGTACAGCATTTTTATTCTGTTTGACATGACCAGCTTTCTCTGTGTTAGCTCTATTCAAAAGAGACTCAATGCTGAAAAAGTGACCAGAAGAATGTACTGACGAGCGCTCTCATTTGCAGTTTCATGACTAACCCAACAATTATCAATACCTTTGAACAGGCTCCTTTGGGCTGTCAGTATTGTTGTCAACAAAATCATATTGACTGTAAATTAAAAACATCACCTGGGGAGTGTGGTCATTCAACATGCACAGAAATACAACGTGCCTTATGGCATGCAACTCAAATTGAGAAGTATTACACCATCAGAATCTCATCACACAGTCCACAGCTATGGCAAAGTTAATGAAATAAGCACTGTCCCAATGTTTTCCTCATCTCTTCTTCAAAAAAAAGGATTTATTAGAAAAAGACAGGACTTATGCTTTCCACAAATGCTGCAAACATCTCTGGTGCATCAGATGCAATGGAGCAAATCGAAGAAACCCACACCCAAACTACTCCAGTTGCTTCCACTGAGGTCACATGGAATATAAAAACAGGTACTTCATTCCACTAGCAAATCTCAGGCTATTTACAGCTTTGGTTTTTAACCCTATTCCCTTGAATTCTGAAGCTTAAACATAACTAAAATCATTGATCTTAAAGATCTTTTCTAACCTAAAAGATTCCAAGTTCAACCATTATCCTAACACAAGCAAGACCATCACTAAATGTCCCTCAGCACCACATCTTCTAAATCCTTCCAGGCAGGTGACTCAGTCGTTTCTCTGGCAGCCTGTTCCAGGGCTTGAAAAGGAAATTGTCTTTCCCTCAGGCTTCTTTGAAACTGTGTCAACTCAAACTCTTCCTGGGTGTGGAGGTGGGTTAAACATACCATAAAAAAACAATAGCCTCTAATGTAGTTTTAGACATTCCTCTGAGCTGCACATAGCTTCCAGAATTCAAGTAAGGTTGCTGCAACTGAAGTACTCCAAAAATCTATAGTAACTGTTGCTTGATTTCTGAAATTAAGTTATAAGGGCTCACTCACAAAAATTAGTAGTCCGTATGAGCCAGTATTTTGGAACGCCACTAGTGTTAAAAGATACATAAGAATGGTAAAAATCAAACACACAAAAAAATCTTCCCCGGGCTCGACTGTGGTATGTTTCCTCTGTCTTATGATATATGCACAAAGCCTCACCTGTTGGTGGGGCACTCCATTCAACCCAACATGAGGTGATCACAGACTAAGCTCCAGCAACCAAGTCTGCTCCCCCCACCCCTACTATAAAAATCATTGTTACTAATACTTTTCATCTGCTATGAATATCCTAGCACAACTTTGTGCATATTGATGGGTCAGCAGACAAACTAAAGCCATATGTTTCCCAGACACCTGTCTGGCATTTTCAGTCAGATACTCAAGCACTGTGATGGGTGTAGCTATATTCACATGGAAATTAGCTGCAACAAGTTAGGTTTCTTTCCTACACGAGATAAACAGCTGCAAGCAGAGAAAGTAGGAGGTACCTCAAATTCAGGAGGTAGTATTCAGTGTTCATGCAGATGATCACAATATGCACTCCCATCTACCTCAGCCCTGCAACTGCCAGTGCAGTGTAGCTCACACAAGTTACCACAAACTGTCCCAGAGTTGTGCTAGCCTCAAGGTCAGAGCTGCCAACGCCACCAGATGCTTTCTCACTCACGTTTTTAAACACTAAACAAAACTAACATCAGAAATATGTCTGCAAATCACAATCCTAAGTGTTGATCAGAGACACGAGACAAATACTGACAGGTAGAACACTTTAAAGGTATTTTACAAGTTAAAAAATGAAGCTGATCAATTTTATGCAGTGCATGACAGAACCCAAAAGCATAGCTGAAACAGGCAGAAGCCACCTTTGAAGTGATCTTCTCATTCCTCTCACAGACTTACTACCAACCCATTTGTGTCCCTGCATCACACTGTTCCTCACAAACAGAACTACTTATCATAAATGCAACAGTGGTGTGTGCTTAATAGCAAGTTGTGAAAGAGGACCTATGCCTTTTTGGTTGTTTTTTAAACCATAAGAGTAGTGGAACCATGCACCAGGTTGCCACGGGAGGTAGTTGAGGCCCCATCCCTGGAGATATTCAAGATGAGGCTGGACAGAGCTCTGGGCAGCCTGAATTGCTTGAGGATGCCCCTACTTACTGCACAGGGGGGTGGACTAGACCTTCAGAGGTTCCTTCCAACCCAGAACATTCTATGCTTCTGTTTTCACCCTTGCTGCAACTTTTAATCCAGTTGCTTTGTGCGTTCACTACACAAATGTCTGTGCTGTCACTAGAGACACCGCGGTACAGGAATAAGCAATTAGTGTAAGGAAAACCACTTCCTGAGCACTGACCCAACTATCACTAAATCCTAGAATTACAGTGGTTGGCTTTCCTTCCTCTCACCCCCACACATCCTCAATCAAAGCAAGTAGAGCATGAAAATACCAACAACAAACAGGTGAAAAAAACAAAACAAAAAACCAAACGTGTGGAAGATCTTCTGTCTGAGGGAAAAACAGAGCAGGGTTCTGGGGTAGAAGGAAATGATCATTTAAGTGATCCTAAAGTTGCACTAGGATGACTATTCAAGAGATTAAGGACCAAAATATTAGACCCTCTACTCTATTTCGCTGTCTTTCCATAGGTTGCAGAATTTAATTTCTGCATTATGCCCTTTGGAGAAAAAAAACAAAACAAAACAAAACAAAACACCTGAAAGTTGATGAAATTTCAGTTTTCAGAACTGAAAGTAAAAAAGCCTATGGATTTTTATTAAGATTCAGATTTTTTTTTAAATTACTGGAATTCTCTCAAACAAATTGTTCCTTATATCTATTTAAGTTTGGCTCTTTTCAAACTTTCAGCTATAACACCCTAGTATGCCCTCTAAATTGAACCACTTGCACTTAGTATTTTCTACCTGTGATGGTAACTACACTTACCACCAAACCACCTCAAGCTTCCTTCGGAAAAACTGAAACAGTTAAGTTTGTAAAACAATTTTCTAACCTTTAATATTTTTTAGGGAAACATTCTGATTCTCTACAGTTTCAGTTATGCCAAAAAAAAAAAAAATTAACTTCACAAACCAAATATAGCCTTCTACCACAGCTCACTCATGCTATTTACAGAAGTATAATCAATCACCTCTAGTCCAAGGATCAGGATAGCCCTCTTTACTGCAGTATTAAACAAAGCTCATATCATTCTATTCCAGTCTGACCCTTAAATCCTTTCCTTGCTGTCCCACAATATATCTATCATTGTTGTTCATGTTCAAGAAAAGTTCCCATTTGCCTTGCATTCAAACACATTTTGTCCAAAAAAGCCAGCACCTGTGTTTCCTGTCCTGCTGTAAGAGTTGAACATCTGTATGAAACACAGAAGCAGGCTCTTTTTATATGCTTTTAAGTTAGTATTTGGTCACATTAAGAACAACCCACTGCAAACTGAGAATCTGAACGTAAGATTGCACAAGGGTAAACAACCATTCAGTGTTAATATAAAGAAGGTATAACCATGTAAAATTTAAAACTCACTTAAACTGATGTACTGAAGTGTCACATCCAGTAATGCTGTCTGTAGCAAAAACTTCTCTATCATGTATATTCATTTCCTACATATTCAAATTTTTGACTGGCAGGCCAACTAAAGAAGATTCAGACAATCTTAAAAATCTCATTTCTTCATTTCTTCTTAACGAGCTCTAAGGAATATTTCTAACAAACACAAGTTTTCAAAAGCCACCACTTGTTTTAATTCAAGCTATTGAAAGTCATCAACAACCTTGTGTGATCACACCTTGCCTCTGAATTTTTGCATCACATGGGTTTAAGAAATCAGTGCAATCTACTCCAAAGTTGCAGGTTACTGGTTTGTTTTTTTTTTTTAAGTAAAGAAATATCTAAACACTGTTACTATATCACCATTTTCTTGCATTATTTTTAATCAATGACTAGTACAATTTATGTATGCTGTCTTGTAAAGCAGAACAAGGTGTACTTAAGCTCCTCATAAACCCCCTTACATAACTGAGGATTTTAATACTACATCCATCACTACCCTCATCAACACCACTAAATTTTAATTTTTTCTTTACTTAGTCTACTATTACAGTCCAAGCACAGCCTACTTCTAATAAAAACACACAGCAAAAGCTCTGTATAAGTTCTTTATATAACATTCCTGGAAGCACAGAACCTGGTATTTCAGCAGAGACATTAAAATCACATTATTGTCTTTTTTTTCCCAGAGAGACTCACTTGGATTTTGTCCACTTCCTTCATAATCGTGTTCACTCATGATTAAGGAAAACAAATCAAGTCATTCCCCTCTGCTGATTCTTCACGTATCAAGAATCGAAGCAGGAAACTGACAGTTGCTTCCTCCCAGCTTTGTGTAAGACCTTAAATCCTGTTTCTTACTAGTATTGGATTAATCCCGAAACAAGTCATTAAGGCTTCATGTGGTGTGAAGCATGCACATGACACAGTCAAACTACAGGGCACAGCCACAGACCTCTCTAAAGGGAATTAAGCTGGAGGATTTCCGTCAGCAATAAACACCGTGCTTAGTGAAATGGGCAGGGTCACCGTACGAGAACATCCCACATCTTTGCCTAACAACAAACACACATCAAGCTCTCTTCAATGGAGTTTGATGGAAAAACATGCAGACTGGAATACATCAACAAGTAAAACTGACCTATGCCCAAGATCTATTTAAAAAAAAAAGCCAATTTTATGCATCAAACACACGATAGATCTTAAGGGAGTTAACCAAAAGTACAGTTACTAAGCACTGATAGGAAGTGCTTGTATTAATCGTACTTAAGATGCAGCAGATCAACATTTTAAAATATAGTTCTAGTTACCTTGCAAGCACTCTTTAAAAACAAGGTATTTTGAAATTCTAAAAGGGTCCCTCTTTAAGACTGACTGCATAATTTTTTTTAATTCTCTTTCAAATTAGACACATCACTGTTTTCTAGTACATGCATTAAATATTTCACACATTCTACATCAGCCTTAAAAACCTCATATGCATTGCTTCAATTCTGTCAAGGGGACTTCAGTGTTCAGAACAGACCAGGTCCTGTGGTCAAATCTTTGAACTGCATTAGAAATCTGATTTCCTCTGAGATCCTAACAGCTACACCACAAGCATGTTCAACTGTGGGAAAGCTGTGAAAGGGTTGAAGGCTCCTTTCAAGTCCATTTGCCAAAGTTCCTCCTTCCTCGAACCAGCTCTGGTGCTTACTAGGCCCCTAAGATGATGATCATAGAATCACAGAACAGCTTAGGCTGGAAGAGACCTTATACATCACCTAATCCAACCTCCCTGCCATGGGCCAGGATGCCTCTCAACTAAGCAGGTTACTCAAGGCCCCATCCAACCTGGCCTTGAGCATCTCCAGGGAGAGGACACATACAGCTTCTCTGGACAATCCATCCCACAGTCTTGCCATCCTTGTAGTGAAGAATTTCTTCCTAAGATCCAATCTAAACCTATTCAATGGCACTAATCAGGTTGTTTATCTTGTTCTACTGGTAACAAAGTGAAGCTCTGATATTTTCAAGGATGTTCTAAACTTTTCCTTTCTGAAGCTAGAAATAAAATGTGCAAGAAGAGAAACATTCAAGCCTGGAATTAATCTGCTAAAAGTTTTTATTGTCTTCAAAAAGTAAACTTGTAGGAAGACACTTTCAATTTTAAAGTTTCATGCTCAAGTGTCCCTTGTCAGAAGACAAGAAACAGAACAAGTTTTTCATTCCATAAACACATAGAATTCTTTCAGTTGGAAAAGACCTCTAAGACTGAGTCCAGCCATCAGCCTAACACCACCATGGTCATTAAACCATGTCCCAAAGTGCCATGCCCACACGTTTCTTGTGCACCTCCAGGGATGGCGACCCCACCACCTCCCTGGGCAGCCTGTTCCAATGCCTGACCACTCCTGCAAGAAAGAAATTTTTCCTAATATCCAACCCAAACCTCCCCAGTGCAATTTCAAACTCTTTCCTCCTGTCCTGTCACCTGATACTTGAGAGAAGACACCAACCCCCACTTCACTCAAACCTCCCTTCAGAGAGTTGTAGAGAGCAATGAGGTCTCCCTCCAGCCTCATCTTCTCCAGGAGAAACAACCCCAAGTCCTCTAGCTGCTCTTCACCAAACCTGTTCTCCAAACACTTCAGCTTCATTGCTCTTCTCTGGACATGCTCCCACATCTCAATGTCCTTCTTGTGGTGAGGGGTCTAAATCAGAACCCAGTATTCAAGGAGTGGCCTCACCAGTGCTGACTACACGGGCATGATCACTTCCCTGCCCCTGCTAGTCACACCATTGCTGATCCAGGCCAGGATGCTCTTGGCCACCTGGACACACATTGGTTCATATTCAGCTGGCTGTCAATCAACATCCCCAGGACCTCTTTGGCAGGCAACTTTCTTATCAACATCAGCAATGGGCTCACCTTTGGCCAGCGGCAGGTCTGCCTTGGAGATGGCCTGTCTTGGAGCCAGCTCTGTCTGACATAAGGGCCACTTCAGGCAAAACTTAGAGGAGCCACCCCTGCACCCCACTCACTACCAAAACCTCACCAGATCAGGCCAATGCACTTAATCCTGTATTTGCCTTTCTGCAGGGAAGGAAAAATGTTCACAAGCATTGTCAAGAGCGATAACACTTTCTCCACCAAATTCTTCTTTGCTGTCATGACTCTCAAAGGTAGAAAGAGTCAAGGAAAACACATACCAAACATGAAATAATCTTATTAGCTTGGGGTAGAGGAAGGTAAATAGAAACTCAACAGGATAAGCTACACTATTACAGCAGCATTAAAATCCTACTAGCTACTGTATGGAAAGTTCACTGAGACATGACAATTCAGTGTACCAGAAGTGCTCCTCATTCAACTGCTACATCAAATTAAGTATGAATAGAAACATTACCTGGTTATGTAAAAAAATACTGCATAAGCCACAAAAGGATTGTGTAGAAAAGTAAAATTGGTACAGAGTCCACTTAAACTGGTAGAACTCATCTTAGTCAATAAACACTTTAAGGGAGGTAACCCTCAAGCTTTAATACTTCTACCCAGACTGAGAAAATAAATCTATTGTGATTGCATTCTGTAGGTCATTGGTCCAGAGAGTAAATAAAAAGAGAAATATTAGTTGAATTCCCCATGTGTTAGTAACTATTTTTCAAGTAACAACATAGTGCAAAGATATGAGGAAAATTAATCAGGTCAAGGCTGCCAAGAGTGGGGGTTTTCCATGTTGAAGTGAGGGTGGAACAATACTGTTCTGCAAGGAGTTGTTTCAAGGAAATAAAGCCTCTTAAAATAACTTCTTAAAAATAACTGGTTTTCTGTCACAGCTAGTTTCCTGCCTGTTTAGCTTCTAAAACAGTTCATGAGCAAGTAGAACTGGAGAGAATAGAAATACCTTTCCCCAGCAGCAGCTAAAGACCTGCTACACAGTAACAATTTCTCTTATCAAAGGTCATTTTACAATGCTTAACTGTGATCTTTTAACACAACAACAGTTATCTTATAATTTTAACATTTAAAAAAGTTACAAGCAAATTTGTTATGCAAATCAGTAAAACCAAATTACACCAGAAGACGTTTACTCACAATACTATGATGGCTGCAAAAGCATTATCACCAAAAGAAAAAAAAAATACTAATAAGAGATGAAAAAAATGACACTAATATTTTCATTACAGCACCAGAGAAGTTAAAACTATGAAGGCTGATATTACCATATTTGATGTCACTTTCTCCTGGAATACTCTAAAGTCATTTTATGGCTAGAATTATTTACATTTAGCTCTTAGACAAGTAAGTGCAATAGGAGAATGTTCGCATTTCAGTCACATGACACCAACACAGTGGAGTAAAAATAATAATTTTCAGGCAGCAAGATCCTCTCCTTCTCAAAAAAGGTCAAAAAATCCAACAGTGCAAAAGAAATGTTCAAATACTTACAAAAGGCTAA
Organism: Indicator indicator; assembly: GCF_027791375.1. Classification (NCBI taxonomy): domain Eukaryota; kingdom Metazoa; phylum Chordata; class Aves; order Piciformes; family Indicatoridae; genus Indicator; species Indicator indicator. Next base: position 8,913,578 of record NC_072020.1, read on the forward strand.
GTGCCCACTTACTCCACTGTGAAGTTATTTAATTATCCTTAACTCTGCCTTCTCTACTTACCCCCATTTCCCCTGCAGCTATGACACATGCAGCTATATTAAACAGGGAAAAAGAATTAAAGTTAAAGCACCTTGGTAGACCTTGCTTGGCATACACCAGGAGTTGACCTGGACAGCCAACATCTGTCAGAAGAAAATCCGTGTAACTCCCATGCCTGTGATTAAATGTTGGATGTGTGCATTTGCAACAGCAATCACTCTCTCCGTTCCAACACTGTATTATATAGTATGACATGGGGGCTGCAAGGGAGGACAAGAGATGTGGCTTCTGGAATGGGAAATTCTCACATGCCTAAAAGGTCTTGGGGTAATAGAAACCTAATTTATACAGTCTGCCAAGATCTCCAGAAGACTTCTGCTGAAGCCATCCTCTGAACATACTTAAGGAAATAAAGCATACATGGAACACTAGAAAAGATATTAGATATGCTGTAGGCAAATAACTGAGTAAGAAAATAGAAGAGAAACTTGGTTGACTCTGACATCTAGATGGTCACTGATGCTCTGTTGGGATGCATGCTGTTCCACACATTAATAAAACCCAGTAACAAAAAAAACCCAACCAAACGAAAAACCCACACCCACCCCCCCCCCATCCCAACAGCCAAACCAACAACAACAAAAACACCTACCATGAAGTGACAGTTTGAAACTATTTCAAGCTATTTAGGCTAGAATCAACAGGCGAAGTTCCACATAGAATTAAGAGTAGATACATATATACATGAAGGAAAACAATCCTAAAACAGCTGGGCACCAATAGATCATTAGCTCTCACAAATGAGATGTTTTTATGAAACAATCATAACCAAAGTATCAATTCAATAATCCCTTTTCAAACCTCTGCCTGAACATCAGGTATGAAAACAGAGGGGGGAATTCCAGTCTTCTTTTTTAATCAGTATTTCTTCACAACTTAATTATGTGCTAACCCAGAAATTCCCTCATTTCAAAATTAACAGAAGTGGGAAAAAGTTCAGACAGAATGTAGAACAGTAAGCATGAAATCACTTCCATGTAGAGAACAGCTAAGTAAGAGACTTCAGTTTAGATAACTGGTGATAGGGTTATGATAAGGTAAGATTTACAAAAGTCTTGAGTGATCTGGAGAGGGACCTGAGAAGTGTTGCTGTGATTTGATGCCTTTAATCTGATGACTGGATCAGAAAACAAACAAACGAGGTAATCTGCCTTAGAGCAGTGGATAGGCCACAGTGTCTGAGGTGCCAAAACCATACATGAATTCCTGACTGCACAAGAGAATGGAAGAGGAATTCACTGAGTATATTTAGACTACAAACAAATTTAGAACTCATTCTAAACTCACCAGAAACTGAGAAACTCATCCAGTTTCACAGAAGGCTCACTGGAGAGAGCACAGAGGAAAACAACAAAGCTAGTGAAAAGCCTGAAGAGTAAATCTTATGAAGAGCAACTGAAGGAGCTGGGGCTGTTTAGTTTGAAAAAAAGGAGGCTGAGGGGAGACCTCATCACCCTCTACAACTACCTGAAAGGGCATTTTTCCCAGCAAGAGTGGTCAGGCATTGGAATGGGCTGCCCAGGGAGGTGGTTGAGTCACCAACCCTGGATGCGTTTAAAGGTCATTTAGATGTGGTGCTTGGGGATACAGTTCAGGGGGTCAACCTTGTAGAGTAGGGTTATCAGTTGGACTCGGTGATCCTGAAGGTCTTTTCCAACCTGAATGCTTCTGTTATTCTGTGATTTTTATGACCACAAGTTGTTGGAGTGTGAAAGAGCACATGGAACACAGTATCATATCTGACAACTCTTCTTCCCATGAATATCCCTAGACCCAGCCTTTCACCAGCACTGGACACACTGCATACTACTGGCACATGGTTGCAGCTAGGTAAAGACTGCTATGGGATGCTAGAAATACTAGTTCTGCTTTGAAACACCTGGCATGCAGAGCTGCTAATGAAATAGGGATCTGACAAACTCTGCAAAGTCTTACAGGTCTACCTATCTAATAGGCAGTCACTACTGATGCATGAAGAAAAAACAACAACAACAAAAAAATTTACACAAATTAAAGCCAGAATTTATCATAAAACTTTATCCATGACTGCCTACAACAGACTCCTGTTTTCTCCTCTTCTTTAACCAGCTGCTATTTCCTGGCTATGCTTCCCTTATAGTTTATTACAAGCACATTAAAATACACAAGCACATATGCTTCTGCACAGGCACACAGGCCTTCTGCTACTTTGCCCATGTTTGAGTCAGTACGCTTCAACCCTCAGCTATGTTGTTCAATCCAAGCATTAATTTCCACTGTAAATTTCCACTTCCCAGTACTGCTCTGGCCAGTGCTGTAATCCACCCAAACAGTCACTCACCCAAGACTCCTTCACAAATGAGGGTGTTGCATAACCAGAAAACGCAAGACTCTAGAATTTCAGATGATTGTGATGGAATGAAGAGCATAGAGTAGGAACATACCAGTTTACTCCATTATGACACAGGTGAGTATCAGATAAAACATTCAGGAAAGGAGATAAATACACAGAATAATTGATAAGTGCCTCGCTAACAAGATAGCAGAACTGCTTTACTGGTGATCTAATGGCTACACATCCTACATCCAACTTCCATCCAAAAGCAGTGCTGTGAGTTTGGTGGGCGGTTTTTGTTGGGTTTTGTTCATTTAAGCAAGGTATTAGTGCAGTCAAGGAAATTCCAAAACAATTGTCTGGCTTGAGTTTTAAGTCAAATAATTCTGAACTGATAAAATCCTAGATTCCTGAACAATTGGAACAAAATTTTATGTTGAGCTATGCAAGTATGGGTGAGCCAAAGGGGAAGTTCTCGTTCTCTCTCTTAACTTCCATTTTTGCACTTAGCTTTACACCCCTCCCACTCTGACAACTCTAGTCATCCTCAGACTTTTTGCAGCACTTTCTCACCTTCAACTCCAAAACGGGGAAGGCATGTATTTCCCTCTGCAGTTCAGCTTTCTACCAGTTTAGCATGCAGAAACAGCCCACCCAGTGAAGTGCCTGATAAGCACCAACGCCAACGATGAGGGGGAGAGGAGGGTAGGAAATGTTTTGCTCACTACCCTTCTTGTCAAGGCTGGAGCAGGGAGAAAGGCAACCACTCACCCTTCAAGCAGCAGGCTGCCGGATGTGCTTAACTAACAACAGCCTTTAGCTGTACTACTATTTTAGAACTCTTCGAGTTTTCAGAAGACTGAACCAAGGAGAATTACTGCACTACATACCATTAACTTAATTCTAAGCATTACAGGTTTACATACCACAAACATCCAAATAATACCCGAGGCAACATTAAAGCACGTCTTTCACTTCCCAAACCTCTATATCTAAGAACAATATTTACTTTAATTTATTAATGAAGTTGAAGCTCTTTGACTGTATCTTCAAGTCAATGCCTTCTCTTTTCAGGGCTTTCCTCTCTACTCCCTATGATACAAGTACATTATATGTCATACACAAATTCATTTGCCTAAGCGATATAGATCTGGAACAGAAGACTTAAATATATTTCACAAATGTAACTGCTAGTCCACATAAATTCTACCTAATTGAATGAAGAGTTTTTGTTGGCTTTCTGTTGTTTGGGTTTTTCTCCTAAATTACTAGCCCAGAGGTTAGAAATAAGCCACTACAAGAGTGCCAGCTCCACCCTTCTCCTCACCCTTCCAAGATTTTCAAATATTTCAAGCCTTCCAGAAGCTTCATATATCCACATGATTTAACAACTCCTAACTATGCTTGTATGCATATTCAGTATTTTGAGATGCCATCTGACCAAATATCACACTCTGTGCCTTCGACTAGCTCTTCTACTGTAAGAAAAACTATCCAGATTAACACTGCTGTTACACACCTAGCACAGGAAACAAACTCTTACCACATGTAGCATATAACCCTTATGGCTAGGTTTGAGGGGAGAAAGCTCCAGGACAAAACAATCCAGCTTTCTCAGACTGGCATTTTACTGGATCATCTTCCTACAGAATCTTTATGAAAAGACAAAAAACAAGTAAATATATAAGTAAATATATTAAGTTGGTCAAACATTTGTTTTCATCTCATTGCATTCACATCCCACACTGCGTAGTTGTAGCCTTATTTATCTGTGATCTTTACCACAAATGACAGAAGCCGCCATTAGGAGGAACTGCCTTTTGCAAAACCCCATCTTTTCACCTGCGATCCCCCAACATTTAAAAAAAAAAAAACAGCAGCATTCGGAATGAGTATTGACTGTTAGACCGTGTCTAAGATAACGTGCAGGATCCTGCTAGCTCTGAGCGCCCGCGGCGCTTCCCACACCATACTTGGTCTTGCCGCTGCAGCACGCTTCAGGAAGTGTTACAGGCTTCTCAGCCAAAGCACAAACGAGTTACTACTTTCCTAGGAGCGCCTTATGATTCAAGGGAGAATAGTACTCACTCCACCACCGCCACTTGTGAAAACACCACTCATCCTGCCGCAGAAGACGCTGCCTTACAGACCCCTTATTCGCCAAGACCAGGCTCCACCTCAGGCTTCATCCTGCTCCTCCGGGCGGCTCCAGGGGCGAGGCACACAACACCACGCCACCAGGTAGCGAACACTTACTGTACGCAAGCCTAGGCGGCTGGCGCAGAAGCACACGGCCAAACACCTGGAGCAGCCTAGGTGCTCCTCGCCAGTCCGAGTCTTCCCTCTGCCCTATGTCTCTAAGGGAGCTGAGGCAGGAACCCACCCGCTTTTGAACAGAGCTTAACGGTTGGACTCAATGACCTCAAAGGTCTTTCCCAACAAGACGACTCTGTGGTCTCTGTGCTCGCCTTTGGCACCGCCGGCGGCATCGGTTACGGCCGCTCCCCCAGCCAGCGGGGGCCCTCGACGCCGCGCCCGTCTCAGGGCTGCTCGACTCCCCTGGCCCCCGGAGCACTTCCTCCTCCCAGCCGTCGGGACCGGCTTACGGAAGCAAAGCGAAACAAGCCTTCGGCGCCCCCGATGCCGGACTCTCGCCCTCTCCCAAAGCGCACTTTTCCACCTGGACAGGTAACCCCGGCGGCGCCCGCCACAGAGAGGTGAAGCGGCCCCTCCACCAGCTCCAGGAGCCCTGCGCCGCAGGGGCAGGCGAGCCGTCCCTGCGCGGCAGTCCCGCTCCGCCACACAAAGCGCCGGTGCTGCCCCCAGGCGCTGCCCCTCCGCTCCCCTCTCCCCTCTCTCACCAGAGCCCTGGTCCCTCTCGTCCTCTTCGTGCTCTTCCTCCTGACGCTGCCCATCCCGCTCCTCGCCCTGCGCCTCGACCGGCACCACCGTGAAGCTGGTCGGCATGGCGCGGACGGCCCCAGGACCCGCCGGCGCCTGCTTCCCGGGCAGCGGGCAGGGTGAGCGAAGCGCTGCCGCCTCCCTCACGTGAGCGCCATTTCCTCACGCAGCGGGGGGCGGTGGCTCAGGGCTGGCCGCCGCCCGCGCCCGCCCCCGCCTGCCGCCGCTGCCAAGCGAGAGGCAGGGGCGAGACGGCTTCTCGGCGGGATGGGAACACCGCAGGTACACCCCGATGGAACCAGCTACACCCCCGACTGAATCAGGTACATCCCCGACTGAACCGGTTACATCCCCGACTGAACCAGGTACACCCTAACTGATCCAGCTACATCCCTGATCGAACCCAGTACACCCTGTCTGAACTAGCTACACCCCCTACTGAACCAGATGCACCCTGACTGAACCGGGTACAGCCAGGCGGACCTCTAGGAAGGCAATGCTTTTGTCAATAGAAGTGGGTTTGGGGGGTGAATACCGGGTGCTCAGTGCTTCCCCTTCCACTGTCACACCCCCAAGAAATCCTCAAACTAAGTTGGGCTACACTATCTTGTCACAAGTTTACATGGTGATAGCGTATGGTGCCTTTTAGTCCTTGAAGCTGGGTAGACTCCTAAGGTGCTATAACAGATGGCAGCATTTCTTACACTTGTGGCTTCGGTGTACTGTATGATAATCTGCCTATTGTCTGATTGGTGGCGAATATCAGGCGGATTAAACAGAAAAGTAAAAATGTGTATGGCCTTACTCGGTGCAGTGTTTTTCACATGGACCTCTCTGACACTGGAGGCTGGAATAGGGATTCTGCCTTTCTGGGCAATAGCTGAGACAGGTCAACAAAGTTTCCAAAGTAGGAGATACAGCAGGCAGACAAGAAGTCATTACCTGAGAAACTCCCCAGATGGTAAGAGGGTTTGATTATTCCAAGGACTAGTACTGACAGTCAGAAATGGATGCACAGAAACCAGATGGTGTGTTTTAACTTCAAGAATGCCATATAAAGCTGCTGAATTGCCCAACAGGATTGTTGAAAAGACCACATTAGACAAATTGCTGTTGAGACTTCAGATTAATCTGTTACAACCAGCATAGCTGAGATGCCTCTCTTTTTGGAGAATGGTCTTATTCCAGTTTAGTATCATCGCTTATGAAGAAACTTAGCAAAGACAGCTATTTCTTCCATTCCTTCTCCATTCTTAGAGAGATCTAAAACTTGCTCTCAGGACCCTAAGTGCACAAATAGGTCTTAATTGCACTGACCAGCCCTATCTGAGACATTTCTACCTGCACACCATCTGCCACTGGGCCAAGCTCCACTTAAGGAGGCTGGGACCTTCTGTCCCAGCCTGATCAATGCCATAGGTGTTCTTGCCTCCAGTTCCATCATAGCTATGCCTCACTATAGGCTTTGTTGATGCAAAGCCTGGTCTGCTTCTCTCACTCAAGTACTGTGGAACTAGCCCTGGCTGGTGAAGCTCCTGCCCTGCTAGCTCTGTTACTGTGCTTGGCTTCTCTCTCCTGAAGTGAGCAGGCAGTCCTGCCTGTTCCTTGAGGCTTGTCTGAATGAGGCCCTGAGTAACTTGATATACCCTTGAAATTTGTCTTTAGTATAAGAGGCAGCACTAAATGACCTCTAGAGGTCCTTCACAAACTACTTCTTTCCAGTTCCCTACAAATGCAGCCACTAGCCCACATTAACTAGGCACAACAGAATGTGCTTTTTAACAAAACAAGAAAAATAGAAGGGAACTAGAAAGCTTCATATATTATCTATTGCCTTCAGCCTCTGCATGTGCTCTCTCTTCTGCTTTGGCCTCTCTTTGTCCGTGTTGTATGTTGTAGGGACCCAGCTCCTGTGGTTTGCCATGCCATATAGGAGAAACCAAAGGAATATTAATGGTAACAGATCTCATCTTTTGTGGTGATAGAAGAGAATGAGAGCCATCCTTCTCTGTGCAAACAGCCAAGCCACTGTTACAGTGCATAAAACAGCACTCTGTGAGCTCCCATTTCTGTTCTTCCTTGTTGCATTGTTCAGTATCACTTGCACACTTAACTTTCCCATCCTTCTCTGTGCTTGCTTCAACACAAGAACACAGTGTCTCCTCAGCCCATCTCACTGCCTTTTTCATTCTGCATTTCTTCTCAAGAGACATTAACGCATGCAGTGCCTCTTGAAAATTTTAATCTCTTTGCTACAACGCTGTGAAGCTGTTAATAGTTGTTGATTCATGCTCAGCTTGCATGGATGAGTGGGTTAGGACACTGCTGCCTCCTTGGACAGTTAAGTTCCTGCAATCATTAATGTGCAAAGGTATAATTTGTTGGGTTTGCTTGGTTTTACTTCATTTCAGAAATGAAAAGCAGAAAGCTATGGTTTTATGTCTTTTAGCTTGTTTGGCATGCCACTTTGACATGTTTGGAAGCAGACAGGGTTTTTGAGAAAACACCAAAATTCCTAATGGAAAGCTGTGTGTTTCTTTGATCTCTGCATTAAATATTGATCCCTCCAAATAGGGTTTGTTCTTTCAAAAGGCAGCAGTTCGGTTCATTATAGCACTAGGATGATTTTGTTCCTTGTCCACTTGATGTAGCGTTTCATGTGTACCTTGAGCAGAGAGATTGCAGTGCGGAAAAGATGCCAAAACCACTGAGATGCATCCTTAGAATATGCATAGGAGGCTTTTCTGACTGCACGTTATGTGGTAGCTGGAGTTATTTACAGAAGTGGCAAGATAAACTACTCTTGCTGACTAAAAAAATGTGCAGTGCAAACCTCTCTCTAGGATGAAAGTAAGAACACCAACATGTTTACTTAGTACACTAGCATAGCTTTCACATACACATATTCCTCTTTGCCATTGCTAAACCACTGCACTGGGTGAGAGAAAACTTCACTCCTCATGGAAGTGTTTAAAACAGCTGTGCCTCCTGAACTCATCCTCTGCCAAAATTAATAGCCTCGCCACCCTGTCAATGGTATCTGCTCTCAGACACAGTGATACTGACTTGCAACATTAGCATTGCAGGTTAATCATTGCCGTGGTTTAAATCAATTGTGAAATATATTTCGTAACACCCAGTAAGTGAGGAGAACATTGAAGCATATTAGAAAAATGTCAAGAGTCCTTTGAAGAGCAATTTTTTGTCAGATGAATGGCAGGTAAAACCATTAAGATAATACAACTGTAGTTAATATAACTTTTGCTTTAATACTGCTTTGCTTTAACTGTCTTTTAGCATTCTGCTGACAACATACTTGGCAGAAAAAATCCAGTCACGTTGCTCTTCTTCCGAAGGGAAACTAAGATCAGCTCTATGCTGGGGGTCCCTTCTGCCCAGTGAGAATCCCTCATCACTGAGCAGCAGCATTGTCTGGTTCCCTGATACACACTCCTCAGAAGAATGACTTCTCTGCTGGGCAGTGCTGTGGTTTCAGTAGGAAGGGTAGGGAGTAGCTTCTTGCATACTCATTAAGGATATTATTTTGAGAAATGGGAATAGAATACTTGAAATCCCTCAAGCAAGAAATGTTTAGAATCCGCCTAGAGGAGTAATCTAAATAACAGATTCCTATGCCAAAAGTAGGCACTTCTTCTGTTTTTAATTTAACCAGCTTTTGACTGTTATATGCCATCTTCTTCAACGTGTCTGCTAGTTGAAGGCCCCTCAGACGACACGGGCAAAATTGGGTGTGTTTTTCTGCTTTGTCTGAATTGCAGCATATCTCTGCAAACTGCCTGATCCTTTATGTGTGAAGCTGCTCAAACGCCAGCATTAAGGAGGTTTTGCAAATTGAAAATCAGATATTGATAGAATCAAGCAAGACACTTGAGTGTTAGAAGGAAAGTATGTCTTCTCAATTGCCACCTTGGACACAGGCACCTGAATTCCTTCCATGTGTTATATTAGATGCCAAGGAAGACAATCTTAATGTAGCTAATTTTTTAAATGTAATTGGCCTTTTAAAACATTGGAGCATTTGTCAGAATGAGCTCCTCCATAAATTATGTCAATTTATGTTAAAAAAAAACACAACACAAAACCCACAAAAAACACCAAACAAAACAACAAAAACCCCAAACAAACCCACAAAAACACAAAACAAACCAAGCCAGTATCAAGGATTCATCTTAGCTGAACGTTATTTTCTCTCGTAACTTCTCCATCACCATCAGTTGGGAGTATTTCCCCTATAGAGAGAGATTTCACAGGCATGGTTAGGAGTGACACAGTAAATCCACACATTTCACATCTTCTGTACATTGTAAATGACTAGATGATAAAATAAATAAATATTTAAGAATTGCTTCCAAAATGATTAAATTAAATCCCTCAGATGTTATAGTTTCTCTATCTTCCTTTTTTCCCCCTTATGCTTCTCTGCTAACATCTGTCATAAAAGTCAAGCTGAAAACATACAAACATATCTGTCAATTTATTGTGTTGTTTGTATCCAAGAGGACTCTGCTAAGGTCACCTCTTAGTATTTCAACTAGAAGCAGTTTCCTAGCAGTTTTCCTCAGGTGCTACCTTTCTTTCCACTGTTGGAAGTTTGTAAAACAAAGATGGAAACAGTTCTATGAGCTGTAGCAAAAAACTGCCCAATTATTTCTCAATAAAGAGAGCAAGTATCTTTTCTGTATCAGGAAAGACTGATAAGCTGTCTGACCTAAATGAGGCCTTTTCTTAACTTACTGCAAAGGCTACAATTACAGCTTCAAATTTGATTCTCGATTAAAATCATAATGCACCTTGTCATGCTGAAATTCTAAGTAACTTTATTTTATTCCCTTTTTATAATTGTGTTCAACTAAAAGAATGAAAAAAAATCCTAGTTGTATTAGATTTACTGCTTTTTTTAAAATAATGATTTTCACAGTAGTTGAGTATACATATTCTCTGTGAATTTTTTTTTCCCAGTCATGACTCAGCATTCCCATATTGTGGAGCACAGTTGGACAGTGCCTATCAGAGTAGCCTGAGGAATTAAAAGATGAAACAGCACCTTTCCAACAAAGAACCTAATGCATTTTTTCACCCAGGTTTGAAGCAGAGAGGCAACTGCTGTTGAAATGACATCTTTTGGTGAGCAAAGAGCATGGAATTAAGAGCCAGGTTTTAGAGAAGATTTGTTTAGGGTTTTTTTTCTTTCAAGCTTAAATGTAATTGGGTGACAAATGCAGCCATGGTAGATTCCAGGAAAATAGGCTAGGTTGTGCGTGCTATGTGGACTTTGACCACACTTATCTAGAGACTGCATGCTGCAAGCTAACTAAGAAATGCTAGTTGCATTTAGAACAGTTGTCTCCAAGTCCTGATTTGAGTTGCACCAGAAATTTTGCTGCCTGTAAGAATACATTTTTCTTTTTAATATTAAAGACTGAAATATATAAAATAACTATTACTGTAGTACTTATTACCTGCTATCTGTATGTAATAGTTTATAAAACATATGTATATATATGTATACACCCTGATACGTGAATCTTGATGAAATTCCTATAGGATTAGAACAAGGAGAGCAAATACTTCATTAGCCAGAGCTGATTGTTTCTCCTGTTGAAGCCAGAGAAATATGCAGCAATTCATATCAGAGAAAGAAGTCAGAAATTAATTAGCTCAGAAGCTGCTACAAGACCCCCCTATAAATGCAGACTTTGTGAAGAAGACCTGTCCTCACAATTAGACAGAAGAAAAATGGAACATAGGTGGAATAAACTGCCCATGAGAGTGATTACACAGGAAGAGACTAGGAAGAACCTTTCATCACAATTGTATACAATGTGTTTGAGCTTGACTGACCAGGTTCCTGTCTAGCTGAGAGAATGGGAGACCTGGAAAAGCCAAGGAATAGATGAAGCCTTTGATCTGAGGGCAGGAAAGAGGAAAGAGTTGCAGCTGTGACTGTTACATGGTTCCTCTGGAGTTCAGTGCAGGGTTACAACTATGCCCTTCCTCTGGAAATACAGAGATTTCACCACTTTTTCACAAGACTGAAACCTCTTCATCAGCTCAGTATCATTTGACCTTTATCTCAAGATCTGGAACTTGTTTCTTTATATGACTTCTTCACAGGATTGAATTATCAAAACCAAACAGTAAAGACAGAATCATAGAATTGTTAGGGTTGGAAGGGACTTCAAGGATCATCTAGTTCCACCCCCTCTGCCATGGTCCATAGACTATGGGTGCAACCAGAGGGGTTCACTGCCCCCATCCACCTGTGTGACTGCTGCTTCCTCTTTCTGTTAGTGTGTTCTCTAGCATGCCATCTTATTTCTTGAGCAGTCTGCTGCATGCCATTGTTCCCTAACAACTCCACACAGACATACTCCTCTCTCTTTGCATGTAGTCTCCAGGCCAGACTTGTATGATCTTTAGGAGAGGGGTTGGACTGGATGATCTCTAGAGGTCCCTTCCAACCCATGTCAGTCTGTGATTCTCACAAAGTCATAACCAAATAAATAATTTGGTTCTTAATAGCCAGGACCTTGTGCTTCAGAAATCATTCCCAGGCTTGCACACCTGTCTGCAGCTGGGGCACCTTACTCTTGCATACCTGTCAACTGTACAGTTGTGCAACACATAGTACTGGCAATACATACAGTGCTGTATGTGACTGTACAAACACAGCACCAGACTTGCTTGCCCTAAATAACTTTCTGACATCCTTAATCTTGTGATAAGTTTGTGTGAAAGGAGAAAGGGTATCACCTATGGTGACTGTTTGCTTTATTATTTTTTTTCCCCTCAGAAAGAAAGCCATTGCATATAGAACATACAGTCTTCAGGAAAGGTGATCTCACTCAGTATGACCTTCATGTGCACAGACCACCCCCATCTGTGAGGCAGCTCTTTTGCATCAAGAAACAATTGTCCACCATTGAGGTCCCTCACCATTCGTAAGTCCTGCTTAAATTAATAGTGGAAGTATATAGAGTTGTGCATGCTGACAGCTTCAGGATGGAGCTGACCATAATCACCGGGTTCAAAGAGTTGGCATGAGTGGTTAAAATAAACATTTTCTGGCCTAAATTAACAAACCTCTGTGCTTCTATGTATTGCCTCTGGATGTGCCGTTACCACTGCTGAATATTCTCCATGAATGGCTCCTGCTCTACTTCCCTGGATGAATTAGACGTAGAGATAACACTATGCTTTCAAATGCCTCCCCAGAACTTGGCTGTGCTGCCAGTGGCTCCTCCTGGTAGATATCCTCTTTGTGAACTTGTTCACAAAGCCCCTTGTTCTATAAGGTGAATGCAGTATCAAGGATGTTCCTTCAAGAGGATTCTCTTCTTCCTGAGCAGAACGTGTTCACTGTTCAGCAGGCTCAGAAGAGCACTTTGACCTTGCAGAATTTGTGCTTGGCATAAACACTTTCCTTTACTAATGAGCAGTCTTTGCCCTAAGTGGTTTCAATTTTATTGGGCCAAGAATTACCTGCAATATCAGCACTTTTATGCCCTCCACCTTGCCTGCTACTCCTCTCTATCAAATAACAGACACTGTCTTCAGCTCTGCAAAACACCCAACTGTATTTTGTGGGGGTTTTTTCTTTTCTTTTTCTTTTTTTTTTTTTTTTTTTTACTTTCAGCCAGAGCTGTGGTCTCTGTGACAATATGGCTGTAGACCACATCCCCAAAACTGGATCTTACTGCTTCCACATTAATTTTGGCCTAACAGTATAATCTTTATTTCATTTTTAGTCTTATGCTTTTCATTTTAATCCAAGTGCTGGGTCCTGCACTTGGGCCACAAAAACCCCATGCAATACTACATGCTTAGGGAAGCATGGCTTGAAAGTGCCCAGCAGAAAAGGATCTGGGGGTACTGGTTGAGATAAGCCAGCAGTGTACTCTGGTGGCCAGGAAAACCAACAGCATCCTGGCCTGTATCACAAACGGTGTGACCAGCAGGACCAGGGAAGCGATCCCCCATACTGGGTGCTGGTGAGGCTGCACCTTGAGTACTGGGTTCAGTTTTGGTCCCCTCACTTGAAGAAGGACATTGAGGTGCTAGAGCAGATCCAGAGAAGAGGAATGAAACTAGTGAAGGGTCTGTAGAACAAGTCTGGTGAGGAGTGGCTGAGGGAACTGGGGTTGTTTAGTCTGGAGGAGGCTGAGGGGAGACCTTCCACACTTTACAACTACCTGAAAGGAGATTGTAGTGGGGCAGGGGTCGGTCTCTCCTGCCAGGTAACTAGTGACAGGACAAGAGGAAATGGCCTTGAGTTGTGCCAGGGGAGGTTTAGATTGTTATCAGCAAAAATTTATTTCCTGAAAGAGTGGTCAGGCAGTAGAACAGGCTGCCTGCCCAGAGAGGTGGTGAAGTCACCATCCCTGAGGGTGTTAAAAAAAATGCATAGACATGGCACTTCAGGACATGGTTTAGGGGGCATGGTGATGTTGGGTTGACAGTTGGACTTGATGATGTTAGAGGTCTTTTACAACTTCAGTGACTCCATGATTCTATTCCATGATTTGCAACATCAACGTAAGATAAGGAGACATAAGCTTCCAACCCAACTCTTACTAGTCTTACAAGCTGCTGTGAGCTCCCCCCAAACTGTGGGTAAAGGGTGCTTCCCTACAACTCACATTCTCAGTGAGAAACTTATCTTGAAATTCAGATCATGGCCCCAGGTCATTCTTTTGCAAGAAGTCCTTTAGATTCAGACTGCCCAAGAGTATCTCATGAAGACTTCAGTCCAACCTATGGTTCTCCTTCTGTGACAGTCCAGCTATTTCAGACCACTGTGGCAGCATGTTCTCCACTTAGCATTACTACCCTTGGCAGCAAAACTAAAGCATGTTGCAGGACTGTTGGTTGAGTGCCACCATCTCTGTTCTCTTATTCCAGCACTAAGAGTGAGGAATTTGTCCTGGGGCTCCCTGTGTATTCAAACAATACAGCTGTCTTCTCTTCTGCTAGCAGGAATCTGCTGTCTTGTAAATGCCAGAAGTCCAGCCACAGTCCTACTGTGGTGTGCAACAAATAGAAAGTCATTAGGACAATGTGTGACACAAGCAGTATTTTGAATTTGCTTCTCCTAGCACTGGGCCCATCTGCTTTAAAAACTGCACAAGCTGTTGAACACTGTGCCTGGCTTAGAATTTAAGTCTCAATAGATTAAAATCACATGGGGTTTAGCAGTAGCAGTCAAAATGTTACATTTTGTAAGCTATGCTCTACAAGCAAAGGAACATACCATTGCAGATGCCAAGCCAAAGAAACAGCATCTCACAGAGCACAACAGACTATCTATTCTGTCATCTCTGGCTGCTCTGCAAGGACAGAGTGGAATTGATACCTATAATTAAAGGATGGGTGGTGATTATTCAGAACTCACTGGTCTCTTTGATACTTGTTGGTCTTCAGGATGAACAAAACTTCCCCTTCACATGGGAAGCTATAATAGAGCAGAGTGATTTCTTGCTTTTCCTATCCCTTGATAGGTTATAACTCCATGCTATAACTTGACTCCCTGTCCACCTTAAAACCAGAAAGCCTTCTGGTACTTAACCCAGCAAGCATGTCTGTACACTCCTGGGCTAATCTGTCCCAAGAACTGAGGTGTCCACTTTGAAATGAACTTCCCAAGGCTCCTGAGCCTTCAGTGTATTGGCATTCCCATCCACTCCTCTTGTGACTTTGCTTACTCTTTAAAGCAGGTCAAATTCTGATTGAAGGTCCACTCCACATTTGGCAGCAGAGAGAGGTTTCACCAACATTGCCTTTTGAAAGTGTAACAAACACCATGTAAAGAGCTTGGTGGAGCAGATCTTCTTTGTTTCCCCCCGTTGTCTAACACGCAAAACTTGTTCACTTGTGAGGTTTGATGTCATTGTGAACTTCAGGCATAATCCACCTACTTCTTTGATGTTTCACGTTTGCCTACATCTCCCATTCTTATGTCAAGCAATTGTGTCCCTGTGTGCCACCAGAATGGTCTGCCCACCCTCTCAAAATGCCTAGATCAGCTTCGTTTCCCAAGGGTATTGGTGGTTGTGGACAGCAGTAAGATCTCTTCTTACTCTTCTTTCTTTGAGGCTGAACAAATTCAGTGCTTTCAGCCCCTCTTGACCAGTTTTGTGGTTCTGTGTTTGACTCAGCTCAGTCAAGTCTGGCTCATACTGGTGAACCCACAGCTGGACCCAGTACTACAGAAGCCATCTCAAATGCTGAATGATCCACAGCACCATACACAGCTGTCTGCCCTTGCCCCTGGGGTGCACTGCTCACTCACTACAGCACAAGAGGTTCCCCCTCAACATGAGGAAGAACTTCATCACTGTGAGGTCACAGAGCACTGGAACAAGCTACCCAGAGAGGTTGTGGAGTCTCCTTCTTCAGAGACCTTCAAGACCCACCTGGATGTGTTTCTGTGGGACCTGTGCTAGATTCTATGGTCCTGCTCTGGGAGAGGAGTTGGACTCGATCTTCGAAGGTCCCTTCCAACCCCTAACAGCCTGTAATCCTGGCTGCTCCTGCCCCCCAGCTCTTTTTACACAAAGCTGCTGTCTATGCAATGGGCTCCAGTGGTTTCATTGCTTGCCTACTTCAATAGATTCAGAATTACATAAGCCTTTGGTTGAAGTCACTGAGGTCCTAAGCAGTCACACAGGCAAGCACTTTAATTAGGAACTTTGGCACCTATTTATTTGATGCCAACTTACTGAATTTAAGCATGAACCTAAATCAGCACTTACCCCAGGAACTAATGCACTGACTGAAGATTTTAATTATTGCTTCCTGAAGCAGCACTTACTAATATCTATTAAGAAGTATCTGACTTACTGGGTAGGCAATAAATTCTCAAAGTTTTTAAATTGCTTGTTAAAAAAAGATAAGCTCTCTAGATGCCCTGAATAGACAGAATGTACCTTCCTGCCTGCTTTGTTTGATAAGCAACCATCTAACAAATCCCACTACTCAATTTTCACCACAGCCTCTAATTTCCTCTCTCCTTTTCTTGTGTAAGAACTCAGGTTAAGAAGGCAAGAGACGAGTATGGCTGAGTTGGAACCTGCTGGAGAAACTAAAGAGCAAGAAGGAACTGCACAGGCAGTGGAAGCAGGGACAGGTAACCTGGGAGGAGCATAGGAACACTGCCTGGTGCTCTCCTTCTTCCAAATATCTCAAAATTAACAAATCCCAGTGTGGTGATGGTTGGAAGGCACCTCTGGAGATCATTCAGTCCAGCCCCTCTGCTAAAGCAGGGGCACCCACAGCAGGTTGCCTGGGATCAGCAACCCACTGGGTTTGGAATCTCTCCAGAAAATGAGATTCCACCTCTCTGGGCAGCCTGCTCCAGGGCTCCAGCACCCTCACAGCAACAAAGGTTCTGCTCCTGTTCAGATGGAACCTCCTGGGTTCTAGGTTGTGCCTCCTGTCCCTTGTCCTGTCACTGGGCACCACTGAAAACTCTGCCCCCATCCTCTTGCCCCACACCCTTTAGCTCTCGATGAGCATTGAGAAGATCTGCTCTCAGGCTGTTCTCCAGGCCAAACAGCCTCAGGTCTCTCAACCTTTCCTCCTTTCTCACAAAGACGTTCCACTCCTCTCAGTAGCCTCTGCTGGACTCTCTTCAGTAGAGGGGAGCCCAGAACTGCTCACAGTGCTCAAGATACGGCCTCACTGGGGCAGAGGAGAGGGGAAAGAGAATCTTCTTCGACCTGCTGGTCACACTCTTCTTGATGCACCCCAGAATACCACTGACCTTCTTGGCCACCAGAGCACACTCCGAGCTTATGGTCAAAGCCTAAGAAACTTGGTCTAGAGCTCAAGAGCATTCAAAATACAGTTTTCTACAATACCCTTCCTAGTGTCTCCAGCACTGTGACACATGGTAAAATAACAAAAAATTGTACATCAACGATCTTACAATTTCAGCATCTTAGTAAGGGATGAGAATAGCATTTGTTAAATCCTAAGGCTTCTGCTAGCAATTTTGCATCTACAAAGTCTAAAATGCTCAGCATTCAACATTATCTGTCTAAGCTTTTTTTTTTTTTAAACCCTAACAGGGGGACTATGGTGACCATGTAATGACTTAAATGACTATTTCCAAACATGGATAAGTGAACAGAAAGCAAAAATTACTTTTTCCCTCTGCTGCAATTTGCACACACTGATAATGATGACATTTGGTCACTTTCTAGTCAATGACAATCCTGACCTGAAGTACAAGTATTTTTTTCAGGCAGAGATTTCCAACTGGGACCTGGTTTGTAATATTTAGATACCTGCAACATGCCATCTTCATACTCCAAAATATCTGGAAAAGAGAGTCCAAACTCACTGGCGGTTGAGACAGTAAGACAAAAAGTTTTCAGCTGTATTCCAAGAATTCTTCAATCTCAGATCATGTCTTGAATTTCTCTGAACTGCCATGCACTCCACCTGGAATATCAGGTCAAGACACTGTAATTTTCTGCTGCTGTTCTTCATTTTTGTGGCTTTTACCATTGCAAATGCATTACTTATTAGAAAAGTTACAGAAGGAAGCAGTTAAAAAAATTCCAAATTTCTGATGTTTGCATTTTGAGTCTCCCTGTCGTATACTGAACCACGTTGACAAAAGTTTTCACCACCCTCTCCATAATATTTGTCATCCTGCATTTATTAATCTAATGCCCACAGGGAATTTTAAGTGACATTAGTCTGAACTTCCCCCTCTACCCCCACCCTTTACAAGTCACCATTACAACTGAAGAGTGGGCAAACAACAAAGGGACAATAAGTTAAAATCCTACATTTTATTGCCAAGTAGCATTTAGGCTGACACAGTAGAGGGATTTTCTGGTAAGGAAAAATGTACATTATGTACATTTCTATTCAGACAATCATCTCTCCTGTACATCTGAATACCAGTAAGACAGCAGATAATCCTTACTCTGTTTCCTGGGGACTCCCTCTTTACTTGCTTCCTTCTCCTTATAGCGCTCATTTAAAAATCCCTTCAAATCACACCTCGTATTTCAAAACGTGAGGAAAAGGATTCTCCAAACTTCTATCTAAATTTATTTTTTCTCTCTGTAATATCTCAGCCTTCGAACTTTGGAATCCCAAGATAAAGCTTGCAAACAATTCCAAAGCACTGAACGTTCAATGTAGATTTATTTCGGGAAAAGAAGTAAAGAAAGTAATTTTATACCAGTAACTTGATAAAAATCAAGTCAAATATAAAACTTTCAACAAATAACTTAAGTGTTTTAGAACAGTTTTACTTTGCTCATTTCGTTATGCAGCATACTGTACAAAACTGCCACAGAAACAGTGGTATCGAAATCTATTACACATCTGATACAATTGTAGGTTAAACCCAAGCACTGAATATTCAGAGCACTTTAAATATGTTAAACAATATAGATAGGTAATAGCACAGCCTACTTTATGCACCATTTGAAAAGCACTTCATGAAGTTGCATGAATTCCAACTGACATCACAGTTTATTTCAAAAGATGCTTATTGCAGGATACTCTCTTCAAATAAATTTACAAGGAACAATATTCTTCGTGGAGCCGTGGAAAACATCTAGCACACTGAAGCTTAAGACTTGGATTCCAGTGATGTCAGTAGGATTTTTGCCATGGACTTCACTGACAAGTGGATTTCTTCCACCCACTCATTTTTGTACTAGATAAAAGGCCAGCTCAGACTTACAAAATAGCTATTTGAATGTTTTTTTCCATGAGGCACA
Organism: Indicator indicator; assembly: GCF_027791375.1. NCBI lineage: Eukaryota > Metazoa > Chordata > Aves > Piciformes > Indicatoridae > Indicator > Indicator indicator. The sequence continues at coordinate 8,932,659 of NC_072020.1, forward strand.
CGTGCAACATGAAGATAAGTTATCATAGATATCAAAATTACAGCCTTTAGTACGATTCCATATGAAAGTCACAGCTATACTGCAGCAAAAGCAAACCAGAACAGAGAGGAAAGCACCGCTGTTAAACTTTGCTAAGTTCCTTCTTAAGGCTATGTCACCATGTCCTGGTCAGACATCAATACTTTCTTTTTTGCTATTACTTTCTCAGGTAAACGGTATCACATTTTTAACCAAGTTATTAAAATGCATTTCAAAAATAAATGTTTCTGTACTTGTGCCTGGCTTCATAACTAGCGATACATTCCACCAGCCATGACTCAGAGATGCATAACATACAGATCTAGAAAAGCACTGAACACACATAGTTAAGAGGGTTGGCAATGAGATTACCCCTTCTCAGTATGAGCAGACTTAGTAGCAATTATTCCCATCTTGAGAAGATTACCTGGGTTTTCTTATTAAAAACACTGGCAGAATAATTGACTGCTGAAGTGCATCTCACCAAGGTTCACATTTTTATGAGCTAAATATAGTGCTACTAAAGCCTTTCAAATTTTAGATTTCAAATCAGAGGTGTGAAAGTGACATTTCAGATTCATGTGAAACTGTGTGAAAGTTAATAGGCTTCAGCTGTATTAAATTTATTATCAGCAAAATCACTTAGGTTTTCTGTCATGTTAGGTTTACCTATGGTATACGAACAGTGTGTGCTGCAGAGGACATGCACCTAACTTCATACTCCCAGTTTGCCAGAGGTGTGTGTAAGCTCCCATTGCAAACTTCCCCTTGCAGTATAACCATGTACCTGCCCCCTAAGAAGTGTTATCTGCTTGCAAAACGGCATTATATGAACATAGCTCTGAGCTTCAAACCCAGAATTAGCCTTTGCCTAGCCACACTGAGATCCGGTCTGCACACACTGGAGTACACACCTCATAATGAAGAGACTGAAGAAATACATCCCTGGAAAGATGCCCAGCCATGTATTTCTTCAACTGAACTTAGCAAAGCAGCACACCTTGTAGAATCAAACATTGATTTCTTTAAGAAATTAAGGGCAAATTTATTAAGCTATATTATTTTTCATTTCTGTTCACAAAATTAAACAAGAAAGGTATCACGAATTTAAAGCACTACATGCAAATTAGAAGCCTGAACGCTCTTAAGGGTTGAGAATTCTTCTGATGATTGTTTTTCACCTGAAGTGTACGTGTTTCAAATGTTTAGGAAGGTTTAAGATTGCAATTTTTTAAGACTGCATACAAAAATACCAGGCAATACTAGCGTGCACTTTAACTTTCAGGACACTTTGGGGCATAGATTTGTCTGTAATATTTGTTGCTCATTCTTTTAAGCTTCACCAGCTGTTCAAGATGAAATGCAGCCAGGGAATGCTTTGCAGTTAAGGCTATGATAGTTAAGTGAATCTAAGCATGGAGAACTGCCTTCCATTTTCTTGGCAACAAATCTCACACTGCACTGTAGTGAGCTGGCTGAAAAATAAACAACAGATGACAGGTCTTCTGCTATAACTTTCTTTGTTACACTAAGCCACTGTTAGCAGCAGCCTCTGATGCTGTACAGGGGACTCCCCTCTAGTACTACATGTAGCCACAATTAGTGTCAGTTACTAAAGTCACTACTTCAAAAAGTCTTCTCCTCAAGGGAACAGATAACTATTCAAGTTCAGAGCTGTGCCACCTCTTCTGATCAGACCTGCAATCTCCTTTCCCAGAAAGCTACTTGCTTGCCTTAATCTGGAAACAATTCAATGTCTATGAGACCACTCTGGTGTCTTTCACTGTTTAAACCATTGTCCCATTTTGTTCATGGCATTTCCCATACAACAGAGATCCTCCATTGCCAAGCAACTTAGCTGGCCTCATGAATTTTACAAATACTGTTCCAAATTCATAGCACACTTGAATCAAGCTTCATGCATTCATTGTAAACTTGCACAGTACAGAAAAGAATTATAAACCCCCAATAAAACCATGCAAAAAGAAACCCCAGAAGACCATCAAGCCAAAATACCTAAACACAAATGAAACCAAACAGAACATCAAAATGATATATAAAGTTGGATTTTGTTCAAGGTCTTCAACAAAGTAATTGTCATTTTCTTAGGATGTGTTTGGGGTTTTTTTTTTTAGTATTTTTTGGGGGGTGTTGGTCTTCCTTTTTTTTTGTTTGATTTTTTTGATTGTTTCAGTTTTTACACATCAAAAACACAAAAATAAGTCTTAATTCCCTACCACCCTCAAATCCTGACTCTTCAGATACCAAAGGAATTCTGTGCTCTTCATGGGCATTCAGTACATATATTCATACTTGGATTCAGTCTGGTATTTCCTTCCATGTAGAAGAGTAATTCACACTCCCAAGTTTATCACATTAGCACAAAAGTGAATTAATAAAATATGAAAATACTTTGAAGAATATTGTCAGTGTTTTCAACACAGAATATTTGTCTATTTTAAGTTGCATGAGATATGTCAAAATAAATCTTCTAAGACTTATCATTGTTCTTACTATTCCCAAAAATATATCTTTACCAGTTCTCTCACTTTAAAGGCATCAATGGAAATCTACATCATTCTAACAGCACATCAGATAAAAAATTGCACCAAACCAGGTTTAAAAAGCTAAACTACTGCAGTTATTCTGCAGTTAGATAAACTGTAAAACTCCCTAGCTTTCTGAAGTATCACAATCAATCTGACTTTAGATCTTACATCATGAATAAGCAGAACAACTGATCACTTGACAGGTAGTCAGAAAGCACCTCACACAATAAGTTGGTATCTTCACCTCTAAGTTTCTATAGCATAATTCTACACCAATCACTTCAGTCCTGGACATCGAAGTAGTCAATAACTGGCTCTTCTTTTAATGGCTTGGATAAACCACCGTTTCCACTGCTCCTGAAATTGTAAGAACATTAGATGTTACTCACCCACATGAAAAACACAAAGCATACTGCAATCACAAGCTCCCACATCATCTCAATGCACTTGTGCACGCTGCACTGATAGAGAGCATGCAGTGCTACATTATGTATTAATGGAAGCATCCCTGTGTTCTAGAAAGCTTTTCCTAACTGGTTACTGGGGGAAAAAAAAAATCTACTTTATTAAATGAGTGTACATCAATGTGTGGCTGAATTAATAGAATTTGTTTTGGAGTTTTACCAGAAAATACCAGGTACTGGTAATATTTATTACAAAGATAATACTGAAGACTAGATGTTCAGTGTGCTTTTTTAAAAGAAAGAACAGAAGAAATACTGTACAAGTGAGCTGATGATAAATCTGCTTGCTTTTAAATGGAGGAGTAACAAAAAAAAAATACAGTAATGTCAAATTCACACTAGAAAGTTTTTTTCTATGAGACAGTATAAGATCTGTCAGAAGATTCTGTAGAATTAAGCACTTCTAAAGCAATTTCACTTCAAGTATTTAAAGATAAATGCCTAAAGCTCTTATTTTACTTAATTTTGCCATATAACCTTCTTTCATGAGGTTTACTGAAGACAGGAATCCCACAGAAGTGGAAATAAAGAATAACAACCTTTTTAAAATTCACATTGAATTCACATTCACAAGGAATACTACCATATTACCCTTTTACACAGAACAGTTAAAGGCAAAAATCATCCCAAAACCTCCAAAGGAGACATCTCTTCCCAATTTTCTAATTTTTAATAAAGACTAGGTAAGAAGTCCACAATATTTGTTATATTGCTCTCCCTAGACCACAAAAACCCTACATTTCCTTAGCACTCCATACAAGTTTTACTTCTGTGGAAAGCCACAGAAGAGGCTGCAAGCTCTAAAGCTGTGTGTGGGTTGGGAAAACAAACAGGGACTATTATATTGAAGAATACTGTTTCTTACTTATCTGTTTGTTTGTAATGAGGAATAGGAGGTGGAGGCCTGCTCTGCATTTCTTTATCTAGCACAGAAGTCAAGGTATTGCTTGGACAAATAGATTTCCCTCTAGAGAAATAAAAGAAAGATTATTTAATTCAGTAGGGCATTACATTCATCAGAAAGTCAGGGCAAAAGAGTTACACTTACAAGTAGCAGTTCTGGTGCCAGAGTTCATACCTGTATACTTAGATCATCTATTCAAATAGTTAATTTTCCAACCAGAGACCAACAGTGTGCAAAGGCTATTTTGATTACCAAGAGCAATGTGTCCAGTATTCTAAAATATCTCTTGAAGGCTGTCTATAAACATGTGAGTGTGGGTGCCCAGACTCTTTCCTCTCTGTATGTGAGCTGCACAACTCTCTACTCAGAAGCACACAACATGATCATCTGTTTAAATACCAAAAATTAAGCCCTTGCATTCCAGAGCAACACAGATCTGTTCTTTCATAGAACAGATACAAGATCAAAAGCAACTAAATAACTTAACTCAGCATCACGTGAACACAATTCACCGTGTTTGCACAAGCTGCTATCTAATGTTTTGGAAACATTCTTCAACTCCATCAGCAAGTCATGTTAAACTTCTTAACCACTCTGCACTCAAGGCAGCACTTTCCCAGAAACAACACAGTGACACTGCTTCTCCCTTGTCAGCCAGCCCAGGTGAAAATAAATATGACAGAAATAACATTATGTATTAGGAGAACAACAACCACCAAAAAAATCAGGTCTTACTGCCCTCCATACCAGTTACAATCTATTATACAATCAGAACCACACAATGTGGTTGTGCCCACTTGTGCCTGTCCCATCTGCAATGCAAGGGCCACACTGTGGCTCTGGACACTGGGCAGTATTTTCTCCAACACAGGAGAACATTATACTCTAGCACATATAAATATATTTTAGGCATATCGATTCATATTGGCTGTGAATCACACTCAGCTTCAGCGTGGCAGTCCCTGCCCAAAGGCTGCACTGTGGAAAACAACTCTGGAAAGATTGCTCCAAGAAGGCATCTAATTTCAACTAAAAAATAAATAAATTAGGTGTCCAAATAATTACCAAACACACTCTCTCTCTAGTACACTGTCTTAAAATTTCCTATAAATTTATGGGCCACTTTCAAGAGCAAATATGCTTTATTTCAACTTCCAGTCACTGTTATGATTTAGATCCAGGACTTGAAAACCTTCCACGTTCAGCATCTTTTCCCTTCACAGTTTCTTGTTTGAACTTTTTTGGGGGCAAATTAGCCAAATAAATTAAACTAAACGTTGTCAAGGTCAATTTCTTATCCTTTTTGCATTTTCCTCTAAACCCACACTACTGACATTTGAAGAACAAACTACTTCTGGTACATTAAACTGGATTGCTTTCCTATTTCTATCTGAATAGCCTATATTGGACATTAGGAAAAATTTCTTCACCAGAAGACTTGTCAAGCACTGGAACAGGCAGTCCAGGGAAGCAGTAGAGTCCCCATCCCTGGAAGGGTTTAATAGCTGTGTAAATGTGGTGCTGAGGGACATGGTTTATTTATGGCAATCTGGCAGTGCTGGGTTAAGGGTTGGACTTGATGATCTAAGAGTCTTTTCCAATCTAAACGATTCTGTGACTCTGTGTCGATCACAAGGTATTGGAAGTCTTCCCAAACTATGTCTGCAGTGAAATTACCCTGATTTTCCCCCCAGCTATATTCCTTTCATTTCTTTATTATCAACTTCTTTCTGTGGGTCTTCTCCAAATATTTCTAACTTTGATTATAAATCTCTTCAATATGTAGTAACTCCAGCTCCCTCTTTGTGCATTGAATAAAGAGGGAGTACATACCCTGTTGCAGGCTGAGATAGATGGAGAACAAGTAAGTTCCAATACCAGATATTTTCAAAGAAGGTGCAAATTTAGGTGTGACTTCCTAATGCAGCAATAAGCTTTAATAAAATTTTATCACATTTCTTATTCCTGATACTCCCATCAAATCTAGGTGATGGCAAAAAGACGAAAGACTGCTAAGACGAACAGAAAACAGCTTTGCAAATCTTAGCTTTTTTTCTTTCTCGTTTTTCATTTCTTATCTAACCTACTTGACTCGTGAAAATAAAAGCCTATGAAATTGTTGACTTAAAAACTTTTCTACTGGAAGTTATGTCACATTGCACATCCAATTTCTTAATCTATAGTTAATAGACTTGACCGAAGTAACGATGACGTACTTCACTGCGGTGATGACAACATTACGCTTTGGTTCGTTGTCATAGCTCACGCTTTCAATGCCATAAACCTGAGCTAATTCATGGATTATTCTGCGGTGGTCTCTGTTCATGGGCGGGTAACAGTGGCTCTTCTTTGTATGCTTGCCCTGAATTCAAAACAAAAGGTTTAAAAAAAGAAAAAAAAAAAAAGAAAAAAAATGGTAAAGTTTTCCTTCGGAAGGGTACCAGGATGAAGAGAAGACCACAAATATCTAATGCCTCAGTATTGACAGGCAACTTATCAAAAAAGATCCATGTATTTCTTAAAATTTAAATTACATGTTCTCTGCTGCATGCACCACCTCAAAGTACACACACACGTCTTTTAAGTCTGAAATAAAAATCCTGAATGTATCCATCTACTTACATCCCAAAGAAGTCACATAAAATGATTTTTCTTGTTTTCAAAAAGACCTGCTAATTGTGAATCAGATTTTTCAGACTACCTTTGCATTGCACATATAGAGCTAAGAAAGTATTAAATTTATCACTTCCCTCTACACCAAAGAAAAATCTTCCACATAATAAAACATCTATTGAGGCCATTAAGTGTAACAGGCTAAACCCTGAGAACAGGTTCATCTACCTGTGTTTTCGCCCCAACACCAAAGTGAGGAAAAAGTAACACGTAAAAAACTCTGGGTTCAGATAAAGAGTTCAGATAAGAGTTTACTGAAAAAAATGAGATAATATCCAACAATTACCTCAGCCTATTTGCAGGAAAAGCACAGAAGGAAGCAGCAGCAAGTGAGCTAAAATTCCAAGCCAGGGAGCTATTCCCCCATCCCTCCCTGTTCAGATGCCATCTCAGCAGAAAAGAGCCAGCATCCAAAACCAGCAACTGCAACAGGAAGCCTCCCATGTTACAATCTGAACTTCAAGCCCCACAATACTCTGCTGCAGCCAGCACTTTCATTTTGACGTCGGCATGAGGCAGGGTGGTTGTGAATAACAGCAGTGAATTTGAATTCAACCCATGACATTAAGTAAAACCAAAATGTGTTTTCATTTTGGTTACCAGACTGATAATGCTTGTTTCGACACTGATCACTACATAATGGGTTGGGTGACTCTGAACAGCAAATGCAGATAAGGATAACACACTCAGTACTTGAGGGACTCAAGACACTGCTTCTACCTTTGCCTTGGTCATCACCAACAAAGTCTTCTAGGTCTGTGGGTATACAGACATGGTTCAAGGGGAACACAAACTACCAGAAGCAGAGTAAGTCTGACTCAGGGGTTTCTAGAGAAATGCCAGCCTATACAGGGGACAGGGGATTTAAGGGCCCTGTACATTTAAGGGCACTGAGAGACCAGGACACACAAACTGGGTCAGGCCTGGTGCAGCAGCAAGCCAAGAGGATGATAACAACCATGGCTAAATTTGAGCCTATTTATAGAAGGAGAAGGACTACCTCACAAGCTGGCAAATGCAGGAAGGCATCCATAAACCTACAAGCAAGTTCCACCACAGGGATCAGAAAAGACTAGTCTTTCCTCCTCAAAGTCTGAACCTCTAAACATAATTTTTGATGATTAATAACGATAATTGATAATTAATGGAAATCCAAAAATTAATGATAAACCATTGCTGCATTAAAGCCTAGCACTGCTTGAATCTTTATGCATGGCTTGGTTATCACCAAAGCAATCCTGAACTACAATGTCTCCTAAATATTCTGTTCTATTTAAATCTCTACTGGAGCACAAACAGATCCAGTGTCAACTCATAACTAATAGCAAAGTTTGGTAACATCGATCTCACCCTAAACTAAACAAAACAAAACTGTTTCTTCTAAGACATACAGAATATCTCAATACTGACCTTATTCACAGCTTCCACAAGCATTCTCATTTCCTTCTCAATGTCACTGACAAATTTTAAGTCCTTCCTGCAAGAACAGCAAAGTAAATAAGGCAATATTGTGTACAGAGATGCAACACCTTAATCTTTTGTAACATTATTTTCAACAACAACAGGACTAAAGAACTCAACTGACTGAAGCAGAAGGGAGAGCACTTTGTTTTATAGATTATTTCATTAAAAAGCATGAGTATGTCATCACAATTACGAAAAACATGCGTTATTTTCCATTCAACCCAGCATAAATTTTATTAATATAACTCTACTGCCTGACAATAAAGTTCTACATTTTTCAAATGTGTAATGTAGATTTTAAAAGTTGTGATTTTAATGTTTTTAAATTACTTGTCCTTAAAGCCTTTCACTTAATTATAATAGATGATTAGGCACAAAACTGAGGATTGGGTAAACAGAGTGGGGCTCTTTTCCAAGAGACAGGAAAAGTGCACTGACTTTGGTCTTCAACTCATCTAGCACCACAGTGTTAATATAGGGATTAACAAATTTGTCTTTAAGACTAGATAAATGAAACCCAGTAACTCAATGTGCACTTGAGGACTAACACAAACTTGTACTTTTAGCTGTGAATGACACCATCTTGGATGGCATCATCTAAGCATCATTTAAAATGTCTGTCACTACTTACTAGTGGGATGCTTTCACTATGACCTTGACTTTCCATTGCCTCATTTTTAGATGCTTCAGTCTAGCAGACCTCTTTGCAGGCAGCACCTGCATAGGTTTAGCCCTGTACCAATCAAGTGGGTTACTCCACGTCTTTATTTTTTTTAAAAAAAAAGCAGCAAGGCAAAAAAATAGACTTGAGACAAAATGTCAGGCTATGAGTGTGGATTTCATTCCTTAGGTATCAATTCTGCCTTTGCGTTGAAAAGTCCACAAGGAACACTGAGATGCAGGTTTGAAACCAATGGAAATGTGAGTTCAGGTACTGCTTTATAGTGAGAAGAACAGCGGAAAATGATGTTTCCATTCTACATCAGGTTCTATTACAGAACAAAGCAACCTGCCAGGTGCTTTTTACTTTCCAGGTTCTCATTTGGAGGTCTTGAGAAGTGCACAACACCTCCTTTGCTTCAATTATCACCTACTGCCAAGGCTGGAGAGACAAGGGAACATGGGCATTTTCGCAAGGGTAAACTCTGCACTTCCCATCTTGTTCTCAACACTGTTTACCTACATGTGACACATCATTAGAACACATACCTTGCATCCTCTTTTAAAAGGTCACTGTACTTTGGTCCAGAAGAACGGATGTTAAAAGGATCAGAATTATCATCTATTTCAAGAGCCTCAGCAAGACGTCTGCATTTGAGGGTAGGAAGGAAAACCCGAAACATAAAGCCACAACCAAACGAAAAACCATCATGCAAATTCCCCCAGCCTCCCAAACGTGCTGAAGACTAAGATATGGGTTATTAATACAGCTCACAAAAACTACAGTCTATATATTTAGAACTACTCCGTATTTATCAGTTCTCTAGGTCATACAGGACAAGATTTTTTTTTCCCCACATAGCCTTAACTCTGCGAACTAGTGGTGCCTAAGAAAAAAAGCAAGCAAGTTTATTGCCCACCTGTTTCTCTGAAGAGCTAAGCATTCTTCATCACACTGCAACCTGAATTATGAAAGAAAAAGACAATTAGAATCAGTAGTTGAAAAAGTCATCCCCTTTCTTCTACCACCCCACACTCTCACATCCTTCCCTCTGCCCAATCATTGGGTTCTTTAAACTGACTTTTTAGACAAGCTGAAGTTGGCTTCATGCTGTTGAGTATATTTATATCTAGTTCATAGTGTGATACAAAGGGAAACAAAGTAGCTGAGGCTCAATCTGGGTAAAGCAGAGATTTAGAGTGCAGCTCCCCTGCTTTCACCTTGTTCTTCCCTCCCTTCTAAAGTATGACACTGACTCAACTAGGACAAAGCTGGGGACTGCAATGCACAGGTGCTCCGATGCATCATTGCTAGTGTTAGTTCATCTTGCCCATACATTCAGAGTTAAAATTACTTCAGTGTAGAAAAGGATTTAATGAGATGATCCAATTTTGTAGGCATTAAACAAATAGAACAAAATTATTAGCATTGCTACTATTAGCTTTTGAAACAGTAAGTCAGAAAGCAACTGGATGGGAAATATCACTGGTTTAACTTTATGCAATGTAAAAGAAAAACTAGATTTTAAACACATGTATCTGACTATAATAATTCAATTCACAATTAAGAGAGGAGAGATGGTAACAGAAAAACAACTAAAATCAGAAATTAGGGACTTGAAGGACAAAGAGTTCAGGGAGTCGAAGTTTGAGAGAAGTATGATGGAGAAATTTGGCAATTTCTTCAAGAACTTATATTAAAAGTAAAAACAAACAAACACAAACACCAACCAAAACCCAACCAAACAAACAAAAAAACCCCAAAACAACAACAACAACAAAAAAAACAGGCTAGTCCAATTCTGAGGAACATCAAGAGAAAGAAACCCAGCAAACTTAAGTCACAAGTAGTTTTTATGATGTAAAAGCAGAGTTGCACTTCCAGCCAGCAGGACAACACTAAGTGCCAATCAAACTGAGGTACAAATATAAGTAATCTAAGAAAGGTAATAGAAAATTATTACAAACAGTAAGATGATGACTAGAAAGAAAACGTGTCATATTAATCATCTAGGAGGGAACACTTGATGCTGAAACAGAAGATCATAGTGAAAAGTTATATTGTCCAGAAATCTTAAGAGTTTCCTATGCCTTTTCTGAGAAGTTTTTCTGGGTAAAAAGAAACTTGGAAACCACAATTATATTGTTCCATACATAATCACAAGACACACCAGACAATGCCAGAGAAATATTTCTACAGTAAAGCAAAAAACATGAGCTGCTAAGGAACTGTAAAACACTCTTTTAGCTAGAGTGAGGATACCTGAAGTCCTTATATTTTGGATAGCATTTTCCTCACAATACTAAGCATGTTCTAGATAATTTGAAATCTATCTCCTTACCTGGCCTGCTTCATTTCTTTCTTTGTAATAAGTCTACTGATTTCCACTGAATCTCCAAGCTGTAAATCTGTTAACTTTGTGGCTATAGATATAGCAGCTATTCTGAAAAAGAAGAATGTTAGATTTCATTTGAGGCAACAAATAAACCTTTGAAAACCTGTATGAAGTTGCACATTTAAACCTCCAAGTGGAAGAAGACAGACAATTTTCTCATGGTATAAAAGCTCAGGGGCATACAGAAAAAAAAAAGAAAGAAACTGTATGTGGAAGTACAAAGTCTGAAAACACTTGTGAATGGGGTGTATTTAGTCAAGCCTGAAACTGAATCAAACCACAAAGTCAGTCCAGTAAGACATGTAAAGAATTACAGTACAAACCTTTGATATGTATTAGATGCTTCAGAGCAAATCATTCTCTCCTTCCTTCTTCCACATTCACATTGAAGATCAACCTGTTGAATCACACAAGAGAGCAGCTTTCCTAAGCTTTCTGTCATATGGCAATGGAGAGATGTGAGGCAGGTAAATAAATACATTCCTCTAAAAAGTCTCATTTTAGCGGAATAGTAGCTAATTAAATAATGAGTAGGTTTTGGGATTTTTTTTTTATTTGTTTTAAATCAGTATTATAAGTTTAAGGGAAAAATATCATGTTCTCCATATCTAAATATGTCATTTTTTTGTCACAACTGTTACCTGCTGGTAACAGAACCCTACAATTGACTTTGCAGTGAGCTCTCGCTGGTTACCTACCTTTGCACAGCAGGATGTTGTCGGGCAGGGTGAGGAAGGATGACAAGGAGCCATACAGGGATGATTACAATATAGCCGTGGAATAATGCATGGCTGTTTACACTCTTCATCTATAAGACATTCTCCTTTATGACAGATTCTTTTGCATTTGTGCATTCCACATTTTAACATTTGATTGCAGCGAAGTCCACAGGAAATGTCAGTGAGATGACAAGGAATGTTACTTCGCAGCTGGAGCAGGGGAAGAAAAATTTTAACATGCAAATCTCAAAGTAGTTCTACACCTTCATTTGGCACTGTCCACAAAAAAATTGTAATACTAAAATATCTTGGGACAAAGACTGGATTTTTCTTTATATCATCATCAAATTCAGCAGCTGGTCTGAACACATATGCCATAAAGATACCTTTTTCTTATTTAATCCCATTAAATGCAGCTCCAGTAACACATTCTGTTCCAGAGGCCTACAGTCACAGAACTTTATTTAATATTCAAAAACATTTAGTAACCAAACTTACTTCGTGCTTGCCCATACACCATTTCTGAGTGAGATAGGTGCAAGGTGGACATTTCTCCTCACTGTGACATGAATGGTACACTGCAGCCACAGAAATACAAAAGCAGTTTTACTAGCATACTTCAATCAAATGCATTACAGGAAACAAAGATTATTGAACATGGGCTTGCATTTCAGAATGACACAATTTACAGGAAGTATGATGCTTCATGCACAGAATCTGTTCTTTAAAACACTTCTAAAATTACAATGGCAGATTTTTCAGGCAAGTATTTTTCTGTATTTTCTGAACTAGGTATTTCCTAACTTCTGAGAAGGGTTATACTATCAGACAGTTTTTCAGAAAGCATATCTGTTTGACCTGTGCTAAATCTTTTGTTGATCAGCCAATGTAATGCCAAGGAATGTAGAAACCAACTGTTCACTATATTAAGTGCTCCTTTGCAATAGTAGGGTAATCTTTGGAATATAGCATTTAATGTGCTGTGACTATTAATAATATTCAGAAAAAATTCAGTACTTTTCCCAGTCAGAAGTTATCACTACTAGTATTCACGGCAACTTTTTAATTGGTTGGCTTTGAAGTGTAAACTTTTGGAAATATTCACAACTAACTATAAAACATCTAATAAAAGAGGAACTTTATTTTCAAACACATCTATTTATATCTTTCTACATTTTCATTTGAAAACCCAAGCAGAACCAAACCAAAACAAAAACCAACAAGCAAAACCGAATTGCCTGACTTACCTGGATGATCACAGTCATGTGGCCTGGTGCATGTTTTTTTACACTCTGGTGGCTGAGTGCCACAGGGGACAGGGGGATAAATCACAGATTCACCACAATAACAAGTTAACTCATCAAAACCTGAAAAACAAATCGAACATATTCCAATGGCTACGTGTATCTGCACTTCTCCATGTATTTACATTCCATTCTAGAAATGCTCCCCCTTCACAGTTTTATTGTAGATGCAAAAATAAACCTAGAATTTGCAAGTTTAGGATTTAATGAAGGTAGATTTAAAGAAAGCTTTCAAACTTTGTTAGCAAACAATAAGTGGAAGGATGGATACAAGCTGAAGAACTAATTAAGGGCTTTTTCATCCCAACTTTCAAAAAAAAAAAAGCAGGTAAACAGATTCTGCTAAACGCTTCAATCCCTTTAACAGTTATGACATTGTTAAACAAGAGTTTCTTCAACTGAGAAATTCTCTAAATTGTTTTTATTTCTTGCATGTTTCCTCAGATATTTTAAGTGATTGCTGGCTCAACGTACATAATCCATTTCACTGTAACTTAAATTTAACTATTAAAATTCAGCACTTTGTAAACTCATCTAAAATGAAATAACTTTCATTCAGGAAAAAAACATACCACTCAAATCAACCGCATATTCTACCAACTCTGGTCCATTTGGATCACAGTCTGTCCAACTCTGACCAGGTCAGTGAATAAATTCTGTAATGCATAAGAACTAAGGTGCTCTTGCATATAACTCACTTGTCTGCCAGCAGGTTTGACAACTGCCCCGATGACAGGGCTCCTCACATCTGTGAAGCCCACAGTTGAGCTTACGACCACAAACCAAAGAACACTTATGTTCTGTGTCCTAGAGGAAGGCAAAAAAGAAAAGCAGGATTAAACTATAAACCCTGTTAGTTTTATTTTTCTCCTCTAAAATACAGGAATTGACAAAACTGTATAGTGCAAAATATAGCTTAGACCTGATCTGTCCAGTTTTACCATCACTGTATAGATGCAGTTTTTAAGACTCCTGGTGCAGACATACCTACATCATAGCTTATGCTACTTGGATTCCCTCCTCATTCTCCCAGGAATACTGCATTGACAAAATGCATCTTTACAGTGATTTAATTGCATTTAGGTTGGAACTTAGTTTTACATTTGTAATGACACCCATAAAACAAATGTTGCAAAAATCAACACACCAACTTTAAACATGACCAATACTGCAAATAGTGACTGAAAATCATAGAATTGTTTGGGTTGGAAAGGATCTTAAAGATCATCTAGTTCCAACATCCCTGCCATGGGCAAGGACACCTCCTGTTGAAAGCTTCATTTAACCTGGCCTTGAACACCTGCAGGGATGAGCTTCCACATCTTCTAGGCAATCTGTTTCAGTGCCTCACCACTCACAAAGAGAAGAATTTCTTCCTTGTATGTAATCCAAATCTACCCTCTTTCAGTTTAAAGCCATTACCCCTTGTCCTATCACTAAAGGCCCTTGCAGAAAAAAGTCCTTCTCCAGCTTTCTTTTAGGGTCTTTTTAGGTACTGGAAAGCCACTATAAGGTCTCCCCAGAGCCTTCTCTTCTCCAGGCTGAGCAACCCCAGCTCTCTTACCCTGTCTTCAAAAATGGAAAGATATAAAAGCAACAATAACAATAAAAAAGTCTTTCAATATCTCAGCCAAAACTAAACACACATCCCAGCAAGCAGCTTCATAAAACCACACATTAACTTACCACACAGCAAACCTCATTACACTTGTGTCGTCCACATGATCTTTTCTTGTTGCATCGCTTGTCACACATGAATGTAATAGCAGCTATTAAAAAAAAAAACACAACACACCACCATCACAACAAACAAACAAAAACCCCACCCAAAAAAAAAAAAAATCAGTCATAACTTTTATGTCTTTGGTTATGCTGACAACAAAAGCTGTGATCACAGTATTATGCTAAGGCTGTTCCAGAGCATGGTCTGGGAAAGACTAAGTCAGCAAGGAAACTTTTAATTACTTGCAGATCACAGAAAATAGGATATCCTGACACAATGGAGTACTACAAACATCCAATTTAAGACTGCTCAAACTGGTAAAACAGTAAAAATCAGTCAAATACAACTACTGCTGATATGCTCATGCAACTGGTGCTAAAAAAGAACATCCTTATCACTGTCCAAAGGTAACTTCTGGATTCTGAAAAACTAAGCCTTCATAGACAAAAGTTCAAATTAGGAAATATGTACACTACTTCCTTATGTATCTTGTAAGTAAGCACCTGAGTATGACAGAGGTCCATCAAGTAAACAATTCACTGAAGTGAATTTTGAGTTGTTACATCCAGAATACTAAGAATGGGAACTCTCCACCAAGCTCAGATGCAAAGACCAGCAACATACAACTGTGAAACAGAATCAAAACTTGTACTTTTCCAGGCACCTGGTCAAAAGCAGAGCAGAAGTACTATTTTGTATGTGAGCTGTGCAAATTGACCCAAAGATATGCAGGGGAATGACCCAGTGAATATGGCAGGTAGCACAAGAAACTGCTCAAATTTAAACAGACAAGTTGTTTGGAATCTTAGAGATCAAATACTGAAGAAGCCTTTACTTATGCAAAAGATGGATAGAAATGAAAGAGGTTTATTATAAAACTCTTCCCCAAAGAAGCATCATCTCAAAAAATTATCAACTTGGTACAGACATATGGATAAAAGAAGCAGTACTGAATGGATGTTTGCTAACTTTGCCAACATAATCCAAAATTACTATGAGCTGTGGATCACTTTTAAAACAAGTTTGTATTATATAGGTAAGATAACACCGTACCTTTATTTCTGAGGAGAGCACATGGGACTTCCTAGAAAGCAAACAGGGATCCATTAGGTTAAAACACGAAACAACTGAAACTTAATTTAGCTAGAAAGCATCTAGTTCCATGATGCAGAAAGACACAGCACTGTTTCCAGGTGTATAACACTTCCGGATATAGAAGTGAAACAAATTTGGAAAAAATCATCCAATCTGGCCTCGAACACCTCTCCAGGGAGGAGGCATCCATGATCTTCCTAGGCAACCTGTTCCAGTGACAGATGAAAAAAAACCAAAACATTGTTGATCAACTACATCTGAACCTTCAGCTATCAGGACTTTACACTGAGTGGTAATTGCTGAGCATCACAGTTTCCCAGACTGATGCAAGTTATCAGTGTAGTTCGCTCATACTTTTTCAAGAAAGCAGTTTTGTGGTGTCTGAGAAGCTGCATTAACTCCCTACTCTGCACAAACCTCACTACTCTGTTTCAGGCCTCAAAATAAAAGATAATGTGATGTCTTCTACCCCATAACTACCCTCAAGCAAACTTGTAGGAGAAAAAGTTCCAATCTCAAGCAAAGTCTCAGCCGTTTTTATAGACTTGGAGACTTACATATTCAGAAGCCATCTCTACTTATAGAGGATATACAACAGGTCAGAAAAATCATCATGATAGTAGTCAAGGATTTCAAAGCAGTGATTGCCTTGAAGTAGCATAGTTTAAACATATACTAATTTTTATATAATAATTGCTGAGAAGAAGACTGGAGAAGGACTGCTTACTAAAGGCCTGTAGTCATAGAACAAGGGGCAACTGTTTGAAATTAGAGAAGAGTAGACGTAGATTGGATGTTAGGAACACTTTCTGCACCATGAAGGTGGTGGGACACTGCAACAGGTTGCCCAGGGAGGTAGTTGAGGTCCCATCCCTGGAGATACTAAAGGCCAGGCTTGACAAGGCTCTGAGCAACTTGATCTAGTGGAGGATGTTCCTGTTAACTGCAGGGTATTGGACTAGATGACCTTTGGAGATCCCTTCCAGCCCAAACCATTGTATGAACCTAAGAATCAGGACCAGCAAAAACTTCATATTCTCTCCGAAAAAAATAAAATTATACAACAAATCTACAATCTATTACTATAAAGTTTTAGTTAGCTTTTATGTTAGTATACTCTTTTCTCAGCTTACACAACTTGAGCTTTATGAACAGGGCAGGATAAT
This sequence comes from Indicator indicator, assembly GCF_027791375.1. Taxonomy (NCBI): domain Eukaryota; kingdom Metazoa; phylum Chordata; class Aves; order Piciformes; family Indicatoridae; genus Indicator; species Indicator indicator. Next base: position 8,949,794 of record NC_072020.1, read on the forward strand.
ACAGAACTTTGCAGCCAGTTTAAACAAAAAGAATTCTGATTCAACTCTGCAAAACACGTCCAAAAACTGCCTTCAAAAGTAACCCATATCAGCATTTCACAGTATAATTTAGCAAGCATGTATCAATTAGTATACAATAGAGGTTCTTGCCATTAAGGAGCACAGCATCTCTTATACTTCTTAGCTTTCTTTTCCTCAAATACTTCACCTCCTTTTTCTCTGGAGCTTTAAACCAACAAATATTACTTGTTTCCATGGCTAAGTGTTATACACTCACCTTTTTTTTGAAGCCACACCTACAGTAAATATTTGATGTGCGAGAACATGGTCTACATTCTCCTTCATGGCAAAGGCTTTCACATGTATGAATTAACTCTAGCAAAAAGAAAATACAAAGATTAACAATTTAAAATCCATGACCTGGAACTTCATATTTTTTTAGCAGCATCGCTGGTTAAAGATAATAAGCTTATGTGCAGCTGGCTTTCTAAACAAATTAACTAATTTGGACTAAATGTGCGTAAAATTTCACTGAAATGTCAAACTGCTTCTGCATGCAAGCTTCTCAAGCTACTTCTTGCATTATGACACTCTTACAACAGCAGGAAATGAACATGTACTGGAAGCACTTGAACAAAATCATTTATCTCTACCTATCTCCACATGAAAGTCAGATGATCTCTGTGGGCTTTGAAAAGGCATCAGACTCTCTGGAAATTCCTACAGGTCTGTTCCTCTACCCATATAGGAATGGTGCATGTAAACAGAATTTAAAAGGCTAACTAGCATTAGTGCTTCCTAAACAAATATATTTCCTGGTTTTAGTGTACCATTATAAACAATCAACCAGACTGTAGGATCTGCAGTAGCTTTTACACTCAATTTAAACCCCAAATCACTAATCAAATATTTATTTCTTGAAATGAAACAGTTAAGGTAACGTTTTTTCCCTTTTTTTTTTTAAACAATGAGATCATTTGAATTCTCTGATGCAGAAAGTTCTAATTACCATAGCTACCACAAGAAAGAGGTTTGCCACATGTTTTTCCACATGATGGGATAGGGTCTGTGCATATTTTACGTTCAACACATCCTAGTTCCAGTAATTTGCTGAGAGGTGTCTGACCACAGGGGCAGCGATACACTACTTGTGGAAGCCGTGGACAGAGCTGGCAAGGTTGAGGATGGCATACTTGGGTACAGTTGTGCCTCCCACAATTTAATTTTCTGGAAAAACAAAACAAAGGAACAAAAACAAACAACAAAAAAGGGAATTATCCAAGAGTATGACCTTTTTCTTTTTGAAGATCTGAATTATAGTGATCTTACTTGCCACATATATTCTGACATGAAAAGTTCCCAAATCCATCAGAGAATTCTTCCTTTGTCCCACACAATACTTCTTTAAAGTTGCTTCCACAATAGCACACTGGAAGAAAGCAATTTCCACAGAAAAAAATGTAAGAGAATATCAGTGACAAACACCTCCAACAGTAGACCAAAATAAAGACAAAATATGAAAATTTGTTAGCCAGTTTTTAGAAGAATAATGGAGTTGCTCTTTAGATTTCAGCAGCAGAGCTCCTACAGAAGCCATAATTCTTGGTTTATTCGGTTTAATAAGGAGATGAAAACTAAAGAGGTGGTAATATCTGCACAAAAAGCTTACTTATTAAAGCAATATACACAACTGATTAATTTCTACCTTAAAAGTTGAGAAAATTAACTTCCTATTTTCTGTATAAATCGTTCAACAAAAATATATTTGTATACTGGAACACGTATATATACAAGTTTATTTCCATTCAAGACCAAGTTTAGAAAATTTAAACAGAAACCATGAGTAGCTTGTTGAAATGTGCTTTCCTATACTTTCTCAATACTTCTTCCACGTATCATTAAGCAAGTCTCAGAATTATAGTAAAAGATTAAATAGGATCATAGGACAATTCAGGACAGAAGGGCCATTATGCTATCAGCTAGACCAAGCTCTTACTCTTAAAGCAGTCTCCAATGAGATCAGACCAAGTTACTCAGTGTTTCATTTACATGGGTCCTGAAAACTTCCAAGTTCCCAAGAACAGCTTTTTCTCATAGCTGGTTACATCATTTCAGCTTTGGCTCACCATCTCTTGTCCTCCACCAATGCACAGTCTGCCTCTGCCTTCTTGATTACCTTCTATTAGTTACTGAAAGGCCACTGCTCAGCCTCCTCAAGCTAATGAAATCCAGTGCCACTACCCTGTCCTAACAGGGCACCTACTCCAACAGCCTAGTCATCTTGGCAGGATTCTTCCTAGTCATATTTAAGTATTCCAGCAATAAATTTGGGGTTTATTAAGTAAAACTCAAATGCTTGGTAATGTTTTTTGCCACCCTCTTGATTTCATAATATAGACTGGAATAAGCCATTCCAATACTTACCCTGCTGTACTGTTAATTGGCAAGGTGAACATTTTCCTGCATGGCACACTTGAGTACAGTTGTGCTTACCACAGTTTAAAGTGTTTCCACATACATTAGAACAACGAATTTTTGTTGATTGGCCACAGCGAACTGAATGACTGTCGAGAAATGACATCACAGTCTGTCAGCTACCTTAATATCAACAGAGCTTTGATTAAACAGGAAAATACTTTTTCAGCAAGGCTTTGAAGGAAGGATAACTTAATAATGATTTTTTTTTTAAACAAATAACCCTTTATTCTTCCTTTTCCTCTCTGCTTCCCTTTTTCCCACCCTATTAAAGTGAGACACTTCCTACAGTACTAAGCCTACATAATTCTCTCTCAAGAAAATGGAAAGAATAAAAACGTGACACAGTAACTTGAACATAATGCATGGTTATGCATGATGCCAGAGGAGCAAATGTTCCTATTACAGACATCCTTCCCAGAATGAAGAATTAAATGATCCTGTCTGAAGAGCTGAATGAAGATAGGGATGTGGACACTAAGAGTCTGCAGTATCTATCTGCATCAGTAGTCTATAAAAGGACTTTAATTACAACTTATTTAAAAAAAAAAAAAAAAGGGACAAAACCTCTTTTTCCACTCCGGCTGGCCTCAAACAATGGCTGTAAAATGTACCTCTGAGTCACAGGTACCATACCAGACATCTTGGTTACTAATACAGTACCATATGAAAAAATGCTATTTAGAAGCAAGTTTTATATATAAAATGTAAAGGCAGGACAGTCTTGCTGTTAACAATGACACTTTATGCATCAACCATAAAAACACAGTCTTCAAATCTAGAATATACTATACTTCTCTTGACTGTGGAACAGGTAAATGTACACACTGCTTTTGGAATGGAACATTCCACTCATACATAAAAAGTGTGAACCTTTTTCTACTTCATTTCCTGTCTTCTACAGAATAAAAAAAAAGAAAAAATACTGCAATAGGATTTCAAAAACAAATCAACTCACAGCCTGCTTAGACAGGTCAGCTGCTTGTATCAAACTGATTTTAACACAGACAACTCTTCTTCACTATTTTTATCTTTTCTTAAACCACTAAAAGCAATTGCATTTTCAGAAAACATAGTACTCTCCAAATTATTTTAGTGCACAAGTAAAAGTTACAGCTCAGAATAAACTTTGTTCTGTAAACTTTTAATAAACTATAATAAAGAAGAATGTTATGATATAAACTTATACTATTCTTATATAAACATTTGTTTGTACAATAAAAGCATTCTTACCTTGTTTGTCCACATTCACATGTTTTTGTCACAAAGGCTGGGCACGAAGGGCAAGGTCCTGGATGGCACAATCTTAAAAATAAGTCAAAAATGAAAACAAAATTGCTAAGTTAACTTTAGCTTTACTGCACTCCCAGAGAAACAATCCATCACAACCCAGTCTGCAGTGATTTATTAGAAGATTATAGAAGCCACCTGCACTCCTGCAAGATATAAAAGCATTCCTCCTCTATGACTAAACTCAAATTAAACTCAAAAAGACAGGCTGAAGACTTCAGTATTAACTTATCTTCAGTGTATGCAGCGTTTTCAATGTTATCCTTGATAAAGCTAAACCCTTTACAAAGGATCCAAATCTTTTCACATAACTTTTAAGTCAATTATTTTTCTTCAGCCACAAGGGTCTGGTGTGATTCTCAAGTAACTTAATCCACTCTGACCCACTTCAACTTACTCTTAACGTAACATGAAGTATCAGTGTAACCCCCTAAGCAGTGCTTGGAATAGCACAACAAGCACCACCAGAAGCTTGTATCAACAGTTGCTCTCAGAGTTGCTGATTCCACAGCAAGACAAAATACACACCTACATTCTTCAGAAATTCTCTCTAGATCATTACAGTATTCTTTTGATAAACATTTACTTACATGTTACAAAGATGTGGACAGTCTGAACACTGCCTCTTCTTTCCACAAAGCTCCCCACAGCTATGTGGGATTTCATTTCTATTCCACTCAGGATTGTGCACCTTACCTAAACCACATCAAAAACAAAACCACTGCTTTAAATCCAATACTGAAACTGGGAAAAAAAGAGAAATCTGTATTTTTAATAGCAACAGTAGTCTTTGAAAAACAAAAACATATTCTATGTTTTTATCCATTTTCAGTGCTGATATACACTCTACTTCTTGAGAAGAGTCATTTGAATATGAAGCTCTAGAAGATTCTTTTCTTCTATTCTCTCAGCAGGCATTTAAGTAGCAGATATTTTAAATTAAATTGAAAAAATAAGAAAATTACCCTCCCTTTGAATTTCCTTATCTACTATGCAGCCTGATAAACTACAGGGGGAAAGTCCTGTGCTGCCTCCATTCCCTGGAGGTGTTCAAGAAATGTGTGGACATACACTTAGAGCTTAAGAGAGTGCTGTGCTCCCTTCATTTACCTCTTTATTAAACATGTACCTATATAAAGGTCTGAGAATTGTGAATATGGTTTCCTGTTTAGCCTCTATGGGTCCCTGATTAACATAAAAGACAAAACTGCTGTGTCAATTCAAAGGTTTAGAGAGTTGTATGCTTGAATTCTGTAGTACTTTGTTGTTTCTTGCCACAAATACTGACATAGCACATGCAGGTTATTTCAATCCTTCTACAGAGGAAAAGCTTGTAGGACAGCAGCCCAATTCTATCATAATTCTATAAAAATCACTATCTTTACATAGTGAAACTATTTATCACCTACTATTTAATATTTCAGGTTGTTTTTTTTTTAAATGTTTTAAGCAAATGTGTGATTCTCTGTTTTAAGCAAGGTCGCATTTTATGGATGTAGGCAAGTAAGCAGCAATACTGGAATTCAAATTAAAAATTAATCAAAATAACAAAACTGGTTTTCTCTGCAAAAGCAAGAAACTCACCACAGAAACAAGTGTAAATTTTAGGAACTTGTGTAGAAGCATTCTGACAAGCCGGACATCTCCACCCACTGTTGCCATCTGTGGATTGAAAAAGATAAAAACAACTTGAAGTAAATAAAGGAGATATTTGTAAATGCAGAATAAGTGCTTTTGCCTTGTTTCTTACCACAGTTGCAACCAAACTAAGTTTTTTCAATAGCTCAGAAGTGGTGAGGAAGCAGATTAATAAAAACATGTTTTGTAGAGTACCAAGATAAGCACAGCAGTGGTGCTTCATTGGACCAATCTCCAACTTTATATGGGGGCAAGAACAAATTGCAAAATTGCTTTTTTCCTACTAACACATACCCTGTCATAAGACATTCTACTAGAATATGGACAGCCTTCATCACATCCCCACACCACATCTGGGGATGTGAGCACAAAGAAGTGTTAATTAAGTGTGGAAAACTGGTGAGAAAAATATAATTACCTAGTCTTAAGGACCATCTGTATTTTCCTTTTTGTTATCCTCTCACATTATGAGCTTATGTGTTTTATGGAAGACCAATTTAGCATTGCTTCACTTCCAGAATAAAGCAGAATAATCTAGTTTATTTAAAGACCACAATGCACAAGGAAGGGGAACAGGGACAGAAGCAGCCAGAGCAAGACTAGGAATCCAAGCAGGAAGGACCCTGTCCTCAGAAAACTTCTCCCTTGATACTGAGCATGATGTTTCTGATCTGGGAAACACCTTTTGCCAACTCAGGTCAGCTGCTCTGGCTGACTTCAAACTGCTAATGGCCTGCAGCCCATAGCTGCCCTACAATTCTGACGCAGCAAAACCAGGACATTGGATTATTTCACCTTGCTTGGACAAGCTGAAAGTAATTTTTCAGATGACCATCAAGATGACAGAAGGCAAAGACGTGTCTGAAAGAAGACACCTTCAGTAAACCACTTCTGAAGGAATCTCGGAGAAGAGAGATGCTGTACAGTGCAAGAAGACTTTGTATTCAAGATTCCTCTGATACAATGCTGTGATGACAAAAAATTGTGAGAAACTGAGTTTGGCTCATGATCTCAGTGTCACTCAGAAAACTCTTCCCTTACCAAACACTCTAGTGCCTTCAAATCTTGTGCTGATATTCCTATTTTCCTTTCTACTGTCAGGATGAAACATGACCAGCCCCTACCCAAAGTCTGTATATCCATCTTCAGAAATCCAAGATTTCTGCAAGAGATCCTTTCTGCAAGAGATTTACAAATTCTAAGAACTTCTCTCAAACATCTGGAAGTAGCTGACAGACTGTATTTCCTCAGAGACACACAAAGAATGGTGAACACTCAAAATTAAAAAAAAAAAACAACAACAAAAAAAAAAACCTACTTCAAGATTAACATTACAGTCTTCTGAGTGTCTACATCACACAGCTGAACACAGCAGAGAGGCTGCAATTCAGCCTTCATTTACACCAGAGCATTCAAATGGCAGAATGCAGTGGTAGAAGAGTTTCCAAAAGTGGTATAACACAAAGAATCTGAAACCACTTAAGCTCATGACAAAGGAAAAAGCTTTCCATCTTCTCTGAATGCCATTTCACCACATGGCATAACTGACTGATTTCCAAGTCCTTTATCTGAGAACAGAACTAAGAAGTGGTTGAATAAAAAGCAGTCAAGTAATGCTTGAAGTGCTGCTTCTGCTTGACTGTTCAGCCAAACAGAGATGACAGATGAGAGTTTTTTCTGTGTAATAATAGCTTTGCATCTTGGTGCACAGATTTAACTGATCTTTAACTTATATATCCACACTTGGAAATTAGTTTTCACCAGATTACTAAAGATCAAAAGAGTCAGGTGGATAATATAAGGCAACCAAAGAACCTTGAAAAGAACAATATTTTATTTAAAACTTGCTTTATCTACAGCTTACTCGTTACCTCAGACACTATTTGTAAGTAGTTTTCCAACATAAGAAATGAACTTAGCTATAATGTGTGTTTAGGAAAGTGCATGCAAGAGAGAATACCAACCTTCAGCTTGCGAAGCTGGTGATCGTGCCCACTTCTTAATGCAATTCAGGTGGAACACATGGTAACAATTCTGACAGCTCCACACTGGGGCTACTATCCGGACCACCTCACAGCATACCATGCACTCATACTTCTCTGTGGTCAGCTGTTCAATCAATGACCCTGCAAATAAAAATACATTACTTGTACAGGAGACATCACCTACCTGAGAAACAACACTCAGATTAAACGCCAAGATTTAATTTAAATTAGAACAGAACTTATTTTGCTTCTGTAGCTACAAGCAAGGTATTAATTTACTCCTGGAAGATTCCAGTTTGACACTTGGTATGCATTTCTCTAGTTTCACAGCAGGAAGAGGGCACATGAGCTTTCCACAGAAGCAGCAACAATAATTACTGTTGATGAACAGCAATCGTTTTTATTTTAAAAATTAGGGAATAGTTTGAAGCTTGGTAGAAGTTTGAGATTTTATCTTCGCATAAAGTTTAAAACAAAAAGCTTAAAGCTCTTAACTGCAGAACTTTCAGCCAAAATTAAATCTAATTCCCATCCTCAAATATCCCTAGAAGGCCACACAGGAAGCATTAACAGTGAAGTACATGGATTACAGCAACAAACCCTCATGAAATGACTGCTTTATGAGTGGAATTACTGTAAAATGATAGTACAATAGTACAATGATGGTGCAGGGCCTTTTGAGCCCTATGAAAGTACTTGGTAAAGTACTTCAAGCAAGAACTCCACAGGGAAAACAAAACCACCCCAACACAGATGTGCAACTGTAACAACAGCACCACATAACATCAGCTCTGCCAGATTTAACTCATACACCTTAAAAACACTGTTAGAGCTACATCCATACAATTCTACAGTATCTTCCTTACAAGTGTAAATGTACCATTTTCAGAGGGTACAATGCTAGGGAAGCTAGAACTCCCTGTGAAGGGCACACAGAAAATTAAAATAAAGGAAAAATTGCTATCAATTCAAAATGTGCTTCTACCACACACAACTAAAAGCAAGCCCATGGATGTCTAGAAACCCAGAAGTGTTAATGTTTGTCCTCTTCAACAGAATCATAGAATAGTTTGCCTCAGAAGGGACCTTTAAAATTCATCTAGTTCAACCCTCTTGCAGTCAGCAGGGACACTTGCAAGTAGACCTGGGGCTGGAGAGCCACCTGTCAGAAATGGACCTAGGAGAGTTGAATGGTGGCCAGCTGTGCGCTCCAGTAGCCAAGAAAGCCAGTGGCATCCTGGCTTATATCAATAATACTGTGGACAGCAAGTCTAGGGATGGGATTGTTCCCCTCTGCTCAGCACTGATGAGGTCACACCTCAAACACTGTGTTAATTTTTGGGCCCCTCACCACAAAAGAGACATTGAGATGCTGGAGTATGTCCAAAGAAGAGCAACTAAGATGGCAAAGGGCCTTCAACACAAGTCCTACAAGAAATGGCTGAGGGAATTGGAGTTGCTTAGTCTTCAGAAGAGGAGGCAGAGGGGAGACCTCATCATCCCCTACAATGACCTCAAAGCAGACTGGAGTGAGGTGGGAGGTGGTCTGTTCTCACTTGCAACATGTGACAGGCCTGACAAGAGAAAACAGCCTCAAGTTGTGCCAAGTGAGGTTCAAGTTGGATATTAGGAAAAGTTTCTTCACAGAATGGGTTCTCAGACATTGGAACAGGCTGCCCAGGAAGGCGAATTCACTATCCTATCCCTAGAGGTGTTTAAAAAATGAATGGACATGGGGCTGAGGGATGTGGTTTAGTAGTAGTAGCTTCGCAGTAGTGGTGAGATTGCGAGCTCTAGGTTCACAATGCAAGTTAAGGTATTTAAGCTAGAAAAGATCAAGGAGGATTTCGATCCTTGAGTTTCTCCTAAGGGAACTATGCCTCAGACTAGGGCTATGTTATGTTTCCTGATACACTACTACTACTTTCTCAGCTTCAAAAGAGAAGAAAGTTTAGAAGCAAAATCTTCAGAAAACTCAATACCATGGTTAAGATAAGAGGATCTAGCCTACCTACCATTTTAGGTGGCAGGAGAATACAAAAGAGGACAACTACTTCTGGGTGCTACAAATGACATGAGACTATTTTCTCAGTGCATATTTAAATTTATCTAAAACATTAAGAAAAATCTACCTAGGTTGTCTAAAAACAGAAACGAGCACTATGGCTCTGAAGAGAGTCAGCTGATTTCCATTTAATGTTTTAAGTCCCTAATGGCATGAGTTGGCACAAAATTCACTCAGTCAAAACCTGTGGGTCTGCTTTGCACTGTCAATGGCACATTTCTATTCTCAACTTCCAAAAAGAGTGTCCAGAGACTTTCTCTATTTCTAATTACCTTTTGAGACTGCCATTGCAAAAAACAAGAAAAAAAATCCAGCTAGGAGGAGAATATGGTTCCTTTATCTGGTATTTTCCTATTTCTACATAAAACATGAGAAGATTTTATTCTGCAAAAATCATTTTTAGGACTGTACCTCTCCAGTCTGGTGACCTTCCCACTGACTGGAAAAGGGGAAACATAACCCACCATTTTAAAAAATGGAGATAAGGAAGACCTGAGGAACTACAGGCCAGTCAGTCTCACCTCTGTGCCTGGCAAGATAATGGAGCAGATCCTCCTGAAGACTCTGCTAGGGCACATGGAAAATGAAGATGTGGTTGGGGGCAACCAACATAGCTTCACTGAGGGCATTTGACACTGTCCCATGTAACATCCTAGTCTCTAAAGTGGAAGAATTTGATAGATGGACCACTTGCTGGATAAGGAACTGGGTGGATGGCTACTCTCAAAGAGTTGTGATAAAAACTCAATGTCCAAATGGAGACCAGTGATGAGTGGCATCCCTCAGGGGTCACTGTTGGGACCAGTGCTGTTTAGCATCGTTGTTGGCAACACAGGGAGTGGGATTGAGGCACCCTCAGTAAGTTTGTGGATGACATGAAGCTGTGTGGCACAGTTCATGCACCAGAGGGAAGGCCTGGCATCCAGAGGGACTTGGACAAGCTTAAGAGGTGGGACCTCAACAAAGCCCACAAATCCAGGCTGGGTGACGAATGGATCGAGAGCAGCCCTGCAGAGGAGAACTTGGGCGTGCAGGCTGCTGAGGCACTTGACATTAGCTGACAGTGTGCACTGGCAGCCCAAAAAGCCAACCGTGTCCTGGGCTGCATCAAAAGTTGCACAGTCAGCAGGACAAGGGAGGTGATTTTGCTCCTCTATTCTGCTCTTCTGAGACCCCATCTGGAATACTGCACCCAGTTATGGTGCCATTAATGCAAGAATACAGATCAGTTGGAGAGAGTCCAAAGGATTCTGTGTGAGGTCACAAAGATGATCAGAGGGCTGGAGCACCTCCCTTACGGGGATGGGCTGAGGGAACTGAGTCTGTTCAGCCTGGAGAAGAGAAAGGGAGACCTCATAGCAGCCTTCCAGTACCTCATAGGAGCCTATAGGAAAGCTGGGAAAGGACTTTTCATAAGGGCCTATGCTGACAACACAAGGGGCAATGGTTTTAAACTACAGCAGGGTAGATTTAGATTGGACATTCAGAAGTTCTTTGCTGTACAGGTGGTTGTGGACACCTCATCACTGCAAGTATTTAAGACCAGGCTAGATGAGTCTTTGAGCAACCTGGTCTAGGAAGGTGTTGTCCTTGCCTGTGGGGGCAAGGCAAGGGGAGTTGGAACTAGATCATCTTTAAGATCCCTTCCAACTCAAACCCTTCTATGATTCTAAGAAGTCCCATTGTTCAGAATTTTACTCCCACTTCCAAAACATACATGTTTTAACATGGTGCCTGATCATTTGCAGCTTGGGAGTAAAACAAAGCCAACAAAACAAACACACACTTTCAACAAAATCTGTTCTTGCGTAGTGTGTTTACAGAACACCTCCCCATTCAGAAACCACACATTCACATTCAGTTCTACCCCCTGAAACTGATACTGACCTAATGTTAAAGTGATAAACCTCTGCAGCTAGTCAAATGTGAAGGTGGTTTAAAACACTAAAGATTACACCCTTAGTACAGCAGAATCTAGAAAATTTACCTGTATGAGTTTCCTTGTTTTTTGGTACATCACTTTGCTTTTTCCAGTATTGGGTCCAGCTGAAATGCAGTGCAGGTGCCTGATCCCCCTTTAACAAGAACTTTCTTCCATTACATCTGACAGAATCGGACAACTGATGCCTGACTTCACCTGTCAAGCTTTCATCATTTTTGTGAACAGAGAGTTCTTTCTTCCTTTCATTCTTCTCTTTCGGACTATATGCAAGAGAAGACTTCTTGCCTACTTTTACATTTTTAGTACGGTGAGAATCATGTCTTTTCTGACACTCCTTTTCTGCTGGGGGCTTATTCCACACAGGCTTCCGGGGATATCTTTTGTTTACATAATTGTAGCCTTTCTGCTCATCCCCACTTCCAACAGGTGCATCACAGAATGCCTTCCCAACAGACGATTCTGAAGAGTCAGACTGAGTCAAATCAAAAGACTGAACATTTTCAAACAGCTCTACTTTCTGTTTGGAGCACACTCTCTTTTCCCGGTCATGAACCTGCTTTCCCTTCTCCTTGAAACCTCTTCCAGATGCATACATCAGATGTGTTTTCTTTGGCTTTGCTCCTCTGCTATCTGCATTAGGTACCTCCCTGTCACTCTCTGAGGAGAGAAAGTCATTATATCCTCTTGGAGGTGCTCTTCTTCCAGGTACTACTGCAGCATCTGAAATTCCTGGACCTGCAGCAGCATCAGCAGTACTTTGCCTCACCTTACTTCTAGTACATGTGCTATCATTTCTTGATCTGTGCCATCTCTGGCTTTGCAAGTTGCGATTCTTCAAACTTTTACTGGTACCAAAATATTGGTGGAAGTCTTCAGAATTCCCATACTGACCGTCTGAATTACGAAGACTGTGATGCTTTGTGGAAGAGCTTTCATAATCTGTGCTTCTTTCAGAAGGCAGACTAGGAAACTGTAAATTACTTCTATTCTGATTGCTTTTAGAGTCTTTCCTCTCTTTATTTACCCAACTTACATCTGTAGGTTGTCTTTCTCCTGGAATGGAATCAGCATCAGGATTGAAATTCAATGCACCTAAAAAGTGAAAAAAACACAGGTAAAGACCATTAAATAATAAATATTTATTTCCAGCAAAGGCCCAGAAGTTCAATTAATGCCACATCAGACAGAACAATTGCAAACAAGTTTCCAGAAACTAGAGTGGAATCATGCAGTGCTCTGTGGAAGTCACTGTCTCTTGCAGTCTTGAAGACAAAGGTTGTGATGATTCTGAGTGAAGAAAAAAAAAAAAATCTCTGAAGTAGCACTGTACACATGCAAGACATGCAAGTGTGAGGACAACTGTTTAAAAGGTGCTGAAGTTTTACATACACACACAAACCTGAAGAAAAAGGGGTCCCTTAAATACAAAGTCTACATTTGAGATTTAAACATGGCAGGTTGTATATAAATTAAAATCCATCAGCCAAAAAGTAGCAATGAAAAACGAACTCAGGTTACCCTATTCTACATAGTGTCATATGAAATGGTAGAGGGATTACCCACAGCAGCTTTGCAATATTATTTTTCTGCTAAGAGGCCATCAACATGAACCATGCTTCTACCTGAGCCGTCTCCTGTCATTTCTATGTCTCTAGATAAAAGAAAGAGGTAGATGTTGCAGATACTATTGCAGATACTATGTTGCTCAGTCACCTATCACAATGTGCCAGGGAGGCCTCGCTGTAACAGGAATTTGCAGGAAGAGTTTAGCAGGCTGGGGCAGATTGGTTACTTCTTACACAGTGGTGTAAAAAAGACAAGAGACTTGTGAAATCTGATGAAGGTAGCGCTCAGGTTAGGTAGGGTACCTCTAATGGTAGGGTATGTGCAGATTATTCCTAGTTCAGGACAATTCAAACAAAGCACTTGGGCTATGAACATAAGAAACTCTCCATAAGGCTAATGCTATCTGGGTATCTCAACTACCTATTATTTTAAGTTCTCGATAAGAATTGTGGAAATTCACATTTGAAGGGAAGAACAAATGAGAACACTAGCTATTTTTTTTTCCCCAGCAAATTTCATTCGCTTTCAAATGGAAGAGTTTTTTTATTTTTTGGTTGGGAAATTGATTTTTTAGGAATGGTTATAACTACTATAAGGGATTTGGTGGCTAAAGAAAAAAACCATACAATTTTATGCAATTGAAGCTTTAAGCCTACTAAAAGTTAGAAATTTTAAATTATATTTAAAGATGTTATTAACCACAATCTAATTCATACTTGTTTTTAAAGTCAGTTGAAATCACTTTCTTTGCTTTATTGACATTCAATATATTAAGAGATGTTATTATACAGTACATTATCAACAGCCTATACTATAATATATAGTAATTATATATTACAACATTGCTCCATATTATATGTTATTCTTACACTAGATATAAATGGCAAATACAAAGTGCTGGTTTTTTTCTTTGTAAGCTGCAATACTAACCTCATTTTGAGAGAACAGAATCAGAACAGCAGACAGAGGTCTTTCAAAACAGCTGTGGATTCAGTTAAGAATCAATCTAAATCAGTGGGAGAGCAAGTGGAGAGGGAGGTGCTGATTCTCTTCTCCCTGGTACCCAGTGCCAGGTTGTGTGGAAATGGCTCAAAGCTGCATCTGTCAGCAGAGGTTTCAGACTTGATGTGAGGAAACATTGCTTTACTCAGAGGGTGGTCTAGCCCTGGAACAATTTTCCTAGAGGGACAGTCAGTGTTTAAGAGGCACTTGGACAACACCCTTAATACCATGCTTCAACTTTGGTCACCCCTGAAGTGGTCAGGCAGTTGGACTAGATGATTGTTGTAAGGTCCCTTACAGTTTCTATCACTAGGACTGCAGACAAAATACTAGGCTTACACATCTGGAAGAAGCTTCCCTGAAAGCTTTCTATTTTTCTCACCTTAGCACATGTATCCTATGCAAAGAATTCAAAAGATAAAGTTGTCCTTTTTATTCTCTACAATCACACTCCCTTTCAGGTTGGATAGGATTTTCAGTTTCTAATCCACCACTAAGAGAAAGTATTACAAACATAAATTGTAATCCTCTTACATTACAATGTAAACAGCAGCCATTCAAATGTAGATCACTTAAAACAGTGTCACATATTTTGGTTTGAGAAACAAGATGCAATATTGCAATTGTAAACAAATCTTGTTTGAAACAATCTATTAGCTGGTTTAAAGTCTGATGGATAGATATACCAAGGTAAAACAAATGGCTTCTTAATGTTTAATAGAAATGTGCTGCAAAAATCACACATTTTGCCTCTGCTAAGCACAGTCTATTATTAAAGAGCATTGTTTCTTCTGTTACAAGATGTGGTATGTAAAATGTATGCACAAATTATAAATGGAATGTAGCTACTGAAGTGCTATTTCTGAAAGCACTTTCCACATCATCTATTAAGTTTGAAGAAACAGATGGGAAACCAGGATTCAGACATTTAAAAGCACCTCCAAAATATGAGTAATTCATGAGGACTTTTAATATCACCCATGAATAGGATCCATTTCATAGGTATGAAGAACTCTGATTTTCTTTCTACAGCTTCAAATCAATACAAAACTGGAACTAAATAAACAACTGATTAGTACCAGTCTGACTGCATAAGCATTTATTAATTGACCACTTATTGGTCAGTTACACATAAATTCAATCAAAAACAGTGTACTGTGTGCAATTTGGGGCTCCACAATCTGAGAAGGAAATAAAAGTAATAGGAAGTGTTCAAAAGAAGGCTATCAAGATGGTGAAAGGACTAAAAGACATGACTTAGGACAAGCAGCTGAGAATACTAGCTTGGAGAAGAACAGACTAAGGTGTGAACTCACTGCTGTCTACAGCTGTCTCAAGAAGGGGGATGGAGAGGGAGGTGCTGATCTCTTCTCCCTGGTGGGCAGTGATAAGACATGAGGGAATGGCTTAAAGCTGTACGGAGGGAAGTTCAGATTGGGCAGTATTAAGAAAAAGTTCTTCAATAAGAGGGCAGCGAAGCTCTGGAAAAAGCCTCTCACAGGAAGTGGTCATGGCCCCAAGCCTTTCAGTGTTTAAGAAGCACATGGAGAATGCTCTTAAGATATCTGTTTTACTTCTAGTTTGCACTCCATGGAGTCAGGAGTTGGACTCAGAATGTTAGGGGTTGGAAGGGACCTCTAGAGATGGAGTCCAATCTCCTTGCCAAAGCAGGATCACCTAGGGCAAGCCACACAGGAAAGGATCCAGGACAGTCCTTTCCTGCTAAGGGCAACCTGGTCCAGTTGAGGATGTCCTTGCTGACTGCAGGGAGGTCAGACTAGATGACATTTGGATATCCTTTCCAGTCCAGACCATTCTATGATATTCTTCTAGTCAAACGCACCAATCGTAGGATTCACTCCACCATGTGTCCATGATGCCAATCAGATTGTAACTCTGCAGGCATGACAGCATCTCCAGCTCCTCTTGTTTATTGCTCATGCTGTGTGCATTTGCACAAAGGCATTTGAGCTGGGCCCATGATGAAGTTCAGAGGCTCTTCAGCTGGGCTAATGGTTTCAGCCCCTCCATTGTTATGCCATTTCTAAGGTCATCTTTAGTCCATATGGTTTTTTGACCTTCCCACTTCATATCTAGTTTAAAGCCCTCTCAATGAGCCCTGCCAGTTCACAACTACATTGGAAGCTTTGGAAACAGTGGAAGATTTAAAATCCTTCCTTTCAGAAAATGAAACTTGATCTTTTCTGTCTTCTCTGATCACTTTATATATTCAACGACAGCATCTTAGAACATATTCACAAAATGTTGGATTTCTTCCTAAGCAGGACTTACACTGTTTCAGGCTTAAAGACACAAGCAGTGCAACCCATTTTCGTGTAACCTAATCCGCATGCCCAAAATGTATTGTTTATTCTCACTGTAACAGCCTCATCTAATAAAAGATATGCTCTCTTCCCACAACTAAGATATTATTAGAGAAAGATTTAACGAACAAAATCATCATTACCATAGAATCACAGAATGGCTGAGGTTGGAAGGGACTCTGCTCATACAGGGTAGGCTAGAGTTGCCCATGACTGTGACCACCTGGGTTTTCATACCTCTAAGGGCAAACTTGCTACAGCCTGAGCAACCTGCACAACTCTCCTTGCAGTAAAAAGGCTTTTTCTTCTGTTGAGAAGGAACTTCATGCATTTCAATTTGTACCTTTTGTCTGCTGTCCTTTCACTTAATGTCACTGAGAAGAATCTAAGTCCATATTCTTTACTTCCTCCCATTAGGTAATTGTAGACACCGTGAAGACCACTGAGACTTCTTCTCCAGACTGAACAGTCCCAGCTATCTCTGATTCTCTTCGTACAAGGAAAGCCCCAATCCCTTAATCATCTTCATAACCCTTAGCTTCATTCACTCCATGTCCTCACTGCACTGGAAGCCCAGAACTGGACAGTCATCCAGGTGGCCTCACCAGTGCTGGGCAGTGGGCAAAAGGCACCTCCCTTGACAAAGTGGAAACACTCCTAATGCAGTCTAGGATACAGCTGGCCTTCCTTGTGGAGAGGGTGCACTGCTGACTCATGGTCTGCAGCCCACCAAGTGCCCCAAGGGCCCTGTTTGCAGAGCTGCTTTCCAGCTAGTTAGCCCCCTGTAGTGCATGGTGCTATGCTTTTGTCTTTTTATGCTATTGTTTAAATTCAGCACATCCACCTTTTGAACAAGACATGAGGCTTTAGCTAACCTATTTCATGATGACATAGGAGAAATATGAAAGTAGGGAAAAAATATAACTTTACCACAAGTAGCTTCACCATCCTACATATCTACTACAGAATAAATTTTGCATAAGATGAAAAAATGTAAGTTTCCACTTTTCTGTTCACCTTTACAGTAGGCCTAATGCTTCACAGCAACTCTGTGATATCTTCAATTTAATGATGCATTGTACCATGTATAATGGCCCAGCTGTCATTGTAAAGGCAAAAAAACAAAAGTACATTCAACAGTAACTGCTACTGATGGAAGAAAAAAAATCCATTAATGGCTATTAAAGACAAATACCACCTGTCCCTTCTAGGTGCACAGAGCTGCAAGCTAGAAAAGTGCCTCAATGTGAATAATCAGTCTACAATTTCCCTGTTTCTTACATTCTCTTATTCTCTGGGTCTCATTCAGTATTGGCAAAATACCCTGGATGGGCTGCACATCTGCCATGACCCAAAACTGTAAATTCTTCAATCTCAGCTGGTTCCCCTGATGTACCCTGAGAGCAGAAATATCTTTCACATTTAAGTTCTCAAAAACAACACACTCGCTCTGTCCATGAAGCTGCAGGGCAAAAAGACAGTTCCCATCCTAACACTGCTAAAGCACAACTTGAAATTTATCTACAAGATGGTTCTTGGTAGCATAGTGATACCATAGCAAGGAATGAATTCTAAAACTTAATGTAACATGACTGTATCTGTGTTATCTTAAGTATTATAAAGCAGATGTACGAACAGTGTACCCTCCAGATTAATCTATAGCTTTTCAGTAAAGATATTTTCAGCTAAGCATATCCATAAGACCCTTTATTCCAATACATATATACCGTATAAAAGGTTTCAGGACAAGAGCTGACTCACAACCTGACAGCACAGAAGGTAAATGGGCATTTGCCTGCACCAGCTTCTCTTTACTGAAACTATCAGTCTCTGCTTTCTGAACTGTGTCTTATGGCATATCCCTTCCCACAAGGCAGCTTCCCATTTGCACCCCCATCAAAAAATGAACTCAAATACCTTTTCCATCATGGCAGCCAGGCTGCCGAGAACAGAATAGAAAAGACAGAGGAGTATTTAGGATAAAGACTAAATAGTTAATCTGAATTGACATCAGTTAATCAAAAGTAAAGAGTCATATCTTCTTCTTCACTCCAGCCACAAAAGTCCAGGATTCCTCCTGGGTGAAATCTAATGACTTTATAAACAATTAAATGAGTTAACTCATCAAGCAACCCGAGAATTCTATCCAGACTGCAATAAAAATCAAGAGACATCATGGAAACACTAAATATCATGAATGTCTCTGGGCAACAGTGTTATTTCTAGTTACATGCTCAAGGCACAATTACATAAGGGTTATTCTATCTTTAAAGGACTGTAGTACATGACAAATCATCATATGTGAGGCTGGAATATGGATCATGAAAGGCTATTCCACCTCCTCCTCAGCAGCTGCAGCCAGTAAAATGAAAATTAATCTGAACTTCCATTCTGAAAGCAAGTAAGGGAAAACAAACGAGAGAAAAAATATTTTCTTGTACTCGCAGCGTTCACCTCCACGACAGGTCGGGTCCCTAAGCGGCTCTCTATCTGTGAGCCTTTGCCTGGACCACTCTGGGCAGGAAGCACCTGCTCTTGACAGTCACCTCCTACACGCCCTGATCCCTGCTCCCAGAGCCCAGTGAGACCCCGCGACACGCCCGTGGGGCTGCGACAGGTAGGGCCGCCCTGTGCTGCCAGCGCCTCTCTCTGCTGAGTTTCCCGGGCACAGGGAGTGAGAGAGCAGCAAGTTCTCCAGAAGCCAGCCGGTTCTTTGTACTTTCCCTGGCGTTCCCTTTCGCCTGTCACACAGCGGAAGCTCGCAGCTCCCTCCTCAGGGTAAGTTTCCCTGTCCAGCCCGCCCTGCGGCAGACGCAGGCCCAGCCATTTTGAGCGCCACAGGCGCCACGAAGTTGCGGCGGGAGGGGGTAGGGCAGCGGCAACAGGTGGTGCCGCAGCCCGCGCCCCTCCACACGCCAGAGCTTAGCCGCAACCGCCACAGAGCGGCCCTTGGCCCCACGTCACGGGCACCGAGCGATGCTTTGTCTCCCTCTCCAGGCCCCACCAGCCCCTATCCGCGGCCCTCGGCTCCCCGCTCCCCAGCACAGCGGCCGCACTCACCTGCGCCCGGCCGCGCCTCCGCCATGCCAGCGCAGCGCAGCCTTACCCCCGCCCCGCGCCCTCCGCCTTCTCGCGCGCACGCGCTCAGCCAGAGCCCCGGCGGCCTCCGGCTTCGCGCGCGCAGCCGCTCTGGAGAGCGAGGGCGGGGTTGAGTGCCCTGCTCCGGGGGCTCCGCTCCAGGCGGGGCGCTGAGCGCCCTCAGCCGGTGTTCTGCCGGTACCGAACCGGGGGGAGTGACTGCCAGGCTGAGACCCCGTCAGCGATGCCCCCAGTGATGCCACTCAGCGAGACCTGGCCGGGCTGGAGAGCTGGCCGGGCAGAAAACTCGTGGAGTTCAGCCGGGGCGAGTGTGGGAATAACCCCCTGCAGCAGTACAGGTGAGGGGGTGACCTGCTGGAAAGCAGCTCTGTGGAAAAGGACCGGGGCGTGCTGGGGGACAAGTTCGCGGTGACCCAGCAACAAGCTCCCATGAGCCAGCAATGTGCCCTTGTGGGCAAGAAGGCAAATGACATCCTGGAGTGCATTAAGGATGTGTCCAGCAGGTGAGGTTCTTCTCCCTATCTACTCTGCCCTAGTGAGACCATATCTGGAGTTCTGGGCACAGTTCTGGGGACAGGGACAGGGAAATACTGGAGACAGTCCAATGGAAACTTAGAAAGATGATGAGGAGACTGGAACATCTGCCTTAGGAAGCAAGGCTGAGAGAGCAGGGGGTGTTTAGCCTGGAGAAGAGCAGGCTGAGGGGAGATCTCGTTAATGCTGATCAATAGATACACAGCGAGCGTCAGGAGATTGGAGCCAGACTCTTCTCAGGGGTACCAGTGACAGGACAAGGGGCAATGGACACAAACTGGAACCCAAGAGGTTCCATGTCAACATAAGGAAAAACTTCACTTTGAGCGTGGCATGGTACTGGAACAGAGAGGCATGTGGAGTCTCCATCTCTGGAGGCATTCAACGTGTTCCTCTATGATTTGCTCTGGATGATTCTGCTCTGGCAGGGAATTTGGACTAGATGATCTTCAGAGGTCTCTTCCAACCCCCACTGTTCTCTGTGTTCAGATGTGGTGCAGGGCCATATCCAATGCTGCTGGAGTATGTGGGAAACCAGTACTGCAAAGGGGGCAGAAAGGAAAACTACCAGCAACAAAGAAAGGCTAGCACTGGCAATAAATTTGGCATTTGCTTGGCAATCATCTGGCCTGCCACAGCCTTTCTCTGAAATGGGCTTGCCATTATTAGCTGCATTTCAAAGCCTGGCTAAGCAGGCCAAGAGCAGAAGAGTGGGCACAGGGCATCTCATCACTCTGTTTCAGTGCTTAAAAGAGGTGATTTCACTAGGCACAAGGTGGAAAGTGTGGATGTGTCATCAGGCTATCTATTGCATCCTGCATGCACTGCTTGATGTAGGTGCTGAGCCCTATCCTTGTCTCAAATGAGTGCTAGAATTTAAGCTTCTGTTAGAAAGCCCACACAAAGATTCCCATACTGCAGCTGGTGCTGCAGACAGATCTTATGCTCCAGCTACAAATACTCCATAGAACTGCACACTGTCATACTGCGGGTTTCAGCACCAGTGTTTCACCATTGTATGATTCACACCTCTCTGCAGAGGTTTGCAGTGCCATGGTTACAGTACATCTATAGAATAGTTCTGTGCTTTTATTGCTGCATTGTGGCTCCAGAGTCCTCGAAGAGCTGCAGATTTTTTCAGACACTGCAGAGTTCATAGTTCCATAGCAACTGCAAATGAAGAACAGCACCTCAAGAACACTGCTGCACACAGCCTCTGAATTCTGGCCTCCACACTCTCCTGGTGAAATTCTCAGATCAAAGTTCCATTTGCTGTATAGTTCCTTCCCTCCTGGTGGACTTCAAAGCCCTTAGGGAACCACCATGCTTACTGCAGAAACACTAGCTGTTAGTGCTAGTGCTGTTCCTAATGCACCCCAGACACCTGCCTCTGCTGCAAAGGAAGCTTGCAAACTGGTATGGCAACAGCCTTATGAAGGTGCTACATTTGGATTTTGAGTGTGAAGTGCTTTGCTGTATGGAAATGCTGTGATCATCTGAGGTTGCAATGAAATGTATGTGGCAGTGGCATCCTTTCAGAAGCGATGCATGGTTTTACCTGCTGCCTGGTTTCTGTAGGCTTCTCTTCTGTAGAGATACAACCATAACATTCACATAGAACTACTATACACTGCTTTACATGAACTCTACCACACTACCACTTCAGTATTCTCAACTTTATTTTTGCTGCTGCCAAAAAAAACCAGTTGTGGCATGGAAAGCACTATAGGGATTTGCAGCTGTATGTGCTGTTGCACAAATGCCATTGACTAAATCTGTACAGTTCTTCATTAGAGTCACAGATCTCTCTGATCTGCAGCAGGGATGCTAGTAAAGAGCTTTGCCTCCAAGGGTTAAGGAAGATTAGGTAGGGAGGAAGGAAGGGAATCCCTTGCTATAACTATCAACGCCAGCAAGCCAAAGAAGATAAAAGCACTAATAGAAACATGTTCACTCCTGAGCTGGCATCACAGGATAGTCATTTTGAAGCAGTAGTCAGCCCATCATGGGTCACTGACTGCTAAGGAGATGCTTGGACATGAAGAGAGCAAGGTTACCATGATGCTGAGGTTCTGGTGAGGAAGACAGAATGGACCACATCCAGTCAGTTGCATAAACTCGATACCCTTCCATGCAAATGATTTCCTGGAGTGCCTGATTTTCAATGAAGCCCAAATGTGTTCCCAAATGCTATTGAGGTTGTAATTCCTACATCCAGAAGCAGTGGTTTAATACAGTGCTGTGTACTCCTCCAGAAGGCAAGGGAAGAGTTGTAAGGTGCTCTGGGCACAATACATTGCAGCACATAGCAACATTCTGTCTCTTTTTTTCCTTTCCTTCCCTACATAAAGCCCTCAGAGACAAGCAAAAAAAAAAAGTTCACCAATATGTGTTTTCATTAAAAAAAAAAAAAGGAAACTACCTAAATATGAAGAACCTTGTTAAAGATGGAGGGGTAGATAAAGTAATTATGACTTTGAGGGTTACATGGAGACTTTAAGGATTATATTCTGGAGGGTCAGGGCAAATGCCTAATATGCATACATAAGGAAAAAGGAACCTGCCATGGTTAAGCAGCAGGGACAAGGAAGCCTGTTGCTGGTGACAACTTTTCAGAAGGATCCTTCTAGAAGCTAA
This sequence comes from Indicator indicator, assembly GCF_027791375.1. Lineage (NCBI taxonomy): Eukaryota > Metazoa > Chordata > Aves > Piciformes > Indicatoridae > Indicator > Indicator indicator. Next base: position 8,972,351 of record NC_072020.1, read on the forward strand.
ATTTGGATCTAAAATTGAAAATAGAATCCAAACATGTGACAGATGAAAAGTAAATCACAGAATGAGACAGGCCGAAGGGGTTTGAGGAACAACTTGCATAAGGCATAAAATCTAATAATAAATCCCTTTCCAAACACTTCAGGCTCTGGAAGCCTTCCAGGCAGTCTGCAGCTCCAGGAAAATTAAAAGAAATGTAAAGAAGGATACAGAGAAAATAACAGAAAATCTAAATTCTTAACATCTGTGTTCACTACAGCAGAGTGGGATGAGGTTCCCAAGGCAGCTCTTCTTCATGAGGGGACAGACAGGTTGTGTCTTCAGAGATTCAGTATGGAACATACAGGTTATGGAACAAAGGCAAAGTTAATAGTAACAAATGTCAAGAACCAGATGGTATATAACTCGCATTTCTAGAAGAATTCAAGGTTGAACTACACACTGTCCTGTGCAGCCTCTAGTATAAAACTGCTCTGGTAGCAGCAATGTGTCAGCTGTAAAATCAGTTTTTTAAAAGGATGCTGTAAGACATCTAGAGATGTACAGACCTGATGTCTGTTGCAGGCACATTAACAGGAACTGTAAAATAGATTAGAATTGGTGAGCATATGCATAATGGTGCTGTAATAGGATGAGTCAGAATGGCTTCCGTAAAGGAAGAACTGCTTCACAGTCCTAGTGAAACTTACAGGAGTCAACAGGCTTGTGGCTAAGGGAGATAGACTCTAGAATTCTGACCATTTTAAATGAAGAGCCCCAAGAAGATGCAACAGTTTTAACAGGCAGTTGTATGGAAATGTCTTCTCTCTGCCCAGTAGCGTGAAAGAAGCAAAACCAACAAAAGAAACATCAAGATTATGGATAAATAGATAAATACTGTGCACAAATCTGGGTCCTCCATCTCAAAAAGAGTACAAAGGAACTGTGAAAGGTTCAGAAAAAGGGCAAGGAAAGAAGACTCATAAGGATGCAACGGCTTCTTTACAATGAATGACTTGGATAAACCTTCTGGAAAAGAGTGTGGGTGAGATGATAAAATCTAGAGCAGCACAGAGCGAGGCATTTTTAACACTTGATGTAAAATCAAAGATCATCTGCAGTCCTGGCCAGGCAGTACTGAAAGAAGGTAAAATGTCAAGATTAAGCTTCATTTGACCTAACACACCCTAACCCTGATGATCCAAGGAAGTTAGGAGCTGAAAGAAACCATAAGGGTAGGGTAGCAATACTAGTAATATGATACTGGTAACAGAATGGTTAGTCTGTTTTGAAATGTCTGAGTGTCCATCCCAAAGGACCACACAGGAAAATTAAGGCTGTGGGTGCACCAATAGACTTTACTTGCCCTGACCAGTCTCACCTGGGACTTCCACCCACATATTCTGCCCCAGGAGCCCAGGAGCTCCATTTAATTTCAGAGCTGTGTCCTTGATTCTTGCCTGAGCTATATCATAGGTGTAACATGGGCATACTTGTATCCACTTCTGTCACTTGTACTGTCTCCTGGATTTTAAGACTGACTTCAGATCTGACTTGCCACCTTGCCTTTGATGATCACTGGACTGCTGATTAAGTCTGTTACTGTCACCAGCCCTGCTTGGCTACTGTAGAACTGCACCTTGACTGGTGAGTGCATTGCCCCTGCCTGGTATTAGGTCAGTCCTAGCTTGTCTTCCCCTGTGGAACAGTCCCCACTCCTGCCTGAGAGGTGAAGGCTCCTTGAACTCTTGAGTTGGTAATCACAGGGATCAGGCTCTCAGGCTCTGCAGGGGCTAGCCCAAACACCTCCCTACAGCACCAAGCTAATATCCAAGCCCTGGCCAGGAAACAGAGACAGGACAAGAGCCCTGCAGGGTTCTTTAACATGGCTTGTGCCCAGAGTGAACCCTGCCCCCAGCTTTGCCAAGTGGGGTTCAGGTGAAAGGCCAGGCGTTTACTAGGCATGTAGCCTTGGCTGTAAAGATACTGGCTGTCCTGCAGTCATGATCTCCTGGCTTCCAGGGTGGCCCATGATTGAGACACCTCTGCAAGAAATGCAATGACTGTTTTCCAGAACCCTGATGCCTATTTGATTTAAAGTGGTATCTTTGGGGACCATCAATGTGCAGCAGTGGCTGTGATTGCCAGCTCCAGCTGGGAAGCCAGGTGGTTGCTGACTAGACAGTTCCATTCATGGATTGGCTATGGAAAACTACTAGGAAGAGTAAGTCCTTAATGTCCTCTACAGACTTGAATTCATTCCTTTGGGCAGCACAAGAGGTTGCAGTAATTTGTGTAATGGTTTCTTTCTGCTGCTCCTCACTTCTTATTCATTTTCCTTTATTCTGGTGGCTCATATATGGGCCACAGTCCCCTTCAGGTGTCCCCTTCAGGTTTCCCCTTCAGGACAGCTGAGCACATCTTCAGCTGTGTCCTAAACAAGGTCTCCTTCTACAGATCATTCTTGTCTCCTCTGCTTCTTCTCAGTGTCTTTTCCACTTTTCCTTTGTAAGTGGGTGATGCTGTTTCTTAAATATGTGTGATGTGCCACGTGCTCCTCTGGAGTCTTGGGGTGTGATATCAGAATTATCTGGCACTGGCTGTGACTGGCACAGAGCAATACATGATCTTCCCCTGCACATCATCTCTGCAATCAGCTGTTGATGCCCTGCAAACTATGTCCAGTCCACAGCATGACAGAAGTGCAACCTTCTCATTAACTGGCAATTAGGCTTCTAGTGTTTGCCTGCAGTGAAGGAGTACCCAGATCCTGAGGGCAAAAGTCTGCAATGAGATTTCCTCTGGTTTGTCTTCCCCATCTCAGCAGCCCATGCGGGTTGGTCTGGACACCCATGTTTTTGTGTAAGGCACCACAGCAAAGCCTCAGATGAATATTCCTACCCTGCAGCTCTGTCTTGCCAGATGCCAGGACTGCATCTCTGCTTCTGCTCCCCACCTCTCTATGCTGCCAGGTAAATACAGGGATCCTGTGGATGTCTGTGAGGAGGAGGCAGAAAACAGTCACATTACTCATGACTGCCACATTGACCTGGCACCAGGAAAGGAGGGTGCCCTTCAGGTGCATCCCTTGTTGGTCAGTTTAGGATTAGCCTTTTGTCCCTTGCTCCTTATGTGTGGCCTTTTACTTTCTGCACCTGCAGTGTGATAACAAGACTTAGCAGTGCCCTTGGTCTCCACCCAATCCTAATGTCAGCATTATCACCACTAGAAGCAGACACTGCCTGTGAAAACTTGACGTTGACTTCAGAAAGTGTTATTACTGAGAAGAGACTGAGCTGAAAGTAAAATCACTGAAGAGAATCAGTGCTGGTCTAACCTCAACCAGGACATGAAGGTCAGGAAAGAAAGAAGTGCAAGGCACATTAGAAAGATATGCTGGCAATTAGGACAAATGCCTTTATGCTAAAGGACTCCTGACAACTAACTTCTGATTTGCATGTAGAAGACACTCTATTTTAAAAGAAGAAGAATTTAGCTTTTTAAGTGTAAACTATATCTTGTTACAAAGTTTATGAGCATCCATAGTTCTATCTGGAAAATCTTGATGAACAGTATTATGTGCTGCTGAGATGCCCAGTGTGAACACAAAACATCTCTAGTGCCCATGCAAAATCCAACACAGTGGGCTTGCCGTGTTTGTCTTTGTCATCTAACACACCCAGCTCATGACACTTGCAGTAATCAGCACAAGGTGGTGGCTCCAGGTGCATCTGCTGCATGTACAGCTGACATGCAGTGGGTCTGGGAGCACTCAGGACTCACAGCCCTGTCATTTCTAGTCAACCTTCCCTACTCTATATCATTTCAAGGAAAAGAATACAAAAGGATTCCACCAAAATTCGACTCAATTTAATACAATAAGTTAAAAGGGTTGTTTTAAGAAAGATCTTAAAATTTAAACATGGTGGATTTCAATAGGATAGGTCCTTGCAAACAGTACACTGTCCTCCTTCTCCCACTTATCATTCAAATACCAGAGGCAAACAGGTAAAAGAATTCACTGCACACAGTACTATACAGGAGGAACATGCCAGGTAATTTATCACCTGGATGTTCTCCCAGTATTGAGATGAGGCACTAAGAATGATACCTCAGGAATAATACAGAAAAAAAATCTTTGATGTCATGGCAACAGAACAAAGAACCAAAGACTCTCTTGGAGTTATTTTCATTATCAGAAGAAACTGTACCTCTGAACTGATGAGCAGCCTACAGCAACAGAGCTGCCTTCCAACATCTGACAAATCAGTGAGAAAAAAATAGGAAAAAAAGATCTAAGAAAGAGATATTGCAATACTGAATATAAACAGAGCACCCAGGAAACAGGTTAAAGGAGAAAGCCTGAAAAGGAGATAAAAATATGATACATCATTTTTACCCTGAACTAGGAGTTGTCTCATCCACATTCCATTGTGATGTCCTGTAGTATTCACTTGAAACAAAATCCTATATATTTATTTTCAGGACTCTGAATGCTATGCAGTAATAAGCCAGCAGACAAGCCTGCAGCTGAATGTACCATTCAACTGGTGTGTCTGGATTTGTCTTACTCTAGAAGAAAAACCTGAAAAAGCAAAGAATTAAATAAAAAAAGGCATTCTGTCTCAAATTCCTTTACTGTGACTGATCATCTAAAATCATAGAAAAGAATTTACAGAATCATAGAATCATTTAGGTTGGAGAAGACCTTTAAGATCATTGATTCAAACTATCAACTCTATGAAGTCTAGGGCTAAGACATGTCCCTCATCATCACATCTTAGCCTCTTCTAAATGCCTCCAGGGATCAGGATTCAACCACCTCCCTGGAGAGCCTGTTCCAGGATTTGAGAGCTCTTTCAGTTTAAAATTTCTTCTTATGTCCAAACTAAACCTCCCTTGGTGCAACTGGAGCCCATTTCCTCTCATCCTATCACTTATCACTAGGGAGAAGAGACCAAGCCCCACCTGGCTCCAGCCTCCTCTGGGAGATTTGTAGAGCCAAAAGGTCTCCCCTCGGCCTCCTTTTCTCCAAAATGAACTACCCCATCTCCCTCAGCTGCTCCTCACCTGTTCTCCAGACCCCTCACCAGCTTTGTTGCCCTCCTCTGGACCAGTTCCAGCACCTCAACGTCCCTCTTGGAGCAAGGGCCCCAAAACTGGATCTGGTATTCGAGATGCAACCTCACCAGTGCTGAGTGCAGGGGCACGACCACTGCCCTACTCCTGCTGGCCAAACTATTGCTGATCCAGGCCAGGATGCTGTCGGCCTTCGTGGCCACCTAGGCACACACTGGCTGATATCCATCCAGCTGTTGATCAACACCCCTGGGTCTCTGCCAGCTCCAAGCCTGGAGCGTTCATGAGGTTGTTGTGCACGAAGTGCAGAACTCTGCACTTGGGCTTACGTGTATCAGAGAACAGCTAAGTATGGTCGTGTCTGGACAGCACCTCCGGCTCGTCAGCAGCCAGTGGCGGAGCGGACAGAGAGTAGCAGGACTCGGCGCACCGCAGTGCGGTCGCTCCGGCTGCAGGGATCTGGGTGGCCCCGCAGGCCGCAGAGAGAGAACGCGGGGCCATTCAGCGCGCGGACCCGTCCCCGCCAATCGCCGCCTGCACCGAAACCACCCGCGCTTGAAACATAACCATCACGGCGCTCGGGAAAGAAAAGCGTGGCAGATACGGGGGCGGCCACTCCTTTCCATCAGCTCTGAGGGCAGTCACCGACCGCGCTCAACGCTAGGCCCGCACAGAGCGCACTTCCCGCCGTTCCGTCCGCTGCCGCCAGGCAGGCAGCGCCGGGGCCACCCTGGTGAGGGCGAGCAGGGCTTTGCCGAGCGGCGGCGCGCCGCGTGACGCAGCGGGCCGCGCCTCCGCGCCGTTGTCGGCGACGGGCCGCGCGTGCCGGGGACGTCGCTGCCGGGCGGCGGGGCGCGGCGGGCACTATGATGCCTGGAGAGACGCCGCCGCCGCCGGCCGGGACTGCCGCCGCCGTGGCGGCCTGCGCCAACTGCGGCGTTCTCCAGCAGGTAGCAACGGGCCGCCGGCTCTGTAGCGCCAGAGCAGACGGGGCGGGGGTTTTGGTTGAAGGATGCCGGGCCGCTAGCGGGCGGGGAGCGCCGGGTGCTGCAGTTACCGCTCCCGCTGCAGCGGGAGCTCAGGTAGCGAATGTGGCGAGCGGGCTCTGTAAGATGAGGCTGGCGAGGTGCGGAGCGGTTGCCCGTGTCTCTGCGGCGTGCCCGGCGGGATCTGCTAGTGAATTTCTGGGCGTATCCTTTCGAGTTTATTTCGGCATGGTGACAGGAGTGTCACCATCCACTGCCTCTCGTCAGCGCGCTTCAGCCAGCGATAGTTCTTCCGCGCAGCGCTTCGGACAGGGTTTGTTTTCCTTTTAGACGAGGGGAAGGGCCTGCGGAGAGTTCAGAGAGCGGAGGAGGTCTTCAGACACTTGGAATGGGCGTGGATTGAGAATCTGGGCAATCCCTAGGCATAGATGAGCTGGAAGCCCTTTGTTGTTAATATTCTGCCACATCTTAATTTGATTTTGAGAGAAAAAAATGTTATGGGTATTTTAGTATGACAAAGTTTGAAGAACTTTTGCAGTAAAGCCTCGTCCAAGTAAGCAATACTTCCTTGTGGACCCTGCATTCTCTGTGTGAATACAGCGTTGGCCAGTTAGGTTGTTCACCAAAAGAAGTGAAAAAAAGAAGACAGATTGTTTGTCATGTTGTGTAGAACATTAACAATCAATTTAGATGTTATTTACAGGATAGAGTACTGTTTTTTGGGGTGAAACTTCTTTACCAATTTGAGACTTTTCCTTACAGAATATAAATGAATATGTAGCAGCATTAATTGCACTGAAGCAAAAAATGATTGATGGAGAGTAAGTACAATTGCAAAAGTGGTGGGGTTTGTTTTGGGGTTTATTGCTTTTAAGTTCTTAAAGCAATGCAGCAAATACTTTTTGTGGAACGTAGGTACTTGTTAATGCACAAAACTAATTCTTCCTGAAAATTAAAACAATGTCTTCAGGAACAGATCCTAAGTCTAGACTGCAAGAATTCTTTAGTTTATGTCCTGAAACCTCGTGTGTGTAATGGTAGTAAAACAGAGCTATGTTGTGTAGCTGTAGCAGCATGTTTATTATTATCAATACTAGCAGAAGCAGCTCTTTGAGGAGATTTATTTCATTTTCTATGTTGTGAAGACTGTAATATGAGAACTAAAAGTCAGGCACAGGTGTATACAAACCTTTTCAACAGAATCTAGTCCGAGCATTAAGGTGTGAAATGCTTTTGAGATTAACTATTGGAGCATGAAAAGTGAGGCTGAACATCAGTCAGAACAGTAAGGTTCTAAAGTGCTTCTTGTGGTTTACTTTCTCTTCTGTGATTGCTTCCCCTTCTTCTCAATAACTATCAGCATAGAATTGATTCCATGAAATAATGTACTGAGATACATAATGTATACCTCCATACTATGGCCTAATATCCTTGCTAAGTCTTCTAATTATAATGTGGGGTTTTTTCTCATGTACCCTTTCCCACATAATGTGTCAAATCTGGCCTTAGCAACACTAAATTCCAGTCCTGCATTCTGGTTTCCAAAAAGTGTTTAAGAAAGCCCTTATTGTCTTAGCTGAGATCCTTTCCTTCAAAGCTCCTCTACTCTGTGCCCACAGATCCCATTTCCTACTTCCAAATTTTGTCTCCTCGCTCTGCCAGTGTGTGTGTTTCTTGTGCTGATTACCTCTCTTTTAACTACTTGCAGCTCAGCCCTTTTCTTTCTTTTTACTTTACTTGATTATTCTTTACTGTTGCAAGCAACAGTAATACAGCTGTCTCTGCATTGCTGCGGTGTTTCTCTTCCTTGTCTTTTCTTCTCTCAATCTTAATAAACAGAGCATTTGAGGAAAGGAGATGATAGCTTTCCATGGTGCTGACCTGTGGCCCACTGTGCACCTTGGATCAGAGTAGGTGTTACCCTCTTATGGCTGCTAGAAGAACAGTGTAAAGACTAAAGCCTTTTAGGGTCTTTTGAACTATTTTTCTTACATGTGTTCTGTCATAGGAAAACATCCTTTGAGAACTAAGATACGATTTTGTGATTGTGTGTATATTTTTTCATTATATGTATATTATGTTCTTTAAGTGTTCCTTGGGTTTGTCTTTTTTTCTTTCTTTTTTATAGCTGCAGTAATTGGCTACAAACTCATGGCATTGCTAGTTTGGTTGGGTTTTTTCTATTTTAAAGCGGCTCGATTTGCAGTTCAGACACCTTAATGAAACAAAAAGGCTGTATTGACTACTGTCAGAAAATGCAAACCAACCTTATACCTTCTGTACTTATTTACGAAGCTAAAGGAAAAGTACCCTAAGACATTGTCAAAATTGGGTGAGAAAATGAGTAATGTCTCTTCTTTTTCTTTCTTTTGCAGTCGCTTGCTGACAGAGTATCAACAGAAATGCACAGATATCCTTTGCTTAACTATTGGTGTTCTTAAAAAAAAAGTCTTCTTACTTGTTTTTCTCTTGGTGTTCGTACAGAATTTCCTATAAGAGGGCTTGAGGCTTTTAAGTTAAGAGATGATAACTGTAGTAAAGAACAGACTGGAAAGGCCTTCTAAGGGAAATAGGGCTTTGGAAGTAAAACTGTCAACTTAAGATCCAGCTGTTTCTCATACAAGGCTTAATATGCACTATTTGAAGTCTGTGTTGCTGAGAATGACTCCAGTTTTTATGTGTGGCAGAAGCTCTGTTTGTTCACTTCAAACACATTGGAATGTTTCAGTTAAACACTTTGTTCTGCAAGCCCTATGTCATCTTGGGTGAAAGTCTTTACTGGATGGTTCTTTGCAAGTGGACATTTATAAACTGATTTTACTTTCTACCTTAACAAGACTCTACAGCTTCAATTTGCTGAACGGTAAGTTTGATTTAAACTATTTGCTAAAGATGCTGGGTGCTCTGTGTTCTCTGTGTCTTGGGCAGCTTTAGGAGTCTGACCTAACAGCAGCACCCCTGGGTCTAGGCTGAGCTTTTAATGTGGTCCTTTCTTTTACCATCCTTCTGAATCCATTGGCAGCAGAGATACCCTTGATCTGTCCTCCTACAAAACCTGTCTTTCCTGGCCCTGTCTCACACAAGAGTCTAAAGTGACCAAGTGGAGATGCAGAGCTCGTCTTTTGGTGGTAGTTAAATGTAAGGGGCAGCCACATTTGTATGAAGCATTTTGTCTCAGAGTTGTGGCTTTGTGTGCCCTTACTTACTCTGCTTGATTAAAGAGGAAGAGGTAGCATATGAATCTTGCAGACTCCACCTTGCCTGCTGAGAAATCCTGCAAGTGAGCTCTGCTCTTCTTTTGCAGTGTCAGCATCTGGACAGTACTCCTGGGTGGCACTGTTTGCATCTAGCTTTTGGCTCAGTTCAGTGTTTTCCAATCACAATGTTTTCCAATCAGATCTTGAATTTTCTTTGAATGCAAAACATTGGATGGAAAAACAAGAACACTTAAACTATTAAAATTTTTTTGCTATCTCTCACAGCATTTTTCCATAAGGGCAAGCAAAGTACTCAGACACGTGCCAGACAAATTAGAACACTGAGTTTGAAAGCACATGTGTTTTCTGGCAACTTGTTTTTAATTACACTTTGTATTTCAGAGAGATCTCTGCTCTTCGTTGCCAAGTGGAGCAGATGCTACAGAAAATCCTGCCTCTGGAAAAGTGCCAGGAAGAGTTGGGTTCCCTGAAAGCAGAGTTGGAAGAGAAAAAGGTACGCTCGTAAGGTTTAAATAACTTTCACTTCTGTTGAAAGAAATGTGTTTATTTTATGCCCGTTTTAATCAAGCAAGCTTTAATGAGCCTTGTCATTTCCAGCTTGCTGGAGCAGGCAGCTCTGGTTTTGGGCTAAAAAAAATGAAATTGCAGCAGATTTCAGATAGGCAAAAAGCTCAGGCTTCTGTTGTTCCTATGATTTTTTGATCGGATTATCTGACTTTTGTTTTTTTGTTTAGCAATCTCTCTCATCCCTTAGCTGAGATTTAGTCTATGGAAGAAAAGATTTTGACTGTTCAAATCACCTAAATACATATATTTTCTAGTATTTTACTATTATTTCTGGAAAAAACACCCAATCTTCTTTTTTGTAGTTTTTTCATGCCAGTACCAAGCAGGAGATGAACCATTGTCTTGTCTCTGTACATAGTTTTTCTTCTGTGTTGGAACTGTTTTTTAAATTCTTTTTCCTCAGGAAGTATTCATAGCTGAGGTCCTGATGGCACTTTGCCATAGAAGCAGATTATATGTCTTGTGTATAATGATTGTGCTCTTGACTTCAGCTTTGAGTTCCTGTCCAGATAGGTGCTGGAGACATAATCAAAAGATAAATAGATACTTGTTTGTTATAAACGTCAAGAAGAATAACCTGACTTTTCAACTTGCTTGTTTTCTCATTAAATACTCTTTTTTTGGCTGTGCACTGTTTGCATTAGTAAAGGTAAAATGCTTGCCATTTTTTTAATTTATTTTTTTCCCCAGACTAAGGACAGATTTTAACTGTGCTTTCCTTCTCCACAGAGTTCTCTCAAGATTTATCGGGAGAGTCAACTGGAATATGTTAAAATTAAAGAAGAAATAGTAAACAGTGATGCTGTGTGAGTGATGCTTCTTTTTCACAGCCTTTCTTTCCCTCCTTTTACCTCTTTTAGAACTTGGCTGTGTACCTTACCTAGTTATGCTTTCCATTTTGCTAATTTTTTTATGCTTATGGATTCTTAGAACAGGGAGTAGACGAAAGAATGGTAGTAGATATTGTATCAAACTTTGTCATAGAAGGATACCAAGATTTAACAGAAGAAAGTGTTAGAAGTGTTAGTTTAGGGTTTTTTTCCCATTTCTGCATATGTCATGCATTTAAGGTAGGGTTGAAAATGCTGAGGTCAGACTTTGCTCCAGATGCCTAATTTGGTTTGTCTTTAGTAAACACCTGGATATCCTTAAGAAAAAGCTCTTGCAGGATAAGTGATCCTGAAGGCTATTCCTAATTATCTCATTGATTAGGTCTTATTGATTATAAGCAAGGCTTGCTTGTTTCTAAGGAGTAAAATTAACTTGTTTACATTACGTCAGAGAAATGCAAAAAACAGAAGTCAGTTTTCTTGGGTGGTGTTTGTAACTCCAAGCTGTAGTTGAAGCTGTATTAGTAGACTGACTCTCTTATGAGCAAACAGGTGCAGCTGTATGTGTGAAAACCTTGGCAACATTCAGGGACACATTGGGCTCACAGGTGCTGGGGCTAGGAAGCATGTTTTCTCTGAAATGCTTAGCTGTTATTTTTGTGTGTGTGTGCAACATAATTATGTACAGAAATGATGTACTAATGCCTTCTTTTTAACAGGAGAAAGAAACTGGAAACAAAAGTGAAAAAACTTGAAGGTAACTTTCTACATTGTGTCACTGTACTCTTCTCTGGCTCCATATCTTGATTGCTTTTTTTGTCTGAAGAATGGCAACTTTCTAACTCCGAGGTCCCAAGCAGCAAGGCTGGGTAATCCTATGTGTGGTGCTTAGTCTCTGGATTACATCATCCCTCCTGCAAAATTATGTCTGTCCAGTATTTTAGGCACATGATGAAAATGAGGTTGGAGGGAACTTCTTGTTATGAAACCCTCAAAAGATGGAGTCTGCCCAGCCTGTCCAGGCAACCACTACAGCACTCCAGTCATGAAAGTCATCCCAAAGATGTAGAAAAGATGTGGCTAGCACTGAAGACTAATAAGCAGAGAAGAGCAGTTTATCTCTTAAGTTCTCACAGACACTTGGGAAGACTGCAGATGGGCAGGAATAAAGAGAACACACCAGGCAAGTAGGGATTGAAAGTGTGTCCAGTGCTGGGCTCCCCTGTCAAGAGGGACAGGGAAATACTGAAGACAGTCCAACAGAGGGCCAGGAGGATGATTAGGGAACTGGAGCATCTCTGTTACAAGGAGAGGCTGAGACACCTGGGGCTGTTTAGCCTGAAAAAGAGAAGACTGAGAGGGAATCTTACAGATGCATACAAATATCTTAAGGGTGGAGGTCATGAGGATGAGGCTCGGCTCTTCTCAGTGATGGCCAGTGACAGGTCAAGGGGCAATGGGTACAAACTAGAATACAGGAGGCTTCACTTGGACTGAAGGACAAACTTGTTCATGTTGAGGGTGCTGGAGCCCTGGAGCAGGGTGCTCAAAGGGTTTATGGAGTCTCCTTCTCTGGAGACTTTAAAAACCTGCCTGGACACGGTCCTGCACAACTCGCTCTGCATGACCCTGCTTTAGCAGGGTGGGTGGACTAGGTGCTCTCCAGAGGTCCTTTCTAACCCCTACCATTCTGTGATACTAATGCAGTTGACTGTGGTGTTGTCATCTCTGAACTGGAGCCCTGTGGTAATAAAGAGAATAAAACACATGAAAAAACGTAACAACTCATTTCTAATCCTACTCCCTTTTTTTACTTGGTGTATATTGTTCTACATTACAATCCTATTTCAGTATGACCTATCTTCATCCTTGCATTTAGATGAGAAATGTCATCTATTTCACTAGTTCAGAATAGTCATTATGCAGTGGAAGACAACATGCTTGTATACATATCTTTTAATAAGCCAAACTTATAACTTTAATAGATTTAGTAGAATTTTATTTCACACTATCTTTTTTTTTCCTAGTAATTTGATTTGCAAACTGGTGACCAACAGTGCATAAATTAGCTGTCTCTTACATTGCAATTTCTAATTTAAATTTTGGTTCTCTTGAAGAGGCTGCAACAAAGCATACACAGGACTTCAGACAACTGAAAACTGAAAAGAAAAGGCTTGAAAAAGAGCTAAAAAAAGCACAAGTAAGACTTCTGGTCTTTTGGGTGAAGCTTCTCTTAGCATTTCTGGGGAAAAGAGAAAGTAAGCTAGTAGTAATAGAAATACTGAAATAGTAAAATGACATTTGTTGTAGATATTAACTAAACATAGCAATTCATTTTAAGAGATGGAGGAGTTCCATCTGAAGTATGACCTTTGAAACATTGATTTAGATTTTATGCTAATTGAGAGTAGATGCTCTACAAACTAATGATGGCATGAAGAATTAATACTATTTTATTTTAACAGGGAAAACTTGATGGTGTACTTCAGGAGAAGTGCAGAAAAGGTAACTGTTCACCTTTGCCTTCAGGTTTGGGTGTGGTATTGATCCATCTGAACCACTTCCTCTTCTCCCTCTCCTCTTTCCAATAGTTAAGCATGCGGAGACCCAGAGTTCAAGTGAAGATCTTAAAACAGATATAGACAAAGGTAAGATGTTTTACAAGACTTTCCTGTGTGCAGAACCAACTGTTACGAGTTTATTGCAACTCTTCTGGAGGTGCATTTCTGGAAAGAGTATACTGACAGAAATGCTTTAGGGGCAGATGTGGTTGATGCAAATATACTGAAGGACGAATGTTATAGATGACTGTTCTCAGTTTTGCAGTGAGGAATATACTAGATTCATTAAAAGTATGAATTAAAAGTTAGCCCTGTGTGTGTGGAGTCAGTCAATGTGCCATCATAAAACAGAATCCAAACACTGAGAAAAATAGTCACATTGGCTTTGAAGCTCAGTGAAACTCTAAAGGAATCATGCAGAGTGAAGACACAAGACGGGAGTGTGAGCTGCCACGATTTTATGTGAGGCTCTCTAAATCAAGTGGAAAGGCTCTTCTCAGTGATGTCCAGTGATAGGACAAGGGGCAATGGGTGCAAGCTGGAGCACAGGAGTTTCCAGATGAGCATAAGGAAAAGCTTTTTCACTGAGAGGGTGACAAAATGCTGGAAGAGGGGGCCCAGAGAGGTTGTGGAGTCTCCTTCTCTGGAGACATTCAAAACCTGCCTTGATGCATTCCTGGGTGACCTATTCTAGGTGATCCTGCTCTGGGCAGGGGGGTTGGACTCCATGATCTTTGGAGGTCCCTTCTAACCCCTAACATTCTGTGATTCTGTGAAATCCAGATCATTTCGTTTTTCCTTATTGACTTTATTTATCTCTAAAGATGTAAAATACCTGCTACAAATTACATGAATCTAATTATGCAGTGGAGCACACTCCTTCTAAACTTTCTCCAGACTGAATCCAAACTTCAAGCAATTTTTTTTTTCCATGCTGATATTACTTCTGAAATGGTTAGAAATTCTGAAGGCAGTTTTCAGGCAAAAGAGGATCTTCCCTGCTCTATTTCTTGCTTTGCAATATTTGTGTATAAAGTTTGTTGCCAAAAATTAAGCTCTTCTGGGAAAAGTAGACCTTGTCAGTTCTTCTGTGTTTTGGCATGTTCTTGCTGCCTTTGGATTGTACTGAATTTGTGCCAGTTTTCATCCTTTGATTTTTAGTTAATGGGAAAGTGGGAAAACTAAGATCCGAGCTCGAATTCAAATAGCAGCAGGGCTCTATTGCTTATGAGGCTGAGTTAGTGCTGTTAATAGCAGATTTTCCTCTTACATGCTGAGTTTTTGGGGTTTTTTTAAGATGTCTCTTTATAAAGTAGTAGCAGTTTGCTGTGATTTTTTGCTTAGAGAATTGGCACAAAACCAGTAGTCTCAGTTCCTATTGTTGGATGTGATGATAGTTTTGGCAGATGTAGGTGAAGTGCTGTGTATTGAGTTTTTGAACTGTTTCTCACCATCAACCTGCCCTTCTGGTTCTGGAACTATGTTGTTTGGTATCACTTAGCAATGGTGCTATTAGGACTCCAGATAATGTTTACTAATGTTGTGGCCTGATAATTAATTCCGATACATTTCATGCGCTATTGCTCCATGGTTAGACTAAGATAAGTTATACTGAGTGGGATTAAAGAAAGAATGTGATTGTACTTTCTTACTAAAAGATATCCTCCCCCATGTATGTTCATGTCACCTGATTTGGTTTAGAAACCTATTTAATCTCACTGCTGTTGCATTCACATGTGCTTTTACACCTTACTCTGGGGGCTGCTATGACAAAGCATTCTGCAACTGTTCCTTTAGTCTGCTGTGTGACTTTGGCCAGCACAGGATTTATTCTCTCACTGGCATCTAGCATTTGTCTTTCCCTGAAGTTAAAAGGCTTTGTCTTAATGTTTCTTGTGAGTATTTTTTAATTTTATTTTGTGGTCTGTGTTCTGAGCAAAAATGAACATAAATTCTTAACTGTGCATTTGATGTCTTCTTCAATTTATAACAATATTTATTTTTACAGAAAAAATAAAACTTCTGTTAGAAGAACTCTGGATGTGCATTGACAGTGCAACAGGAAAAAGAAAGAATCAGGAAAATGATCCTGTCTGGGGTGAGATGGCATGCAGTGTCTTGACATTTTCTTGAAACTGTCTCTTTCTGATGAAAAAATAAATATTGGTGCATGTTTTCTCCAGTTCCTCTTCAGGATAAGACGTGGCCTGAAAAAAGAAGACTGGCTGTTACAGAAGGTAGGTTCCAGTAATTATGAATTTATTAATATGCAAGTGCATGAATTTCATCTTACTGGAATATCATCAGGCTGGGCATTGTTTGCATAACACTTTTTGGACAGAATGAAGTCTTTATGGCTTGCCTGGTCAAATACAAGTGTGATGAGAATGTTTGGAAATAACTGCAAATATTGGTTTGAACAGTCAAGTAAACTGGAATACTCTTCTAAATAAAACCTGTTGTAATCTACTGCTGCAATTGAGAAAACGAATTCTTCTGCTGTCAGCTGATTTGGCTGTTTTTAATAGACAAAACTCACCTCACAGGATCACAGGATGTTAAGGGTTGGAAGGGAGCTCCAGAGATCATCAAGCTCAACCTCTCATGTTTATACCTTTAACATTATTATAAAGCATCATAAAATCTGCGGTGTATGATGTGAATTATGAGATGTGAGTGCTCTTCTTCGTCTGAAACAAATGCATGGTAACGTAGTTGGATTGTAATATTTAAGAAGCATTTCTTCATTACTATCTGCCTGAATAATAGAAAATTACAGAACCACTAAATGGTTTGGGTTGGGAGGCACCTTTTGAAGCTCATCTAGTCCAAGCCCCTGCAGTAAGCAGGGACGTCTTCAACTAGATTGTGACAACCTGTAGAACATCCTGGAAACTCTATGTGACTGTGGCTTGTAAATAGTGTTATAAAACAGTGTCTGAGCTTCAAGCTTGAAAGATTCTGCTCTGGCCAAAGGAGGCATCAGAGCTTATTTACCTTTGAGGAATATAAGGCAGTAAGACCCTTTAGGCTGAAAGGTTTCTCCCTCCACCTCACATCTGTTGCAGCAGTTGAGTTTTTGACATGGAACTGCTACATGAAGTCCCTGCGATGGATCTTGGAAAACAAGGAGTTTTGATCAGTATTTTTACTAACTCCTACTCTGCTAACGTATCAGAAGGTGCTTAGAGGTGATCTCTGGAGGCTGCTTTCAGCTATGGAATTCAATTAGTATTTATATAATACCATTGATGTTGCTTCAGGAGTATCTCTGCAAGTTCTAGCTGTGGATAAATACTAAGAGCAATGATGAAGTATGCTATTGTTTTTTTCATTTTTCTAACAGAATGCAAATTGTGCCAGTTAAACCAGTACATCCTCTGCTCAAATCCATTTTGTGCATGTTCTCTTCTTTGTGCTGTAGGATGGTACTTGACTAGGTACACAGAACAGCCTTGGTCTCTTGCTTGAATACTGCTAATTCTGTGTCCAGCAGTCTGTGAACCCTATAAACAGATCACACATACAAATGTCATGTGTGAAATACTAATGTGGCATACTGAGGGATTGATGTTTTCTGCTGTGTTGTTGGCGGTCATCTTTCCTCTTTATTAAATCATAGCATTTAAATTTCAGAAAAGTGGGCAATCTTTTCACTGTTAAAAATATCTAGTGCAGTTGTAATCAGTATTTAAATTCCTTTCCTACTGTTTAGTCTTTCTTGGGGCAATGTGTTTTGTCTGTGTGCCCAAGAAATGATTGCCTGTGTATATAAAAAGAGATGACATTATCTTTGGAAGGGTTATCACTGCTCAGTGTCTTCTGTTGTCTTGGTGGTTCAAACACTGTACATAGGTGGCATATTGCAGGGGGAACCTCTCTTCTAAGAAGGGGGGGGGGGAGGTAGTTTGATGGGTTCTGTTTTAACTAAATTATATCATTTAAGACAAAATTTTGTATAATTGGACAAAAGCATGTAGGTTTCAAATCATAAAACTAGGAATACAGTTTCTAGAACTCCCTCATCCTGCCATTATAGTGTAATTGTATTGACCACAGTGTAACTGTAACTGGCCTGCAAGTTCAGCTGCTGACTCAAAGATGAAGGTTGCTTTAAGATAAAAACTGTGGCCTGGGGAATGTCACCACATGCTTGTCTACATTTCCTGAACATCATCTGCTAAGCTAAAACTTAAATCATTGAGCTGTATGGACCTTCAGTCCTACTCAGTGTGGCCCTTCCTGATAAGGAAAATTAGGCGAAACTGTCTTAACGATCCAAGTCTAAAAGTTATTGGGAGGGGAGCTCTTTGCATGTACATATGCCTTTTATGTGAAAAAAGAAAAGAATTGTTTGTGAATATCAGCTTGTGACCTCTGTAAGTATTTCTGAAAGTGATATTCATAGATTCATAGAATGGTTTGGGTTGGAAGGGACCTTTGAGATCATGTAGTTCCAACCTCCCTGCCAAGGGCAGGGAAACCTCCTGTTAGACCAGGTTGCTCAAAGCATTATCCAGCCTGTCCTTAGTCTATGGGAACATTTGAAAGGATGGTAATGCATTCTTATTACTATGATATTACAGAAAAATGTGAGGGGGAAAAATTCTTAACAATATTTTTGTGTCTTAGATCCTGCACAAATTCAGCAGAAGATCAGGAAGTGTGATGGCACAATGCTGCCTTGGTATTCTTCACTGGAAGGTGCTGGAAAGCAAAATTCTGTTACAGCTGTGCAACGTGAAAGGAGTACTGAGCCTTTTGGAGGTGACTGTGTTGAGAAGAGGACTACTGAAGAATGTCTGCATGGTGGTGAGGATAAAACTGTAGATGCAATGATACAGACAGATGGGGCACACAGCAGTTCAGACTGCTCCGATCAGGAACAAAAGGGGCCAGGTGGAATTGTGATGGATATACTGAATTGGGCCAGGCCTCTCCCTGCTCTGCTGTCACCCATACAACTTTCACCACTAACTACACAGGTGAGTTTCAGGATGTCTGACTTGGCACTAATTGGGCCATATAATTACTGTAAAAATAATTATTTGATATTCCTGGGCTTTTCTATTTTTTGAGTGTCAGCATTAGTGACTCATGCACTGAAAGGGTCTCTGACTGTTCAGAACTATATAGATAGAATTTTTACCTTCTAGCATACTGCCTGCAACAGGGGGCAAAACATAATTTTCAGAAGTATATTGAAAGCAAAATCACCCTTGTTTAAACTGATGCTGGGTATAAATGTGGCTTTCATAGCAAACTTCCACAGCTTGAAAGTCAAGGGTAGCCTACTTAAGTGTTGTTTTTCAGTAATCTTAGAATACAAGTAGGTAGGTAAAGAAGTCTCTGAATTTTCACAGAGATACTTTCCATTTGCTATGCAGAACAGTGATGAAGGAGGATGTAATTCTGTTGGTCTGCCTTAATTTGTCAAAACCACTGAAGGTCAGGGCCACCATTTTTGAGAGAAATAGATAGTAAATCTGGTACCAAGCTGTGGAATATTAACTTTGTATTTTTCATTAAAGGATATATTGTTTGGAGAAGTCACATGTTCCAGTGATGAAGAAATTGATTGCAGTGCTTCTGCAGTAGAGGATATTTTACAAGACCAAGTGGGGCCTCAGAGTTGTAATGTATTCAGCCTCAGTGAGGAGTATAACAGACAGAGCAAATCATGTGAGCGTGGTCTTGATGCAGACATCTCACATCACCTGAGGTGGAATGTAAAGATGTCAAGCAAGCAGGAGAGTGATGCTGAAACAAAGCAAACTGGTGCGACTACTTTAATTGCAAAGATGGAAACCAACACGGAGGAGAATTCTGAGAACATGGAAACTGAGAAGAGAAACCTAACTGAAGCAAGAGAACATGAATTGGAAGCCATTGAAAACCAGAAAGGAGACAGTGGGGATATGCACAGTGAAGAGGAAGGTTCTTCAGCTGAATTTACGTTACACAACTTCAACCCTCAGAATCAGATGGAAAGATGTAGTGAGGTAGAGCAAACAGAAGAGAATGCAATCTTAATTGGAGCTGTTGATTATGAGGGTACACATGAAAAGCATGGTGTATTAATGACAGCAGGAAGAGATGGATTATCAGGAGAGACCAAAACTCCCAGGGCAGTATCTGTTCCCCAAAATGTTACTCATTTGCCACCTGAGCAATACACTGTGCTTCAAAGAGAACATTCTAAGGAGAAATCTGATGTGTTGATACAGAATGAAGTGGTTGAAAATGAATCAAAAAACGTAACCAAAGCAAGTGACATAGGGGAAAACATAAGACAAGCGGTAAGTGGAGAGGAAATAACAGCTGTGATACAGGTGGAAGCAAATAATGAGAGAGAACTCTCTGAAAGGGTATTGTCTGATTTCAGTAGTTCAAAATCCTTCTGTGAAGTGGAGTGTCCTGAAGATGTTATGATACAGCATGATGGGGAGGGAATAATTACAGAAACTGAGGCAAACACTGGATCTGTTGAGCTCTTTGCACACTCTAAGTGCTCTGAAATAAAACACAACAGTGAAGAGATACTGGAGGAACAGTGTATGCAAACCACAAAAGATGGGGAAGACACAGAGTATGAACCAGAGACAGTTCAAGTCTCTAGACATTCTTTACCTTTATCTGCTGTTGAAGAAATCAGAAATTCGTTGTCTATGGACGACATAGACAAAAGTGTAGGTATGGAGTGGACTACTTTGTCAGCCTTTACAAAAGATGATGAACACATCAAAATTGAAGACATGAATGCAACCAGACCTGAGACTATTGAACTAGCCATAAAATTCAATGGAGAATGTGTTCTAGAAATAGATGAATCATCAGAGCTACTCCATAGTGCAGAAAATGCACAATTAGTAGATATAAATGAAAGGGGATATTTAAAAGGCAAACCACATCTGGAAGAAAATGGTAGTAATTTATCACAAGAGAAGTCAGAATTGGAAAGTATACTTGCACTGCCAAAGATGGCAAGCATTACTGATGCAGAAAGCAGTGTAGCTACGTGTGAATCCTCTGTGTTGGATGTTATGGCAATAAAAGGTGAAATAAAACAACCTGAAAATCTGTGTAGTACATTAGAATGTGGGTTGTCCAAACCTCAAAACTTTAGAGAGCTTGAGTCTCAAGAGACTGAATTTAAAGTTAGTCCAGAAAGTTTTGGAGAGGAAAGCAGTGAGCTGTTAGAAAGAGTGGATGCTGTTGAGTCTGTCTTAGTAGAAAGTAGTCTTGCTTCTCCAACAGAGTTTGCAAAACCTTTGAATTACTTCCTGGTAACTGAAAATGTTAAATGTGATGAAATAAAAGGGGTATTAAATGAACAAAGTGAGGAGTTGGTGACTGAGACTTGTTCCAGTTCATTTAACTGGGAAGAGAACGATGAGAAGAAAAATATTCCAGAAATCATCTGCTCGCCTACTTCTGACATGGATTTTAATAGTAACTTGGCTTTTTCTACTCAAGGGGACTTGGAAATGGGCTGTATAAATACTGAAGAAATAGATTCTGCTGTGCAAGTGGGAATTGGTTTGGAATCCACCATGCCTTCTGATCTAAATGTCAGTCTTCAGAAAGTCGTTAGTTTTGTTGAAACCAATGTCACAGAAAATGCTGCTTCCCATACATGGGAAACCAAAGGAGATGAAAATCGTGTTAGAGCGCTTAACTGTTCTTCAGAGATCTTGGAAGAGCATGCTGAGATCCTGTCTGCTGCAAGTGACAACATGCACAGAGAACTGGACTGCCCTGAGAGGGAACATGGACACAAAATTGATGTGAAAATTCCATATGTGCATGAGCAGCCAGTAGATAAAGAACCTCAGGCGTCTATTAAATCACACGTCCTAGATGCAGACTCTTACAATGAGAATACTTTGGCAGTCAGTTGTGTAGGAGCAGACAGTGTGGTGGATATGGATACACACTGTGAAACAAACAACTCCATAGACAGTGCAAATGAATTGTCAAATGAGGCTGGAGAGAATTGTCCTGCAGACCTAGCCTCTTGGAAAAGAGAGGGCATATTAGTAACCTCTGAAAATAGTGAGGATACTCTTGAATGCATGGTAGATTCTGACAGAGCTAACAGTGATAGTGAGGGAGGTCTGTTAGAAACTAAGCCATCAAAAGAAAGCCTTGAGCTGCCAAATGCTTCCAAAAATAGATTACCAGTATGCCAGATGTTAACTAGAGTCTCAGAAACCAGCAGACTGGCTGAAAAAACCAGTAAATTAAGCACCAAAAGGCTAGCAATTGGAAATTTCTTAGAAGAAAATGATTCTGAAAAGCTTCAGTCAAACGTGGAGCAAAACCTACTACACAGTATTGATACGGGGATCCCAGTGTCTGAAGAATATAATCATAATCAAACTGGCACCACTTGCAACATGGGAGAAGACAACATTAATGTTATCCTAGATGGTAGCAATAGAAAAAAACAAATCAAGTATCTTCCAAATCAAGCCCTATCTGATGCAGAGTGCAGTTGTCGGGGAGTTAGGCAGCCTTCTGAGCCACAAAAAGCAGTATCTGAGAAGTTACATATGTTGGAGTCAGAGTCTTATGTGAATGATGCTCTGAAAAAGAGCAACAGATTGTGCAAAAAGCAAGAACCATCTGAAATCCTGACTGTTTCAACCAAGACAGCTGCCCAAGTCGTGCATGCCAAGCTATCAAAGAGGCTTCTTCAAGGTAAAAGAAAAACTCTCAAAGCTAAACTAACTCAGCCAGTTGTTGCAAATGCTAATACTCCTGTGCCAATGACATGCTCATCTGAGAATATAAATAAAATTAGGCAAGAGATGGGTCCTCCTCTACCCCCCTTGCTACTGCCTTTGATTGCTACTCCTCCAAAAGCTGCATGTACCACGCCCTCAGCAATGTCTTCTACTTATCCATCCTCTTTGCTTTCCCCTCTTGATGACTTGATATCCCCGCTACGTGAAACTCCTGTTCCTCCTCTCATGTCTCCATTAACAGATACTCCAACAGTAAAATCTGCTCTTTTATTTTCCCCTCCCTCGCCCTCAGAAGCAGCAGTAGGTAGAAGGATTCGCTCCTCCCCTTTGAAATTTTGTACTTCCATTCCAAAGCACGCGCTTCCTGTCCCGGGAAGATTGCCTCTGTTGGCAGCTGACAGTACCGCTCCAGGCGCTCCTCAGGAGAACTCTGTGAAAATATTGGACACTATGTACCCAGAGCTGTCTGCAAGGGCAAGGACACTAAACATTCTGAAAGGCAATATTCAGCTTAACCGATGTGCTTTTTCAGACAGCCAAAGTTTGACAGGACCTGTGGCTCAGATAGGTGGGTTCAAAGCAATTGCATCTAAATCCACGGCTTTTGTTAAGACTGGTAGCAATTTGAAAGCTGATAATCATAAAGAGCAAGGCGGAGAGGTGCAAAATCAGCAGTTGTTTCTAAGCTCATCAAATCATCTTGAAAAAGGGACCCTATGGCCAACACCTATGCCAAGAAGTGCAAAGAGGCTGAGGCTGGACAGTGAACCATCAAAGCTGGAGCCCAGTGATACTGCTGCTGTCAGAAGCACTAAAAATACAATCTCGGAAACACAGGAGGCTTCCCATGACAAAAGCTGTGAAATCAGTAAGTCAGCACATGGTTCCAGTTTGGAAGCATCACTACCAGTAAACAAAACTACTGATCTTGACAGCCAGAAAGTTTCTTTGGCATTGAAGAAAATTGCTGAATCCTGTTTTGACTTGTTACCAGTTATAAAAGGTCACGTGTATGTCGGCAATACCTCAAAGATTCCAGTAATGAGAGATGAAGAGAAAGAAGTTGTCTATGAATTTGGTGTAAAAAACAAAGTAAGTAGGATAGTTTTTTTTAATTTTCTGTTTTAATAATGGTTTAAGGAGTTGCTGTATCTGGTAACTTCATAGGAGTAAGGCTGTGGCAGCGTTGTGTTTCCAGGTCCAGCCAGTAGCACAGCACACTCCTAATAGGCATGCAAGCAGACAATGCACACCTCATCTTGTTCCTCCTCTGTCTGATCAGGGTGAAGACTGGTAGTGGAAAATACAGACAGATATATACAGCCAGTATGGATCCCTCTAGTAGCTAGCATTAGACAGTATATCCAGTAAGTGAGTCCTATCCTCCCCACTTGTCTCATGCACTGACAGATTTAGACATCAAAGAACAAGCACATCCCTCCAATAGCTGGTGCAGACCTATGGCCTTACATGCATCTGACCCTCAGACCTCCAGTCTTTCAGGCTTGATCATTCTGGTTCCTCACAGAACTGACACTCAGACTCCCTCATGTCTGTAAGCACCCATTCTAAACTTGTGGCTGCTCCAGTGGCTGCCTCCTAAGCCTCTCATCTGCTGCTTACTTGTAGCCCTCTCTCTGAACAACCTATAGTAAGTCTTGCACAACCCAAATACTCTCCTTCCTTGCATCTCATATGGAGTCCTATGTTGTCACAGACAGCAACACCCTCTCCCCATCTCCTGCAGTGTGTAAAGTGATCTGGGGAGAGACTGCTGTTGGCTCATCTCATGAGTCTTACACCTGGACAATGAGCTGTGTATGCTCCCATGGCAGCTTTGAGCATAGCCATGTCAGGGTGCTCCATTTGCCCTGATTAGGGTATTGAGGGTATAGAGGGTTCCTCTAACTGACATGACTCCTCTCCTCGTTTTTTTGTTTAAGGACAAAAAATTTTAATCACTTAACTGAAAATTTTATGTTTAAAGAATAGTAGTCCTATTCTGCACCTATTTCAGGCATGTTTTTGAGACATTGTTTTCTTTTGCTGGTTGCCTCTGGTTTACTTTTCTACATCTTTAATTCTGCATAAACAGTACTCTTGCAAATAAGTCAGTAGTTCTTTTTACTTGTCAATACTGCTACAAAATGTTCTCTGGTATAGGAGTCTAACAATATTTTTTGTGCCTTACAGCATTTAGCAGAGTCCTTGCTGTGTAGTATTCTCAATAAACTCAAGGCTCAGAAGAATGCCACAAATTACAATCTGAATCAGGCTCTGTGTCGAGTCTATACAGGAATTTGTCGCCAGCTGGGAGATTTGGAACGAGCTCGCCTTTTCTGCTATAGCCTCCTTAAAGAAGGTATAGTGTGGCTTAGGGGATGCATAGCTTAAATACCTTGCTTGTCTTTGCTCTACTGTTTCAGGGTGATTATGTTTGTAGAAACAAGCAAACAAAAATCCTGAGAATGGGACATTTTCTTTAGAACCTTTTTCTGTAGTGCAGTGTAGACTATTCTAGAAAGAAAACTTCCTTTCTTGCAGTTCCTCCATACCTGTGTCAGTTTGGTGATGACCTAAGCTCTTAGTAGTTCACTACTATTAGTGGTCTTAGTGATCTACTGTTTCATTTAGGATCCTCTGCTTTCGTTTTAGAATCCTCTGCTATCACCTTCAGAGAGGTGACTCTGCCACTTTGCTCTGGTGAGACCTCACCTGGAGTACTGTGTGCAGGTCTGCAGCCATCAATATAGGAAGGACATGGACCTGATGGAGAGGGTTCAGAGGAGGGCCATGAGAATGATCAAGGGGTTGGAGGACACCTCTGGTACAAGGACAGGCTGAGGGAGCTGGGGTTGTTCAGCCTGGAGAGGAGGAGGCTCTGGGGAGACCTAATCACAGCCTTCCAGTACCTGAAGGGGGCTTACAGGAAGGATGGAAAGAGACTGTTTATAAAGGCCTGTAGTGACAGGACAAGGGGCAATGGCTTTAAGCTGGAGAAGAGCAGATTTAGATTGGATGTTAGGAACAAATTCTTCACTATGAGGGTAGTGGAACACTGGATCAGGTTGCCCAGGGAGGTGGTTGAGGCCCCTTCCCTGGAAATACTCAAGGTGAGGCTCAACGAAGCCCTGGGCAGCCTGATCTAGTTGGGGGTGTCCCTGCTGACTGTGGGGAGGTCAGACTGGATGACCTGTGGAGGTCCCTTCTGGCCCAGACCCTTCTATGATTCTATGATTTTTGCCTAGTATACTCCAGTAACAAATGAATAATCAGTGCTTATTTGTTATTGGAGTGCACTAGGTAGGCTTCTGAAGGTAGAATCTTCCAGTTTCATTTCATCCTAAAAGAATCCAGTTTCAATCTTCTGAGACCTGTCTCTTAGTGAAGTGTAGTAAGAAAGATGGAGGGTAACCTCAAAATGGAAAAGGAAAGGTCCTTTGGCACTGTTGTTACACAGTGAAGTCCAATGAAGCCTTTTTTAAATGTTTGTGTTTTCTTAAAGAGATACAATAAGGCAGGTGGTTTGAAGGAAGATGCCTTTTTTTTTTTTTTTTTTTTGTCCCTTTGGGTCCTTTTTCTTATCTCAGGACTGAGGTGTGCTAGTATGACTCCCCTTTCTGGGCTGCAGTTATGTGACTTCTGTGCTATCTTTCATAGTCATCTTGCTGAAAAGTGTATGAGCTTCTAATGCCTGAGGATGTCTTTTTTGTATTTAAAAACTGTTTTGTTATTTTCGTTTTTTCCTTAGGCTTTCCAGACTCGGAAAAATTGACATTATTTATCACAAACGTATGGTCTGACATATTTGTCTTCCAAGGTGCAATTAACAAAGCTATGCAATTAGTTGTCAGGCAGAATGCAAGCAGTGACACACTGTCCTGTTTGGGTGCTTACCTCAGCTGGGAACAGGTAATGTCTGCTTTCGTTGTCACTATCAGCTTTTGTCTGCCTTGGTTGCTTTGGCTGAATCAAACCGAGTGAGCAGTGTTAGTCTAATCTTCCTGCACTGGAAAAACTTTTTTGACCTTAAAGCTTGACTGGCAGAAACAAAAATCCCCAAATTGTAGAAAAGAGTGGTTGTAAGATTTCTGAGTATTATTGGTTAGGGGTTTTTTTCACTCTCCCTTTAGTAGAAGCATCAAGACAAATACCAAGTACTTGAAGCTTTTAGTTTATATCCTTCTTTTGTTTGCTTTAAGTCAAACCCAAAGCTGAATTTGTGGTGTAAGATGCTGTGGTCACCTAGAATCAAATACGTGTAAAGAGTTTGTTTCTGAGTTCTCGTGCATTAAGATAATCACCTTCTAAAATTTCAGAGTTCCTCTTTAGATGCTGGTACTATGGTCTCAAACCTGCTTTTAGAAATGCAGTCTTGTCCAAAAGTAGAATTTCAGCTGAGTGAGTGGTATGGAGAAGATCTGAGTGAAGATGCTTGGCAGTACATATTTGCTGTTGATCTACTCTGCTCTCACCTGAAGTGGGACTGGACACATGACAATGTTATAAGGTATTGTGGCAAGCAGTTCTTTCATATGCTTTTCTGTGTGGGTTTTTGTGGTTTCTTTTGGTGTTCTTTTTTTTTTCCCCCAAATTTGAGACATTATATTTTAGCTTTTAACATAATAAAACATTGCATAGATACAGAGAATCAGGGCACTTCAAGCAAATGAGACCTAAACTACTGTGTGCCTTAGTTTAAGATACAACGAGTCAGTGCATATTTTTATGCATAATTTTATGGTACAGGGCCAAGAAATGAACCCCATTAGAACTGCTTTTAAAACAGCTATTTGTGGACAATTGTGAAAGATGTCAAGACAAATTGCTTTCAGCTAAGCAAAATGACTGAACCTAATTTTTTAATTCCCCTTCCCACTATCACTAGAAAATGGGAGTAGAACTTTTGATATGTAAATAGCACTCCTTCAGTGCTGACAGTGAATTGTAACCATACTCATTAGTATACTATCCTGATTTCAGTATGTTTTTAATTCTGATATCATGGTAATACTTAGATTCAATGTCTTACATTTTCCTTTGAACCCTATAATCCAGTGTTTGGACTGCTGCCATACTTAGCTTGGTTTGAAAGACTTCGTTTTGATACCCACCCTGATCGTTGATACTCACCCTGATCTGACAGCCACTACTTTTTATCTAGAGGCTACATAACCTAGTATAATCTCCAAAAAGATGCTGTTCATTTAACTGTAACCTAACAATCATTGAGTATAAAGTAAATGCAAATAACTTAAAATTGTCTTTTTTTTAAATACAACTTCCATCTTTTAAATAGTAAATAAGTTATTTTTAGTGAAATACTTTTTAAAACGATGAAAGGTATGTTGTTTTAGCTAGAACCATGCAGACTTGATGGTGTAGAGCTGTGCTGGTAAGAAGTAACCAGGTCTCATCTCTTTAAGGATGAAAAAGTCTTATCTTGGGTCTTTTCATGTTTTAAAACAAGCATTAGATCCTACTTGTAACATTCAACCTATGAATTTTCAGTCATATAAAGTCTCAGCATGACATTTGAAGGCAGCATGATTTCATATACATCTGCTAAGTCAGTGGAGTAAGTTCTCAGCTGTAGGTAAAGAATGTGGCAGGGAAATGAATGGAAGCTGATCAGGAATACTGTTCTGGACAGGAATGATTCCTCCACAGAGTTAGCTTTGATTGTTTGGGTTTAAAACCTTCTTTGCATTATTTACATTTGTGGGTGTTTGAAATATGGTGAATTTCCCTAGAAGATGCAGGTAGAGCTATGGAAATAGCTGGTAAACAGAAAAACAATTTACATTTGTTATTGTATAATTGTTGTACCATCCCTTTGTGCAGCAATCAGATTTTCACATTCGTTTGCCTTTCACAGCAAAGTGCTTTGGCCTTCTATGGATAAATGGATAAAGAAGAGAAAGGGGCATGAAACTGCTCAGTCCATTCCTGATAGTGTTATAGCATTGATACTCAGGCTGATTGGTAAGTAGTCTAAACTCTTGGCTGAACTTCTCTTCTCAGTATTTCAATGGTAATGTCAACCAGCCTGCAAAGTGAAGTATTTCTTCCTTTTTGTTTTTCTTTTTATTTTTTCCCTTTCCTTAAAAATTTTCACCTTAAATACCAAACTTTCACAATGCTAAGCAGACATTTTCTGTTTGCCAGCCTGTAGAAAGTGTGTACATAAGTTTTGAGAGATGTGAGTCTGATTTCACAGTAACAAATGCCAACATGGTTTATGCATTTAAAAACAAATCATCTGTAACTACGTATGCCATGTGCTTTATTGCAAAGTGTATAAAGTAAGGTTTTATATGCTACATAAAGCCACTTCCTGCAACTTTAATTTAAAATCATTTGTCAGGGATCTAGATGGCATTCAAGGCAGAGTTAAAATCTGGATTTCAATAGAAAATTTTAGTATGTAGCCTATATAGTATTATTTATGAAAGAGAAATTGCATTCTCTGAGAGTTTTACACTCCCACCTGTGGGAGATTGATCAATCTAATGAAAAATGCATTAAGGTGTTCAGTCACAAAAGGAACAGCAAGTACACATGTTGCTCCCAAGACAACATGGCCCCAAGAATGACTAAGTTTTGTGAATGAAATTTGCATTTTCACTTGATATTTCAACAGACAATCAGTAAGTCTAAAAATGAGGAAGTCAGCTCTCCAAATGTCAGATGCATAGTAACCTTGGTTTTTCCTTCAGGTCGATTGAGCCATATAGGTGTGAAGGAAGGATGTCTCGCTGCAGTGAAGAATATTAGCTCTGTAATTGGACTGTTTGTACAGCACGCAAAAGAGGAAGGTAATGTCTGTTCAGAGGAACTTTAGTGCAAGGTTTGCAGTGTCAAGTTTTGCTGATGTACAGAGAACACACACAAACTAGGACACATGTGCCAGAGCAGCCTGCTTGTGCAGTTTTATGTTAGTGCATAGCAGTGCAAAGAGTTTGTGTTCTTTCTTTTCTGAAATTAATGAAGTGTATTACCTTCTACTTGAGACAGAGAACAATGTCAAGATAGCTTCAGGCACCTTGGAATTATGCTGCTTTGTGTAACAGCCTATCAGCTGTCTCAGAGGACTTAAAGGGTGACTTTCACTTGCGCAGTAATAGTTCATTTGTTCAGCTCATGCTGAAGCTTCCCCCTAGGAAGGTGGTTGTATTGGGAAAGGGCTGCAAGACAGTCCAAATTCCTGAGTAAAATAAAGCAAGGCAATTAGAGCAGCAAAGCCTCCATTGCTGAGTTATTCTGGCTATTAAAGCACATTTTGCAGTGAAGCACTGATTGAAGTTACGGAAACATTTTGAATAGCTTCTCTTCCCTGCCCTTCCCAGTTCTTCCAAGTATGTCTGTGTCTGTTTCAGGCCATTTTCATAGAAGTCTGACCACCCTTAACTGGAGTGAAATCCCTAGGGATTCATTTTTTTAAATTCCCTTTGAATACTAAAAACCTGCTGAATTCGGAAAACTGGAAAGTGCTAGCATAAAATGAAACGTGGAGTTTGTGTGCAGGTTGTCATCTTGCTCTGGTCTGGTTTCAGGCATCTCAATTGTTGATGTGTTTTAATTCCAATTTTTTTGAACGAGTAGTTTCTTTAGATGCAGGTTTCCCAAAAACATGATTGCATGGTAGAGTTTCTGTAAGCTGATTTGTGTTAATATCTTGCAGGTGTTCCCTGGGGTGTGCAGCTGGCAGCTGTGTATTCACTGTGTGACTTGGGTTCCAGCAATCCAGAAGGTATTGTTGAGACCATCCATGCTTGGAAAGCAACAGTTGTTAACAACGTCCCTCTGGCTGTCACAAATGGTATAGCTGAAATCACTTCTTTGTGTAAAATGGAGCTGAATTGAAATCTAGGGAAGTGGACTGATCTAAAGGAAGAAGTGCCTTATTTTACTGAGCAGTAATTAGCTGCAGTTATAAAGGGGACACACCACATTGTGGGGTTTTATATTTTTAACAGAATCTCTGATCACTCACAGCAAGCTCAAATATGTTGACTTTTCTGTTTGAGGGAAGAGTTTTTAAAAAAACCAAACACACAGACAACAACAAACAAAAAACAAGCCTGACTGTCATAATTCATCACTGATATGCAAAAACAAGGACATCTTTGACTCCTGAGATGGTTTCTGGTTTGATGTCAGTAAAGTTTAGTAATAGTTTCATTATTTGACTTCCATTGGTTTGGAGCATGGACTGTTTGACACAACAGAAACTTGAGCCTGGCTGAAAAAACCTGGCTCTGTTATTTTGTACTGTATTTATATAAAGTAACTGTCTAGACAGCAGAACCAAATTCTGCTTTATTTTGCTTGAGTAGTCTCATAACCTTAATTTAAAATACTTGTGTATGACAGGTAGCAGCTGACTTTTTGTGTAACAATCTTGTATAGAGTAACAGAGATAGTAAATCTCTGAACTTGTATATATGGTATATTTTGATAATGTGTCTCACATTTGATATTGTTCCACTTGGGGAATTTTGTGTATGTAAATAGAAAGTTGGTTCAAAAAAAAGTTCACCTTTCTAATGATGGCTTCACTACGCTCTGTGTTTTTTATATCTTTCATAATAAAAGAAGCAAACATTGTTGGGTCTTGTTGTTCTTTAACACAGAATTAACTGTCGTTTCTGTCTTACATAAATAGTACTTTGGGAGCAGGAGGAAATCCCCTGTGAGATCATTTCACGTTTCACTGAATAACATAACACTGTTTATAGCAATGTCTATAACACTGCAGTTCTGGCCACTGGAAAGAGGACATACTGCATCTCTCCAGAGTTTTCTGGTGTGCTTTGGGGGCTGGAGACACAGTTCTAAAAATTGATTAAAATTTTCTATTCCACACACAGCCCCCTTTAATTATAACTGTATGAAGAGATGCTAGTACAAACTCACATTATAGTGGGACCTAGACTCTGCCAGGGCACTGATGTGGTGTCAGTCCTTTTTTTTTTTTTTTTCCCATTCTCTTTTGATTGTACAAAAGGCCAAATAGCTTTTAGTCTGATGAAGCCAACTGTGAACTTGGATAATGAAGTCTAAACCCAGAGTGAACTGGACAACATAGACTACATACCTGATTCTTTCTCCTGTCTGTTGTTGTGCTTACAGACACGTGCATGCTTTCAGGCTTGTCTTCAGTCAGTTCAGTATCTTTCAGTTTCAGGAAGCACTTTACAAGTTCTGGTTCTTGTAAACTTTTTTTGGTGCCTGAAGGCCAATTTGTGTTTCTTGGTCCTCTCAGCAGTTTATGAGTTGCTGCATGAGCTGCAGGCAGGCTTTAGTACTTTTTATCAAACCCACTGAAACTTAAGTAGGTAAGTACACATTTTACTGTAGAAATATCCACTACCATTTGAACTGGGGTCTAGCTTTGTGGCATACCCCCAGCACCCAACCACACCCAGCTCTGTAATCAGTCACTCATTTCAGTGGGTGAGATCAGCTCACTGAACGCCAGGGGAAATAATGTCAGTTTTGGACAACAGTGAGACAGGCTCTGCTGGAATTTGTTTATTCCTGGGGGAAGGTAGATAATCTGGGGTAAAGCAGCAGAGAAAGCGGCTCAGAAGCACATACCCAGGCTGAAATTGTATCTCCCCAGGGAGACTATCAAATGGAATCCTGATAAAACTGATGAATGAGAGAGTCTGGAGGAATACCAAAACTTTATTCTGTATGGAATTAAAAATTTATTTGAAAAAACAAATTGTGTGAGGGAGCTCAAAAATGGAAAGATTTTAATTCAGAGGAATCTATTTAAGTCTTCCCAGCTGATCCTCTGGCTACAGTTAATCTGGGGAATGAAACACCAACAATGCTGATCGCTTGTGGACCCCCTAATTCAGTGATAAAATTGCGAAGACCTAAAGAGAAAAAAATAAACACTGGCGAGGAGCGACGGCTCTGCCATCTTCTCGTCAGGTCTGCTGGACTGGGCCCCGCGGGCGGCCTTTCACATCCGCGGGAAGCGATAGCGATTGGTTCGGTCTGGGTCCGACATGGCGGCCAACGCGACCACCAACCCCTCGCAGCTCTTGCCGCTCGGTGAGTTCTGTCGCCGCTCTGCCGTGCCCTTGGCCTGCGGGCTGAGGCTAGTGCGGGGAGGGCCCCTCTCGTGGTCAGCGGGCGGGAGGGGAAGGAAAGGCCGTTTGCAGGCACCTCTGGGTGGCCCGAGCGTGGTGCTTGGCGGGAAGCTCGAAAGGAGCGAGCTGCGGCGGGCGCCTCCCAGCCAGGGAGCGATTCCCCCCCCGGCGCCGGCGTGTCGTATCTGGAGGTGGCGGCCGGATGGCGCAGGGCGGCTGGCGTAGAGGGGCGTGACTGCGGTTCTGGCCGTGGTTCCTGGCGTTATGGCAAAGGAAACGGTCTCAAGTGCTGGGGGCTGAGGGGCGGAGGACACGGCCGAAGCTGGGTGTGCTTCCAGGCTTCTCAGTTCCGCGTCTACCGGAACCCGTGTGGCCTCCTTGCTGAGGAGCGGCTCCCGGCGGTCCCTGCGCAATCTCTGCCGTGATAGGGAAGAGGCGCCGGGATGTGACGCTTTCCACAGCGGGCAGGCACCGGGCAGGTGGCTCTGGGCCGTGGTTTGGGTGCAGAGCAAAGGCGGCTGCGGACCACTCGGCGGTCGCAGGGGAATGAACTGCACAGCAGCGACAGTGAGGTGTTCTCAGAGAAGGGAAGGTGTTCCTCTGTTGCCTCAGAAACTTGGTTATGCACTAGCGGCACTAAAGTGTGCAAGGAGAGTTTGTTTACTCTTCCCTTCCCCCGCCCCGTTTAGTGGGTTTTACCAATGTCTGTGGTAATTACTGCTTCACCAGGGTTTATTCTGTGAAACAATCTCATGTACTTTTCATTGTTTTCGTTTTTCTTTACAGAGCTCGTGGACAAATGCATAGGGTCACGCATACATATTGTGATGAAGAGTGATAAAGAAATTGTTGGAACCCTTCTAGGATTTGATGATTTTGTCAGTATCTTTTGATGGAAATTTTTAAGGCCATCCCCTTCATCTCACTTCATTTTTTGAGAGATTTCAGTTCACTTTTTTATATGGATTTGTATTATTGATAATTACACTTTTATTTTACAGAGAAAAGCATGTGTATAAAATGAAAATAATGTGAAATATGTTGATTTTTAAATTCTGGGCCTTTATTTTCCTTGAGTCTGAATTGTCAGATATGGTGTTAGAAGATGTTACAGAATTGTAAGTATTATTTCTGCCTCTTGATGCTATTTAATGTTTGATTTCTTAAGGAAAAATACTGTGTTAGATCTGTAAGGAAAGTGCTTTTATACTTTTGGAATACCTGCCTGCTGAATGGTTTATACTTTGGACTCAAACTACAGAGGGTGATTCAGGACATGTTATGGAGTAGCTCTTGCATGATTCATACTTGTAATCAGGTTCCTCATTTGTAGCTTTAATGTTGCATGGGTTGTGTGTTGAACTCTCCTGTAGCTTGTTTGCTTTTATATTTATTTAAGGTGTAGGCAAAGATTTTAAAAGGTGACAGACTTAAGAAGTATTTATTAATTTGTCATGCCATGGTGCTATTTGGGTATAGGTGGATTTCAAAACATTGCCAAGATTCAGAAGCTGAATCTCTTCATGTACTGAGCAGAAATGTGCAATGGATTTTCTCAGTTGCTAATTAGTTTTCCTTACTCAGGTGATGAATTTGTCAAGATTATGCTGCAGTGTGGCTAATTTTTTTGTTAGTTCCAACAACTGTCATCTAAATGCAAATATTTATGTGAGTTCTGTAAACAAAACTGGAATTATACCAATGGACTTCTGGGGTGCATTAAGAAGAGTGTTCTCCTCCTCTTCTGCCCCAGCAAGTCCACATCTGGAATACCGGAGTCAATACTGGGCTCCCCAGTTCAAAAGAGACAGGGAACTACTGGGGAGAGACTGCAAAGATGGTGAGGGGCCTGGAGCATCTCTTTGAGGAGGAAAGGCTGAGAGACCTGGGGCTGTTTAGCATGAAGAGCAGCCTGAGAAGGGATCTTAATGCTCAGCAAGAACTAAAGGGTAGGGGGCAAGAGGCTGGGCACAAACTGGGCCACAGGAAATTCCAGCTAAACGTAGGAATGAACTTCTTTGCTGTGAGGGTGCTGGAGCCCTGGAGCAGGCTGCCCAGAAAGGTTGTGGAGCCGCCTCCTCTGGAGAGATTCCAAACCTACCTGGACATTGTGATCCTTGGCAACCTGCTATGGATTACCCTGCTTAACAGGGGGTTTGGATTAGATCTCCAGATCTAATCCTTCTACCCTTCCACCTTCTAGCGGTCTGTGATTCTGTGATCATTGTCCCTGTTTATATGTTCTTACTTATTTTTCCTAATGCTGCTTCAGTGAGATTACACCTGAGGGCAGAAGAATCACAAAGCTAGACCAGATCTTGCTAAATGGAAACAACATCACAATGGTAAGTTATCATGGTTAAAAGTAAAAGGAGTGGTTATCCTCTTCTTTCTTCCCTTATTCATGTTTTTAATTGTTTTTGTTTGTTTGTTTTCTATAGTTCAGTTTTTTACTTTCTTCACAGGAGAATGCTATGCCAACTGACTCCCTACTGCCTGTAGAGGGGTTCAGGCTATTAGTTTCTAGGCTCTGCTTAGCAATAGAAGTTGGAAAGAAGAAACCAGCTTCCAAGTATAGTAACAGTCTGGGGAAGAATCAGCAAGTGGAGAAATCCTTCATGAAAGGAAGCGTATTCTGTGTCATTTTAAGAATGAGTTGTAGTGTTTCTAGGCAGAATAATTTCCTTGAAGTGATTAAACAAAGTCAAAAATCAAAATACGCATTATGGAGGAACTCCTTTGTGTTTTGTTGCACATTCTTTATATGTTTGAGATTCTTTTGGGCTTGTGCTTCTCTGTCAATAACTGACTTCCTCTATTGGGAGAAGAATATTGGATTGAATCTAAAAAAATATTCTTGTGGTCTACTAAAAAGTCTCCATCTGCTAAAATATTGTAAGGCAAGAAGTGTCACATACGGATTTGTAAAACTCATCTATGGCACTAACACAAAATTACCTTATTCTTTTATAGCTGGTTCCTGGAGGAGAAGGACCTGAAGTATAGATTAATACAGTTGTCATCTATGAAGACACATGTAAAAAGTATGAAGAGAGCTTTTGGCGTGTGGATATGTTTTGGTTGTGGGTTGTTGGTTTTGTTTGCACACTCTTGCAGTTGACATTTGATAGAGGACAAGGAATTCCTCTTCAGGAAAGGTGCATTGTTAATGATACTGTTGACTTTGTTTGTTGAAGTCCTGACTGTCTTGTAAAGACTCTGATCTGTTCTAAATAAAAGACTTTCTTTTTTTTACTGTGTTCTGTTACCTAAGTGCTCAAGTTAGTTTTATAGCTGATTAATTGAATGGGGAAAAAATAGTTACATTTCAGTTGCTGTCATTCTGCAGTTTTTCTACATCTGTTGTATTTATTCATGTCTTGTGTCTATATAAAACACAAGTAATGAACTGAGAGATTGCTGTTCTTTGGAGTACAGGCAGATGCTGAGCTGGATCATTTACTTAAATACTGCTTCAGACTGTGTCACCAGAAACCATGTGGTAGTGCTGTAGAATTCTGAAAACTCTTCAAAGTGGAGCAGTCCTGATGCTCGTCAGCCTTTGGTTCTGCTGTCCTTGAGGTTCTTTTCTCTTGGACTTCTTTTGCTTGGTAGATGCATATTCTCATAGTAAAGGCACTGTAATGGTATTTAGCAAGTGAGAACAGAGAAGACCAGACCTACTTCATGTTCAAAGGCTTAAAAAACAACCAAACAAAAAAAATGCTGGTGTTAAAGCTTCTCATTCATGTCAGTGGTGACTCCATTTTCACCACTGAGTGTTGCTGTGTGTAGTTAATTAAATCTGGAGCTGCTCATGCCTGCTTGTGGAGTTTGGAGTACTCCTTTCAGAGTGAATGTTGTTCGACTGCATCTGTTCTCCTGTGGTATAACAACTTGACAGATATGGGAGGCAGTGGCTACATAGGAGAATTTCTGTAAAGAATCGCTGTTTTTGTTTTGTCACGATGGACAGAAAAATAACTGATTCTGTATCATGCCCACTGCAGCTTGTGCTTCCAATGGTGGTCTCTGATGGTCTCCCTCAGTCTGCAATGGTGTCCAAAGCACCCTGCTGATTATTGCCAAAGTTTGTTTGACATCCCTGGCCTCACCTCCAATCCTCAATAACACAAGCAGCAGTGCAGGAAGTCCAACAGGCTCCAGTGGGCTCCAGTGTTCTCTCGTGCTCTCCTCTCAGCTCTTTCAGTATCCAGTGGTCTCTGGCAGGCTCCATGGAACTTCAGGGCTCAGGGCAGAGGAGATACCACTCCTCTGGGGCTGGGGATTCAGACAGCATGCCATGTGTCAGTGTATGACCTTCCAGTTCCAATGCTAACCCTGGCAGGAATCAGGAAGTTACGGTGTGTGTACTCCATGCAGCCCCCAACCTCCCTGACTCAAAGATTACTGTGACACCTGATTGTGGCGCAGGCCGGAATTTCTGAGGTAATAACAGGCTTGGAAAAATGACAAATTATCTCTGGAATCCACTCCACATACAATTCAGCAGTCTGTCCAGTCTGAAAAACGGATGGGAGATGGCATCTAACAATTGATTATTGGTACTTGAATGCTGCTGTAGCCTCGCTAACAGCTTCTGTACTAAACACTGCAAACTGAACAGCTACTTTGCAAGCATCTCCCAGGGATGGTAGCACAAGATGTTGAAGTTCTGGTCTTTATGGGCCCCCTAGAGGAAAAGGATAAAGAGAAGAATCAGCTTTTACATGGGAGGGAATACAACACCCCTTTAACAGACTTCACAAATGTACAAACATGCACCCACAATTACTCATTGATGATGCAGAGATGTGGTGCTGAGGGGCATGGCTGACTCGGTAGATAATGGTTGGATTCCATGGTCTTAAAGGTCTCTTCTGACCAACCTCAATGATTCCACTCATGCTGTGGTTACTGAACTTCTACAAACAGTCTCACTCCCTCAAGATGTGAAACTGTACCGATATATTATAGGTGATATTCTGATCGGAGGAACTTACCCTGAGATAGTGGGGAAAGCAACAGCAGCAATTCTATATAAAGCAGAATCTGATATCCTGCCCCAGAAAAGTTGAGGACCAAGTAAAGATGGGCTGATGGTTTCTGCTGCAAAAGGGCCCCTTCGCTTTGAAGATGAAAATTCGTTGAGCTATGGAGGCAGGGACTCACAGCTGTCTTGGACTCATGTCTCCATCCCGGAGGCGCAGAGAGGTGTGCTCTCGGGGACGCTTTTCCTCCTCACTCCAGCGGTGCTGTGGGAGGAGGCCAGCCGGGCCCCGCCTCGGTCCGCCCGCCTCCTTACCGCGGCAGAGCGGGGTCCGTGGCACACCCCGGCCTGGGGGCAGGACACCGCTTCTTCAGCGACCCGCTTCTGTTGCCAGTCGGTGCGGCGGGTGGCAGGCGCCGCCATGCGCTTTCGGGCTAAGATCGTGGATCTCGCCTGCCTCAACCACTTCAGCCGTGAGTGTGCCAGGGCGGAGGAGGGCGGGCCGGGCCGCAGAACGGCTGGGCCTACAGCGAGCGGCCGGGGCCGCCTGTCCCGGGGAAGGGAAAGCGGAGGGGCTGTGCGCGCTGGCGGCACCGCGCCGTGGCGGGCATCGTGAGGCCCAGGCCGCGGGCCTAGAGGCTGTTTCCGGGGGGAGGCAGCGCCAGGCGCTTCCCTTCAGGCAGAGGTGTCTGGAAGCTCCTGCAGCAGCACCAGTTGCCTGTTTGGCAGACGGAACGTTTCTCCCCTGCCCCTCTGTTTCGAAGCGTGCGAAGTGGTTACCTCCGTAACCTCCCCCTCCCTCTGCCAGGTGTAATTAACACAATCGCCAAGTTAGCCAAGACCTGCACTCTGCGCCTCACTGTCAGCAAGCTGTATTTCATCCTCTCCGATAAAGTAGCAAATGGAGGTGTCAGTATGTGGTGTGAGCTGTGCCAGGTAAGCCCCGGGAGGGTCCATAACACATGCGTCGCTGGAAAGCAGAGCACGAAGTTGGGTCTGGTGTGCGAGGCATTGCTCGTACACCACACGGGGCAGGGCTCTCAAGGCCTGGCTGGGCACCGAAGGCACTCTTCCTTGGCAGGGTTGCCTTTTGGTTGCACAGGCCAGCTGTCTGGCTAGACATCCTCTTTTCCTTGGTTGTCACCTCAGCATAAAGCTTTCGTGTGGGCCTACCCGAATCTGGAGACAGGAAAGCATTAATTCATTCATCAGACCCCTTGTTTTGAGGACTGATAAATGCTAAGGGAAGATCTCAAATTAATAGGTTTAATCTGAAGCAATGGGTCTTCGTTCTTCCACAGCCTGGCTTGATTCCTGCAGATGATGCCAGGTAGAGGAAACCTCCCAATTGTAAACATTCAGTTCTAGGCTTGAGGTCAGATAGGTAAAACTTGTCCTTCTTTTTTGTTGGTTTATTTGTCAGTTGTTGTTGTTATTATTACTTGTTTTATTTTATTTCCCAACTTTCAAAAAATTGCAGGGGAATTTCTTCGACGAATATCAGATGGAAGGAGCAGCTACAGAGCACAATGAAATCTATTTAGAGTTGGTGCCTGAAAACCTTTCAAGAGCGTTAAAAACTGCCCAGAGTGCTAAGGCAGTGAAGATGAAGTTGACGAACAAACACTACCCCTGTCTCAGAGTTGCTGTGGAGCTAGTAAGTGCAGCCATGCTTTTATCTCCAGTATTAAGGAAAAGCTCTTACAAATTGAGTGCCTTTCCTAAGATCAAATAGAAATTGTTGTAGTCTTTGATGTAAGAGAAATCATGCCATTTCTCCATTTCATCAGCCTTTCCTGCCACTGTGGCACATAGAATGAGTTTTGTATTTTCCAAAAAAGCAAGGACAAGATGGTGGAAGAATGAAAGCTATTGAAATTATTGAAACAACCTTTTCTAATACCTTCTTGTTTTTTTCCTGGTTTACTTCTGATTGTCCTGCCATTCCATTTCAAAATGCTGTCTTCCAATTATTTTTTTTTGGTTGTTGTTAACAGCACTCATTCACCTCTTCAGCTCTAAGGGTAGCTGAGAGATACTAGTGACTAATAGCTCACAACTTCTTCCTTAATTCAACAGAGAGGTCCCCTTAGTAGTGGACTGATAGGAACCTATGGAAAACTAGGACTGAGTGTCTGGGGCACTCAAATTACAGTATTTCTCAGAGTAGGTCTGAAAAATTTGAACTTGGAATTCAAGATCTGTTTTTAACTGCACGAGCATCTTCTCTCTCCCTCAAGCCATCCTTATCGAGCAGCAGTAGGATTGTGACACATGACATTCCTGTGGGGGTTATTCCCAGAAGACTATGGAACGACTTCAGAGAGCCCAGTGTGCCAGACTTTGATGTAAGCCACTGTTTTATATTCCTTAAGGAAAGGGGAGGTTGCAAGTGGAATGCTATTGCTGCAGAGTATACTGCCAGAGAGGAGGAGAAAAGAAAGTGGGAAGGCTGGAGGCTAGAGGTTTGAAAAGAGTTAGGACATGGTTTCTATCTTGGCAACAGAGCAGAACCTCTAAAACATGGTGGGTGGTTACTCATTTTTGTGGTGCTACCTGGGGTGGAGGAAAGGAGGAGTAAAGGAGTTGCATGGCTTTAGGTAGGAGCACCTCCAAACCACATAGGTTTAGACAGTTTTAGCTGTTTAGGTACAAAGTGGTCCAACTAATCTGTTCTTTCTGAAATTTCATGGCCTGCCTGGCAGAGTTAGATAAATATTTTTATATATCCTCTCTATGTCTTTTTTGACTTTTAGAAGAGATGCAAGGAAAAGTCTTTGCTCCTTTTTGAGATTGTAGATGTGTGCTCCCTCTGTAGCTAAGAGTGTTTCAATTCTGAAGACATCCGACTCAGGAGAGGCGTGATGTATTTTGTTCTGTTAGTTCAGATTTACACTGAGGCAGTCCAGAAATGGTGACAGTACCATGGGAATCATGTTCTTTCATTTTTGGCCATAGTAACTATTAACTCCTCAGCAATACAGATGTTAGTTATTGTGAGAATCTGACCTCCAAAATCCCATCTCTATTTTGAACACAGATTTGGAATAGTGTGTCTGAAGTAATTGCTGGAGTGAGGGATTGTTGGTATAGTGGGAAAGAGTTCCTCTGTTCCTGAGTCATTTGCTGATTTCAGTTAAATATTTTGCCTTTTGCTCTCTGTGGGTGATAGAGAACAAAACAAGACAGAATCGAAGAGAGGAATAAACGCACCACATCCCAGCCACACTTGAAATGTTTGTGTGAATGCAGTTTTTATGTCTTTTTAGGTCAGTATTTACCTACCAGTGCTGAAAACAATGAAGAGTGTTGTGGAGAGAATGAAGAATCTCAGCAATTCCATTGTAAGTTAAGACACTTCAGGTGTGTGTCCTGTGGACGTTTTATCTCAGGTATAGCATGTTTCTCTGTTGTCCAAACTGGTGCCTCTGTGTTAAATCTAGTTTTGGTGTGTGTCAAACATTGACCAAAAGGCACCTGAAGACTGTATGAGGGTTGGAGAGAGTGATACCATTTGTTTTAGGATTTACTACTGAAGAGCTTGTCCTGGGATTCCCAGAAAGTGGTGTCCTTTGTACTGAACCCTTGGAAGAACGTAGCATTGTGTTGCTACAAGCCACTCTTTATAGCTGGTAAGAAACTGTAGCCCTTCAGGGAGCTAGCTGGAGACTTACCAGGTGATTTTTATTAAGGAAATGCTTTTTAAGTGAGTTGTGTGTCTTTGTGAACGAACCTCAGGTAAACTTGAGACAAGATTTAAAGGAAATACTGCTAATAGCTTCTAGGTGTCAGCCTGTGCTTTAGACTCCGACATGGTGGGTTTCCAGCCCACCCTGGATTTCTGGAATGCTGGTGGGCCTTCCCTTGAAAGAAGCCCTCTGCGGTTTGCCAGAAAAGTGGTTTGCTTGTTTGTTTGATTGGTTGTAGTTTTAGATTTTTGTTGCTCACAGTCATCAGAATTGCCTGACGTGAAAGTAAGTAAGCTTAAAGTTTAGGAACGGTTTAGTTTTGGGGCTGTTCATACTGATTTTGATAAATGGAAAGTTTTCTGTAAACTGTGAATCCTGAAACTGGGACAGTCTCAGTCTTCCAAGTCTTGGAATTCCGAGTTGAGAGATTACCCTGGCAATTTTGCAAGTGACAGTCATTGCGCAAGTACAGGAGTGAGCACTCTAAACTCTTCTCCTTTGCCAGTCTTTTGGAGGGGTTATTTTTTTCCTCTCTCTTTCCTTCCCCCATGCCCTCCATGTTTCTTTCCAGTGCTGGGGATCTCTTCTCACACAGGACAGCTGTATGCTGGAATTGAGCTTTGGTGTCCGGTAGCACTCAGAAGAGGTAGCATATCAGCACTGGGCATATCCACCTTCCTTGCCTCCTGCTCCAAAGCAGGAAAATAAATGCATCTCTGTGAAATAGCTTTGGTAGCTCTTAAGGAAGCTATATGCATCCTGTACATGCTATTATTAAAGAACAAAAACATCGAGTGTCACAAATGTGCTAGATGCATCCTGGTGAAGATCATTACTACAAGAAGGGCTTAAAAACTCTTTCTAACAGCACTTGGCCAATGCATGGGAACATTCATCTGTGGGTATCTCCCATTCCATAGAAGATTCTGGTTGTGATTTCAGCCTCTTTTAAAATGATTGAGAATTCTTCTAATCACAGAAATAAAGTACTTAGATGTGCTCCATTGTGCTTGGGATTTATGTAAGATCATAGATGAGCCTTCTTCTGGTTGGACACTTTGTCAAGATGGAATTTGAAAACTTTCAGCACTATTCTAGGAGTTAAAAATCCTGCTTGCACTGGTGCAGCTGTTTTTTTTTTTTTAAGTCTTGGAAAGCAGCACTGCAACTGCATGTCAATTCTTGGCACATCCCATTTACTGTGTATGTCGTATGGACTCTGTAGGTGCCATTGTTGAAGAGCTGTGTGGAAATGCAGGAAACCTTGTATTGTCCAGCTTCAGTCTCTTACTTCTCAGCATGAGTTTCCCAATGCCAGTACTCATTCTAAAAGTACTGAAGAACAAATTATCTTCTTTTTGTAATTTCAGGGAGGTTGGTTTAGGATAATTCACACAGGAATGATGAGAAATGTATTTTATGGCTGAACATTCAAATGCTCAAACCATGTTAAAAAAAGTACAGTTGAGCTCTGAAGGCAATGCAGTGCTTCTGGAACCTTGTATTTGAGCAAAGCTGCACTGTAATTCTGCAGTGCAAAAGTGGCCTGCCTGAAATTCTGATTGTATTGCAGGTGATTGAGGCAAACTTGAGTGGAGAAATGAATTTGAAAATAGAAACTGATTTAGTGTCTGTAACAACACATTTTAAAGACTTGGGAAATCCTCCCTGGGGTAAGTTTCCCCTTTTTTCTTGCCTCTGTCTGATCTCATTACTTAAGTGTGGTGCTGGTAACAGTATTCACCTTCTGTTAGTCCTTATGAAATAGTGTTATGTACTTTGAAGTCTTCACATGGAACCTTAAAAAGAAAAGTGGTTAATGCCTGTTCCTTGCTTGTGGAGGAAATCTTTTCCAATATCCTTGGCAGCTTTGTAGGAAAAGTGGGCTTTCTCTTCCTTGCACTGCTGTTCTGAAAAATGTTTTGACTTCAGTGATGATCAGGTGTGTCCTTATAGGTGTTGAAATTCCTTCTGATTGATGTTTTGATGAAGCC
The DNA here is from genome assembly GCF_027791375.1 of Indicator indicator. NCBI lineage: Eukaryota > Metazoa > Chordata > Aves > Piciformes > Indicatoridae > Indicator > Indicator indicator. Next base: position 9,015,100 of record NC_072020.1, read on the forward strand.
TTGTGTTCTTGTGCTTTTAGCATCAGAGGATGGGTGTCCAAGTTCTGCTCCAGACAGAGATTTGGAAAGTATGGCTGAGGCACGCATAGATATCAGGAAGCTGCAGCAGCTGCTTGCTGGACAGCAGGTCAACCCCACAAAAGCACTGTGCAGTAAGTTCAACAGTTCTGCTTGCAAATGCCTGCTCAGGAGGTGTTTGCCATACTTGTAGTCTCAGTAGAACTAGCGAATCTTGTCCTTTGCCTGTTTGAAATTTGACTGGTTTTACTGTACATGAAGACTTGTTAATAGTTCTATTTTTAAGCAGTAAACTTCAGGCTTTAGATGTTTGGGGGAGAAATCTTTGAAACCAAGTTAAGCTAGGCCATATCAAGCTGAATACTCAGGCTGGCTACTCAGGAGTGTCTTCCTGTTGTCTTTTGAAGACTGAGGTATTACTTTTTTCAAACTCTGAAAGCACAGCCCTAGTTTCTAGCAGAGAACCTGGGATTTACTGATCTTTTTGTTTTGTTGTTTTTTTCTCTTCTTACATTCACCCCTAAATCAATTCTAATACCAAAACGATTTTGATGCAGCTTGTATTTCCAGGCATAGAAATATGTTCTTTGCAACAGGAGTCTGTGCTGGGTTTTATATTGTGTTAACTGTCTATATATGTACTTTTTGGTATCAGCTTTCATTAGACTCTTCAGAGTGCTTCTTAAACCCTCAAGGACTTAAAGATTGCATTATTAGTATCAAAGATTACATTATTACTATGACTAGCCGTCTTTCTGACAGACGTGGTAGAATCATATGGTGGCATTCCATAGGAGATGTAATTTTAAAGTATTTTTTCATGGTTTAAACTGAATTAGTGGTGTGGGGTTTTTTTTCTCTTTACAGATATTGTAAGTAAAAGAATCGTCCACTTCATCTTGCTCCATGAGGATGTTTCACTTCAGTATTTTATTCCAGCACTTGCCTGAATGTTTTGGAGTCCGGGTCACTTTCTAACCAGAGGCCTTTTCCATGATGCCTGGAAACTCTTGAGTTGCTGGATGTGATATGCTGTTAGATGCAGCCATCAGATGGACAGCACATCTGTACTTACAAAATCATTCAGAAGATCTCATCTAGAAGTCCATTTCTGTGAAGAGTTACACACTGTGAAGTAGGCAGTGCTGGCAATCTGACATCTATAAGCGTGACAGGGGACAAAGCTGAGATTTTTATGTACTTTTGGGATGCTTTGAGCTACAGGGAAGCAATGTAATAATATATTTTTCGTTGACAAGAAAGGTAGAATTGATGCCTGGAGCTTTTGCTGGGTGTACTCAGCTCCAAGGTAGGGGATCTTTGAGCAACCTTTCATACCTCCACAGGAAGGAAAGCCTTCTGGAGGGCTAATAGATTGGTATTTTCCTGGACAGGTAATCAAAGACTTTCTGAAGTGGTACTAGATTGACTTCTGTTCCAGCAGTGTTATATGTGGTCTGGATGCTGCTGCATCAGCAGAAATGTGTCTGAGGCAGAGAAGCTTCCTGTGGCTGCCAGCATGGTACAGGGTTGAACAAATGTCAAGGAGCACCAACAGTTCAGTGGCATCTGTTTGTAGCTGTTTTGTTTGATCTCACTTGCTCCAACATACTTCAGTATCTGCTTGAGCTTGTGTGCTTAGCTCTTGGCCTGAGAGGAGGAGATAAAGAGTCTGAATTACCTCGTTCATGGGGAGAGTGAAGGTCTCAATGTACAGAATGAGTATCGTGTGAGGATGTGTGAACACAGCAGCTGGTGTGACATAAAGGGCAAGTTTTCTGTGGATCACATTTTTCTCTGGATGGATGGAAAGCATTGTACAACCTGGGTCATCATGGCATCACACATGGAGAGACTGCAGCTAGGCTTGACCAGCCAAGACCATGACTTAAGTCTCACTGACAGGAGTAGTGCCTCTGATTTTACTTCTGGTTATGTTCTGAGGTGTTTTCCTCCTTATTCCACCTGCGATTGTACTTTTATTCAGCAGTGTTTTCATAGCCTTTGGTGTTTCACAGGGTTTTGAATATCTTGTGAAACTTATTTTAGAAATACTAAATCTTTGCTGCCAAATGGGTCCAGGAGTTTCTGCTTGATTATTGTCTAACTCTTGTTGTTGCAAGAAGTGTTGGGTTTGGGGGTTTCATTTTTGTTTCTGGTTTTGTTTTTCAAGGGACACTGAGCTTAATGGAGCAATTAATCTTTCTGCTCTTGCAGGTGCAAGTGGTCAAGAGAAGGCTCAAGCAGTGGCCTGAAAATGTGCTTCTGTGCCTTCTTCCACCCTTTCTATCAGACTAAACAGCAAGCATCCCGTTAGTTTTGACAGGCAACTGCATTTACCCACGAAGGCTGTGTGAGGTGGAAAAAGCTGTACAGCAGGTTACAGCAATTGCAGGGTAAGAGGTGTGTGGTAAATATTCCTGGGGTTTCTCCTGAGGAGAAGGGAATAACTGCAGAGTGTGGTACAGAGCATACACTATGAATGCAGGCTTTGAAATCTTTGGATTTTGTTTTAAAAATGCATTCTGCATAACCCGATAGAAATGGCTTCTGATGGGGTAGCAGAAGAGCTAGGAATAATGGCCTCTTGGCTATGGGGGCTCTATGACTGCTGTTTTAAAAAGAAGTTACAATTGCAAGAGAATGTGCTGGTGGTCTTTTTATTTATTTATTTTGTAAATATTAAATAAAAGCGGGTGCAATGGTGGCATGGGTCAGGAGTGTGCAGTGAGATCTGAGTTTCATATTCTGGAAGGGAGGAGGTGGGGTGGAGTAAGAGTGGTGAAGTCTTTCTAGTTTCAGTGCTTTCTTGTCCTCACCTAAATACAGCAAAAGGATACAGCTCAGCCCTGTTGTCCAGTTGATGTGTTCATGCTGATCAGAGGGAAACCAGCTGCCATCTGTGAATGCAATTGTCAGAGCCCAGAGGACACTACTGGGCCTTAATGACCCTAATCATTCTTACCAGGGACTGACCCCTACCCACCTCCTCTCCATGGGTCATAGAATGGCTTGAGGTGGAAGGGACCTTAAAGATCATATAGTTCCAACTGCCCTGCCATGGGCAGGGACATCTCCCACTAGACCAGGTTGCTCAAAGCCACATCTAGCCTGGTCATAAATGCTTCCAGGGATGAGGCGTCCACAACCCCTCTGGGCAACCCTTTCCAGTGTCTCATCACCCTCATAGTAAAGAACGTCTTACTAATGTCCAGTCTAAATCTACCCTCTCTATTTTAAAACCATCAGCCCTTGTCCTGTCACCACAGGTCCTTATAAAAACCCTTCCCCCAAGCTTTCTTGTAGGCCCTATTCAGGTACTGGAAAGCATCTGTAAGGTCTCCCTAGATCCCTCTCTTCTCCAAGCTGAACAGCCCAAACTCTCTCATCCTCAGGGAGGTGCTCCAGCCCCCTGATCATCTTTGTGGCCCTTGTCAGGACCGTCTGCAACAGATCCATGTCCTTGTGTTGGGGGTGTTGCAAGGAACCAAAAACCAGACAAATACGGATTTATTGTAATTGCTTTGCATTTCTTCTGTCATAATGAATTCCAGGTTTGGATGTCATTTGGGAATATCCTGCTGCACAAGTAGTTAAGCTGTCTTGACAAAGCTGAACCAAAATGTGCCTTCACTCACTCAGGACAATTCTTCCCATGGATACCCAAACTATAGACACTCACCAAAGAGGGGATGAGGACTCCTTAGAGGAGGTCCCAGTATAAGGGAAGAGGACTGCCAGGCCACTTGCTGCATGGAGACCAACTTTCCAGTGCCTCCATAGGGGATTCCATTGATACCCTGTCGAGGGTGCATTATGGTCAATTTCTAATTAGTGGGAGGGCTGAGTCCTTCAAGTGACACATAAAAGCAAGGTTGGCATGTCTAGGCCCAGAGGCACTAGTTCATGTCTGCAAGGGGTTGAGCTGGTCTTTGTCTGGTGTCTGTCAGGTTTTCATGTTTGTCAGGGCCGTTGTACTTGCCACAAGGGTCTCCAGAGCTGGACACTGCTCCAGGTGGTGATCTCACAAGAGCAGAGGGGCAGAATTCCCTCCACTCACTTGCTGGCTATGCTTTTGTGGCAGCCCAGGACACGGTTGCCTTCTGGGCTGCCAGCACACATAGCTGGCATGTATCAAGTGCCTCATCAATCAGCACACCCAAGCGCTTCCCTGCAAGTGCTGCTCTTAATCTCCTCCTCACCCAGCCTGGATTTGTGCTTGGGATTGCCCCAACCCCTTGCACTTGGCACTACTGAACTTCATGGGGTTGGCATGGGCCCACTGTCAAGGTCCCTGTCTGGATTTCTTCCCAGCGGAATCACAGAATCAACTATGTTGGAAAAGACCTGAGATATCATCAAGTCCAACCTATTACCTAACACCTTCCAATCAGCTAAACCATCCAGTCCTTTTTTAAACACTTCCAGGGATGGTGACTCCACTACGTCCCCGGGCAGCCCATTTCAATGGCCAATCACTTTCTGTGAAGAATTTCCTAGCGTCCAGCCTAAACTTGCCCTGGTGCAGCTTGAGACTGTGTCCTCTCGTTCTGTTACTGGTTGCCTGGCTACAACCTCCCTTCAGGTAGTTGTAGACAGCAATGAGGTCTCCCCTGAGCCTCCTCTTCTCCAGGCTAAACACCCCCAGCTCCCTCAGCCACTCCTCATAGGGCTTGTGCTCCAGACCCCTCAACTACCCGTGTTGTCTTTCTCTGGACACTTTCTTCCGGAGAGGCAGCGGCGACGGGACCGGCTCCGGCACCGAAACCAGCGGCGATTAAATTAACTTGGCTTTTCTTTCCAGGCGAACGCGACGTTTCCCGGACGCGGAGGCGCCGGGAGAAGGGGAGCAAAGGCAGCGCGGTCGGCTCCCTCTCGCGCGGCTGGGGGCGTGCCGTGGTTACCGCGCGAGATACGCACGCGGGCGAGGCACCACGAGACTGTCCTCCCGGAGCGGCAGCGGCACCGGGACCGGCTCGCTGCCTCATCCCATCCCAGCCAGCAGCGCGCCGGGAGGGGAGAGAAAAAGAGGAGAGGAAAAAACAAAGAAAGTGCTAGAGTCAGTGAGCAGGGCGAGCGGGAAGCAGCAAACGGTGGTCGGCTCCTTCCCGAGCAGAGATAAGATCATGGCCACAACACGGCCAAGAGCCACAGAGCGAAGGACTGTGGGAACTCAGACCGAGCTCCCGCGCGAACACGCAGCTGTGCAGGTCACTTGCTGCGGAGAGTGTCTGAGTCTGGCGCTTGAACACCGCTTGTGTCAATTAAACGTCCTGTCCAGGCAGATGGTTGAACTGAGGTAGAGAGATTGAGAACGATCAGAGAGTATGAGAGTGACATAGACTGGTGAAGCCACAGTCTGAGGCCAAAGCAGCAGGAAGAGGCTCTACGAGTAGTGGAGGACCCCCTCTCTTCCTGTCACCAGACAGAAGGAGGGGACATAAGGGGCAAGGGGGAATGGAAATAGGTTCCTCCTCGGAGAGGCAAGCGAGAACCTCCTCAGCCCCCCTCACCTACCCAGTTGCCATTGTACAATAGGTATGGGGCTTTGGGACTTGACAGCCAGGAGAATGAAGATGGAGATAAGAACAGGTACAGTGCTCTGCAAGGGGAACTGGACAACGGTGAGGATGATGGTTCTTCCTGCTTAGAGGTGTCACCAAAGTCTAGTCGAACTGCCCCCTGCATTAAAACCTTCTTGGGTCTTACTAGATAAAACTTCTGCAGGTATTAGCTCAACTTACTACTGAAGCAAAAATTATCTCTGCCTTCAAGAAGCAATCTTGTTTGAGTCTGTGAACTGGTATAGAGACCTGTCATCTTTTGATTTCCTTGCTTTCTTTTGGTTACACACTGCTACATCAGTGATCCTTGTGTTTATGCTGCTTTAGAAAAATATTTTGCATATATGCTTGCTTTTCTTTCTTTCTTTCTTTCTTTCTTTCTTTCTTTCTTTCTTTCTTTCTTTCTTTCTTTCTTTCTTTCTTTCTTTCTTTCTTTCTCTTTCTTTTTCTTTCTGTCTCTTTTTATTTTCTCTTTCTCTTTCTTTCTTTCTTTCTTTCTTTCTTTCTTTCTTTCTTTCTTTCTTTCTTTCTTTCTTTTTCTTTCTGTCTCTTTTTATTTTCTCTTTCTCTTTCTTTCTTTCTTTCTTTCTTTCTTTCTTTCTTTCTTTCTTTCTTTCTTTCTTTCTTTCTTTCTTTCTTTCTTTCTTTCTTTCTTTCTTTCTCTCTTTTCTCTCTTTCTTTTTCTTTTTCTCTCTTTCTTTCTCGCTTTCTCTCTTTCTTTCTTCCTCTCTTTCATCTTTTTAGTGCCACAGCAATCCAAAAGGAGGGAAATTTTGATGAGACAAGCAAGAGAGGGTGCTAGAGAGCTGTAAAACGTGTGGCTGCTCTGCTAAGAAACACAAAGCTGGGAAAGAGAAGTAGGCCTCAGTTATGACACTTGTGAGCGCCTGCAGATTTCTTGTAGTCTTTCACAAAGGACATTTCTCAAATGGGCAGGTTGCCAGAGGATAAATGTAAGACTGGAATGGTTCCAACTTCGTAAGCTATAGAGGAAATACTGTTCTAGAGTATCATGAATGACCTGAGTCAAATCATTTAGGCACAGACCCTGAGAGATGCTGAACTCCACTGAAAGCCCTGAACAGCTTACAGGGCTGGGCTCTGTGCTCTGTGCGTCATCTGTAAGGCAAGAATCTTTGTACTGTACAGCTGGGTGCAATATGTGGTAAATAAACGCTTGGAGGATTTCCAGTGCTTTTGGATCCTCTGATGGAGGCCTATATGTAATTTCCAGCCTTCACTGCATAGGTATTTACTCAGGGACATCTTTGTTCATGCACCTGTCTCGGTGAATAATCAGGGACAAATGGCAGGGACAGACTGATGGGATTGTCCTCCCCACTCCCTCAGAGGGACACCTTTTGGTAAAGTTTGTGACCTCAGGTACACCAAGTTCTTCCCAGGGAGATTGAGTGTGTGACTGCAATCACATTTTGGAGCTCTAGAGTTGGTCTGCAGCTCAGTGCATTTACCATTGGTGATATCGAAGAACCTGCACATGTTGCATGTGAATAAACCCAACTCTTGGTGCCCCTGCTGCTGCTGGGGAGTGTGGCCAGGCCTACAGCAGACAGGCTGCTCCTGTGGCTGGTGTCAGGCCAGTGGTTCCAACAATAAGTGGTGATCCTGTTAAGAGATCCAGCTGTCCTGAGCCCCTCCAACCTTTGAGGACTGGCTAGAATGCAAGGCGATTCATCTATCACCAAATTTATCCTCTAAATGCAACATAAATGTGCTTAGGTTTGCAAATAGCTGCTGTTAACAATAGTTTAACACAGCTGTTGAAAAACTGATCGCACCAGAGTTTGAAATTTTATTTGAGAAAGAGCTTTTTTTCAGGAAGCAAGGTCAGCTGGACCTTCAGCTCTTGCAAAGTGGCACTGTCCCTCAGATATGAGTAGGATGACATTGATTTACTTCCACTGAAGATCCAATTTTTTGATTGAGGATGGGAGAAAGTAAAGCCATGTTGGCTGGGAAGGCTAAACCCCATGCCAGTATGGTGAAGGGAACACTGCTGCATAGTCTACAGACCTCAGAGAGAAAAAGGTAACTGAAAAACCAAATTGTGTTTTAACAGTCCCTGGATAGATGAAATGGTCTGATCTCTTGAAAAGCTTTTGTAGTTTCTCAGATTTGTACCTGGTTAGTTGTGCTTTTGTAAACATCTTGGTAAAAAAAGGTCAAAAATATCTTTGCTGTGAGGGAAAGAATGTGAATGTTGTTTACCTGGACTTTAGTAAAGCTTTTGACACTGTCTCCCACAGTATCCTCCTGGAGAAACTGGCTGTTCATGGCTTGGATGGGTGGACAATTCACTGCTTTAAAAATGGCATGACTGGGCCCAAAGAGTGGTGGGAATGGAGTTAAATTCAGTTGATGGCCAGTCACTACTGGTGTCCCCAGTAGTGTTCAGTGGAGTGTTCAGTACTGGGGCCAGTTTTGTTTAACATCTTTATCAATGATCTGGAGGAGGAAATGGAGTGCATCCTTAGTAAGTTTGCAGGTGACACTAAGCTCAGAGGGACTGTTGATCTGCTTGAGGATAGGAAGACTCTGCAGAGGGATCTGGACAGGCTGGGTGAAAAGGCCAAGGGCAATTGTATGAGGTTCTACAAGGCCAAATGCCAGGTCCTGCACTTGAGTCACAACAACTCCACGAATGCTCCAGGCTTGATTCAGAGTGGCTGCCCAGCAGAGAAACACCTGTGGGTGCTGGTTGACAGTGGCTGCAGATGAGCCAGCAGTGTGCCCAGGCGGCCAAGAAGGCCAACAGCATCCTGACCTTCCTCAAGAATAGTGTGACCTGCAGGAGCAGGGAAGTGATTGTCTACCCCCACTCAGCACTGGTGAGGCCACACCTTTAGTACTGAGTTCAATGTTGGGGGCCCTCACTCCATAAAAGACATTGAGATGCTGCAGTGTGTCCAGAGCAGGACCACAAAGCTGTTGAAGGGTCTGGAGGACAGGTCTGGTGAGGAGTGACTGAGGGAAAAGGAAGTCTGGAGAAGAGGAGGCTGAGGGAGATCTCATTCCCTCAACAACTTCCTGAAAGGAGGTTGTAGCAAGGTGGGTGTTGGTCTCTTCCCCCTAGCACCAAGTATCAGGGACAAGTACCCAGTATCAAGGGCAAGACGAAATGGCCTCAAGTTGTACTAAGAGAGGCTTAGGTTGGATATTACAAGAAACTTCTTCACTGAAAGGGTTATCAAAACTTGGAATTCAAATGGCAGGACCAAATCTTTTCGCTCTTCAATGTCTGAGTAACAGACTAGCAGAAAGCTAAACTGATTATACTTTTTTTGTTTACCTTTTAAGTAGATCCTGTTTCTAGAGGGAAGTCTAATATATCTTAATTAATTTATTTTCATTGGAGAAATGCAACCTATTTATAAATGCTAAATTAATGTCAGAGGTGGAGGGGTGGAAGCTAGTAGGGGCTGGCTGGGATTTAAAAAACAACAGTTATCAAAGTAATGTCCAGCCCAATGGAAACACCTGAGACTGAATCCTGTTCCTGTAGATTTGTTCTGCTTTCCTTAGAATGTACATTCTGTGACCACCTGCTTCAAAACCTATATGACTGCTTCAATATGCTGATCATTTCCACATCTCAACAAACCCATTCTATTGGTATCATAAGGAAGTTACTGTTCAGTTGATTCATACCCAATATTTTAGGATGTCATAAACCAGCTTACTTTATAAAACCTAATTGCACACAAATTAATTGAACGTACAAAATGTTGTCCACATGATAAAGATCAGATTAGGGTTATTACATAGCCCTGAGAATAGGGGACTGGCTGATCAAAAGACTTTACAGATCAGCTTACTTCATCTTGAGTTTTAGGGTATTTTTGTTGCAGCATCAACAGCTACTAGTTCTTAGATGCACTAAGGTCTTCCCAGGCCAATAAAGCAATGTGTAAGTGCCTTAAAATCACAGTCACCTCTGCAGATACGTAGCCAAAGGCCTTTGTGTCATGCATGTTCTCTACTGTCAAGAGATCAAAGGGATGTCTCAGTAAATTCCAAAAGATAGCAGCTCGTGAGCTGTATAACTGTAGTGATTAATGGTTCACTGTAGCTTTAGAATTTTTTTTTTCCCTTTCCCTTAGTCTTTCCCACAGCAATTGCCTATCCACCACTAACAAAATTTTAAGGCTGATTTTGGAGTCCTCTCTGTCTTCATCAAAGATATCTGTCTCTTAGACAAATTATTGTTCTTCCTAAGGCCGCAGGTTCTTGGCGATGGAGAATTACAAACTCTTAATGAAGGAGCTCTGCTCTACTATACCTTTCACTGGGATAATGGAATTTTCCTGTCTTCATGTCTTCTGATGCTCTGTTTAAACTGCTGTAGGTCTCACATATTTAGTGAAAACTGACTGTAGCTTTCCTGTTCAAGAGGCAGCACAGAGATTGCACTCTGGTGGAGTTAGAGGCAGTCAAACATTTTTTTCAAATAGCAAAAAGTCCATTCTGAGAAAATTAAAACTTTTCTTTTTATACCTTCTTTTTTTTTTTTTTTTTAATAGAATGTTATTCTGTACATTTTAAGGGAAAATCTTAACCTTGTCCAGTGGGCTTCAAACATAAACAACCAATTTTGGTTACCATTTCTATGCAAAGCAAATGTCCTTTGTGTTTGCTACATGCAGCTGCCAGAGTAGTTGAGCTTCTATTCAAAGACCTTAGAAAGTCCTAGAAAGTCAGTTTCTGTTATTTCCATGATCTAACCTTTTAAATCAAAAGACACAAAGTTCATAACAGCTGCTGAACTATATCAGTAGAATTACTACAGTGTTTTACCATGTCTGATGCATCCACCCAAGAATGATTGCATTAGCAGTAATAATGAGTTGTAATCGATGTTTGAATGGCATTTTCATAATTTCTAAGCAATTCCAGAAATTTCTCTTAATGTAATTTCTGCAGCATAAATTGGAGGCAAACATAGGACTGGTTTGCCATTTACATCTGGTTTCTGTTACCAAGACACTGACACCATTTGCTCCCACTATCTGCATAGTAAAAAGTTGGATTTTTTTTTTTTTTCTTCTTCTTCTAAGATATTGCTTTCAGCATCTCAGGCTTGGAGTAGCAAAAATCACATCTTGCTCCCAGGTAAGTGTGGGAATGGAATTGTTCAAATTGTTCTGTGCAGCAGACATATGGGGGATACACTCTTAGAAACTCAGCATCTCATTTGAAATATTTGGTGTGCTGATATAAAGCCTGCTGTATTTTATGGGTGTCTCCCTGACTTTACTATCATGTATTGGATCCTCAGCCCATTATGAGATTTGCAAATAGACCCATAATCTGTGAAAATGTTAATGATTTGTCTGCCTTTTCATTTGCAACATCCTAATGGTGTTAAAATAACTTCTTAATGGATGCCCAGAGTTAAGAAAGACTAGAGAACTCTCAAACTATCCTAAATAATAGAGAAACAAGGGGAATACCTTACATTACTTGTCCCCACAATTATCTTTTCCAACTGTTTTATGCCTGAAGTGCAAGTGATACTGATGAAGATACCTTGAAGCTTTGTTGACCTATGGCAGTGATCCAGAGGACAAAGCTGTTGCTGCCCACCAGCTGTGGCCAGCAAAACGAGACCTCCAGATGCTAATGTTGGCTGCATCTTCAAAAGCTGGGTATGTGCTGGAGCTGATAGTGGGTCTGAAGTACACAAAGAGATGCAAAGATTATGGGCTTTTCTTGCAAGTGACTGTCAAACAATCTCAATAACCCCTGAAGACAGAGAACAAAGCCTCCAAGCTGGGGCCAGATTCAGAGAAAGCCACATCTAGTGCATGGATAGTCAAATAGATATGCTAAAAAATTCTAATTATCCTGTTAATACATTTTTGAAACAGAAATCCCATTCCTCTTGCAGCCAGTTTTCAGGGTCTGAAAGAGCAAAAAACAGATTTACTTTTGCCAGTTGATTACCAAGACTTTTTCCCCACCTCCATTTATTAAGGAGCCTTTCAGAAATACTTATTTTCTTTTTTGACAGTGTAATAATGTCTCCCCTTACAGATGTAAAGATATGAGACATGTGATACCCCTCCACACTTTGACACACTCTACCAATAGCATTGCCATTTGCATGACAAAGCTCTTTTTGGGGATCCTTGATGTTGTACACCAGTGACCATCTACACCCATGTACAGCTGTGCTGTCCCTTAGGCTATGACACTTAAAATACAGTCTTTGGAGACTGAAAATCTGCTTAGTCCTAGAAACAATGAGAGAAGGCAGACAAGATTTCCTCATGCAGAACAAGTGATGGTAGGGGGAAGCTTTCCCATCTATCTCAGTCTTGTAGATGAACCTCCATCCAGATTAGTAAATGGCATATGCCTCAGCTCTCTGCACAGAGTCAGTCCCCAGGGTGTTTACTGCTACCAGGGGTGATAAGTTTTGCTGCACTATATTCCTAAAGCAAGTGGAAATATATTTGAATGGCACAAGCTCTCCTTCAAAGTAGGTTTACAGAGGAAGAAGAGCTAAGAACTTAAAATATGAGGGTAGGCAGGAGGAGTGCTATCCACAGGCACAGAAATGGTTTTGTGGTCATCAGTGTCAGTTCAGTAGAGTGGAGACAGGTAGAAGAGGTTTAGGACACATTAGGAAAAAATGTCTTAATTTTTTGGGCAGCAAGATGTGTTTCTGTTCTGTCTGCACATGACAATAGCTGAAACACTGGAAAAGGCAGAAGTGCTATTGCAAAACACTGTGCTCTGAAGAACACTATAGCCTGTTGCAGACAGAAAGTGAAATTTTTTGCAGATAGTCTTCAGTCAGGTTTCTGACTTTAAAAATTTGATTTGACTGTTGTTCAAATAATATGTACAAAGCACAGCACTACCTCCCAGATGGAAATCTCTGTACTAATTTGGTTTAGTACAGGAAATTCTATGCTTCTTATTAAGGAGAAGATTAAGCTCCTTTATCACTGTCTTATTTGGATTAGGCATCTCCTCTTCCCAATATGCCCTTTCAGAAACATCATTATTATGGTCTGCTGTCACACCAGCTTAGGCTATAACAATCTCATATCCCAAAGCAATGTTAAACATTCTCTGGGACTGGTTGGGTGAATTCCAAGCAAAAATTAATGTGCCAGAGGAGCTGATGCTTTCAACATGTGACCTTTGGCTGATCTTGAATTGTACCAATAACCCAGCCTGGTGGTAATGATATGCTCTTCTAAATAAGAAGTAAAACAGAGCTTTTGATCTTAAGAGGTAATGAGGGAACCCATTACCTAGCTTGGACTTGACTTTTTGGCCTTTGTGTTGTCCAACACCCCAGCAGGGGCTTTGCACCTACCTTCAGCATTTTACCCACAGCCTGCAGTGCTAGGGGCTTTATATTTTAGCACATGTGCACACAAAGCAATTTCATAGAACTCAGTCTTTGTGCTGTAGAGCATCAATTAGCAATACAGTGCTCTGTTGTAACCAGATGAAACTGGGTAACAGATCAAAGAGCAGTCACGTAATAAAATGGGAACAAGCAGAATAATGGATTTTTAAAAGAAGTGTCACACTGAATTCTTCTTTAAATCATAAATTTAATTATTTATTGCTGAAGCTGACATAGGAAACTCCCTGTAACACAACACGTGAATTACAGTCAGTTGTATCAGACAGGCCTTTCCCCCTTTCAAAATACTTGCACTACTGCATCCACGGGACCTGTGCAGAGAATGTTCACACCTTGAGTAGCTGCAGTTGTTCATCTTGATTGCTTTCCTGCAACACATGAAAAGAGTGGTGACTGAAAAAACCAATTCACCACCCCTTGTTGCTTAATTTAATACCCCAGGCTATTCCTGCTCTTTTATTCTTTCATCAGCATGCAAGGCCCATAGCAATAGCAACTTCTCAGGCAGCAACAATCTTCTTCCACTGCTGTCTGGTTTCCACATCTGGTGAATAAATCCCAAGGACCCTTTAGTCTTGCCAGTGCTATAATTTTACATGACCTTTCATGCCATGATAGCATAATTATTTAAGCTATTACTTGTCTGTTACAATCCTGATGTAACAGGATGTCTGTACAATGCTGATGCCTGCCTTCCTGCCCTGATAACTAAATCCACCTTTCTATGGTTGCAAGGAAAACTATCTTTAAACTGTGATGTGTGTGCTCAGAAGTTCAGTTCAGTTTTGCCTTGTATCTGGAAATGCCCAATGAGCACAGAGGCATGTGAGTATGACACATTCTGAGATGCTGATGCACCTCCTGGAAGAGGTGGCTCAGAAGTGTGCTAGATCACAGTGCACCAAAGCCTTGTTTCCACATGAGGTATTCACCTGTGAAAGCTCTGACAGCTTTGACTACTTTGAGCATAGTTGGAAAGTATGTCTGGACTAAATGAATCCAAAAGATGGTGCCTTACAGTCAGATATATTTACAAGAGACAGTGGTAAAAGTATTTCTTTCTCTTCAGTGTTTGTTTGGTAACCATATCCATACACTACAGAGAAAATATGTTTTCTACCTACAAATTTCCCATTGGTGTATTTCTTGATATAACACTTCAAAGTCCCAGCTGTGACATTAGAAGACATGCTTGGTAGCTGCAGGGGTGACAAAGCATTGAAATAGGTTTATCTAGTGAAGATGTTAAACTGTCACCAGTTAAGGGTTTCAAGAACTGCTTAGAAAATCATCTCTCAAAAATGACATCAGTGTAGTGATATGCCATGAGATCTGGAGACAGACTAGACAAACTCCTGAAGTCCCTATCCCTGTTTCCTATCCCTGTTGTCTCTGTAATGCTGGAGGTGCTGGAAAGACCCACCACACCGTACTTCAGCAGTCAGAAGCAGCAGCTTCTGCCTGTGCTTTCTACATGATGTTATAATAAGTGGCACAATTAAAATAATCATATTTTGCAACTTACATCCTGGTTAGAATATGAGCCAATCTTGAAGTCAAAGAATGAGAGACAGAGGAACAGGGAGAAGGGATGGAAAAGAGAGACTGAAGAGAAAAAAAAATGAAGTGAATCAATGATCAAAATAAAGACTTATTTAATTTTGTTGTTGACATTGGTGTGGAAATCTGAAACTTTTGGTGCAATATTTTTAAATTTTTACAATGCACTGGGTGTGGTTATAAGACTGATGGAGTTGGTCTCATAAGACAGAGAGAGAGTTGACATATTTTGCAGTCTCTCAGTGAATTGCTTGCTTTCTTTTCATCATGCATCTACTCAGAACAACAGGCTGCTGGTGAAAGAAGGCTTTTGCCAGTACCTGATGATCACACTATCCTTCAAAGTACAGAATGTGACACTGATCCTCATTTTTCCTTAGATCTCTGAATAATTTAATTGTAAATATTGTTTATATTCCTCCTTGCTAAGCCGTGTGCTTTGGTAGAGCTATTTGCACTCTACTTTCCCGTGTTGCCTTTTCTACCTAGGAGCAAACAGGTTTGACATCAGCACAGTGGTTTGGATGGAAAATCAAAATAGCAAGGTCTTCAGGGATGCTCACTCAGGTACATCCATTCCTGTACTGCAGAGTTCCTGTTTGACATTGTCAGACATCATCACTGTGCAGTGGCAAAGGTATGGAATGTAGTAGGCCTGAGGGCAGCATCAAGGACCGAGGCTGTGAAACAGAGTGTTTGTATGTGAATACTTATGGAGGACAAATTAATAGGCATGCAGAGTGTGTAACAGAGCAGTTTTTCCTGAAAAGCTTCAGGGGTTAATACAAATCACTGCTGGGTTGGCAGTGGATTGTCCCTGGAATAACATCCTTCCCTTTTCACTGAGTGTTTGCTCTAAAAACCCAAACCTTGCTGTTTGCTCTGTGCCTCCTGAGAAAGGCTTTGCAAATTGCAGTGTTGAATGGAAGTGACAAAGCAGGATGTTTTCTTTGTGAGAAGGTACCCTGAGTACACAGCCCATCATTACTATTCAAGCGGTGGCATGGTGGGAGAGTGCCAGGGAAATGTCTGGATGTTGTCATTATCAAGTGTCCTGGCTCAGCAGTGGCAGGAGAAGAGCTGGACAGATATGACCCTGGGCAGATGGGACCCTGGGCAGATGCCCTTGACTGGCTTGTGTGTCAGTGAGGTGGCAGAGTTCTCCAAAGCTCCAACAAGGCTCTGAAAGCAAGTACAAAGATCAAGTTAATTCCCACACAGAAAATTTTCCTCTTGCACTTTTCCTCACTGTAACCTCATTCCAGTCCGTGTTACTGACATTGCTGAGTTAACTCCAGATTAGTAAGTAAAACCAGGTGTGATTCTGGACACATGGGTGCTGCTTTGAAACAGCTCTATAGAGCAACTCCATTTTCTTACACTCCCAGCTGTGTGGCATACTCACAGATAGCAGCAAACATGCTGCATGTGGGTTTACTTCTCAGTAGCACAGAACCAGAACCATGGCAGCTGTGGCAGAGTTTGCTGGAGCCCCTTCCACAGCATTCACCAATGATGCAGCTATTGCATCACAATTTCAAAGCCTTACCTCATTTAGATGCAAGCAGTTTTACTGAGAAACTTAAACATAAATCAGGGAAATGCTGATCCTGCAGAGCTTTTATTCCAAAAGCATTGAATAGCCTTACTTAAGGGGAGCAAGAGGGCTGACAGTTAAAGCAGGTCCTTTCTTTGAGGTTTGAGCATGTGTACTAAGGAATCATGAGGAAAAAAGAGTGTGGAATGCCAGCCTGCTCTTGGAACAAAGCTGGGCTCCTAAGTTGCCGTGCTACAATGAAGTATACACAGTAGGAAGCTTTTTCCACCTGTTCCTTTGAAACATGGCAGCATCACAACAAAGCATAACATAAGGATTGTTTTTTTATGAGACAGATTTAGAATGTAAATTCATTAATCCCTTTTTTTTAAAGTGATAACACCATGTGCATGTATCTATTAACTCTGTCCATTGTAGACAGTGGGTGGGGTAAATGGTAAATCATTTAACCACCTTCCATTGCTTTCCACATTCTTGATTATTACACAGGACCTGTGAGGCACAATATTTAGAAGTGTTAGGCTTTGAGTTAAGAGGTATTCTCTTTTTGTTTGATCCTTTCCATTAACAGATGGAAATTAATATTAATAGTAAACAATGGCTGGGTCTAAAGTGCATCAGATTAGAGATATCCGTATAGATTACAGTATCTGGAATTTAGGATCAGATTATCCCAGTAAATGCGTATTATACCTTCAGTAATTTGATGGATCACTCTGGGGAAAAAAAAATGGATTCATATTTATCTCCCTGTTGAGAAGACTAAACACAAAAGTCTGCAAAACAAAGGCTTGGATTTTAATTTCAAGTCACATACTAACTGCTGTGGAATAGCAAAATTGGTCACCTCTCCAGCCCTGATCATGGGACTGACATGCCAGAAAACTTCTGTTATTGATAAGTCTGAATATAGTTTAAGTATTCAGTTTAAAAAATATAAACACCAGCCCTCTCTCTCAAGAAGAATGATTACAAACATATCCTTTAATGCACGTCTTGCATTTGTGCTGGAAAAAATAACAAGGGCTATGGTTAACCTCTAAGAGCCTTCACATTCTGAACCTTCAAAAACACTCCAATAACTCAGCTGTCTCCACAGGTGTTTGCTTCTTGCTTTTTTTCCCTTTTTTTTTTCTTTTTTGCCTTTTTTTTTTCCCCCTGAAAAACTTTTTTCCCATGGAGGTGGACCAGAGGCACATCAGACAAAATCTATCTTCCTCCTCACTCCAGCTAGAGCACAGGGCAGAGAATTCACAGAATTAGGAACTTCAGTAGCTCTCAGGGCTGTTCACGGTAGACAGTAGCAGGAGGAGAATAAGGCTCTTCTGCTGGGGTCTGTTAATTATTAAATTGCTTGCTAACAGGCTCAGCTCCTTCACTGATTGTTGCTAAGAGCTGCGTGCACAAGCTGTGCAGGATAGTCTCTGCTGGAAGTATGTAGAACTTCAATAAGCTTGCATACAAAATGACCACCTAAGTGCAGCGTAACAGTTAATTGGCCCCGTTTCTGTCACATTTCACAGAAAATAGGGAGTGACACACTTTTAATGTCAAGATCTCTATGCTTTGCTGAACTTGTCACATCTGATGAACTGAAGGCTCCCAGGGAGCCTGGCCTCTTCATCTGTTTCAACACAGGGTCTGCCTTAGTTTAGTGTTTTCAGAAGTTGTAAGAAGGAAGGAAAAAAAGGCAGATGACCCAAAGACAAAGAACTTTAGATTTTGAAGTCTAAACTCTGAAACCTTAATTTTCCTCTTTTCATGAGCTACACATTTAACCAGCTATTATTGTCATTTAAATAAAACTAGTACAAACCAAACAAAACTAACAAACTAACGGCATATAAAACTTTATTTGCACTAAGAAAGTGATGTAAGAGTCCTGTTATGGACTTGAACACCCTGAAATGTGTAGCTCCTGCAGTTTTCCTCCAATTAATAACACAGCTGAGAATAATATTTTGTTCCATTCAAAGACCTGCTGTGAGAGCTGTTTCTGAAATGTAATGAAGATGACATTTCATGTACTGGTAACTATTTGCTCCCAGGTGAGGACACTGCTGCAGATTGCCCCAAGAAAAAGGGGACAAAGCCAGTCTTGTAATGGCCCAGCTGCAAAAGCCACTTTGTTTTTCTGTTAATGAAAAATCTTTTTTTTCCCCTTTTCTTTCCCCCCCTCCACCTAAATTGAAGTGTCCTGTGGAAAAAAGTAACAAAAATTGCTTACAACAATCTGGGTCTCATTCTAAGGGTGAACTATTCCTGCAGTCTGGGTTATAACACTGTTGAAAATAACTCTGTAAATTCTTTATGTATTGTCTTTAAGGAATATTTTTGAGCTGTAATTGCCCTCTTCCAGATTCACGAAGAGCTAGCAATTAATAGAAACTACTTGCTTGGAAGATGCACAGTGCTTCAATAGGACTCACTGGCTGGAATTCAAGTGTGTTCTGCATGTCACAGGCAGAGCACATCAGAACAATTTCTTTTTTGCAGTACAAGAGGACACTTGAAATAACTTACTTTATTTTATAGCAGCTTTTCTTTGAAACATATTTGCCATCAACAGGCAAAGGGAAGAGAGAAATACCAGGGCAGAGCTGTAGTCATTACTCCTCTCAGAGTCAGCATGGATCAGTGGCTCCCTGAAGCAGGGACCAGCTCTGGTGTGTTTATACAGTGCCTCAAACAAAGGAGCTCTGCTTTCTGGCAGAGGCCCCAAAGAGTCATGTTAATACAACCAGTACTGAGTTACTATGGTGTGGTATTAGACTCCACCACGGCATTTTCTACTTTAAAGAGAAGAAATATTTCAAATGGTGTGAAGGTTTAACTGAGTGGAACACCATCCCACAGCTGATTTACTGGAGGAGAGCAGTATGTTGGAATAAATGGTGTGTGAATGCAAGCTTTAGAGCTACATCGCTTTTGGGTGATGCATGGAGCAAAACAGGGCTGGTATCAGTTACACAGACACATCTGTGTAACTTTGGATGGTTTCCAAATAGCTTACTGCTAAGGAACCATACGTGTATTTATTTATGGAGGTGAATATTTTTCTAGTTTCTTATAACATTTTTCTCTCCACAGTTGTTTTTTTTTTCTTTTTTTTTTTTTTTTTTTTGTTGTTGTTGTTGTTTCTCAGGTTGTTTGACTACTTTCAGGTCTTATCGTCACAGTGATTTAATGCAGAAATGTCTGTTATGCTCTCTGCACATTGCATTGCATTTCACCTAGCACTTCCTGTAACAGTTCATGTAACACCATGTCAAAATGACCTTTCCTTCTCCATCCTGGGGTTTGAAGTGAAAGGGAGGTTTTAGAACTGCATACTGAGATTATCTGGTAGTGAAACTTGTAGTGTTTTTTCTCTTGGTTCCTGTGTTCATACCACGTCCCCAAGCCTGATCTACCTTATGAAGTTTGCATCCAGGGAGTATCCATACATGACCACATGAACTAGCCAAGAAGGTGTTTCTACCTTTGAAATCACACCAACCTGCTGCCCAAGACATGCTTGCTCCTGGTGTGTGCAATGCTAACAGATACTCAGTTGTGGGTGCCTGCTGCAGCATGCCTCTCTTAGCAACCCTGCACCCTGTCTCACATCACTGGCCACTCTTGGAACCTAAGCACTCTTGGAAACCTAAGCACTCTATATGCCAACATGCCTGTCGTTCCCCCCCCTCTTTAAAATCTCTCTTTACTTTCTAATAGCGTTTGTGAACAGAAGGGTCTTCTTTCACACTAAAAGAGACAATTGCTCGTGCCTGATCTGCCCATAGAGGTCTGCTTTAGGTGATCCTGCTTCAGCAGTGGGGGTGGACTTGATGATCTTCAGAGGTCCCTGCCAACCCCTATCATTCTGTGATTCTGCAATTCTGTGATTTGGGCTGTGGGAAGAGACCAGAGATCTGACAGTCGAGTCACAGGACTAGCCAAGAAATAGAGAAGCAGAACAAGGGTCAGAAAACAGCAGTCGCTAAATTAAAACAAGAGGTCTGTGTCAGGCTGACTGTGGGGCAAGTCTCTAAAGCAGGAGATGTGAAACTGTCTCCAAGACATAGTAGCTTTATGACAGGCTACATTGTAGACATGTATTCTTGCTCTTTTCCTTGAGCACTCCATTAGTTTATCTACGTAAAGTGTGATGCCAAGGTGTCATGGGTTAACACAGCCTGCTCTCACAAGTGCCCCTTTCCCCTGCCCCCAGATGGGAGGGAAAATAACACAAAAAACCTCTGGATTGAGATAGGGAATTGAATGAGATGGTGAGATGCACAATTATGTTAGCAAAATCAGAAACAGCAGCAGGAGCCAGCCATGAAAATGGTTCCCCTCACCCAAGCACACATCAGCCAGCCCAGCAGAAAAGCCTAGCATCCCAAAGCCATAAACTGGAAGCAGCAACTGAAACAGGAAGCCTCTCATGTTACAATCTGAACTTCAAGCCCTGTGACACTTTGCTCCAGCCAACATTTTCATTTTGAAGCTGGCATCATGGCAGCATGGTATTGAATATCAGCAGCAGATTGTGCTCAACCCAGGACACAAGAAAATGCAACTGGTATTTCGAAGAGCAAATTGGGTTCATAGGAACCAAGATGAGAGAAGCAGGAAAAGGAATGGAGGGGAAAATCCACTAATTACAACCACACTTTTCCTGATACATGTGTTTTTAATTCATGTCAGCATCCAAACCCTTCCCCCTTTATTTGAAAATGCTGTCTCTACATGTGGTCACAGAGCAAAAGAACAGGGGATTCTAAAACAGGGATTTAATCTTACAGAAATTTGTTAGCAATTAAATAAATTAAAATTAGGACCATGTAGCAGTAATTGGATCTGCTACAAGACAGCAGTATCCCAGAAAGCTGTTACACTGCTAAGACAGAGCAAAAGTACCTTTATACTGCACTCTGCCTCTTAGAGGAGTGCAATATGTGCAGGTACATTCAGTCCTCTGTGTGTAATATTGATTCCCTCACTTCCTTTCCTATTTTTCTTTGTAAGGAGAAAAATGTAAATGTGTTAAAGATCATGAACCCATCCACAAATGAATCCTCTCAGCATTCACACAAGACCTGGGCCAACCCAATCCAGGCCCATTTTGCCGTTGCTAGAGAAGACAAGGAAAGCTCCTATCACACACAAAGACAGAACAGGCTTTGAGTATTTGGCTCCAGGAGTGCAACCATGAAATATTTTCCTAAATAACAGCAAATTATTTTTATTCCTGCTCAAGTATTGATGCAGTGTTAAAATACACTTTCTGTGTTATAAAAAAGAAATTAATTCTGGCTCAGTAGCAACATTTTTACAAAATGCCTTTTCACAGGTATAGCATGATTACAGTACTCATACTGACCCACAAGGGATGGTTGTGCATAACTTCTTATTTTAGATCCATAATTCGGTAAGTTAAAACATTAGTGCAAAATTCAGGTTGACAAACTCTTTCCTGGGTGGACATGCAGACAGCTTAAATGCAATAATTCATCATAGTGTAATGAGATTATGGATGAAATATTGTAGCTGTAACCTAGTGAGAGCTGTATAACTTTGCTTCATAGAGATCTGTTTAAATGATGGGCATTATGAGCACGTTTTCAGTCAGCCAAAACATCCTGCACCTATTAAATGGCAGCTGTATCTTTTCTAGCAGCTGCCTCATTTTCATTTTGTGAGCCCAAGCAGAGCTGTGTGGGCAGGGGTCCCCAAATAATTGAGGCCATGTCCTCACCTCTACTGAGGGCCTCTGCAGGCAGCCTTTCCTTAGGGTTCATCATAAAGGATTTATGTTTTTTTTTTTTTTTCTTGCCAGCCAGTGCTCCTGTCCTCTGAAGTTCCCTGCAATTCATCAACAGTTGCATACCACAGTACAGTCATCTTTTCTGTTTATGCAACAGAGGAGACCGAAATGGGATACTTCAGATCCCTCTCTAATTTCCAGTGCACTGAGCAGGTCACTGCTCAGCTAGACACAATCTTGCTCAAACCCCTGTGCTTACCTCTGTATCCAAAGGCTTACTGTGACTTTGCTCAGTCCTCAACATCTTGTCTTTTGTTCTTGGGACTCCTAGCTTGCACAAAGTGCCTGGAACCCCTCTTTTTCAGTATCAAAGCCATGCATTCCAATGACTTTGGGTTGAAGGGCTGCAGTTAGTATACTTACCATTAGGCTCCTATCTTCTATGCTCTTTCCAGGCACCCCACACAGCTTGTGGCTGTGACACAAACCAATAAACACCTAAGACAACTTGAGATGTTTAAGCATTTGCTGTCCTGCTCTTTCAAATGTCCAAGGGAAATGCTTTCCTCTTTGAGGTCCATGGCACAAACCAATAAACACCTAGGACAATTTGAGATGTTTAAGCATTTGCTGTCCTGCTCTTTCAAATGTCCAAGGGAAATGCTTTCCTCTTTGAGGTCCATGGCACAAACCAATAATCACCTAGGACAATTTGAGATGTTTAAGCATTTGCTGTCCTGCTCTCTCAAATGTCCAAGGGAAATGCTTTCCTCTTTGAGGTCCATGGCACTGCACTGTGGGACCTTGATTCAAAGGGCCCTAGCCTGGTGTTTGCTCCTTGCAGCACATGGCCACAGCAAGGGCATGCAAATGATTCCTTTACTGAACAGTGCTCTGTAACATCAAAATACCTTCAAAGTGATGTGCTGTCTGTTGTCCCCTGCACCACACCATGCATGAATGAGAGGGGTTATCAAACACTGGAGTGGTCTACTCAGGGCAGTGGTGGAGTCACCATCCCTGGGGGTGCGCAAGCAGCATGTGGACATGGTTTAGTGTTGACCCTTCAGTTCTGGGTTGAAGGCTGCACTGGATGATGTTGGAGGTCTCTTCCAACCAGATATATTCTGTGGTCCTGTAATACTAAAGTATGTTAAATGACTGATTCTACATTTAGAGGTAGAACAACACAGTTGTGCTTGGTCTGAGAGGTGGCACTGGTGGCAGCACAAGTTCTCAGCTTTGTCACAGGTTGTGATCCAATAACCCAGTGTCTAATGCAGCCAGGGGACTCTGACAGCATGGGCACCACAGCTGCCTTGTAGAAAATATGTATCTTCATTATATCCACTTGATTGCCCTCTGTCTTACAAATGCTGGAAGAGCTGGTTTAAAGTACATGCACATTTATGTAGTCTCTTTTTTTAGCAGGCTAAATCAGGTCTCATCTTTAATACATACTTTCAAAATGTACCTATCTGTACAAAAGTTAGGTGAGGTAAACTGGCATGTAGTTTGAATACATACAGTTGGTGTGTGGTGTATGTTAACTACAAGTCATACCAGTCTTTATTTCCTGTTGTGTTCTACATCTTACTTGAGTTATCTTCAATCATCTGTAGAGAAAAACTTAATCTTCTGAGCAATTTACTAATGATGCCACTGTCTTAAAAAAAAATCAAGTCTAATGTAGACTTGAACATAGGACAAAAGAGATTAAGACTTTGGCATCTTAGTCCTTTAACTGAATTACTTTTGCCTGGAAACTTCCTCCTGTTTGGATTTTAAAGACACATCCTCTGATATCATAAAGCTACAGCTCTCCTAAATATCCCTCAGCTCTCTCCCTGTCATGTTCTACAGACTGAGATCTGGCATGAACATGTTATTGCAAAGATCAAGCTGGAAGGAGGCCATGGAAGACGGGTGCCAGTCCCACTGACCCTACACCAATGCCAGCAATGCATTTCAATATTTTCAGGGACTATAAGAAGCTTTGAAACAACAGTTGCTAGAAAGGAAAGGAGATTAGGCTGGGTATAATCCTGAAAGCGAGGCAGAAAAGGAGTTCCAACTGTGATGGATATTAGTAGGAGCAGAATAGAGGAACTATAAGGCACTGGGAGTGGCAGTGAAGGATTCAGGAGCACAGTCTTCCCAGTTAAGGGGAAGGGATTTGACAGAGTAGGGGAAATCAATACATGGTTGAGGAGGTGGTTTCATGGACAGGGCTTTGGCCACCTAAGCCATGAAACCTCCTTTGGTCACCTGGGGGGTGACAGGTATGTCTTTGAAAGAAGGAGGGGAACACAACCTTTCCAATTTAGTGAGGAGGGCTTTAAAATAGAGTTGCTGGAGGAAGGGGTGCTCAATCCATTCCATATTAAAGGAAATGACACTAACAGAACTCAGGGTTTGGAGATGGACTTCAGACTGTGAAGGGAGCACCTGAAGAAGAGGGTGAGAAAACCCCTGTCAGGGGGTTATGAGCTTTAATGAAGGCCCAACTGGTTGCCACTATGAGCAAGTGCCATGCAGCAGGCTTCATTTGTGGTGTCTGACTTGTGTATCCCATTCTGATTCATGGCATATATTTTATAGCATTTTAATTAAGGTTCTGGTTTTGTTCCAAAGTTTAGACTGACCACACCGTAACACTGAGCAGATGCACTGATCCTGCACACTCCAGCAATATACCTCCCTTCATTGCAGTAACATCAAGTAATGAAGTTTTGCTGAGTGAGGTTACAAAACACATCCTGCATCATCCATGAAGATGAGTGAACCTGAGAATGGTAAACATATTTGAGATTATATTGTACAGGAAACTGCCAAGCTCAATCAAAATAAGATGATGAATGAAGTACTATGTTGTAAACTATCCTCCTACCTGCTACACATGCATTAGAGTTAGCTTCAAGGAGGTGCTTCTGTCTGAACTAGTCTTCAGAGCACCTCCTTCTAGGGTTAGATGCTTTTACCATCTGTTTCTCAGTTGGTGATGCTGGAGGGAAGGTGATTTTGCATCGTGTCTGCAAGCAGGCTCTGACTACTCAGTCTTTCTTCCAGAAGCCATTTCAACTTCCAAAGAGTGCTATTAACTGGTTCTTGGGATAGTTATTGCCCACACCTTAGGGGAAAGACTTGCATTTCAGCCCAATTCATTACTAGCATTTAAAAAAATTGCAATTTACAAAGAAGCAGGGACTGGATCCCAGGCCCACTTCTCTTAGGCAACATGGAGTTCCTAAGAACAGTCTACAGTTACCGTTCACCGAAATCTAACTGGCTTTTAACTCAATTGCAATAAAAAGTCTGTGAGCTTTCCAAAGTTTCATCCAAAAGTTACATCTGGAGGTAGTCCATGCCTGGATGTAGTCCAGTAAAATGTAATACAATGTTGCTTAATATTTATTTACTGCCAGTTATATTTGCCTACTAGTTAATATAAGCTGCCAGAGATTCTGCCCTCAACTATTACAACAAAACTCTGCATGTGACTAACACTAAGTCTCAAAATGATAAAAAATCTGGAAGGAGGAATAAGTTGGTAACTTTTTTTTGCTGTGTTTGTTTTATTTTTAAGGCAGAATAAAATGGAATGTGCACTGCTTGGCAATATTAAGACTAGGAGAACAATAACATCTCTATCAATAAAAAAATATCGCTATGAACTTCTGCATATATGGCAGAGGATGCTTCATCTACAAGAGGATGTAGATTAAATGTACTGCATATTCACTTTTTGTGTCCATGAATTCTAAACTGCATTCAGGAGAGAGAGTAGAGCATAGCTTAAATACAATGAATACTGGAACAGGCTTCCCGGAGAGGTGGTTGACGATCCATACCTGTAGATGTTTCAGAGGCATTTGCACAATGCTCTTAATACCATGCTTTAATGTTTGGTTGTTCCTGCAGTGGTCAGGCAGCTGGATTTGATGGTCACTTCCAATTCAACTACTGTATTGTATTGTATTATATTGTATTGTATTGTTTTGTACTCTACTCCTCTTCTCTTCTCTTCTCTTCTCTTCTCTTCTCTTCTCTTCTCTTCTCTTCTCTTCTCTTCTCTTCTCTTCTCTTCTCTGCTCTTCTCTTCTCTTCTCTTCTCTTCTCTTCTCTTCTCTTCTCTTCTCTTCTCTTCTCTTCTCTTCTCTTCTCTTCTCTTCTCTTCTCTTCTCTTCTCTTCTCTTCTCTTCTCTTCTCTTCTCCTTCTCTTCTCTTCCAAAAAACACTTAGGAGGACACAGATCAGAAAGGATACAAAGGATTTTGATTATTTTTTCTGAATCTGTTTCAGAGCCAGTGCTCACAGGCATTAACACAACACTCTTGTGTAGACGTAAGAAAGCTGATACGTTCTTCAGTTTAGCTTCAAAACACATTCTGTGAAGTCTGGCAAAGGAAAGCCACAAAGCCATGGAAAGTAGCAGCAGAAACACAGGCCAAGCAGTCCTTGTTCCCTGAAGAGTGAGAATTTGAAGAATGAAGATACATACTGAGCACATGCAAAGCAAGAAAGAGGAGAAGAAGAAAGAAGAAGAAAAAAGGAAGAGTAAGAGAAAGAGCATGAGCGGCACGTTTGAGGTGTAAAAGCAGCAGGCACAAACTGAGCTGAAAGGACCCAGAGAAACCCTGGCAAAGGCTTGTGCTCAGTGCTACAGAGGAACAGAAGAAATCCCCATGGGACCATTGATAACCCACACTGGGAAGTATTTCTTCCCTCCTTCTTGAAAACTAATATCAACAGTGGGGAAGTAGCTCTTAATTTTTTAAATCTCTCTTGTCTCATTTAAATAACATAGGTTGCTCAGGAGCTCAGGTGGATCCATGGACTGAGGCAAGTTGAATACCAGTGCCAGGGCGATTGCAGCAAGGACACATGTGGAGTTCCTATTCCAAGCAGGTGACAGATGACATGTTAGAAATGCATGGTGACATCTGAAATGACCCAGGGAGCCCCTGGGGTGAGGGAGCTAGCCAGTCCCTGGGCAGGACAGGTCAGGCTGGGTGAGCTGGAAGGGGCTGACAGCCCTTAGTTTTAGCCATCAGAAAGCGAGGCCACTGCCCTGCACCACGCAGAATGGACTAGGATGTTGTGCTGGATGTGTGAGCTTTCCTCAAGCCCCTGGCATCCCCCATGTGGAGTCCCCTCGGAGAAGATGCCAGGGGTCAGTGAGCTTTGCTGCAGAAAGAGCAGCACAGAACTCCCACTGCAGTGCCCTCTGCCTGTACTGGAATTCCATCTGAAACACATTGAAGGGACAGCGTCCTCCACTGCTTTGTGCGCAGGGCTCTGTACGCAAAAGGCTCTTCCTTTACAGCAGGAGAAGTAACAGCTTGATACCAAATGTTCTGCTGGAGTCCAGCCACGTGTTTGTGTGCAGGGCTGTACTCCTCACACTCACCTCTCGGCATTTTAAATGATGCTCAGTCATCCCTTTTCTCTTACATCTTGCACAATCCACGTTGAAATGACTCGAGGGGGTGTTGTAGGGCTGCTGCCGTCTCTATCAACAAAGTAGGTGCTGAACAAAATGTTTAAGCCCTTGGTTTTTTTATGCCTGCAGAAGTACTTGGAGAGATAAAAGGTGGTGTGGAATGAGAAAGGGGTTCTGGATTGCTTTCAGCTAGTCGTGGTTTTCTCAGGAAGCAATGTGACTTGCTGATGGGATTTTACTGGAAGAATCCCAGTGGAGCATCCCTCTAAATTCAGATGCTCATGACAAGTTCTGAACAGTCAATTTCTTTGTCCACAGTGTAGCTAGATTAAAGTTATCCTTCTAAGCTCTTCTTACTTGCTATTAATTATAAAAAGGCATCAGAAAAAATATATTGTGAATTGGGAAAAAAGTAGCAAATAAAACATAAAATTTTCAGGCTGAGCTATTGTTTATATCCTACATGAAGAATTCTTCTAGGTCTGTTATAGTTATTCATTCTCAAGCTCACTCTGGTTAGTGCTGCTAACAACGAGGTTTGTGAACATAATTTTTTTTCCTTCAAAAAGGATGTGGTTATATCCAACCTCATTCTACTACTGAAATGCATAGGAGTCTTCTAGAATGTTTACCATCTTGGTGTCGAAACTTAACACAGTAGCATAAGCTTTCATTTCTTTATCTTTCAGAAAGATCAGCTGTACATTTCCACCTATTGATTGGGCGTATTTTAGGCTAAAACTTCAGTGCTTAGTAACTTGGTTACAATATCATTTCACTTCCAGTGCTTCACTAGTGTAGATGAGCTTCAATAAGGCCAAATGCCAGGTCCTGCACTTGGGTCACAGCAACCCCAAGCAATGCTACAAGGTTGGGGAAGTGTGGCTGGAAAGCTGTCTGGCAAAAAGGGACTTGGGGGTTCTAATTGACAAGCAATTGAATACGAGCAAGCAGTGTGCCCAGGTGGCCAAGAAAGCCAATATGGCATCCTGGCTTGGATTAGCAATGCTGTGTCCAGCAGGAGCAGGGAGATGATTGTCCCCTTGTACTCAGCTCTGGTGAGGCTACACCTTGAGTTTTGTGTCCAGTTTTGGGCACCTCAATACAGGAGAGATGTGGAGGTGCTGGAGCGAGTGCAGAGGAGGGCAACGAAGCTGGGGAAGGGCCTGGAGAATAAATCTTGTGAGGAGTGACTGAAGGAGCTGGGGCTGTTTAGTTTGGAAAAGAGGAGGCTGAGGGGAGACCTCATTGCTCTCTATAACTACCTGAAAGGGCATAGTAGAGAGGCTAATGTTGGTCTCTTCTCACAGGTAATTAGTGATAGAACAAAAGGGAATGGCCTCAAGCTACAACTGGGTAGGTTTAGACTGGACATTAGGAAAAAAAATTTCCCAGCGAGAGTGGTCAAGCATTGGAATGTGCTGCCCAGGGAGGTGGTTGAGTCACCAACCCTGGATGTGTTTAAAGGTTGTTTGGATGTGGTGCTTGGGGATATGGTTTAGGGCTGAACCTTGTAGAGTAGGGCTCTGGGTTAGACTTGGTGATCCTCAGGGTCTTTTCCAGCCTGAATGTTTCTGTGATTCTGTGATTCTGTGAATGACATAATTTATAATAATAAAAGAAGAATTTAAAAAAAATGGCCCATGGCACTCAAAATGCCAAAGAAAGATTTGTAACACAGGAAGAAACCTCCCACTTTATTTTTTGTTGTAGAGCACTGCGCCCATTTGTTGTCACTATTTTACAAAGCAACAGGGAATCAATTTTTTTTTTCCAACTCAACCACACTAATCCTTTTCCACACTAGCATGCAAACTTGTTCTGAGATGCAACAATATTTCATTTAATGAAAGTTGAGTCATCTTATTGACTTCCTGAGTGCTGCTTCATTAATGGGCATTTGAAATAGGTAAGAGAATCTGGTACAATGAAAGATGCTTTCAGGGGCATGATGCCACATGAGACAAAAAAAAAAAATCAGAGGCAAAGGCACGTGGGCTCTGTCTCCTTAGAGAAGCTGTGGCATTTCTCATAACCCTTCCCTGGATGCCTGGCTGTTCTCACTTGAAGGCTGGCAAGACATTAATGGCCTCACTCTGTGATGAAATTCCTGTTCAGAAATGGCACCTCATGACTTCCTGGGATGAGACTCTTCATGCTAATAGCAACAATTTGTGCTGACTTCTCAGCTCCTTTAGTACTACATGGGCTGTGCACTGAAGAACGCAGGAGTTGGTGTCTGCTGCATTCTTTGATATCCTTACTACAACAGTTGTGTCTAGTGATGTGTAAATCCAGTGACAGTGAACTGCAGCCTTGCTTAAATGGGACACAAAGCAAGAAAGCAAGCTCCCTTTTCTCAGTGATGCAGAAGAATGAATGAGTGGAACTTTAGCTCTTAGCTTCAGGCTGAATGTACAGTCTTGGCACTGGTAAGGATTTCTTCAGTTAGAAGCTCTGCACATGCAGATTAAAATCACTGTTTCAGTCACAAGCATGGAATCCCACAGCATTTTTATATACTGTTCAAAGTTCACCTGTACTTCAAGGAGTCCTACATTGCAGCATGTACCATACTGTCTCTGATGCAGCCTCTTTAGGCCTCTGTGTCCTGTTATTTTACATTGGTGCAGCTGTTATCACCTGGATAGTTTATTTATCCACTCTGCCAGCTTCCACTTAATTTTGGGACAAAGAAGGTGTTCTTAAAAATCATACCTTATCTGTAACAATATAGAGGCACCTCCATGTAATATACCACTATAAATGCATATATTGAATTGGCTGGTACCTACATAGCTGCTTCCTGTTAGGTTTGGTGCTGAGTTTGATACATTACCTGAACTTTAACAAGCTTCTTATGAAGCAGGCTAATGGAGACAGCTCTTACTTTCTTGTGATGCTTTATTGAAGCCCTGAAGGGAGGTCAGTGGGAGGCAAGATTTATTTCAAACAAGCCATTCATAAAGCCACAGATTGGTAAGTCTTTGAAAGTGCATATTTTCAAGCTGCAATTAAGGAGATTTTAATACTGCACTCCTTTCCAGGGCAAATTTCCCTCTTTGCAACAGTTCCTCGGAATATTTGCTTTATATTAGGTCTTACATGTAACTTGAGTAAAGAAGTGGCTTTGCATGGCTTCCACAACAGAATTTAAATTCTCCTGTCTAATTACAGCTCCTTGCCCATTAATAAAAATAACCACTGCATCAGGCCCTTGCCACCAGTGCTCCCTTTGGCTGCCTTTGTCCTGTAGGCTTTTGGCTGTTGCTTCTCTGGCCCCATCCAGGTCCTTGTCAGCCTCTTGTGAGAGCTGGTGGCTATCTTCTCTGTAAGACAGAGGTGTTTATGTGCTGAACAGGAACCAAATAAGGTCACACACATTGGGTGTTTGGAAAGTAGAAATGATTAAAAAATGCTACAAAAGGTCCCATTGCTTTTGCTCATGTGGTTTAGAGTACAGCATCATCTGGCATCTAAATGTGGAGTAACTGAGCAGCTGCCTTTCCACACAGTGCTGCAGGGAGATAAAACCCCCAACACTGTTATTGAAATACCAGGAAATGAAGAAGCAACACTGAGTTTGTTCATCTTAGTCCAAGTTATTGTCTGGCCTAATCCCAAGGCTTGGCTTTTCCCTTGATGCCTTTTCTTTGTACAGTCTCAAGGACATGGAGCTCTGCCTGTATCGCCTGCCCAACAGGACATGTGAGATGCAGTTAGCTTGCAGGCCTCAAAGATCAAATTCCAGAGCACAGGAAAGCAAACCATGGGCCTGCTAAGCAGTGCAATGAACTGGAGGAGATCCTCATTATCCCTCTCCCCTCTGAATTCTCATTTTAAACCTTTACAGTGTCTTCGTATCTTTGCTTTTTTTTTGACACAATAAAATGCCCTGGGAAACTTCACTAGAAAGATTTTAGTTATAATACTTAATGTCTTTGCTTTGCCACAATTGTCTATGGTCTTTTAAAATTTGTTTTCTGTTCAGAATTGATTAATTTTTTTTTCAAACTGGATTTATTACTTCATCTTCACATTGAAAAAAGATCTATGCCAGGCCCCTGTGTGTCTTGAGATTTGTTCTGAAGTGTCCTGCAGACAAATTGGTTTGCCAGCCACAAGCCTCCAGTGACTACATGGCCAGAGGAGCTTCCCTCAGCCAGCTGGCACAAGAAAGAGAAACATTCCAGAAGAGCTTCTTGCCTCCAAACCCCCAGTGCTCCCACCCCCACTTCAGCAAACAAATAGCTTTTGTAGCATGTCTGGAAGTACATCAAATTGAGGCTATTTTGAACCAAGGGAAAGGAATATATTCCAGGCTCCTGGGGCCTCGACTGAGAATATAGAACTGCCAGACCCTTTCTCTTTGTAAGGAATGGATCCAGATCAAACTCTGCCACCAGCCAGATTTCTCTGCAGTACTTGCTTTGAGCTGTTTGTTGGGCACTCATTATTCAGGGGTGGTATCCGGGTTGAATGAACTGGTCCACTTCTCCTTCTCTACACAAAGGTAATACTTTAGTTGCAGCTATAGAGGGAAGTTTCAGAGGAAAGTGGGACGAATCTTATGAGTTACAAATTAGCTCCAGAAATTCTAAACTGGAGTAAGTGTTGGTGTTTATTTTTGTTTTCTTATTGTCTAGCTAAAGGAAGGAAATCTCCCTGCGTTCAAACAATTCCATGCTTTGACTGAACTGTGAAGGCTGCCTCTAAAACCTGTGTCCATATACCCACACAGACCACAAGCAGGGTGAAAGTCGAGCTCCTGTAGTTAACAGCAAACTTCCAATTGATTTTAAAAGGCTAAACCCAAAGTTTGACAAAAGGTCAAATTTACTCTGGAAGGGAAGACAGGAGCATTGCTACCTCTGGAATTTTGCCTACTTGGTGGTGATACTGTGGCTGCATCTGCCCTTTGCATGTGTTTTAAGGCTAGGGCTGCACTTCATAAAACAGAATGATAAGGGTTGGAAGGAACCTGTGGAGATCATCTAGTTCAGACTTCACAACTACTGATATATCACCTTTTATATATCACCGATATATAGCCTTTTTTTCCCTTATGAATGCATTCAATGCTTGATCTCCATTTCTTACAGCTGTTCTTCCTGTCCTTACAACGACTTACACCAGCAGGACAGATTCACAGTCTGTCATGACCCAACCTCAGAGAAAGGGTTTGTGGGAGGTTTTTTAGGGTTACCTAAGGAGTGAATTAAAGCAAACTGACACCCAAATGGCTAAAATGGTTACAGAATTAGTGTCTCTACCATATGTGGGAATAGATGGTAAGTGGAAGGCAAAGTTTGATACCATTTCCAACCTTATGTTCTGAAAGACTGAAACTACGTGAAAATGCAGATGTCAGTTACCCCTTCAAAGTGCAGGATAAGAGGGCAAGATGCAGTGGGAGGAGGAAGGGCAGGGGAGAGAATAATCTCTCAAAGCATCCTCTCCCAATACAGAAAGGACTGTCTGCAGCCCAACCTGCTGGGCACCTGCACGCATGGCACCTTGCCATCCCCTCAGCTGGCTTTCTCCTTGGCTTTAAATGTCAGAGAAGTAAATACTTTACATGGAAAATTTTGGCTGCTTCAAGGCATTAAAAGGAGGCTTTCAGTGACCCTCAACCACTCCCTACTGTATATTGCATTTACTGCATGAAGCACAGAGAGGGGAGTTGTATACCCGAGACATCAGCTGCCTGTGTTTGAGCATCTGTGCCCTCCTGCAAGATTTTTGTGTAAGAATACTTGTTTATTGTGTTGTCTCTTCTGAACCCTTTCCATGGTAAAATTGAATGATGTTCAAGGTGACAGAAAGCCAAAACCAAAGCATTTGCTTGATAAATTGCTAGGGAACACTTCTAGAAGTGTTGGTCTTCATATGCAGTTGAGTCACAATTACTGAGAAGGTGTTTCCATGTCCCCTGAGAAATCAGTCTTCAAAGACAAGGTGTTTGCAATGAGCTGAAATTCCAGTCCTCTGTTTCTCATGGTCATCATAGAAGTGGGCCTAAGGTGCAATGTGACAATGGACTACTTATTTCATAGTTTTCCTAAAGCAGTTCTAGATGCAGAAGTTGAAGTATTCCCACTGGTCACCTTCTTCTGCAGCCCAGGCTTGATTTCCTCCATGTCCTTTCTTTCTTAGAGAATATCTGTGGTCTAGAGGATATTCTTCAATCGGGTGACTGGCACATTAAAGTCACAATCTTCGGTGAATGGAAAAGAAAATGTGGTAATATAACGACTGCTCTGGAAACAAATCACAAAAACTAAGCCATATGAGCTGTTTGGGCCAAATGCTAATCCTGTCTGCAAAGATGTGGTGATTCTCAACAATTTGGTTTCCATGCTTAGTTCCACATAATGTGTTTGAAATAGTTTTTAAAAGGAAAAGACACAATTAATTTCCAAAGACAGCTATGCCTCATTACTCCTCATGCTTTGCACTGCCCAGTGTAAATGACCAATGGAGACTGAGGAAAATGGTGAATCAGTCCTACTGCACACTGTAGTACTTATTACCACTGGTAAATGTTGTAAAGAGAATGGATCATAGAATCATAGGATCATTTTGTTTGGAAAAGACTTTTAAGATCATCTAACATTATCTTACTCTACCAAGTCTGGTGCTAAACTGTGTCCCTCAGCATCACATCTCTGCCTCTTTTTAACACCTCCAGGGATGGAGATGCAACCACCTCCCTGGCAAGCCTGTTCCAGTCTTTGAGAACCCTTTCAGTGAAGAAATTTCTTCTAATATCCAACCTCAATGTCTCCTAGTGCCACTTGAGGCCATTTCCTCTCATCCTGTCACTTGTTCCTTGGAACAAGAGACCAACCTGGTTCAAATCTCCTTTCCAGGAGTTGTAGAGAGAGAGAAGGTCTCCCCTCAGCCTCCTTTTCTCCAGACTAAACAACCCCAGTTCCCTCAGACACTCCTCACCAGACTTGTTTTCCAGATCCTTCACCATCTTCATTGCCCTTCTCTGGACCAGCTCCAGCACCTCAATGCCTTTCTTATAGTGAGGCCCCAAAACTGAACCCAGGCACCCTCTTGTGCCTGCCTCTGTCACCTTGGTTCACAGTACAGTGAGGAGGCAACACTTTTGGATGGCCCCCTGTGCACAGTCTGTGCTGTACACATCTCTATTCCATTATTGCCCTTGGGGTCATCTGAGAAGATACTTGATGTTGGAGGATCTTATCTGGTATGGAAGAGTCATCGTGGAGTATTATGCAGTATTGGTCATTGTTTTCTCAACAATAGTCAGCTCCAGGGGTAGACAATCCTTTTTTTTCTTTTTTTCCTAATTGAGTTATCAGTTAGAGTTTAGACCACAGTTACTACCTTTCTGTTTACCTATGTCTCCTATTTGATCTAAAAAAAAAAAAAAAAAAATCCTCTCTCAAATTTAACTGTCTTTGAGTCAACCAAAGTGAATATTTTGCCCAGGAATTGAAAAAAAAACAACACCCTGTTTGCTTTCAGTGTAGAATGATTAAATTGGGCTGGAAAGAATAGTTAATAAAGCATAAATACTTTTCATCATTAGAAAGAGCATTCCAAAAACAGTTCCTTGTGTGCTTCTTCTACTTCAGGGCTCTTTTCTTCCAAATTTAGTAATGCAGTAAAATTTCCAAAGGTAAGGGGAAAACAATGAAAGAAATGCATTGGCCAGCACTTAAATGGTATTTCTGAGTACATGCAGTACAAAGGAATGCTCTCACCCCCAAATTCCACCATATTAAACTTTTTTTTTCCCAGTACCTTCTTTCTCAGCCCAGACAAGCGTTTAAATCCTTGCCACAGGCAAGGTTTGCATGGAAAAGGTACACAGGGAAAAAATAACAGCAAGGGACTTTTTATAGCTTATAGAAAAACCCATGCTTGTTTGCATGACCAAACGTTGCATGGGACAGTTTATTTGCTGAGAAGGTCCAAAACTATGTCAGTATAGATGTCAGTAGACTAAGAATACTTCAGTGCACAGCAACACATGATCAGAAAATGTGTGCAGACACATAGGGAGGATGTCAGCTTTTCAGCTGGCTGCTAATACAAAGAGGTATAGTTTATGCATTGGAGCTCCCCAAAGGACACATGCAATGGCCCAAAGACATAAATTAGAAGCCTCAGCTAATAAACAGACTGTTTAGTTAAGGCAGAGGTCCAGTTTTCAGAGCTGGAAAATACTTCTGGTTTCATTTACCATGAAAGGAATTTGGAGAGGACAGGGAAAGGCAGTTGATGATGGATAACGATATAGATAGATGGAGAAGCAGGCAAAAAGTGTTTACATTGTAATAGGAGAATGGATTAAAAGAACAAATTGTTGTTTTTCCTCTGTCTGTTCCAATATAAGAGGAAATTACAGTTTTTATTACATTAAGGAGAACTGATCTAATTTTCCTTGCTGAGAAATCAAGTTCAAGAAAATATTGCTGAATATTGCATGGAGCAGGAATATTGGAGGAAAGAGAGGAGGGCTTGCTGTTGTACAGGCAAGTTCATCTCTGGGTATCTCACTCCTGATGAGGCCATAGAGATCTCTGTGGCTGCAATTGCTAATACAGCTGACCCCTCACACTTTTCATTGCCCCAAGCTGTGCAAAATTACACATAACATTTCTGATATTAGTAATTTGTTGATTGGATGCTTTTACTGTCTCCTACCACATAAAATAAATACAGTAGTTAAATTGAATGCTTATATATAAAAAATTCCTCCCTCAATCACTATGTACAACACCTGGGAGGAGGAAAGCAAGAACTCTGTACTCAATTACTTCCTTTTCAGGGCTTCTTTTATACTGAGCCCAACCAAACAGTTATGCAGTCTGGAAAGTATTACATTTCAGGAAGTCTGGATTTCTGGAAGTGTTACCCAGCCGTGAGGCACTGCAAAGCAATTTAAATACTTCTCATGGGTCTCCTTTTATGGAGATCAGTCAGCACAGGCAGAAATTAAAAAAAAAAAAAAAAAGACCAGAAAACCAAGAGAAAGCAAGCATCCCTAAAACCAAATCCTCTCCCCCAAGCCCCCCTAAAAAAAACTCCCCCCAAAAATCCACAACCAACTCCCCCCAAAAAACCCTCCATCAACCAAACAACCAAATACACCCCAAACCCAATGGTTCACCTATAAAGCATAATGCTAAGCAACATTTCTATGTAAATTCCTTCACTGTACTTTGTCAGGGGAAAAAACTCTCTTTCATAGCATTGGTTTCTCTGGAAATCATGGCATGTTGCCTTTCCCCAGGGGATCTGAGAATCTGACTCTTACATGATACACTGAGGAACTGCTGTCATTATTTGCACCACTCATTGCTCAGTAGAACCACTCCATGTAGGAAGTACTTTGGCTTCATTGTTCAGCACTGGACTACTGATCTATTTTAACTTTAGAATTAAAAAAAACCCCTTATTTCCTATGAAATACAAATCCAAGAACCCAAGAACTATCTCTTAAACATGAACACTTGAGATGATGCTTTCTGTTTGAGCCATGTCCTGTGACTTGGCCAGGCTCTCTGTGTAAGTATCAGTTTAGCCACAAGTCTACAGGACAAATCCCACGTATTTTAAAACTTGTGGTAACAACCCAAATAAAGGAATAAGCAAATGTGAGTATCTCCAATGCTTCCAGTAAGGGAAAAGAAATATCATATGCATAAGAGAAAAGCTTTTCTTCTTAGCTTTTCCTATATGGAATTAGTAAAATGATGAACAGCTCCATGAATCGACATGCAGCTGCTCCAAGCAGCAATTTGACTTGGTGCAGGATGCTGGAAAA
This sequence comes from Indicator indicator, assembly GCF_027791375.1. NCBI lineage: Eukaryota > Metazoa > Chordata > Aves > Piciformes > Indicatoridae > Indicator > Indicator indicator. The sequence goes on from NC_072020.1 coordinate 9,052,211, forward strand.
CTTGTTCTAAGGAAGAGGAGCTCATGCAGTGCCCTGGAGCATGCATGTCTTTTGTCTCCAAACTCATCTTGCAGAGTTATGGGGGAATGTGTGCCAGCTGTTCTGGCTGTGATTCAAGCCCACACAATGCTAACACACTGTTGTACAACTCTCAGTCAGCAGACCCAATATATTTCTCACTGACAGAGGAATAAACACAAAGGCATGTATCATTTAAGAAAGATTTCATGCAAAAAACCATCAGATAGCATAATCCTATTATATTAATATGCAGCAGGAACAAAATTGTAGATCTGCTTAAGTCAAGTGGGGGCTACGTCACTGACTTCACTGGAGTGGACTTCAGAGAGGACTTCACTCAGTCCTTGTGACCCTTGTCCTGTAGAATCACTGTTGAAATTTACCCTGTGTAGAAAGCCACAGACATGGACACCAGGCCAGTTTTAAGAAGAGCCATGAAATGGAGGTTTGAGATCTTTTCAAAACTTGTTTGGAAGAGAACAGTAGTTCTTATGAAGAGCATTTCCAGCTGAGCCACCTGCTCAGAGATTCTGGAAGGAATGCCACAAAACACCTTGAAAGAAGTAAATTAGTTCCTGGCTTAAAATATGTTAAATGTTATGTTAAGAATCATAGAATCAGTCAGGGTTGGAAGGGACCACAAGCATCATCCAGTTCCAACCCCCCTGCCATGGGCAGGGACATCTCACACTAGATCAGGCTGGCCAGAGCCTCATCCAGCCTAGCCTTAAACACCTCCAGGGATGGGGCCTCAACCACCTCCCTGCACAACCCATTCCAGGCTCTCACCACTCTCATGGGGAAGAACTTCTTCCTCACATCCAGCCTGAATCTCCACACTTCCAGCTTTATTCCATTCCCCCTAGTCCTGTCACTACCTGATAGCCTAAAAAGTCCCTCCCCAGCTTTCTTGTAGCCCCCTTCAGATACTGGAAGGCCACCTCAGAGCCTTCTCTTCTGCAGACTGAACAGCCCCAACTCTTTCAGTCTGTCCTCATAGGAGAGGAGCTCCAGCCCTCTGATCATCCTGGTGGCCCTTCTCTGGACACCTTCCAGCATGTCCATATCTCTCTGTGATAGGGGCTCCAGAACTGGATGCAGTACTGCAGGTGGGGTCTCACCAGAGCTGAGTAGAGGGGGAGAATCACCTCCCTTGACCTGCTGGCCACACTTCTCCTGATGCAGCCCAGGATCTGGTTGGCTTTCTGGGCTGCAAGTGCACACTGACAGCTCATGTTGAGCTTCTTGTCCACTAAGGTCTGGAGGAAATTGAGAATACAATTTGAAAACAACTCACCCAAATAAGTTAGTAGAAGGGGGCTATTTGTGGAAAACCCTAACCAAACCACAAACAAAAAAAAACCCCACAACCCCTTTATAAGGTAAAAATAGGGTTTTTTTCCCCCTCTTAATATGACCATATTTCTATCTTTCCTTAGTGTGGCACTTAATGAAAATCTCTACCATATTGTCTTTACTGTCAGTCGCACTACAAATCTTGATATTTTCCACAAACAAACTGTTTGAGAAAGCTGATGTTTGTTTTTAAACTGTATTTGAACCTATTTCTTTCAAAGGAAGAGAAACCTTCTCCTTCTTGTGGGAGTGTTTTAAACATAGAGTCTTCCTGTAGGAAAAGTAACTGTTTTCCTCGTGAAGAATCAGTTCTCTTGTCTACCATATGCCTAAACCTGAGGAAAAGCTTTCTAGCTGAAATGCAGGCAATTACATCATTCTGATGCCTGCCATACAAACGTTCCAATGTATGGGAAAGGAATGGAAATTCAAGCCATGCTGTTGTATGGAAGTTTACAGTTTAACTGGGGCATGTGTAATAGGAACAGCTGAAGTCTTGGGAGAAAAGATTCTTGTGGTTCAAGTTCTGGGAATTAGATGCTCTGGGTTTGTGCCAGACACTCCCTGTTTGTTCTTGGAGAAGGTTCTCATCCACACTGGGCTTTAGATCATCTTTTGTGAAAGAAATCATCTTCTCTGCATCCTTTTCTCTATTTAGTCTATTCATGCACACCCACATCCACAATTCACATTCATGGTCTTACTACTCATCTAATTTGAAGAGTAGTCTGGAGAGGAACTGTGTCACTTTCTGTCTATTGACAGTTATAACTAAAGATTTTTTCTCCCCCCTTTAAATCCATTTAAAAAAAAATTGTGAAGAGATCTGGTTGAATCCCATTTATATTTCACTGTTAGTTTTGGATTGGTCCATACATGTAATAAGTCTTAATGAGAGCTTTTACATGGTATTTAATGTGATAACTATTCCCAAAGTTCTGCATTTCGCCAGAGCGTAAGTTTGCATTTGGCAGACTTAGAGAGGCTTGGGGCAGAAATAAAGAGGGAGTTCTCTTCTGTGCTCTAGGAGAGCATTTCTGAGAGGGTTTAGTGAGAAAGAGACATCCTTCCTACTTGCTGCCAGGAAGGACTAGGGGGCCTTTTCTCAGCATGCTTGCAGCACTGGAAACTTATCTCTTACCCAGGTCATCTCCTTCATATATTTGGCACTAAAATACTTTTCACTCTGCTTGTTCAGTCACAAGTCTAGGCAGAGTCTCTAAGTGAGTGTTTCAAACAAAGGCCTTGCCAGTGTGTGGATTTCCAATGCGTGTAACTGCGCTCTCAGCATAGGACAGATATTCTGGAACCAAGCCAGCACCTACAACCAGCATACAAGAAAAGGTGTTTGCTGATGGGCTGCACTACCCAGAGGGTGGCTGCTTAAACTGAGAGCTTCCCTAGTGCAAGAACCCACATCAGCAGGTGTAACAGGCTGTGTTTTCTGGCCAAATCATTGGAGCTCCTCCGAACAGATAGGCACCGTGTTTGATGCCAACGAGCATCAGAGGTCCAGCCCTAGACATAGCAACTTTACTTAATGCATGGCTATAAGATTTTGCTTTGAAGTCAGAGTACACTTTAAGTTTTTATTTCATCTGTGTTTAAGACAGCTGGTAAGTAAACTTGTATTTTGGGTATCAGTATTTGGACTTCTATAAGCAGAAGGGCACATCCTGGTCTTAAGCCCACCTCTACAAGTTATTTGAAAGGCAAACTTGTTTTTTTTGCATAGTTTGATGACTGTTCTTCTTATACACCATTTGACTCTGCAAAGCATTTAAACAGATGAACTCAAGTATGTACTTTATTTTGAATAAATGGTTAAGATGCTGACATCTACAGTTAAGACTCAGGCCTTTGGGACATCTGCACTTCTGCATACTAAAAAGGCAGAAGTGGCAGCTTTAAGATTTTTGTTGTTTGGATTTTGAAGACTCCAACAAAATAACACTGGTCCTTTCTTTGGTCTCCAAAATATTCTTGTGAAAGTGCATTGTTGTTTTGTCACTGGTTATAATCTCATGTATTTTTTCCCTCTCTGAAATCATTGCCATGTTTCACCACATGACTCTTTTATAACTTGTTTTTTGCTCATTCTGGTTCAGGGAGCAAGGTGGGGTGGTGGTGCTGCATGTGTGTGGTCTAGAGCATGCAGTTGTACATCTTAGGTCTTTGTGAAGAAATAAGAGGTCTGCAAGTAAATTTTGTGGATGATAGTATTAGAACAGAGATCCAATATGGCCATGCATCTGCAAAATGAGATTCTTCCTGTGACCTGCTGGAAACTGCATTCCAACAGCAGACCAGCTGATGTAGTCATTTTTTGTAAACCAGAAGGTCTCACATCTTGTGTAGGTGTATCTTGAGTGTTGGCAGATAGGTTTTTTTAAGTCTCTCCTGTCTGCTTTTTGGCTTTTGCACTGAAATTATTTTAACTTCAGCCAAAGTCAAAGCAAGAGAGGGTTTATTATTATGTGTATTTACAGTGCAGGCAACAGTCAAAATTGCTCTCATCTGAGTTCCAAGAAAAACATTATTATTGCACAGATATAGCAGTGGCTTTCCACAGGTGAGCAGATGCCCTCCCTCACTTCTCCAGCATACACTACACATATCTGAAAACAAAGTGGAAAGGAAGGAAAATGAAAATCACACAGGTTATACTGTCTTCCTTTGGATTATTCTTTTCTTGCACCCTTTGGTTTGGTTACCATCCTTCCCCAAGAGTGCTCTCTCCTCCTTTCCATAGTGGCCCCCAAATGCCTGCTGTATTACTCAGTCCTGCTGTATTTACATAGCCTCAGGACTGGTGTGCCAAAATTCTCTTTTCTAATTCTAAAGCCACCAAGAGAGAAGAGCATACTGGATGTTAAAGGCTGTTTAGAGCAGCTGGTAGGACAGGTACCGAGGTTGAAAAAAATCATCAGTAGTATATTACATTTCCTGTGGGGAAAAATCCAGGTGTTGGCATGCTCTGGTATGAGTATGGGGCATGAATGTCTAAGGGACATGCACCATCTACTTTTTGGTAGATGGCCTGGGGTGAGGATTAAGTAGAATGCTCTGTGTGTTTTTGATTACACCATAAACAACCTTTACATAGTGAATGATGCCCAATCTATTCCATGATGACTTAACCAATGTTCATAGTCTAAATGCATGTCACATGATTATATTTTATGGAGGACAAAACTCTGTCCTTTTATGTCCAGACCTGAAGTGGGATAACTGAATTATGCTATCTTTACAAAGACAAGGCTAGTTCTGTGGGAAGGGAATACTCATTATATTCCATCTTTCTAGCACTCCCTGAAAGAGCATTTTGTGCGACCTGCAGTAGGAGATAATGTGGCAAAGACGGAGCTCCTCTGCCACAGTTCAGCCTCTGCCTCCAAGCAGGAATATCTGGGTCCTGCTTCTGGCAGATGTTGATCTGAAGTGTTTCTAAAGACTTCAGGCAGCCTTCCCTTCCCTGACAATATACTCCAGTCCAGGGCATTCTTATCAGCAGAAATTTTGTGTTAATGACTGACATCACTTTATGTTGCTGCTGCTTAAAACTGTTTATTCCTTGTTGCTGTCCACTAGGGACATTCAAAATGCACTATCCTCCTCCTTTGTCATCAGCTGTGTATGGGTTTAAACGTCCCTCCTGAACTGTAAACTGCATGCACAGAAAACAGCAAAAGAAATGTCTTTTTTCAGCCACTCAAGATGTGTGTAAACACATGAACTAGATTTCTCTTTACACCACTGAACAGCATGCTAGCTGGAATCCTCTTCTCTTTGGTGTGTTTACAGAAGCCTTAGTTCATAAATGCATGCACTGATGTTTACACACACTAGTGACAGGAGCACTGAGGTCTGAAAGAATAAGAAACTAGCAAAAAGAAACCTTTTGAACCTGCTTCCCCTCATCCCCTCTCCACCTCACTTGGCCCATACAGATTTAAAAACTACTTTCAGATCCATAAGGATGCATATTAATGGATGTGTAATAATAACTAATTTGTGTTTTTACAGAGTCTTTTGTTTTTTTTTCATTTGGAGTTTTCAGAGTGTTGTGGAAACACTGATGATTAAACCTAAGTGCATTCACTGTGTGAAAGATTCTGGAGTGTTATGCCAGCTTCACAAAATATCAAGATTCATCAGGTTCAGTACAAAATTTGGGATGATTAAAACTAGACATCTTAACAAGTTGTCTAATTCTAGCTCTAAGCCCTCCTTAGTGGTAGAAGTCTTATAAGTGTCAACTTTATGGCCACTGATAAAACCCAACTGGCAAACTATTGAAAAGGAAACAGAATACTTAAATACTTTTTTTTCTCATCTTTTGCAATTAGTCCTTCCATTTACTGTAATTGTTTTATTAGTTTCCAAACATGTTTTCAGAAGATACTGTAGGAAGAGATGTAGCAAAGCTGCTTTCTACAGACTTAGTAGCTTTATTACCTCCTTTAATTCTTTTCACTTTGCTTAAATACAGGCATGAAGGAGAAACATAGTCTCTATTAACCACTGGAATGAACATAAGTCTTAGGTGGTTGACCCCAATCTATCTTTGATGACAACTGAACAAAGAAATACAAACTCACTTCCATATGTTGCTTACTATTTGCACTCAACCAGATATCTAAACATTCTGAGAATCTGGTCATTCAGCATTGCAGGGAAACTACAATGAGCTTTTGGGTGAACAAGGGATGCAGGATGTGACCCCCTAATGTGAAGCTTGCCTGACTGAAATTAACTGCATTAAGGAATTTGTAGGGACACTTGGAGACAACTGTTTCTTCTTGGATTGTAGTGGCATCCAACAAAATTACTCTCCTTGTCGTAGGCTAGCTGGGGAAACATATATTTAAATCTTTGAAAATCTTAATTTTTTTGTTTGGTTGGTTTAGATCTAGATATAGTCCAGCTGCAAAAACTTAATTTCCCTATAATCAGTGATTTTTAGTCCATCTTAGTATCCTTAAAATTTTAAGGCAATAAAATATCCTGTACAAAGCTAGAAGGTAAAACTTTGACAAAGTCCTGCTGTGTAAGGACACATGGATACATTTAAAATTAAATGTAGGTAATTTTCTTTGGAATTTTGATTTGGAAAAGAGAGTTCTGACTTCAGACACCTTAGTTCAGGAATTTAACTTTTTATTTCACTTATTAGTTCTGTTTCATTAACTTCACCGTTGGGGATTAAAACAGAGTTTCTTTCTGCTGAAAAAAAACCCATACTTTGAGATCAATCCTGAAGATGTATATATAAAAATGTAGGGTTTTTTTTTTCCCTTGAGATTTTTGACTATGGTAGGATTGGTGGGGTGAGGTGTTTGGAATTCAGGCAAATATAGAAATTATGGCTAGCTGGCATGAGGTAGAAAACTCGGTCTTCACATAGCCTGATTCCTAGACTTTAAGCATGTGCAAAAAGCCCAAGACATTTTGCTTCTTGACAGTGTCCCAGAAATTGCAATAGTTGAGATTAAAGTAACCAAGAAAATGTTGGCATTGCTGCTCTAGCAGAGTGAGTGAATGCCCCAGGCTGCAGTTACAGAGTCAGATCAATTTGGAGACTTTTGCGGTACTAGGATTACGTGGGGAGGGCGGTGAGGGGCTTGCTTGTATGACTTTGAACCACAGCCCCATTTTCTGCAAAACTTGTTCTCTAACATATCAGCTGCACTAGGCATTTATTGAAGCATCTAAGAGCCATGAATGGCTTTCAGCTCAGTGCATCTATCTTTAAACAAGCCTGCTATGGTCTCTCTTGATGCCCTTATGTCAAATGATTTTGAGGCTTTGTGTCTGCAATGAAAATTTTTTTGACCTTGCATTTGGCAGGCAAAAGATCTGGGAGGGTTCTGGAACATATGGATTACAGGAACAGACAAGAACAACCACACTGGTTTGCATGAGTCAGTGACTTAGATGCAAAACCACAAAGATGGGAAAAGGTAAAACTGAAGGCGGTAGAAGTTTTATCTCTTGAGCATTCACGTGAAAACTAGCTAGTTTGTATGAGCAGAGTGTTGTGTGACTCAAGAACCAGCTGACAGAGGTGATGAGTGTGCACCCCTTGGTCTGACATGGATCAGGCTCTCTTTCCTTCGTCTCTCTTTCTGAGGAAGTGAAAGACACAGGCAAAGGCTTGGCATCAACTAGGGTTTGCTTGAAGATGGCAAAGCATGGAGAGGGTAAGGGCCCTCCCAGCCTTTTTCGCTGTCATTTGTGAGAGGGGATTGGTGGCAAGAAAGAGTAATACAGACAAACTTGCTGCCCTACTTCAGGGTGACTGAAAACAAAGGAGTAGTGACTTTCAAAGGTTAAGATTCCAGCCTTCACAGTTAATCAGACCCCATTGTTCATGGCTTTCTGCTGCCACCATTAAGAAGTCAACTCGACAGCTTTGCAAAAGGGACACATGAATATAAACACAAATCAAATTATCAGCACACTCATCCTGGAAGCTACTTCAAGAGCAGCATTACCCATACATGCAAGCACTTGCAGTTTGGGTCCTGCAGTAAAATTCATAGACTTTGTCTGTTAAAAACTACTTTTGTTTCATTTTGAAATCTCACTTTTCTCTCCTTCCTCCTCTTGTGTATTTATTCTCATACATTTGTAAGTCTTAATTAGCGGTGCTGCCCTGGACCTGCATATCTTACCACCTATTCAACAACCCATGGGAGACCATAAAAGCTAAAAACCTGCAAGTATAGATTTTGTCTTGAAAAATAACAAGATAAACATATCAAACAGCTTTCATTTTTTGCCTTTGCTGTGAGCAAGCAAATACATTTGGAAAGAGAGCTTTTTTTATCACACACATAGGAGAAACAGTGGCTTTGATGATATGTTTAGGAGTAGGGAGTCAGCCTAGGATTGGGGAGTCAGCCTAGGACTGGGGAGTCAGCCTTGCAAGGGAAAAGGTTTTTTTGATATTTAGAGGGAGCAGCTTGTATAAACTGTCCCCAGTTCTGCTGAGCTTTGGTTTGTTATTTTTGGTTGTTTGGGTGTTGCTGATTTTGGTGGTCTTGTTTGTTTTGTTTGGGGTTTTTGTGTGTGTGTGTTTGTGTTTTGTTTTTTTCCCTTTCTTTTTTTTTTCCCTGCAGACTGCCTGCAGAGCCGAGTTTGGCTGTAAGTAACAAAACCCTGGCAGAGAGCAAGCTCAAATCACTTGCCTGCTCATGGAATGCCAAAAGCACCACAAGACTGGATCAGAGAGGCTGGGGAATGATTCAAAAGCTTGGACACTAGGCAAATGAAAAGCTAAGGATCATTTCCTAGTATTTCACTGCTGGTTTTTAGCAAGCAAGGGTGGGAGGGGGAAGGGTCTGGCAAATATGAAATTTGCCCTGGAGGGCATTATAAAAAAAAACAACCAACCTGGAATTCTGCAGGCATTAACTATCTGTTGCATGGCTCTGTGTTTTCCTTGGAAATCCAGCACAGTTATGTAACATGTTTGGGCTTTTTAAACTTTCCTTTCACCGGAGCTTTTGACTAATGTTTCCATTGTTATAACAAAGTAAGCTTTGCCTCTGTGTTCTTACTTTTCATGAATAGTTAATGTGAGTTAAGAACAAACACAAAACCTGAACAATTCGCATTCAGACCTGCATTTATGTGGAGGTTTTTCTTTCTCTGACTGCTGTAAAGCAGCTTTTGACAAGAGGCAATACTCTTAGCTTATTTACTTTTAGGGTGAGGCTTTATTTGGGGTGGGAGAGTTTAGGAGATAACTATATGGGGAGCAGTTTAAGTGGTTTATCATAGCCCCCTTTTCTTTCTAACCTTCCCAGGCACATATGTGGGGATTATAAAACACATGTCTTTTCATTATGTTTCCCAGACATAGTAAAGTTGTTAAATCTGCCACATCTGTCTGTCCTTCCTCGACCTCCCACATTTTTGGCTTGAGGTGAAAGAGTAGCATTTCCCCCATAATCAGATGGCATTGCAGGAAAGGCAGTGTTCCTGCAGCTGAATAGCAGGGCACAATAAATGACATCTTTTCTGAACCTCCATAACACTGGCCCCTTTGGGGATAAAATTCTTTTGGTTAGGTTTTGGTTTTGGGGTATTGAAATGAGAGGTCAATGGAGGTAGAAAGATAGACATAAGGTAATGGCCAGAGTATTTCTTTTTGCATGTGAAGTTTGTGCAGTTGCTTCTCCAAAACAATCCACAGGAATTATTTTTGCATATGCTGGTCTCAGGTTGTGACCCAGGGTAGTTACGAGTCTTGGATAAGTGGATCATAGAGAATCAGTTCTTAGTTCTTGATGGGAATTACATTCACACAAGTTTTTTTCCAAACAAAGCTCAAAACAGTTTTTAGAAGTATCTCAGTAATGCTGTTACTTATTAGAGGAACAGAGGAATTAGAAGAATTTTGACAACGTAAAGAGGCTATACTTCTTGTGGGGAACTTTCCATTTCTGGCTGTAATGTACAGCTTCCCCATATGTGTGTGAAGATGAGATTCAGACTTATTTTATTCCACCTCTCTCACACTCCTGTTGCATTCAGCTCCGCAACCTGACTAGGATAGCTAGAGTATCAGCCCCACCATGGCAGAGCTCCTTGTTGCGATCGGTATGTTGCTGGTACCAGAGTGAACCAGTTTAATGTAAAATAACTTTTGGTGAGGTAAATCCATGTGCCCTGACAGAAAGCACACATGAGGGCTGAGGGAGCTGGCAGTTGTTATTGCAAGGCCACTCTTCAATAATCTTTGTCAGTCATGGCAACTGAGAGATACTGCCTGAAGACTGGAGGAAAGAAAATGTGATTCCTATCTTCAAGACAGGCAAGAAGAAGGAGACAGGTCAGCCTCACCTTGATCCCTGAAAAGATGACAGAGCAGCTCATCCTGGAAACCATTTCTGGGCAAAAGAAGGAAAAGAAACTACTTGGGAGTAGTCAGCATGGCTTCACCAAGGGGAATTTCTGGGCACTCCAGTACAAGAGAGACATGGATTTACTGGAGAGAGTGAAGGGCCACAAAGATGACTAAGGGAGAAGAGCATCTCTCCATTGAGGAAAGTTGGAGAGAGCTTGAACTGTTCATTCTGGAGAAGAAAAGGCTTGGAGGGGAATCTCATCAGTCTCTAATTTCTGAAGAGAGGGTGTAAAGAAGCTGAAGCCAGGGTCTTTTTTGTGATGCCCAGTGACAGGACAAGAGGTAAAGGGAGCAAACTGCATCACAGAATGTTCCATCTGAACATCAGGAAACTTTTTACTGTTAGGGTGATTGAGCACTGAGACAGGAGGGTTGTGGCCCCTCTATTCTTGGAGATACTCAAAAGCTGTCTAGATGTGGTCCTTGAGCAACTGGTGCTAAGTGGACCTGATTAATCAAGGAGGTTGAACCAGATTACCTCCAGAGGTCTACCACTCTGTGATTTCACGGTAAGTTAGTATTTAATGATTATTCTCCTGAGTCTGGAATTCACCCTGGAAATATTAAACTTGATTAACCTCCTTTTCTTTCAACTCTACGCGGTCACATTCCTTCTCAGGAGAAAACTGCATTTTGGAAAAAATATTAACATCCATCCTGCTTTTTTTACTGCTTGTGACTGACACCAGCGCATCACTCTGTCATTCCACCAGTGTCAGAAGGTGTAGGTCCTGCTCTGCATAGCTGAGGCATCATTTCCCCTCCTTCAGGAGAGAGTACTTAATTTCTTCAGTCTTTGGATCTGGACGCTACTTCTGAAGTCCTTACTGAAAAGCAGTACTGTTTGTGCAGACTGTGAAAAATGTGAAGTGTTACAGAGGAGCACATTCCTTCTTATTTTTGCTTGGCCCTCCATCTGTGCCATTGAAAGCAATATGTATTAAATGCAATGTGTTATTGCTGTCACAAAATAGTGTTGATTCAGCTCAGTTTAAAATTGGCATAGACTGATCTATCCTATTTAATACTTTTTTAATACTTTTTTTTTTCTTTGGGCCAGCCCAAGCAGAATGAGCTGGCTGCCATTTTTCTTCTAAAAACATATTTTTGTAATGCCCAGATAGTCTGAATAATAAGAAACAGCCTGTTAATACATACTGCTAAGACTAATGGGAGTATTTTGGCAGTTGTACGTTGGAATAACAAGGCTGTCCAGTACAGAGGGAAGCTGAGTATATGAAGAACAGAAAGCTGAGAATTGCACAACCCTGACAATATGTGCAAAATTTAGGAGCTGCTCCTATTCCCACTCCAACAATACTAAAAATTCCCTGAGCTTTTGAAAAAATTTCAGTAACTTCTGTTCAAACCATTTTTCCTATGTCAGTGTTCCAGCACAGAAGCAGGGTCATGAAATGGATATAATTTTTGTGCTGATCAGTAAAAATAACGGCATCACAAGGAAAATATTCCTCTTGCCTGACTAATCTCTCTCCCACCCAATAACTGGCTATAATTTCATTAATGACTTCAGACTGCTGCATTTCCCGGAGAGTTAATGGCTGACTTGATGCTAACAGCTTTGCCTCAGGCACTGGTCATTATTCTCTCGGAAGTGATCGATGTCTTAGCCATAATTAATTTGAAATTCCTACACATCTCTGCATTTTTTTGTTGCTTCTTTCTCCACACTTCTTGCACCTCCATCTGGTTTTGCTAGTGACAAGGCTGAAACCCATCTTTTCTAACTGCTAAAAATGGTGGAGGAGGTAGAAGGAGGACTGAATAATTAAGGAAACTCTTTCATCCATTCCTATTTACTTAACTAATGACAGATAATCAATGCTTGCCTGTCCCTATTATAAATAAAACCAGATGCTGATGCCATAGCCAAGGACTAATCCAGAGGAAAATCTGGCATTTTGAGCCCCCAAAGGCACTTGGTTCCATCTGTTGAAGCAAGTTGCAATGATGTTCTGTGATCTCTTTGGTAATGTTATCAGCCCAGCTGCCCTGCTGCATTTGAAGAATCTATATACAATGGGAAGTGGTAGCACCAATCAAGAAAAATCCATTCATTATCTACCACAGCATGACTGTCACCTTCTACCTCTTGATTCTACTTTGATTTTGAGCAAATACTGTTGGTTTTGTTTTGTTTTGTTTTGTTTTGTTTCACAAACTAGAACAAGCAGCAAAGCCGTACAAAACACTGGCTTGATTTGTTAAGCTTTGCAAACCCTTTCACACACCCCATTTATTTAAAGGTTGGCAGTAATTAAAAGATGAATCAGAGCACTAAAGCAGTAGAAGTGATCATTCCAGTAAGGTGGGACAGTGAAAAGTCCTTCAAAATGGATTGACATATCCAAATTTCTGCTGTTTCATTTCCCATAGTCTGACTCCAGTCAGTTTGGGATATTTCAAAGACAGCTCATTAGTTAAGACTTGTGACTTCTCAAGGAAATACTTACATGACAGTATCAGACCTTCAAGTTATCTAAGAATAGCTCTTCCTGCATAATAGTCTTTCCTCCCTTAATCTGTTCCTCACCCTGCAAATAACCCACTTGTGCATCCAGACTCTTTGAACACAGAGTTTGAACAATGGGGGTTGGAGGGAGAAATATGGGAATATTTGTGCAGCAAGAATAAGTTGACAGCTCAGAAACAATCCCATGTACACTACTCTGTGGACACCTGAACTCCTTCATGTAAAAGTTCAACACATTTTATGAAGTAAAATGAATTAAGCCACCTGAAGTCAAGTGCCTGGCATAATGGGGGCCAAGTACTCAATAGGCCATCCAAAGGGTGCAAATAAATAATACTAGTGTCAAAATCTATTGAATTAATTTTCCTTTTTACCTGTATAAAAAACATACTCTTTGGACTTAAATCATAATCACATCCAAAGAAGGGCAACAAAACTGGTGAAGGATCTAGAACACAGGTCTTGTGAGAAATGGCTGAAGGAACTGGGGTTGTTTAGTCTAGAGAAAAGGAGGCTGAAGGCAGACCTTGCTCTCTACAACTCCTTGAAAGGAGGTTGGAACAAGATGGGATTCATTCTCTTTTGCCAAGTAACAGAACAAGAGGAAATGACCTTAAACCACGCCAGGAGAAGTTTAGATTGGACATTAGGAAAAAATTCCTCACTTAAAGAGTGGTCAGGCACTAGAAGAGGATGCCCAGGGAAGTGGTGGAGTCACTGTTCCTGGAGGTGTTTAAAAAATGAAGAGATGTGGTGCTGAGGGACATGGTTTAGTGGTGAACTTGACAGTGTTGGGTTGATAGTTGGAATCAAAGATCCTGGAGGCCTTTTCCAACCTTAATGATTCTATGATTCTATTCTATAACATGCCAGATATTATCACAACACAAATGTTCAGAAATTATTTCTCATCTCTTCCATTCCTTGAGGAAAACCAAAGCTGATTGACTCATTTCTGCCAAATCTATTTTAAGATGCCTTTGCTACCACATTGAAATCTAAATGTTTGGAAACAGGTAGTGAATGCTATCTGCTGTTTGGTTAACTGACATCTTTTACAGCAAGACAGTTAAGTAAATGTGTCTTGAACTTCTCAGAATGCTTGATTCAGGGAAGCATCGGAAACTTGGAAAGCCAGAGGCAGCTGAATGTTTTTGCACAGTAGCAAGAGTTATCCAGCGTTATTCCCTCAGGACCTGGTGGAAGCCACAGATTCTCAGTGCTGTGGGTAAAGCTGCTATATCTTTCCTGAGAATTAAAACATTCAAAATCACAGCACATTTGTGAAAATGTCCATTGTAGGGGATAGAAAATGTCTCTGGCCAAGAGAGAAGGCGAGTCCCTGTCTTATCCCTGTCTTGTCCCTGTGAGTCCCTGGACACACAGTGCATCAGCCGGCGGCCCTGCCTGCCCCCTGCCGTGTTCACCCTTTTGCGGGCAGAGAAGTTGTGTTGGAAACTGAAGGAAATTCATTATTGTACCCAGGCAGGCAGATTACAGAAAGCAGCAGGAAATTCCTGCAGCTTCTCTCGTTCTGAAACTGTTTTCAAAGCAATTCCTGGTATCAACTTGAAATACCCACTTTTCTCTCTCAAGTTATTTGGGTATGATCAACTTGCTTTGGCGACAGACCGCTTTTCTCCCGCACGCAGCTGCGCACCCTCCGAGGCGGACTGTTTGGCCGGTTCCTAGTTTCGTTGTTACTGTATCCATACCGCTCGGTGATCCAAAAACCCTCCCACCAGGACAGGGAAGGCGAAGTTTCCCCAGCTTCAGACAGAGCTTTCGGCACCGGCTCTCTGATTTGTCGTCCCGGCCCCGGAGGGGGCACGGTGTGGTCAGTTTGGGAGTCCGGTAACAAAAGGGGAAGCAGAACAGAGGAGCTTGGAGAGCGGCTGGCAGCCGGGGGGAGCTCAGACTGCCTGGGGAAGCTCAGCAGCGGCAGCAGAGGGGCGAGGGGCCCATGGCTGCGGGCGGCGGGTGAGGAGCGGGCGGAGGGCAGAGTCCCCGGCCGCGTCGGAGGCGAGGAGCGGCCCGGGGTGTCCCATGGGCGGCCGGGCCAGCCTTGCGTGTCGCAGGAGGGAGCTGCGTCCCCCGTCCTGCCGCCGCTCCGCGCAAGAGGAGGCCGAGACGATGGTTCAGGTACGCGGGACGTGCTCCCCACACGCAGCGCCGAGGGGGCTGCAGCGCGGGTTTCGGCACTGCCGGGGCCGCGGACACCCCCGCCGGACTCCAGGGGCGGGCCGCGGGACGGGGGGCGGCTGAGCCGGCTGCCTGGAGCATCGCTGTACCGGGCCCGGGTCGCGGGGCGCCGGCGGGGCAAGTCGGGGTTCGGCGGGGCTCGGTTCGGCGGGGTCCGCTTGCCTCTGCAGCGGGGAGGAGAACGGAGGCGCAGATACACAGGGCACGCCTTGACTCCTGCCCGCAGGCTTCCCGGCGCCCAGGCTGAGCCCGGCGCAGCCCAGCTCGGCTCCTCCGGGCCACGTACGCGACAGCGGCGGCGGCTCGGCAGAAGCACTGAGCCTGTCCTGCTGCGTGGTGAGCTCTGCCGTGGCTGCCAGAGTGTCGATATTCCTTTTTAGAATCACAGAACCATAGAATCGTTTGGGTTGGAAAAAAACCTTTGAGATGATCGAGTCCAACCAGTATCTAACTCTACCAAGGCTACACTATGTCCCTCAGCACCACATCTCTACATTTGAACATGTACCTAAATGGTTTTTGGGAGGCAGTCACAGAAAATGAATGTCCAAAAATGGGAATGGGTTGAAAACCCTGAAGTACTCAGGGCAACTTTCATGGTGTGAGTTTGCTCAGCTTTAGGTAATTTGGTTTTAACTCTATTTCATCTCAGTATTGGGTTGTCTTTGACTTTCTGACTGTAGATAAAACCAGAGGAACTGCCAAAATCGTAGCCTCTCATCACAGCTGTGAATAGGAAGCAGCAGAAAGCTCTGTGGAGTGCTAGCTGAGAGCTCAGTGCCGTGCAGCACATTCCAGGGGCTCACTCAAGCATCTCCATTTCTGGTTTGCTAAGCAAACCTCTGGACCTTTGAAGTTTCAGGCACTTCCTTCTGGGTTACCTCGAAAGCTCAACAGATTTAAACTAATTTTAAGCATATGTTTAAATGTCTGTCCTGGTGCGGGTTCGGCACGCTACAGCAGTCTCCCTCCCCTCGTGCACGCCAAAGTGAGCGTTCTCTTTCATTTCAAATCCCTTCTGAAAACATACCATTCCTGTTGAAACCTTTTAGGATTAGTTTTCCCAGAAATTAATGAATAATATACCTCACAAGTAGTAAACTGTGGATGTATACGTTAAGTAATTTTGACTGGTTTCAAGATCCTTTTGACCATCTCATGTGAACTCTATCTGTGAAACTATCTCCATCACGCTTGTGTCTAACATTTCAAACCAGACAGCCTCAAATAACCATTTTATTATAAAAAGCTGGCAAGGAAATATCTGAGTATATGTTTTCCTGCCAGAATTGCCTTCCTCTGCGATGTAAGATGGCCAGCATTCAGTTGTAGACAAGTGACTCATTTAAAGGGCTATTTTTTTTTGTCGCTTTCTCTCAGAATAAGAAGAAGGAGCTTTATTCCATCTGAAAGCATATACAATGATCTCCAGTGATCTCTTGCCAATGAACCATTAGCCTATGACCTTAGGCACAATATTAAACTTGAAAATCACAATGTTACAATGGAAAGAGAAATTACTGTAATAAACTTTACTTCCCTCCACCCCTGCCCCCAACCCTCCTGGGACTGATAGTAACAATTTTTGAGTACTTCTTAGCTCCAGCATCTTGAGTCCAATTTTAGAATCATAATAGAGTGTGCTCCTACTAATTGGTCATTGTGCAGGGACTCATTTGACACCAGGACTGCAGTTTTACTGGATGTTCTTAGAATCATGGAATTGTTTTGGCTGAACCCATTAGAGATGATCAAGTCGAACCATTATCTAACTCTACCAAGTCTGGTGCTAAACCATGTCCCTCAGCACCACATCTCTGCCTCTTTTTAACAACTTCAGGGACGGTGACTCCACCACCTCCCTGGGCAGCCTGTTCCAATGCCTGACCACTCTTACAGAAAAGACATTTTTCCTAATATCCAACCTTAACTGCCCTGGCACAATTTCAGGCCATATCTTCTTGTTCTATCACCTGATACTAGGGAGAAGAGACCAATCCCCACCTCGCTCCAATCTCCTTTCAGGAGTTGTAGAGAGCAATGAGGTCTCCCCTCAGCCTTCCCTTCTCCAGACTGAACAACCCCAGTTCCCTCTGCTGCTCCTCACCAGACCTGTCCT
Source organism: Indicator indicator (assembly GCF_027791375.1). Classification (NCBI taxonomy): domain Eukaryota; kingdom Metazoa; phylum Chordata; class Aves; order Piciformes; family Indicatoridae; genus Indicator; species Indicator indicator. Next base: position 9,069,320 of record NC_072020.1, read on the forward strand.
CCAGACCCTTCACCAGCTTCATTGCCCTTCTCTGGACCAGCTCCAGCACTTCAATGTCCTTTTTGTAGTGAGGGCTCCAAAACTGAACTCGGTACTCAAGGTCTGGCCTCACCAGTGCTGAGTCCAGCAGGACAGTCACTTCTCTGTTCCTGCTGACCACACTATTGCTGAGCCAGGCCAGGATGCTGTTGGGCTTCTTGGCCATCTGAGCACACTGCTGGCTCATATTCAGCCACTCCCAGGCCGTTCTGTGCTGGGCACCTTTACAGCAACTCTTCCTGTGTGCATGGGGTTGTTGTGATCCAGGTGCAGGACCCAGCTTTTGGCCTTGTTGAATCTCATACAACTGTCCTGAGCTCATTGATCAAGCCTGTCCAGGTCCCTCTGTAGAGCCTTTCTACTCTCAAGCAGATCAACGCTCCCTCCCAACTTAGTGACATCTGCAAAATTACTGAGGGCACACATGATCCCCTCATCCAGATCTCTTCTCCCAGGCAACCAGCACCAGAACAAGAGGACACAGTCTCAAGCTGCGCCAGGGGAGGTTTAGGCTGGAGGTGAGGAGAAAGTTCTTCACAGAGAGAGTGGTTGGCCATTGGAATGGGCTGCCCAGGGAGGTGGTGGAGTCACCATCCCTGGAGGTGTTCAAGAGGGGATTGGACGTGGCACTTGAAGCCATGGTTTAGATAGTCATGAGGTTTAGGGTGACAGGTTGGACTCGATGATCTTTGAGGTCTCTTCCAGCCTTCTTGATTCTATGATTCTATGATTCTATGACACCAGGTTCAACATTAATCTGCTGTCTCTTCATGTTTATTCCCTCATCACTCCCTGCAGCTGAAGAGATAGAGGAGGTCTCTACTTGTGTTCCTGATCCCTTAAACAGTTGTCCCAAGGCCCTGAAGTCTCTCCTCATTGCTCTTGAAACACATTAAGAACTTGTTCCACACTACATTACCTTGGGAGAAAACCCCATGCTGTGTTCTCCTTTTCATGTCCATGCTTTTATTACTAAGACTTAGTTAGGGATGGGTGACTCTATTTCTCAGAAGCTGCTGTGGTACCTGTTCACAATGACAGTTTTGCCCCAGCACACTTTGGTTACTCCTCCGTGGCTGCCTGGGGCTGCTAATTTGCTACTTAGAGGACTCTCCAGCTAATTAATGTTAGTATTGCTTAGGAGGCAGGGAAAGGGTAACAGCAAGTAACACAGAAAGAAATCTAGTAACTAGTTTACTTAGCACTGGCTTGTAGGGATGTAGAGGGACTGCTGAGGCAAAGCAGAGCTTCACCAATTTCATACCAAGTTCCATGAAATGGATGCTCTGCATTCCCCTCTTATTCTGTATTAGGATAAAGAATTTCTTCTCTGAGTCCAATTGCATGTCATCAATTTAAAATTAGTTTGGCCCAGGGGAAGCTGGGCCAGTAATTCTCAAGATACTGATTATGAAGAGTTCAAATGCTGGAGTAGTTTACAACTCTGGCATAGGTTCCAATTTTATGCTGCTATTATGGAGCAGCAAACATGTGGGCAGGATGTATTAACATCAGCGGGTTCTTTTTACATCTGGAACATGAAAAAGGAGGTAACAAGCAACACCTGAAAATATGAGCTTTCTGTTTTGCTGGGTTTCTATTGATCTTTCTCTTTCAGCAGGAAGAGATATATGTCTGAATTTCTACTATGAATAATCACAATATTAGGCATTCTGCCTTAGAGTATGCAGAAGGCCTGAACACAAAGGTGAGGGGAAAGAGAGCATAAATTTGAGTCTAGGGAGGTGTTTTAAAGAGTTGTTTTGTATTTTCAAGAGGAGGGGTAGATTTTTCTAATATGATTACACTAGACAATTACTTTCCTCTTGGAATCAGTGGAATTAAGCTTACTTGAAATTGGTACTAATATTACAGGTTTGCAATTTTGTGGTTTTGGTGGTGGGTTTTTGTTTGTTTATTGGGTTTTTTGTTTGTTTTTTTTTCTTTTGCTAGGCCTTGTCCTTAGGTTGTTTATCAGCTTTCTGTGAGGGGCTGCTATGACAGTGACTGTTGAATTCCTTGTTCAGTCTTGACTGGAGTCAAGACTGCATGCAAGCTCCAGCCCTGGCTCAGCAATCCTTCCTGATCATATCCTAAAGCTACCTGAAAACTTACTATTTTAATATTTATCTTTTACCACATCTTTACATTTCTTTTCCTTTGTATATAAAATACTGTAAGAGAAGTCAAGCTCCTGGAATGATCCTTAATGAGGCCAGACTTCTTGAAGGAGCAATTCTGGGGATATTTTTAATTTTTTTTTTTTTTAACTTGGAAATTGAGTGTGGGAGATAGGAACTTCTTTGTGTACAGTTTCTGGTCATGTCAGTGCAAGGACCGGTAGATTTGTTTTGTATTATAAAAACCACCTGTGTTTTGCATTGTTGATACTCTCTTGAAAAAAAGGGGGGGAGGGGAAAGGTTTATCAGTCCTACTCTTATATCAGCAAGCAAAAAAGTATAGAAAGTAGCTTTTTCAGAATTACTCAGCAGATACAGACTTCTTGATCATCAGTGTGAAGCTTTTCCACTGAAGCATGCAACTTTTAAAGTAATGAGTTGCAACTTGTGCTAGGCAAGGAAAAGTGGATCTCCATACTGTCTTCTCTGTACAGTAGACATCCATATTATATCTTGGTATCTCTGAGTGAAAGCCTGCAGATGTGGGGGTGCTGCTCTGCATCAGAGATCAGACATTAGAAAATCCTTAAGCTCTCTGTGGGAACATTTTGGCTTTTGCTACTGACGACTTATTTGTACAGATGGAAAGAATAGGAAGAAAAGTAATTCTTCCAGGAAGAAAGATTTAAAAAGGTTTTTGGGTTGAGTACTAAGCAAATAGCAGCACTGAGCCAAAATGCCCACAAGCTCAGAAGTTTTCAGCATCATTTTCTGGTATTGTCATATGTGACAGAAAAGTCAGAATAAACCAAGAAGAATTCTTATGAATAAGCTTTTAATTTTTTTTCCCACTGCTAGGTCCTCTGTAGGCCAGTTGGTGAGTGTAGCCAGTGGGGGCACTGTTAGTCAAAACCTACATGAGAAGCTGATGAATCTCTCTGGGCTGATGACCCTTCTGTTAATAAATGTGTTCTTTTGTTTGATGAATACATTCTGGAGAAAAGTGGCATCGTGTTTTTTATCATATGTAGATGGGAAATCCCTTGGGCTATGTATCCTGCTCCCCCTCTGTTATGATTATTAAACCAGCCAGGTTATTTCACAAAATGCCAGGTGGGAAGGGGCCCCATGATTCAGCTGGTCTAACTTTTCTATGTGATAGTCTAGTTGAAATGAGATGGCCCAGCACCCTCTCAAGCTGAGTCTTAAAACTGTCCATTATGGAGCCTTCTCTTGGGAGATGATTCCAGTGTCCAACTGTTCTCATGGTGAAAAATTTTCTTCTGGATTCCAATGGGCATCTCCTCAGGATTAATTTATACCCATCACACCTTCTCTTTCCTGTGAGACTCCTTGCAAAAAAGGAGTCTCCATCCTCCTGGTAGCCACCCTTTATGCACTGGTCCATGGTAATATGGTTTCCCCTAAGCCTTCTTTTCTCAAAGCTGACCAAGCCCAGTTCTCTCAGCCTTTTCTCATACAGCAGGTCTGTCAGGCCTCTGATCATTCTCACAGACACTTTCCAGCCTGTCTGCATCTTTTTTGTATAGTGGGGACCAAAACTGCATGCAGTGCTCCAGGTATGGGCTGACCAGCACTGAGTGGGACATCAGTCTGGGTACTAACGTTACTCAGTACATGAGAATCTTGGGGAAGGCAGAAGCTAGCCTAATGCAGACTACATAATGGCAGGCAACTGGAGTTCTTTTCAAGGTCTTCAGCAAAATGTCTGGTTCCTTAAATGCAAGTTGTCTGTCATATTTTTAACTAGCAAGGAAAATAAAAAATGTGTCAGTGTGAGCTGAAATTCCCCCCCCCCCCCCCCCCCCCTCAACAATAACCAGGCTAGCTCAGTCTGGAAGCAAATGAAAGCTGTATTTACAAGCAGAATCTACAATCTATGATGAAATGCAATGAATATGTACAAATATACAAAATTCACAACATTTACAAATATATACAATCAACAGAAAAGCACAACCGATCTCCCTTTGCTTCCCCCCAAGGGGACCTTTCCCAAGGGGCCTCTCTCCCAGGGGCTTCCCTCCCAGACTCCCTGGCAGAAAGCAGAGTTAGCTAAAGCAGAAAGTTGTTAACTTAGCTGCCAAGGTCAGTATGTTATCTTCAGCCAGAAGAGAAGAAGAAACAGCAGCCAGGCACCCCAGCAAGCTGCCCCCACTGCAGACTGCAGAGTGCCCCACTTTGTTTTGAGTAATAGTTCTTAAACATTTCTATCTATCCAATGGAAGTGTTTAGAACAATCAGTATTTTGCTTTCTTACACCCAATAGTGACTTATTTACACTCTTCAGCTTTCTCTGCTTGAACTTTGAGAAGAAAAATTAAAAAGACAGTTTCAAACCATCACAAAGGTCTTCAGCAAAATGTCTGGTTCCTTAAATGCAAGTTGTCTGTCATATTTTTAATGAGCAAGGAAAATAAAAAATCTTTTCAAAACCCTCAATCAATATTAGCTGCTGTATCAATTAGATTGCAGAGAGTCTCAGGCAGGTGAAGTACACTGAAACATAAAGGCCGTTACTGGAAAGAATTCTATCTTCACTTCAGTATCTTGACTTCTGTCTGACAGCTGTGATATGTTCTGTGGGGAAATGGGCTGGATGGTTTTCAGTCATTTTAATCCAGTTTCATAGTGGTTTCAGCAAGAGGGAAGTAAAGATTTTTTTTAAAAGAAAAATAAATGCAGCTTCAAAACTGAATAATTTCTTGTGGGATCTGATAAGCAAGGAAGAATTTAAAACACTTTTTCCTTCCAGAAAGATATTGAGAGAATAGTAGGAAAGAGAAAGTTCCTCAAATACCTTACAGGGAACAAATTTCGCATGAAACTTTCTAAGAAAACACATTTTTTAGAGTTTGCCAATTTCTTTGATCATTGCTGTTGCTTTATAATTTCAGAATTGTTTATTCCTACAGACTATGAAAATAAAATTGCATTACTGTGAAAGAAAATTCATTGTAGGTTCTGATTTTTTTTTTAATATAAATAGGGAAGTTAGGAAAATAGGGCAGTCTTTTGGTTATCCAGAAAACTGATAGAATAAAAGTCTCAGAGAACAGAGAGGGGAGAAGTGAGTATGTTGACTGTAAGTACAATCTGCTTCAAATCTAGCTGGTTAAACCCGAAGAGGTTAAATATTGTTTCAGTCACCTCACCATTTCATTAAGCTGTTTCTTTGCACAGATGGTTCAGATCACAATTGTCACTGATATGCATTGTTCAATCATCCAAACCAATGATTAAATTATCATCGTTGTTACTCAAAACATGTGAGTTCTTCTATGCTCCTTTCCCTCTTTCTCCTCCATTTCAGCTGGTCCTTCCTGCTGATCTCAGGGCTGATGCAGATCCCACGGGCATTCAACAGCAGAGAGAGCTCCTGATTTTTATAAATGCTGATTTTGCTGATTTTTATAAATGCTTGGGTAGCACTTGGACCTGAGGAGTACCAGCCTCTCACACAAACAAGTGAAGTGTTAGCAGCATCTCCCTTTCTCCTCCAGGCTGCCTCTACTCATGTAAGTGGTTGAGGCATCATCATGAGTCTGCCAAGGCTGAATGTGTACTTAGCTCCAACAGCAGGTTTCTTCATTCAACAGAACACTTGGAGGAAAAGCAATTTCTTAAGCCTATTCCTAGGCAATGAAATGCTTACAGGTTCCTGTGATCTCAACATGAACAGATACTGAAAATTAATTTTAAAGATGACCTAAGTTATTTTACTGAATTAAAGTTTAAGAATGTTTGATCCCCTAGTGACCCACATATGGTGCTGTTCATGACGAATTTTCCCTTCCTCTCCAAACATAACAACAGTTATTATTATGTCCTCTTCTTATTATTATTATGTCCTCTTATTATTATGTCCTCTTATATTTTCCTCTGAAGAGACAACTGCTTGATATTTCCTTTTGTTTTGTTGCATCCTCTCAGATATCCTTACATAAGCAGCTTTCTTGCCCACTGCCCACCTCTAATGTGGGTACACAGATCACTTGATGATTGTGTTTGAAACTCTATTTGTGAGGTATGCTAGGGCTTATTTTCACTTGATTAACCCTGATATTTCATACTTTCACATGCTCATTTAGAATCATAGAGTCATGGAATCAATCAGGTTGGAAGAGACCTCCAAGATCATCCAGTCCAACTTATCACCCAGCAATATCCAATCAACCAGACCATGGCACCAAGTGCCTCATCCAGCCTTCTCTTGAACATCTCTAGAGTTGGTAACTCCACCACCTCCCTGGGCAGCCCATTCCAATGGGCAATCACCCTCTCTGTGAAGAACTTCCTCCTGATATCCAGCCTATGCCTCTCCTGGCACAACTTGAGACTGTGTCCTCTTGTTCTGCTGCTGGTTGCCTGGGAGTTGTTTATGTATAATACAGGTTCTGGTTTACATATCTGCAGTTGTTGAATTGCAGTCTTACTGCTCTTGCAGCAACGAAACTTTCAGTGCTGAACACAGCTGTTAGTGGATCTCTTACAGCATTACTGGTGCAACATGAAACAAATAAATATAAGGCATGAAAATCCTGATTCAGTCTCATACAATGAGATAATGACTGCTCAAAAGCTCCAGGCAATTGGAGATACCTCTTACCTGGGAAATAATTTATACAGGATATAGTGCTATGGCAGTTAAAACACAAATAGCCTCCAGAAAATCTAACTTAGATTTCAGGGAGCATTTTCATCTTTAGCATGGGTTGTAGTTAACTATTCTTCATGTTTACCTTCTCACATGTGAGCTGGGGAGACATATGTGGGAGGGACTTAGAGAAGAAAAGGAGATTTAAATTAGAAGCCAGATAACAGCTTGCAAGGAGCTCTGTAAGCTCATATGCTGTACTCTTGCTTTATGTGAATTCCCACTATCTAGGTTTGACCATTAGGAGAGAGGCTATGGAATATAGTACCTGACAAGACTGAGTTAGAACAGCTGGATGTGGCAGCTACTTTTGTGTTGTGAATTCATTTTATGTGACCTGCCACTTTCTGTAATTGATCACTTCTGGGAAAAGCTCCAAACATTAAGTGGCCTTCTCTTAAAAGCAGATGAGAAGACAGCAGTGCTCTAACTTTTTGTTTCTTTTCTCTTTCCAGCCTGCTCTGTTTTAACTACATACAGAGACAAAGGAAGTGGGATTAGCTTTTCCAACTAGACAGGATTTTGCTATGCTGGCTGAAGAAAACACAGTGAGAATGTAAAAAGAAAGCATGTGCCCAGTACTGAGTGTTTGATGGGAGTTACTCAGTGTATGGATTTCTGTCTTAGTTTCTGCCCTCTGTAGCTTCCTACAAGATGGTGGGAAGAGGAGTTTAACTCTGCTTCATGACAACTGAAGGCACTGCAAGATACTCTTTGGTAGCTTACCCATTTAGGATCTGAATAATGGTTTTGTCCTTGGAGAGAAGGCATTAAAGTAGTCCAGGATTTCTTGCTTTTGTTGTCTAGTCTTCTGTGCTTCCTCTGCCCTAGTATTTCACCAATTTCTGAGTCAGAAATTATTGTTCTGCTTAACTACTTTTCTTGGAGAATTACTATGGAATGTCTTTATGGCACCCTGTTTTCTTGTTCAATGACCTACCAGTTGTAAGATCAGGTGGGAAAGGAAGTTTGACCTAGAAGGCATAGTGTAAATTTTACCACCAGCAAAGGACAGCAAGAATAAATACAAGAGTCACCCGAAATGTACTTGTGCAGTGTTATGCTTTATGTCTGAAACAATTAATTAAAAGTTCTCTTTGACACCTGTTCAGATGATCATTGGTAATACCTCTACTTTCAAAATTGGTAGTATAAACAAAAAAATCTTGTATGGAAAGTCCTAGAGCTTCTTTTTCAAATGAAGCAAGCGACAGCCTTGGATGTCACTTGAAAGAGGTATAGGAAATTTTAATTTATCATTTTTTCCAGTCGTGCAGATTTTGCATTGTGTCTGTCACAACACAGCACTTTTTCATCTTGGCCATAATGAAATAAATGGAAGGATGAAAAGAAAACCAAAACCACTTAGCACAGACTGTAACAGGTCTTCTTACTTTAGTTTATCTGTGCTTTAACCATCAGTCAATACTGCTTTCTACAAGAATGGATTCTGGCCTATTTGTGTTATTCTTATAAGATGCTTGCAATTAAACCCAAATATTACTGCTGTGTGCATCTTCCCTTTTAAATCAAGAGCATGAGTAGATGTATCAGCAATCACAAATAACACAGATGTGAAGTGTTCAGAGAATCAACTGCCACCATTGTTTATCAGAGCTGTTCTACTTCAAGGGAGAAAAAAAATGAATGAAACCAGAGCTAACTGAAGTGAGTAGGCACTATCCTTCCTTCCTAGCCTGTTTCATTTGATAATACATACATAAAACTAAAGGAAGAAGTCTTTTTAGCTAAGTTTGTCTCAAAGTCTTTGAGATTTCTGCTTATTATCAACCATTCAGTATGTGTTGTTGTGAGGACTCTTACCAAACCTGAAGGGCTTGCAACAGCAAGGGTGATTGTTTCAACTTGTGGTGGTTAGGAGGTGATTCAGTCTGGTATTTCTGAACTGGCTTTCGAAAACAGAGTTCATTCCCAAATCCCATGTGATGACCAGCTTTGAGCATGCCTTGCTCCCTGACAATGCTGCTGTTAATCTGCAGATTTGTCATGCTGCTGTACTTAGTTTGTAGATCTTCCCACTGGCTCTGGTCCAGCAGGTCATGGAAGTTACTCCCTCTCTGGGGAAGGGCCAACCTCTGTTTCATCCCAGTCTTTTCTGGCTTCCAACTCAGCCAGCTGGTAATGTAAGGAGAGCTGACAAGATAATTACTGTTTTCTAAAACCCTTTTGGACCCTTTGGGCATTAAGAAAAGTTACTTATGTCCCAGATCCCCTTTGAAGTCACCAAAGCTAGACCTTCTCTGTCACTTCTTGGACACTTAAGTTACAACAATAATCCTAAGTGCATCTTTACTTCCTGGGTGTGAATATGAAGAGGTTAGGTTTTTTAAAAAAATAATGCCTATATTGGTACAGAATGCAGGATGTGTGTGTATGTGGGTGAGAGTACATGTGTGGTTGCATTCACATTTGCACACTGGTTCTTACTCGTATCTCCAGTTACTTGTGAATTCCAGAATGTATGTGACCATGTGGGTAAACTGGTGGTGTATAAGTTTTAAGTAATGCAACATAAGGTATCACAGTATCACAGTACATTGGAGGTTGGAAGGGACCTTAAGAGATCATTGAGTCCAACCCTTCTGCCAAAGCAGATCACTTAGGGTAGTCTGCATCCAGGAATGCATCCAGGTGGGTTTTGAGAGTCTCTAGAGAAGGAGACTCCACAACCCCCCTGGGCAGCCTGTTCCAGTGCTCTGTCACCCTCACTGTAAAGAAGTTTCTCTTCGTGTTGAGGTAAAATCTTCTATGTTCAAGCTTGAATCTCTCGTTTCTCATCTTATTAGTGCACACCACCAAAAAGAGATTGGCCCCCTCCATTTGAGACCCACCCCTCAGTGCAAAGGTATTGTCATGGATTGCTGCTGTTATTCATACCGTGATGCACTCATGCCAGTTTAAAAAAAAAACGGGTGCTACCTGGAGCAAAGATTGCAACATGGGAGGCTTCCTGTTCCAGTTGCTGCTTTGGGGTTCTGGGTCCTTGGGTGTCAGGTCTTTTCTGCAGGCATGGTGGGCAGAACAAGAGGGAGTCAGGTAGCTGCTGGTTTGGGTTTTCTGGTTTATGTTATTTTTTTTCCCCATATTTCATTGCACTTCTTCTGCAAATAGGCTAAGCTAAGGTAATCATGCGTTGTATCATTAGATTAATTAGATTATTAACTAAAGTAATTATGCATTGATTATGCTATCTCATAACTACATTAAACTATATTAAACTCTTACCTCTTTATGTGGTTTTATGTGTTGCTTTTGTGATGGGGGAGCAGGGAGTTTAGCCCTTGTGCTAAACCGTTAGAGTTATGATCATAGTAGATCTAGGACATACCACAGTTCTTTTTCTTAGACTGTGATTTTTAACAGTTGAATGATGCCTTTTATATGCTGCCTTACCCAGCTCTTTCAGGAGCTGTGATACATAGGATACATCTTTTTGGTTCCCATGATTTCAGGATGGAGGGACCAGGTTGGTTATGTTTTGGCTGTGGGACTTCAAAGAGTTCTATTAAACTGCTGCTTCCTGTTATTGCACCTAGCTGTCTTTGGCCCTTTCATACCTTCTGTATGTGACATTTAGGGAGAAAACGTGGAGAGAATAACCTGGAACTGTTATGTATTCTTTCATTTGTGTTTCTGATTGAGAGCTGCCAGGGATGAATCAGAGCTTGACATCATGAACCACTTCTTTGGTGTCAAAAACAGTTTCAAAGGGGACAGAGAGCATATGTTCTGTTCAGCATCTTCGTTCTGTTGCTCCCTGTTCTTTGTCATCTGCTACAGAACACACTAACAAAGAGCCTCCTCCTAATGCTTTCTTGTCAGTCATCCAAGCAATCAGAGCCAACAAATGCTTTTTTAAAGTAATAGACTCTCAGAAACTAATGCAAGTTTGAGACTTGAAAGAGCAAAAGGTTTTCATTATGTTTTTAAAGCAAATGTCAAACATAAACTCTTTTTCATGTCCATATAAGCCCAACGGGCACGGAATGCCTGCTTCCTGCCAAATCTGGTACTAACTATGGCTATCACTTAGAGGGAAATTAAAACCATTTGGGTCTTTGTCCTTGAAGGCTCCCCATGCAATTTACAAAGGCTCTCTGGAGAGCCTGTAGATTTATTGCAATGTCAGTTCATGGGTTTTCAGTGTATGTGTTCAGTGTGGTGCTTCAGTGATGGGCTGGTTGTGTTGTGGTCTTGAATGCAGCGCTCCAAGAGCTTCATTTAAGTGTAGGCACAGTGTCACCAGTATCTAGATGTTTGTGTGTGTGTGTGTGTGTGTGTGCCAGAGAGAAAGAAAGATGATGCAGAAGATGGGTGAGTTCAACCTGGGGGTTTTTGACCTGGATTTCATGCAGCCATAATTTTGGTGGGTATCTAAACATATAGGGTTGTGGTTTTAGCCTGTCTTAAGGTATTTGGAACAGCTCTTCCTTGCCTTTGTGCTTGAGCAGGGGAAAGAGCTACTCTGTCCATGACTGTTCTGATGAGCACTGTAAGAACTATATTGATATGAGAATAATCATGGAGTTGTTTCAGTTGGAAAAGACTTTGAAGATCATTGAGTCCAACTATTAATGATTGTGAGTGTAAGCACTTTGTTCATCTTTTCCAGTGTCATGGCACCAGTGGCAGTTCTAACTTGAGGAGGGCTGAAGTCATTCAGAGGGAAGTCTGGTGGCCCATCTGTTGCCCTGAGGTCCTAAGTAGGAGGAAGCTGAGGTTTGCAGTTACACTGACACAAAGGCATATCTTCTGTTAACTGCTTATGAGACATTTGACCCATAACTTTTCCCTGAGTCAGTCCTAACTTATTTCCTACTGACTTCTGGGTAGTTTCAGTTGCATCAAGTACATCCCTGCCTAGAAAAATAAGAGAATCTGTTGGCTCAGACAGAAAAATCTTGCAGCTTTTAGGATTTAGCAAAAGCTGTCACTGTGGAACCATGTCAGAACACTATGGTTTTTCTTTCCTCAGCTCTCATTTGGAAAGAATTCATGTTTGGAATGCATTTACACATGTCATGATGACTTCAAAGATGTGAGGGTCTAGACAAAAGGAACACTGACAGAACCCTCAAAAAGAGTGATGGGGCAGGCCCTGTGTCACCAGACCATGACACTTTGCTGTTTTTGCCACAGAAAAAGGAGCATGTTTTTTGTGTATCAGCTGGAATCAATCAATGCACTGAACAGCCATAAAAGGAGGAGAAATGGAAGAATCTGTTTTGAAAGCAAAAAGATGTTTTTCTTATTCATCTTATTTCTTCCTTGCAATCCATGCTGTTGATGCTAAGTATAGAATGGTGGAGAATTAATTGACAGAACCAAGTGCTTGGTTTCACTGTGGATGGTCCCCATCTTGAGATGCAAAGGCTTTTCTAGAAGGATGGAAGCTGAGCCTTAGGCAACTCTGACTGAGATTCTAGCAATGCTCTGCTGCTTTTTGGGATTTGCAGCTCTGTTGTAGTTGTCAGTGTAACAGCATTTGAATGTCATTCAAAAACTTAGCAAACCTGAACTGGTTTGCTAAACCATGAACATGGTGAGGATGAGAAAACAGGTTAAGAATTATTAACCTTGCCACAAGACTGTGCACAAAAACACTTTAAAGTGGTAGCTTTCACGAAATACACTGTGGACGCAATGACTTCCTTACAAATATTTATATTCCCATTGTTGTGTGCACATAATACAGAAATTCTCATTATGAAATGTATCTATGATACTTTGTTGCAAAAAAAAAAATGGGGGCAAGTAATAAATAAATAAATATCAAGAGTCCTCGTTAATACCACTGCAGTTGAATTTCTGTGCTATCTTTAATGCTTTCATCCATTGTAACCATAACTTGTTAAAGGTCTTCTTAATTGAATTACTTCAGCACTTTTGTCTTCAGCACTTCTGTATCTCAGGTGTGACTGCAAACTAAAACCTGGCTTAGACCTATCAAATACTGAGATGGCAACTATGAAAAATGCATTTTTGGTCTGTGTTTACTGGGAAGAAAGATTTGGATTGGGAGTTTGTGGTATGAAGCTGGGATCCTGACTTGAATAAGCATCAGTTCACAGGGATTTAACACAGATGAATGGACTGCTGGCTGCTGGATTCTTGAAAATTCTTTGAACCTCTGTTTTTGGCTAACAGTTGGGGAAGAAGCACATTTTGCCTTTCCTGTAACAAGTCAGAAAAAAGTTAGCCACAAGGCATTCTTTAAAATCCTGGCAGTTCAGGCCATTATGCAGAAACTGGGAGCTGGGATTAGAGAGGAAACCTTGCCAAGAAATTCTAAAAATAGAAAGCTGAAAAATATTACTGGCATCACTGGAAGACTTACACTTCTAATTACTTTCATATTGTGGCCTTAAACTCTGAAAACCAGCATGCTTTAAAAGCATTCTTGTGAAAATGCTTGCAGATTTTTGAAACACTTGCAAGCTGGACATTGAGCTGTGGATCATACTCTGCTAGGTGCTAAGAAATCTGATTGCCCACAGTATAGAAAGTATAATTTAGAAATCATATTACATAGGTGATTTCCCACCCCAACTCCACCCCTTATCCTTCCTTTTAGCTGAAGGGATGATTAGATTCTGGAATGCAGAGGATTTTATAGTTAAATCTCACTTGATCCAAATATCGATACTGTTTTCTTATTTGAAGGGCTATGATTTTACTGTAAGCTACATTTTAAAAAGAAAACACACACAAAAATCATGCTAAAAATATTTAATCCATATATAGTTTTAATACTTTTAAAAGGCTGTGCATTTTTGCCCTCCACATGACTTTTGCCTGCTTTGTGTAAGCTATTTTTCATGTGTGCTCTTTCTTGTAGACCAAATATTGATCTAATAGAATGTAGGAGCTGCAGGGTGCTTAGCAAGTCACATAGTGACTATTTACCTCATCATGCTTCCATTGAAGATAAGTTCTTAATGGATATAAAAATCAAATAACCTAGGAAAGGAAGGCTAGTAAATTGTTACTGCTTTATTAATAAGATGGGTTGCTGGGGTTTTTTTTCTGATTTTTAATTTTTTTCACCTTCTTTCTGGAAGCTCTAAAGAAATGAAAACTGATGGTTCTGAGATTCAGTACAAAGAAGAAACACTGAAGAATAATAGAATCCTTATAGGGATGTGGTTTAGCCTCATATTGTGTCCTTTTTCTGTGCTGTCTCAGTGCTTGGCATGAAAGAAGGCAGAGGTTGACTGACTAATGCAGCAGTAGTGATTGCAGGAGTTGGTAGTGACAAAGAAGGGGTGTATCACTCAGTGGTGAAGGAATATCTTTGCACTGTGGTCATATTCTTCCTCACATGTCCTAGGTTTACCTTAGCTATTTGCTCTCTAGATCATATCCCAAAAATATATGATACATATATGATGTAAACTTCTAGGCTGAATATCAGACTTACAAACCAGAAACCTCAGCAACAAGATCCAGCCTCAAGATGTTGAATTTTAGATCTTATTCTTAAATTAAACAAGAACCTTATTCTGACTCTCAGAGTGCATGTGTTGGTGTTTGGGACACAATGGATTAGACATCCAAGTACCTTTTAACATGGTGAGTTGTTGTTACTGCTGTTGTTGGTAATAACAATAATTTTGAACCCCGTCTATCCATCTTCTGGTCCCACCAGGTCAGAAAAACTTTCTGTATATGTGTGACCTGCAGATTAAAATGAATCTTGCAGCATCAGTTTTAATACTTCATCTGTCTGCCTCACTTGGTTTATAGCCTACTCCTTTGGAGACACTTTTCAAGTAGGTTTCTAATCTCAGGTATTGATTTAACTTATGGAGCTGGGATGCCAATATCCAAAACTATGTTCCCCAATAGTCCTGTTAAAGGCTGCCTTGCTGCTGTAGAGGTCTGGACTCACTAAGTGCTTCCTTCACAGTTTTTACAGGGTGTCCAGCAGTGGCTAGATCAAATAGATCTCCTAGTGTCTAAATCAATAGTAGAATGACTCTGGGGTACAGTCTTGGCTTACACAGGCTAGAAATTCTTACAGGAGCTTTTTGTCTAAGAGCTTCCTTCCTTTGGCTGAAGTCATGCTGTATGTTCCTTGGAGGCACACAGAGGTTGGGGAATTGAGGAGGAATACTGTACCCAGTGTAACTGTGCATCCTGGCCATGATATTATGGTGAGTGGAAGAGTAGCTCAAAGTATTGGTTATAGTATAGTCTCATGGCTTGCCAGGCTATGTGTGTCTTGTTTTCCATTGACTGATGTCTTGTTATTGACCGAAAAGATGTCCTGCAAAAACCTACCCGAGAGAAGCGAGTGCCATCGGGACAAGGTACAAATCTACAAATGGGATTGTAACCTGCTTTGTTTTGCTTTGGAATCACATATGAAACTGTTTAAGTGGGACAAACCATTGTGAGTGGTGGAATACCGCCGAGTTCTCACAGTTGGATCCTGGGCAGAGTGTGGGAAAAACGGAAACCTTGCTGTAGAGAGAGGCTTCTTCTGAGCCAAATGGAGGACATCTGAGACCTCAGATTAAAGTGCAAGTGGAGGAATCGATAATTACAGCATCAGATACAGATAACTCTCAGGATGTAGCAGAAATCATAGGTTGCAAACGTTTCTGGCAGAGTGCACCCAGCTGTAAGTTCCCAGGGACATGTTTTCATTCAGTACAGACGCTGCGAGGCTAGCAGCAAGAGACATTGTCTGCTCCAACCAAACGTGGTGGAGGTGGTTGGTGCAGGGAAATAGCCATGAAAACAAATATGAAAGCCTTCTATGTGCTTTAATTAGATCAAATACCTGTCTGTGGCTCTTTTGTCAGAGAAAACCAAAGGAAAATAAGTCCCATTGCTGCTGCTTTCCTCCTACCCAGCCTTTCTCTCCTTGCTTCTCTCTTGCTATGGGATTGTTTGTTGTAACATACAAATAACTTACTATATGAAGTTAGAAGATAGCCCTCTGAAACTGATTTTAGAGATCCTGCAGTTTTGGGTCCTTTTTTTTCCTTAACACAAACTAAACTCATACAACAGAAACAGCCAACTTTTGTGTAAATGGTCACAATTTCAGTGAAACTTTTCTCAGGATCTCTAAAATTAGTTTCAGAGGGCTATCTTCTAAAAAACAGTCCAGCAGACTTAAATATTTAGTGAAAAAAAATTTAAATAATTTCCTTCCTTTTCAGCTGTATTAACTGTACTCTGTGAGTTACCACAGGAAGAGTGTCTTATTCCGGACTTCCAGATCTGCCTGCAAGATGGTATCTGGTGCCCTCCTAAGAGGCACAATTTTGCTTGCTGGTCCACCCAGCCATGCCAGATTTATGTAAACAAGGTTTATACATCTGAAAGTGGCAGAGGAGCAGACGGCTTATGTTTACTCAGGGTCTCTTGGCATCAGGAATTAGAGAAAAAAAGCAACACATCCAAACCTACACTCCTTCTTTAATTGCCCCTCTATTAGATTTGGTGAAGGACTGTAGATTTGTCAAGCAAGAGATTTTACTGATTAAATGACTGATTGGTAGCTGTACAAGCAGGCTAAGGCCTGAGTATCTTTTTGGCTCTCAACAGAAGGATCTTTAACAGATCCCTCTGTTCCCTCTGCTTTCTTCCTACCCCATCTGTGTAACAAAGCTGCTGCTTGATCTCTTGACCTTAAACCTTTGGCAACAGGGAGAAAGGAATAAAGAGAGAGAGGGTAGGGTAGAGTAAGAGGGGACTCTGAAGCAGGAAGCAGAGAGTGAATGATTTGTTTGTGGAGATTCAAAAAGGAAAGGAGAGAACAAAAGAGATCTTGAGCAGAAAGGGCCAGAAGTTGGATATGAAAGCAAGAGTTGCAAAGAAAGTGGATGAGAAGTGAAACACAAAAATAACTTATGGAAATAAGAGATGGTATGAGGAAAAGATGGGGAGAGAGAGCCAAAAGATGAAGGACCAAGAAGAGAAAACTCACCACATAAATTTCTGTCATATGTATGTATGTGTTGGCTTACATTACTATTTATCCATAAGTTATACATCTAGGTCATTTAAGAATGTAGGCTTCTTACTGAAGTATGCAAGAAGATGAGTTATTCAAACCATGTTAAGACTGGTTACTGCTGTTTGCTGACTACAGATGGAGCTCCTGTAGTTTAAACCTGAAGGCCTGCTTTTGGCTGGCTGAAATTTGGTAGAATGCTTTGGCCTCACTGTACCAGAGTTGGACATTTTTGGTTTTAAAAGTGTAAAAGATGTACCTTTCTTAGAGAGAGGAGACCTTGGTGTTCCTTTAGGGTTGGGATGGAACTGTAGGTCAGCATCCTTACTGGTGGGAAGGAGAAGCTAGGTCAAAATAATCTTCCTTTCTTTTCAGCTGCATGTGAGGAATGTCACTGTATTTGGTTTGGGTGTGTGCTTTGTATATCACTAAAAAATATATTCTAATAGCTTTTTAGAGACCTTGCCAAATTGTGAGGGTGTTATAAATATAAGTACCTTAGAATGGAGATTAATAAATAAATGTAACTGTGATTACATAAGAAATTTATTTTGGTTCATAAGCTGTCCCAGTCTCCACACTTGCAATACCTCCCGAAACTTCACTTCCCATGATTGAGCATGTAAACCTTAGTTACTGTTACATAATGTGATCACAGAATCACAGAATCAATAAGGTTGGAAAAGACCTCAAGGATCATCAAGTCCAACCTGTCACCCAAGACCTCATGACCACTAAACCATGGCACCAAGTGCCACGTCCAATCCCCTCTTGAACACCTCCAGGGATGGTGACTCTACCACCTCCCTGGGCAGCACATTCCAACATCTAACAACTCTCTCCATGAAGAACTTTCTCATCACCTCCAGCCTAAACTTCCCCTGGCACAGCTTGAGACTGTGTCCTTTTTATATGTTTCTTTGTCATTTGACTTCTGATTACTTATCTTGCAGTGCTGAGAGCAGTGGGATTGTTCTCCAGTTGAGAAGGGGAAAGTATTGCTTTGAATTCAGTTGTGTTAATCAGGGATGCTTATGGAAAAAACATTGCTAATTGGTTTTGAAAGGAGATATGAAGAATTTTTCACACACACATTTGCTTCTGCCACATTTAAATGCGTCTATAAGTGCAGGTGATCCTCAGTCCCTGTTGTTTCCAAGTAAAGTATTAGGAACTTTTCTATTTTGCTCCTTGACCAAGTCTTGGGTCTCTGAATAGGGACCCATCAAAAAAAATGTCTGAGTAGAAATAATTTTGCTAAAGTGCTGAAAGTATTCTTTAGCACTTAGAACCATCACAGGGTTTAGGCTAAATTGACTCTGTTTGTGTACCTTCTTGCTTGGAGAGCCACAAGTATATGGTGGTGTTTGCCTTGGCTCTGCTGAGACAAAACAGCAGTGTGGTTACTCTGTGTTTGTGAAAGATTAAAACACCAAAAAAGTAGAGGATATAGAATATTTCCATGGGAAATCAAATTATTAAATGGGCAAACAACATCTTGCAGAGGAAAGACAAATACTTACTGGAATAGATGGCCTTGGGATGAAATGTTTCATATTCCTCTCTACATCTCTGAAGACTGAACTGCACAAATGAAATTAGCACAGTGCAGCTTAGCAGACATCCTGTCACAAATGAGCCAAAAGCCTTTGTTATGTTTGCTGTATTATGCCAGGCCTGTTCTTGGTGATTTTGATTATGGACTCTGTAAAAAGTGAAATGCATGCACATGTGCTGGATCCCCCATACTGAAGTTTTGTGTAACCATTTCTCTGGACACTCCTGCAGCACACTCTCGTAGCCTTCATCATGCACAGCCAGAACCTTCATGCTAACTGAAGCTCTGGTGGTGTTTATTGATGATCAGAACAGCATCACCTTATTGTATAACCATCTGTAAGGTGTCAGTGCTCTGACTTGATTCTGGAGGGAGAAAAAAAAATCATAGAATCATAGAATGGTGATTAGTTGTTATTAACTATTAGTTATTATCAACTCTGACCAAGGTGAGTGTTTAGAATAGAGCAGATGATTTTTGCAGGCTTAGTGTGTCATCTGCTGTTGTAGCAGAAGTAGAAAGAGGGGAGGCTCTGAGAAGCCCAGGCAGCAGCCCCCTCCCTGGGCAGCAAGCCAGGGCAGGTGGTGCCACTGCAATCCTCCTGCTCCACGGGCAGGATTGGCCTCATTGCTGGGAAATACTGTGAAGATCAGGAGGAAGTTTTTTTGCTGTTGTTGTTGTGGTTTTTTGTTACCATCCAAAAGCTAGTTCCTCCTCATTCCAGCACTAATTAAGCCAGCTCTCTTTTTAGTTGTGTTCCAGTGGTTACGTGGTTGCATCACGGTTACCATGAACAGCTTGTGACTAGACCTCCTTTCACTATTGCTCTTCTCTTTTCACTCTCCCTAATCAACCGTCACTGCCTCCTTCTTCCCTGGATGTGCTTTTACATTCCTTTTGATTCTTATTTGTCAGGCTGACTCTGTATTGCTTTTTGCAACCAAAATAGAAGAATAAAACCCCTGCAGTGGTTCCTACAGGAACCACTATATTTAAGAAAACAGTGATGTCAATTAGAAAAGAGGGATTCTAAGGATGCCCATGCAAAGGATGCAAATGAAAGCAAATCCAAACCCCAAACTCACCACCATGAACAAATGCAAATATCTTGCCTTTAGGCCTCTGTGACCTGTAGCTATACTAAATAAGTTTGTAACCTGACAAGCGTCTCCGTATTTAATTTGATGATTTCTCCCCTGCAAACGGAAGTGCTTAAAAGAGAATGTCTGGAATCTATCAGCCTGCAGCCTGAACAGAAATGTTATAAACATTTCCAGAAACAGAAACATTTATGGTCATTATAGCTCTTGTAATATACCTTGCTTTTAGTTACACCAAGTGTGTGCTGAAAGCTGGCTGCACTGGGGAGAGAGGTCTCCCTGGGTCAGATGCCAGTTGCCAAAGAGCCTGATTTAGATTTTTGTCTGACCCTGAACCACATCAAGCTGTACTGCAGTACTGCTGAGAGAGAGGAAATGCTTCTGCATGGTCTGAAAGCACAGAGATACTCAGTGTTACCTGCCTGCCTTAGTATTCCTTCCAGCCTGCTTTCCTGCTGCTGTTGAACTTCAGAGCAAGCTACCTCTGTAAAATGAGCTGTATCAGCTGCCAAGCTGACTCCCTTGTACAGAATGTGATGTTTTCCAAGCATCTCTTCTGCAGTCTGAAGGAGCTGTTCTGTACCACCATTAATCTCAGGGCCCCTTTCATCCTCTCCCTTGGGCTACCATGGGGCCACTTGATCCTAAACAAGTCAATCTTCATGTGCTGGTTTCTTCTGCACATCTCTGCTGTGGTTCATTTTGTAGCTCTCCGTGAGTTTGACTGGTCCTTGATTCCCTTGGCACTAGAAGAGGAGGAACAGCAAATCATTAGGAATGGCATGTGTATCACTGTCAGAGAGAATCTTGTTTCAAATGTCAATAGCATTTTTGTAATCAGAGGAGACAAATGAGAGACAGCAAAGCTTCTCTTCCCTCAGGTATGCTTGTAATGATGTGAGTCTTAGTCTTAGCGCAACACACAGACACATGGAGAAAAAGGGAATGGGAGAATTTTCACCAGTGCAGAGTATAGTCAGAGAACTTAGCTGTCTTGAAGATAATCTCCCATTTTTTTCCCAGTTTACTGTCACGTGTCTGGAGGGAGAGGGAATGAGGGGGAAGTAGCCCTTGTTGTCTAGGCAGGGGGTGATTAATGGAGCCTTGCCACAGTATGGAGCAACTGGCTGGGAGGGAGAGGGCAGGCAGAGGCCAAATTTTTGGCAGGTTTGTGAAAGCCAGAACTGTTTTGTTGATGTGTGTGTCCCTCTTATTATCAAAGGACAATGTTAAGTTCAAATTTAGCTCTGGCAAACACTGTTTCTGTATCACTCTCTAGATGCTGAAGCTGTTTTGTTACTGTGGCTTGGGCTGTGGAGAGGCAGTTAAGTGAATGCCCTTTGGTCTGGGAAAGCAGGAAAGAGAAGTAATAAGTGCATTTTTAAAAAAGATGTTTATAAGCAGCAAAGTTAATGAAATCTGTTTTCACAATGAATTTGTGCTTCATTGTATTGAAGTCAGTCTCCTGAGTGACCTCTTTGATAGGCAAGGATGTGCTCCCATGATGGTATGCTTTTGGTGGAGGTATTCATATAGTTTGTATCCTCCTGAAGGAACCTGAAGGAACTGTCCAAGACTGAAGTTGCTGAGTTTAAAAACTGCTAGAGAAGACACCAAAGAGAGCAATCTAAAGCAAGGTGATTTTTATACTCACAAGTAATAGTTATGGAACCAAGTTAAAAGGAAAAGAAAAAAGGACAAATGCACTGTGCAAAACAGTTGGGTGCCTTCTTGCCCTTAGGTGTTTAAGATCCACTACCTCTCACACTACAGCTTGCTGTGAACTTTCAGCTTGTCACAAGCATTAAGCAAGCATGTTTTATAGAAAACTGGAAGGCTTCTGGCAATAAATGAACACTGACCAAAGCCAAGTAAGAAAAATCTGGCAAAATTCCATGAGGATGTTCTGTTATAGGCGTGTTTAAAAACCTCAGGTAGCTCTGATGCCACTGAGAGGTACTTTTTAACAGGAGTATATATAAATTTAACACATTTACTTCCTCTTTCATGATAATTAAACCTTTATTACTGTTGAACATTTTTAATAACGGATATCTAGTCTACAGGCAGAAGTGTTACTAGAATTTTTATCTCACTAAGTAATTCTACTCTGATTTAAATTGGTCTAGCTGGTCATTACAGCCAGTAAAAGAGTCACCTTTTGAGGCAAGTGGATCTGGCCCATCTATCCCTCATGGGGAAGAAAGCTCTTGACTGGCAAGCTTGGGAGAACAGCTGAATCCTGTGGCATCAAAACGCTACAGCCTTGGGAATTAGGAAGCTTTGGTTAGACATCTCAATGGCCTTACTAGAAGACAAGGGCCAGAGTCACTCCAGTTAATCTTTTCATGGGGAGTATTTTCTCAAGCACCAGCCACAATTATCTGCATTTCCCCTGCGCTAAGACAGTGAACACTCAGACACAATACACTGTTGATTGTGTCCTTTGCATTACAGCCACTGGTATATTGCCAATGGTTTCTTATGTCATCAACTGAGACACAGCTAGCTGGCCTCACTCTGTACTCCACATGTCAGTGGCCAAATTCATGTTGCAAGTATGGGGGTTTTATTGCTATTTGGTATTCCTTTATGTTACTATTTATCTCTCAATTTTTTCTTAGTGAGAAAGCTATTTGTGTGAATAGAATAAGAAATTGATTTTTTTTTTTTGGTGTCTTTCAAGGGTGTTCTGAAAAGGGGACAAAATTTCCTGTCTCCAAAATGTTGGCAAATATTTTAGTTCCAAAAGTAATATGTAGAGAAGTTCCTCTTTGTATAGAGAAGGCAATGACTGACAAGGATAGGGCTGGCAAGAGCTGGGCATGGGTTAATATTATTCTGGGAAAATTGTCATATGTAGCTGTAAAGTCAGTTCATGTCACTGGATAGGACTTTGAGAACTCACTGAAAAATGGCAGAATGCTTTGGATGCAAGAATAAAGACATGGATTTAAATTCTGCCTCAAATCATGATAAACCTTTCCCCTTCTTCCCTCCTAGTGCAGCTAGGGATTAGCTGCTGTCTGATCAGTACTGTTCTGTGATCTGTGCAAAATAAGCTGTGACCTTAATACAGCTCCTACTGAACACGTGTCTGGTTTGAGTGATTCTTGAAAACTCTAATTTAGGTTGTGCTTACATAGCATTTCTGGCATTTCAGCTATTTCATCAAAATGCTGAAGTGTCATCAAAATGGTCAAATGAGATTGAATGGACTGAGTCTCTGCTGGTAGAAGGAACCTCCCTAGTCAGTAACCTCTGTTGTTGGAAGTACCTGGGTGGAATAGTAGTGGAATAGTTGCACTTGCACTGCTGCTTAAACCTCTCCCTGGGATCTAAATGAAGCAAAAGAAAGTAGCCTTCCTTTCTTTACTTCAGTTTCAAGGATATCATTACCAAATGTTGAACATGAGATCTCTCTTCCACTCCTATAGCTATAAATTACAAAGCAGTAGTTAGGAGAATTCCTCAGGGCACAGAGTTAAGGCTGCATGGTGTGCACACTTGAGGTTTCTGTGGCCACATTTGCAAACAATAGACATTGTGTTTTTATCTTGTTTCCTTTGGGGAACATTTTTTGTGTAATCTGGTTAAATGGTACAAGGATTATAAATGTGTGTGTGTGTATAAATATATACCCACAATTTATCCCCAGGCAGAGAAAGGAAAAATTTGTTAAAGGTCAACAGTTGCCTTGTTGTCGAGTCAGTAATAAGAGGCTCTCTTATGGTGAGCCAAAGAATTATACTTTCTCAGTTATGTTCATGCAGATAAGCTATCTGAATGAGACTGAAATGTCCTCCTGAAGTTTGTTAAGGTGCAACTAACATATCTTAAGACATGTTTCCTGCTCATCTTGTAACTTACTCCTAGCATGCAGCATGGTGGCCTGATAACTGGGTTTCAGATGTTTTGTGAAGTTATGGACACAACACTGTGATCTCAAAATACAGCCTTTGGTGTGTTTTGAGTGTTTTGTATCTTTTCATGAGGCTGTTTAAAACAGAACCTTAAAAGCCTGCTAAGTTTCTTTTCTTGGAATCTGTCTCCTCCACTAAATCCAGTAAGCATCACAGTGATGACTGTTAGAAGGGGAAAAGCCTCAGGAAGAGCAGTCACAAAAATCTGAGTCATGCAGTTAAGCTACCACTGTACATTGCATTGTAGAAATGACCCAAACCAGCCCTAAGCTTAATAGAGCTTGAAAAAAGAATTTCCCTTATTGCACAAGAAATTTGTGTGAGACAACATCCCTTATTTTAGGCTTAGTTCTGTTCTCCATACTGGAGGGAGAGAGAGAAGAGCAACTGCATCTAGCTTAGTGAGGCTGCTTTTGGGGTAATGTAAGTTCAGGAAGCCCCAGCAGCCTGTAAATGTGTCATACATCAGCTGTTCTGTGTGAGTGTTGCTGACATAGACAAACACCAAGATATTCCTTGGGCATAGCAATTTTCTGTGGTTCTAGGTAACATCTTCTTCTGCCTGGAGCTTTGAGAAAGTGGATGTGTTCATTTAATCCTGAGTCTTGCAATAGTCATATGTTTTTATGAAGTCCATGTTCTGAAGGTAAGTAAGTAAGGCACTCATCTCTGTTTTCTTTATTAGAAGGGAAGTTCCTGGTTCTGGATAAAAGCCCCATATGTGAAACTCTCCAGGCTGTCAAGCAGGTGGCAAAGAAAAGGAATTAAAATGAAGGTTATTATGAAAGAAGAATTCTATCTTGCTCTACACTGGAAAGTTGTAAAGTTGGACTGGCACAGCTATTTCAGCTGAGAGTCGTTTGAGGGAAAATTCTTTATCTGAAGGGATGGAGCACAAAGCCTCAGCAGAGGTGGAGGCCTCCTGGCAGAAGAGCAATTCTCTGTGTGTGGCTCTTGTTGTCTGAATAGGTGAGGTGGCTGTAGTGGGAGAAGAGACCTGTTAGGACAGTGCAAACTAAGTCTGCACTGGGAAGCTGTGTAAACATAAGTGGGCCAAAGTGTGGGGTAGCACCAATTAGTGGTTCCCAAGCTCTGCTCAGAAAGTGACAGGCTTTCCAAGATGCCTGAATGGACCTAGAAACAGCTCCTGCTGGTGCTTCCTGACACTTGTTGTAAATAACATTTTTGTCTTTACTTGTCTTAGAGAGGCATAACCTAACTAATAGGCAGACAGCAGGTTTTAGAGCTTAATTGGAGGTATTTTCCTCCTTCATTGTGAGTACAGCTACGTTAGTGCAACTCTCCTGGAGCCACTGAAAAACATAAACCCACATCAGATTTGAAACTGGTGTCTTCCTCTTTCCCCATAGGATTCAAAGTGGTGAGGAAAGGACTGTTTGGATTTCTAAACTGTGCAGTGTGGAGTGGAAACGGTACAGGAGTTTGAAACAGGGCTTGGTGACTGAACCCTGGAGGCAGACATCTGTTAGTTCACAGGAAGGTATTTTATAAAAAAGTTGGTCTTGTTTTATCTCCCTTTCATAAAGTACATTTACAGGTTAGGTTCCACTCTCTAGGACCTCTTCTTTGAATCATGTCATTGTGAATTAGAAAGAAGACATCGTATTCCCTGAGGAGAGTAACTACCAACCCTATAATCTAACTGAATGATAGATGAGCTGTTCAAATACTTAATGCTTTTGTACAGCTGACAACTGGAGATGGCATGTAGGGCTGTAAAAAGGAGCCAGGCCATAGTGGTGTCACTGGAAAAGGACTGAGGCTCCTTGAGGAACAGCCATTGGTGTGATGCATTACAGAGACGTAGCATATTCTAAGAAAGGATAATTGTAGGGAAATCCATGGTTAAATAGATTTCCTGCTCATGACATTTAGAGCATGTGGCTCTATCTACCCTTACCTAAAGGATCTTAGTTTCAAATGAGTGCTTCAAAACTCGATTTTCTGGCTTTGCATTCTAGAAGACAGTGGTGGCTAGCCATGAAGGGTCTAAGTGGATGTGTAACCTTGTGGTCTTTCTTCTACATGGTGTTCTGTGGCTGCACTGATACTATGGGACTGTATCTAGGAGGAAGGATGCTCTGCTCAGGCTTGGAGAAAGCTTTTTTTCTTACTTGGTTTAAGGAAATCAAACCATCTTCACCAGTAATTAATTAGTGTATACACATAGTAATGTTGCATATAGGCACACAACATGTACAGCAGATTCCATCTCAGAGGTGTTACCTCAAAAATAAAAGGTCCTCTATGTGTTGTTCTGAGCTTGGTCCTGTTTCACAGTGTGAAGAATGGAGGTGAAGGAGGAGGAATTTATCATTTTGAAGCTCCTGTGCTGCCAAACCCAAGGCGGTTGCCAGCGCTTAGAGTACACAAGGAACAACGCACCCAGGTCTGATAAAGTGTGTTACAACATCGTGCTCATGGTTCTCTGTTTTGTTGAACTTTGTGTAGCCAGCTGCAGCAATTTTTGTGTTCTCTGCAGTAGATTTCCAGTCACGTTGCACTAAGTGCATGATACATGGCATTTGATTCTTCACTGCCTCCCATGACAAGAGTTGAAGAATTGCACAACTGACCCTTGTGTGTGGAACTCGTGCCTGAGTCCTGTGAGAGGAATTGATTGAGTTCTGAGAAGAATGAAAAGCAGCAACTGTTCTGCTTTTTGTTGAGTTCTTTTTCCTACCATTTTTCTCTGTATCAAGCAACACTTGACTTCCTCCACTCAGTACCACCAGACTTGTGTGAAAACATCTTCTGGAGTGTTTTCTAGACCATAGTAGTGGTAGTATATGTTATACAAAGCATCAGTCATACAGTGCACTAGAGAGGCTTTTCTGCAGTCTTCACAGTTTCACTTTTAGACTTGCCAGTGGCAGTGTTTCTCACTAGTTTCTTCGTAATGCTTTTTTGTCCTTTCAAGAAAGAAACAAAAAGGGGCAGTTCTAAGAGACAGAATAGCAAAATGTTTATAGGATAATGCTAAATATGAGGCATTTTTGGTTATGTCACAGGGCACTATAATTGCACATACAGTGCTGTTAGTGTCATGCTGTAAATGAGCCTACTTTGGATCTGCATAGTCCCATTGTTTATTTTCAGCATGCCTGTAGAGGGCAATGCAGACATGCCCTTACCTCTCTGCCTTGTAAGCTGCTACCCTGCAAAACCACACCAGTCGGTGGGAAAATGGGGCAGGGAGAAAGTGTGGTAAATGACTCTGCAAGCTTCTCGTCCTCATCAATTCTCCATAAAGAATCAGAGTACCAAATGAGCATCAGACTAACAACAGAATTTTATGCAGTGCACTCTTAAGTATGGACTGAAGTGATTCCTACTGCTTGGTGAGATTTTGTATTTGGCTGTTGGTTTTGTACCAGCTGAACATTTCAGAGGGTGAATGTGATCTGATGTTTCATTGCCACACCTGTAACACAATCACTGGTGTGTCTGACCAGGCAGTAGATTTCACATGAACTTTCTGACCACCACAGATACCATGTTCCGTACCAGTGCGTCGATTATGGAAAACAGGTCACGTAGTTTGACTCCTGGACCACAGGACATTGGGTTAAATGTGGTCACTTGGTGTGGTAGCTTAAAAAACATGTGAAATTTTGGCTTAGTGCCCAAAATTGACATATGCAAGGAAGGTTCTGTAAACAGAACATGAAGGAGATGATATTACTTGTACAGCACTGCAGCTATAAAGGTTTGTTATATCGAAAATGAAAGAAAAGAATAAACCCTAGTTACTAGAGAAGGCTGCTTTTCTCCTGGTGCAAATAGCAATGCAAGCACTGTTATTGTGTACTTTTTTTTCTTTTTTTTTTTTTTTTTTTTTTTGCACTGACTGCATATGGAAGTAATGTTATGATCAGACGCTCAGGCTAAAAGGTTAAGCTATCATCTGAGTAACACAGTTTCCTAGCAATATTCTTCAAAACAGAGCAGTAGGTTCTGGGAATTGCCTAACTTGCAGATGCATAGAAAAGTGCTCCTGAAAGAAAACTTGGTAAACTGCTTATGTGGGAGACTAATGCACATTTTGGCAGTACTCTGAGGTGCCAATTATAATTTATTTTTGGTTCAGCAGAGTAATCCGTGAGCTGCTTTCTTCTGAGAGAGCAGATTGTTTTGCCAAACAGATTTAAGTAACTCAGGGTCAACTGAATATTCTCTTTGTCTGGAAAGTTTTTGAGTCATAGAATGCATTGAGTTGGAAGGGACCCTCAAAGGTCATCTTGTCCAACACCCCTGCCATGAGAAGGGACATCTTTAACTAGATTGGGTTGCTCAGGGCCCCATCAAGTTTGGCCTTGAATGTCTAGAGGAATGGGGCCTCCACCACCTCTCTGGGCAACCTGTTCCAGGGCTTCTGCACCCTCATTGTGAAGAATTTTCTCTTAATGTCCAACCTCTATCTACCCTACTCCAGTTTCAAACCATTGCCCCACATCATATCACTACAAGCCTTTGTGAACAGTCCCTGCCCAGCTTTCTCCTAGGCCCTCTTCAGATATTGAATTGCTGCTATAAGGTCTCCCTGGAGCCTTCTCCTTTCCAGGCTGAACAGCCCCAATTCTTTCAGCTTGTCTTCCCAGGAGAGGTGCCCCAGCTCTCAGATCATCTTTGTGGCCCTTCCTCTGGACCCACTCCATGTTCTTTTTATGCTGGGGGCCACAGAACTGGACACAGTACTCCAGGTGAAGCTTCAGCAGATCAGAGCAGAGGGACAGAGTCACCTCTCTCATGCTGCTGGCCACACTGCTTTTGATGCAGCCCAGGATACAAGTGGCCTTCTGGGTTGCAAGTGCACATTGCTGGCTCATGGCCAGCTTCTCATCCACTAGTACTCCCAAGGCCCCTTCTGCAGGCCTGTTCTCAATCTCATCATCCCCCAGTCTGTATTGGTACTGAGGCTCACCTGATCCCACTCTTCAGCCTGTCTAGGTCCCTCTGGATAGCATTCTGTCCCTTAGTCATGTCAGATGCACCACTTGGCTTGGTATGACCTGCAGACTTGCTGAGGGGGCACTCAATCTCACTGTCTGTATCATTGATGAAGATACTGAACAGCACTGGTCCCAATATGGACCCCTGAGGGACACTACTTGTCACCCTTCTCCATCTGGACATTGAGCCATTGACCACTACCCTTTGCATGCAATCATCCAACCAATTCCTTATCCATGGGACAGTCCACCCATCAACTCCATATCTCTCCAGTTTAGAGAGAAGGATGTTGTGGAGGAGTGTGTCAAAGGCTTTACAAAAGTCCAGATGGATGACATCTGTTGGTCTTCCCTTGTCCACTGAGGTAGTTACACCATCATAGAAAGCCACTAGGTTGGTGAGGCAGAACTTGCCCTTGGTGATGAATCCATGCTGGCTGTCTTGAATCACCTCCCTCTCCTTCATGTGCTTTAGCATAGTTTCTAGGAGGATCTGTTCCATGTTCTTCCTGGGCACAGAGGTGAGGCTGACAGGTTCTTAGTTCCCAGGGCCCTCTTTCCTACCCTTTTTAGAAATAGGTCATAGCATTTCCCTTCTTCACCTGACTTCCAGGACTTTTCAAATATCATGGAAAGTGGCTTTCTGGCTACATCAGCCAATTCCTTCAGGAGTCTGGGATGGATCTCAGCAGGTCCCATAGATTAATGTATGTTAAGGTTCCTCAGTTGGTGGTCCTGAGCCTGATCTTGTCTTACAGTGGAAGGGACTTTATCCCACTGGTCCTCACCTAGTGGTCCATTGACTTGGGAGGGGTGAGGAGCAAGGTTTCCAGTGAAGACTGAAGCAAAAAAGTTATTGAGTACCTCAGCCTTCTCCTCACCCACTGACATCAGCTCTCCATTCTCACTTCTCAGAGGGGACATGCTTTCTATAACCTCCCTTTGCTGGTTGATGGACCTGTAGAACCCTTCTTGTTAATCTTTGTGCCACTTCCCAGGTTCAGCTCCAGCCATGCTTCGGCATTCCTGACCCCATCCCTACACAACCAGGAGGTGTTCCTATGCTGCTCCCAAGTTACCTGTCCCTGCTCCCACTGCCTGTGCAGTTCCCTTTTGATCTTTATTTTCACCAGCACGTCCCAACTCAGCCATGCTGGCCTGAGTTCTTTCACCTGGGGATTGAGAGCTTTTGTGCTCTGTGGAAAGTGTCCTTAAACATCTGGCAGCTCTTTTTGCCCTTTGGCAAGTATAATTTCTGTGTAAAAAGAAGCATCTGCAAGCTGCTATCTGCATACACACAAAGTACTGCTGAATGCAACCATTTCAAAATCATGTGGCAGACTGCTAAGTCACACATTTTATAAAGTACACTTGTTTGTGCCTTCTTTCATTGAGCTTCAAGTTTTGGAACTTTTATTTGAAAGCTAGAAGCTGGCTGTAATTCTTTTTTTGTTTGTTTTGTTGATGAAATTTTCAGGTGATCATGTGATACATGTTTAAGAAAAACAGCAGAGGTGAGGCTTTGAAGGTGCTGATTGTATGCATCTGTGCACTGCTGATTAAAAGCTTGATCCCATTCTCAGAATCTTTTGGCTTGATTTAGGGACGCATTAGGTATTATTTAAATGCAAGCCATACAGTGGGGTCATGCAGATGGCATCCAGCACCAAGTTTGAGAGCAACTGTGACTGAGAGAACAGTGAGATGCACGTCTCCAAGGTTTGTAACAAATGCTCCTTCTCTGCTTGGCAGCAAAGGGAGAGAAGTTTAAGATACGATGACACATAAAGGATTTTGATTATGTCTGGCTTCTAAATATGCTGGAGCTTTCCTAGCAATACAATATAATCTTGTCCAAGACACTAAGCATGCCTGGGACCTAGTTTATCTTTGGTTTGCTCAGTGTTCATTATGTTGCTATCTCTCAGAAAGATACCTATCCCTGTTTGAATGTTGCTGCCTTCCATGTGGTCACCTGTCAGCCTATTCCCATAATATGAAGCATTGTAAAGAACAGGCTTAGGCTGCATTTTGAAGCTCATCTCTGGGGTCTCTAGAGATTTCTGTCTCTTGGGGGTCCTTCCTCTTCAATGCAAAGAATTTGCAAATACTAATCACTGTACTGCGTAAGTCAGCCAGGGGAAAATGTCTTATGCTAGAAGGGGCTGGCTGTAAATCTTGCCTCTAAGAGTAACAGAGTAAAGTATTTTAGGATTTGCTTCCATGAGCTTGTTTTGGAATCAAGCTGCAAAGAGGCTATGGACACCTTTACATGGGGTTCCAGTTGTAAGAGAATTGTTGAAATCCATTGTCTCTAGTGATGCACCTTTACCTCTAGGTGAGGCCTCTGCTGTCAGCTGATAGTGTCATCTGGGTTAGGCTTCTCAATCCTATTGATTAAATTCCACTTTGCTTCAGTAAGTATTTTTTTTCATTTGATTAAAAAAAATGCAAGGAATGCACCTCAATTTATGCCTGCTTCAGCTGAGTTTCAGGGTGAGTTTGAGGAGGAAATCCTTCACGATTGGAAGATTAACTTGCATTTCTTGTACCTGGAGTGAGACCTCTGCTTTCTGCAGCACTGAGCAGAAGGGCAGCAGTGCCTGTGTTTTCTCCCTGCTCTTTCCTTGGTTTTTATAGCATGCAAGTGACCCTGCTCTGCACATAGCAGCAGAATTGTGGAATCATTAAGGTTGGAAAAGACCATTACAATCACGACCAACTGTAATCCAGCTACCATGACCCTTAAACTATATCCTGAAGCGCCACGTTTACACGCTTCTTGAACACATCCAGGGATGATGAATCCACCACCTCCCTTTTCCGGTGTCTGACCACTCTTCCAGTAAAGAAAGTTTTCCTAATATCCAGCAGGTACAGAGGACAGTGGAAATCACAGGAACTCCTGATGCTGAGCTGCCTCAAGGGAGAGGCAGTTCTCGGTGTGCAAATAGATCAATGTCAGCGCAGCGGAGAACTGCGCTTGCAGGGGCACGCACACACTGGGAATCTGTGGCCTCAGGCTGAGCTGTGCTTTTGGGGATCATGCCGGCAACTCGGATGCCGTGTTGAGAAGCGTAGGCCCCCTCAGCACCCAGCGGGCTCTGCCCGGTCCTGCGGCATCGGGGTGCTGCGCTCCACGCCAGCAGCCACGGCCGGCCTGGGGGGGGAGGCGGGTGCGTGTCCCGGAGGCCGCGGCTCCAGCCTTGAGCTTAAACTCCTAGCCTCTGCAGCACAGCCTACGAATCCCGGCCCCTGCGAGTGGCGGAGGTCTCCCCCGAGGGACGGGCCCTCTGGGCAGGGGTGGTGTGCCAGGCCTGTACCGGAGCCGCGGGGGGACCGCGCCAGGTAGCAGGGCAGAGACGGAGGCGGTGTGGCTGGCGCAAGGAGAGCGCTGAGGGGCTGCCCCGTTTCCTCCCCCACTCCTCACGCCGGGAGCGGTGCTCCGCGCCTCTTCCCCGCCTCCTTCTCAGCCTTGATCGAGGCGCTGGAGGGACCGTAGGAAGTAACAACAAGTGTGTGCGGTGCTGGGGGAGGGGGAGCTCTGCTCCCGCTCTGCTCAGCCCAGCCCCGCCGCGCAGCCGGGGAAAGCGAGGTAAACTCGGGGAACCGTCGGGAGCGGGAGCGCGCCCGGCCGTGGTGGCGGCGCGGGGCTTTGTTCCCGGCGGGGCGGAGGCCAGGAGAGAGATTCTCGGTGGGCCCCGGTGCCTTTGCGGCGGTGGTAGCTGTGGGGCCACACGCTACCGGGCGCAGGGCGGGCCGCGCTCGGTGTGGAGGGGCGGCTGTTCCCGGCGGCGGGGCCTGCCTCCGCTCCGCCGGCGGTGCGGTGCTGGCGGGAGGGACCGGGACGCCGTCCACCGGCGGAGCGCTCAAGGGCTCGTGTGATGTGGAGGGCAAAGGTGGCGGAGTGCCTGGCGGGGAGGACGGGATGGTGTCGGCGGGCCAGGAGCCGGCGCTGTCCGCAGGCAGGGTCCGACCGAGGCACCGGGAAGCCTCTCTCGCCTCTCTGTGTGTGGGCTGGGACTCTGTGCCGGGCATCGTAGCGGCAAGGCGCGTTTCTCTGCTGGAAAGTTACTGAAACCCGCGCGTTCGCCGGGCTGGGGTGCCCGGGGCAGCGCGCCGTCAGCCGGGCTCCGCTGCCAGCCCCTGCCGAGGCTGCTCTGCACCGCTGTAGCGTGGCTGTGATGAGCAGTGTTGTCTTCGGTGCCCCCTCAGATCGTCCCCGATACCCAGCTGCTAATTGTGGACAGTGGTTTGCCATCACTGGCTAAAAGTGTTAGCTGTCTTATGGCAGGGTTAACATCTCTAGTTGTTTACTGGCGCTTTTCTTAGATAAACGTTCGTTACGGAAGATCGAGGTCCAGGACCTTTGTGTGTCTTCTGCCAACTGCCCAGGTCCTAAGCAGCTTTTGGCATCGGTGCTGACAGGAGCGCAGGCTTAGGCTCCGGCGTTCTCCGGGTCGAGATGGTCTCCTGAGCGGTAAGGAGTTGTGCCTCACCTCAGTGTCCGGTTTCCAGGCCGAGGAGTAGGTGCTAATTGCAGCATTTTGCGTAATTAGAAATGCTTTTTTGTGTGTATAGAGAAGTGCCCTGTGGTAGCCCTTACATCTGTAATAGCAGCGTTCACGTTTTACTGGGTATGAAACAAAGTGGTGGCAAGAGCCACAAGGGCTGTAGCTGTACCAGCCAGGCTCTGGGTCTCTTTTATGTTGTGTTTGATAGGAAACTTCTGATTATTGCTCAACACCATGACTGATCACAGATGTCTTAAGCTGGCTGATTTTGAAGACGGCTGGAGCTAGTTAGCCAGGTTTATTGTTGAGAAGGCTAAGTGGGGCTTTTGCTGAAGCTAATGAGATACTTCAGGACTTTGAAACTGTGAAGTACAACCTCTGAAGTATTGAAAGTAGTGGGGCTTTCAGTCTACATAGCCAAAAGGATTTTTTTTTGTTGTTGTCATTAAATTGATTACTTTTAACAGCTAATGTCTAATGGATGGCTTAATTAGCCTTTAAAGTTGTTGAAAGTACAGGTGCTCAGAAATCGGTGTTGCATTGCCAAGTTTTCTGAGAGTTAAGTTAAAACAGTTTCAGCATAGATGTGTTTGTGTTGCAAAGAATAATTATTTAGAGAAGGCAGCGACCACAAGTGGTTTGATTTGTGTTTGTTGCAGTCTCTGACCTAATCCAAAGTACCTTTTTGCAGGTCACGATTTGCTTTACTGAACAACCATGATATTTTGGGATGTTGTTACAGTTGGCATTACCTTCCTTGGCCTAGTCTTATTTCCTGGTCATGCAGGAAATATTTATAGCTGAGACACAGAAAAAGATCATCGTTGTAGGTTTTTTTCTTAAGCTGTGCTGCTTGTAGAGTGCTATGTGAGTCCATTCTTCAGGCTCATCTGTCTTTGACCATCAGCCCTAGAGCTGGCAGTAATGTGGTATCACTGAGATAGTGACATGATAGTGTGGAAGATGGGAAGCAACTTCTTTTGTGTCTAAGAAAGCTGATGAAGAGTTTCTTAATCTCTTTTTCTGCCTGACTGTAACAGTCTTAAAACCATCACACTGACTTTCCTTGTCTGGAAGTGACCAAAAGGGTGGAGAATGAAGTGGTATTTTGGACAGATTGGTGAGGCTTGAGTAAAACCTTATTAGTGTAATTACTTTTGTGTCTCCTAAACATACTCTTTCACAGAAACAAAGCCAGAGATGGTAACCAAAATAGTGAGCAGTGCTAAAATTGCAAAGCAGGTGTAATGAAGTAAAAAGCAGGTGTAATGAAGTAAACCCAAATGTGGTCATACATTTGCAATACAAAGAAATTAATCTCAGAGTCACTAAATATACTGCAAGAAGTGTAATGGTTGGTTAAGCATTTAATTTTAGGGCTTAGAGTTCTGTTTTATTCCTAGTGAGAATTTCTACCAGTGTTTTTCTGGTGGGCTGTTGAAGATTCAAATTAACTCATCTGCTTGCTGGAAGATTCTCATGATCCTTATGAGTACCTATTGAGAATGTACAGTTCCTAACATAGAAATGACTCCTGAATGTGCTTTATCCATCAGCTTCAGAAAACTTGTCAGAAATGTACAGTTGTTTTTTTTCAGGTGTAGAAAATGTAGTAGTGAAATACCTTGCACATTACTGTTTGTCAGTGTGTTCTTGTGATGTGAAGAATGCTATGTATTGCCATAAGCACAGCTTTGCCATGCTTTTGTCCTTCAAGTGCAGCCGAAAATAAGGAATGACTGTCCTTATGGCTAATTCTGACATTGAGTCTCCTTGAGTAAAGTTGTGAAGAACACAGTGGAAGTGTTTATCCAGGTGTTAAATAAGGTGCTCATTTTACCTCTTGTCATAGAATCATAGAAATGTTGTGTTCGGAAAAGACCTTTAAGATCATCGAGTCCAACCATTCTCTAACTCTAACAAGGCTGGTGCTAAACCATGTCCCTTAGCACCACATCTGTGTGGCATTTAAACACTCCTAGGGATGGGGATTCAGCCCCCTCTTGGGGTGTCTGTTCCAGTGTTTGAGAGCCTTTTCAGTGAAGAAATTTCTTCTAATGTCCAACCTAAACCTCCCCTGATGCAACTTGAGGCCATTTTCTCATGCTCTACTGCTTCTTCTTTAGGAGAAGAGACCTACCCCCGAATCTGGTTGCAATCTCCTTTCCAGGGAGTTGTAGAGTGCAATGAGGTTTCTTCCCTCAGCATCCTTTTATCCAGACTAAACAACTCCACTTCCTTGGGGCTTAAGAATTAAAATTAATTGCTGGAGTGAAATAGCCCTGTGGAGCAATTCCTATTGTTTATCATTCAGAAACCTTAGACTTATTTAGCACTGTGGTGGATTGAAAGGCTTAGACTGACCAGCAACAAGGAAGTGAAGTGTAGAAAAGTCTTTTGCAAGTCAAGTCAACCTCAGCTCCTGTGCCTTCCATGCAGAGGGCTCAAATACAGGACTGAGAATAAGTACAAGTTACCAAATCCCAGCCAGAGTCTTTATGTATCAGCTAGATACCTGATCTGAGTAATCTTCTCTTGGAAAATTCCTCTTATGGAGGCTCTACATCCATGAGGAAAGAGTTGTGTGATAAGAGAGGTGGGGCACAGGGAGCATGTAAGTGGTTTGGTTCAGGCTTTTTTTGGTTGGTGGTTTTTGCTGTGTGGGTTTGTTTTTTGGGGGCATTTGTTTCTTCTGGCCTTATTACCTTTGTGGCTGGAAGGTGAGGAGCAAGTCAGGTGGCTATACAGCCTCTCTGAAAGTCAAGTTCAGTCCCTGCTTGTTTTTTCTAGAGGTGTTCTGCAGCGAATTAGTGAGAGGAAGAGGACAGTGTGGGGGAAACAATCATCCTGGAAATGTCAAAGCTATTAAAGTTTCATCACACAAATGTCCCCAAAGTGAGGCCTGCCATATGATAATGGGTGAAAACTGAGGTTGAGAGCAGCAGCCTGATGATGATAGTTTTCCACCCTAGGGATGGAACAGTCTGCTGCCTTGCTCCTAGGAGCACCCCTGGCACTCTGGCAGGAGTGTACTTCATGTTGGCTTTTAATGTCAGTCTTTTAGCACAGTGCTTGGAATGGCAGAATAAACATCATCACTGCTGGGAGTGACCTTTCAGCTATTGTTAGAGCAGTGTGGGCAAGTCTGCAGTGACAACGTAAGTGCTCTCTCCCCCCCACCCCCCCCCCCCCCCAACTTGATTAACCATGTCTCTGTGCTTTTAAAGTTGATAATTTTTTAGGCATAGTTTAAGAATATAACTGGACCTGCACACTCAGGGCTTCTGCAGTTCAGGAAGGGGGCATAGCTGCTGTGTGCTTGATGCATTAAAGCAGAATTTCCATAGCCTGCAGGCTCTGTTGTAGTGATCTGCTAGTGATAGGAAATTAACACTGCCTTGCTTCACAGGGACTAGGTGTTCACCTGTCTTTTGTCTTTTTTGTTTTTCCCCCTGCCCATGCTACTGTCTAATTACCCTGCGGGTGCAGACCTGTGTGATAGCAGAATTGAGATAATGAATTGCTTGAGGCATAAGGCAGCAATTTGATTTGCAGTAATCTAATGGACAGGTGCGTTGAGGCAGCCTTCTTCCACTGCACCTCCACTGGAAAAGATCTGAGGAAATGGAGCAGCCTTGGAGACAGAGGAAGGGAGGATGCTGTTACGTCTTTGTAGCTTTGTAAGCTGCATAGATAACTTTGGGGATGGCAGAAGGAGGATGTTATTCCAGTTAGGAATGTATTTATTTGTGATTTTAGGGAATGAGAAAGAGAATGGTGGTGTTTGGACAGCAGTCTATTAAGTTTATATATTCAGGAGGTACTTCTAGAACTTAGCTTTTTTGCTTAAGGTATGTCTTGCATTGATTTACTGAGAGACAAAGGTGATGGTGATGTCTTTTAAGCCACAGAAATGGACCAAAAAATGTGGTAATCTTTTTTCTCATCCCAGTTTAAAAGCGAAGTGAGTGATAATGACTTTAACCTGCAGGCATATTTTTTTACTTTCAATTAAAATGCCGTTTGTGATTTTATTTTTGTTGAAGGAGATAACTTTACTCTGGTAAACTGTGGACTCCTGCAATGCCAGTGAATCTGTAGTTCAATCTGTGTTGAAAACTGTAATATAAAATTTAAAATGTACCATCTTGCCTTCTTGTCCCTTTCCTACCATTTCTCAGACTGTTTTGTAAGCATGTTCCAACCCATCAATACAAGTCTGTTTACACCTGTCTTTTTAATTAAAGTAAAATGGGTTGGCTTCCTTCTTTCATAAGTCTTTTTATGCTTGCCCTTTTCTGTAGTTAGTACTACTAAAATTCATTTGAGAAGGTGAAGTGAAAAAAGAAGTCACTTTTGTGTGATCTAGTGCTCTTTGCACAGTGTTGTCTTGTGGGGTACAAGAGTCTGTAGAAATATTTTCTCTAGCAATGCTTCTTTGCACCAATAAAACAACAAAGGATGTTACACCTCCTGTCTTTCAGCATAAAAACACCTCAGACAAAACGGGTTTTTGCAGGGCTTCTTGATTGCCAAATTAGGATATTTTGGTGGCCTAATCACCCATATTCATCCCAATTAATGCATTTTGAGGTGGTTTTCTGCCCTCAGATCTCTCTCTTCCTGTTTTAGTGATTCAGTAGGTGGCTGCAGTTGAAAGTGGCTCAGGGGATGCTAATGGTATGGGGGAATTGAGGGAGGAGGAGAAGTTAGATTTTGGGGATCTGAGACTAGACCATGGTGTAAAATAATTCAGAGCCAGGGAGAGACAGATACTGTAGCCTCATGTTTGGGGTGAGAGCAAGGGAGAGTGTGAGCTTGAGCCTGAGCCTTCCGTATTGCAGGAGAGCGTGCTGGCTTAAGGGTCCTGTGGACTGTCCCCTTCCTGCTTCTGCGCTTAAGCATGAAGCAGAATCGCTGTATCTGGAGAGACTTGAGATGTGCTCTGAGCAGGCATAGCTCAAGCATTTCAGGCTGTTTGATCCCACCCACAAGTTAATGGATTACTCTCTGGAAGAGGTTTCTTCTGGAAGTGGAGTGTTTTGGTACACCTAGTGCTAGCAGCATTCAGCTCGGTACTGCATCGTGGGCATCTTTGTTTTCTGCTGTTCCTGCCACTAGTGAAGAGGAAGATACGATCTGTGTTCCACAGCTGTTTATGAGCTTCCCCCAAATTGTCAAGTAATTAGTCATGGAAACACAACTTGTGTGCACCCAAGCTTTTGCTTTGTCTAAACGTGGTGATTAATAGGTGATAGAGGCTTGTTACAGGATACTTTTCCTAGTAGTCAGTGGCCTGAAAACACTAACTGTGAGGGCAAAAACTCTCTTTGTGGCTCGTGTGTGCATGTACATTTGGGAACATGTAATTTCCTGAGCACACATGCTGGGGTTTGTTTACCTGGTGTATCTGAGGCTTTCTGTAGTGTTTGCAATCCAAATGTAATTTTTTTACAGATTGTTGACATTGTTCTTTTGCCAGGTTATGGGTAATTTTCCTTTTTAAAAAAGTTTAAACTTCATCTGCTTGGATTTCAGTAGCAAACAGTTCCTGTTGGATTTGATGAAGGAGTTACCTGAATTTAGTTCCTAAACACACAGCCCGTTGCTGTGGTTGTGAAGTGAGAGCCTATACCCTGACTAAGATTAATTGTGATTGATTTTTAGTACGTAATCAATTTAATTTGTGTTTAAAAGACCTTTGAAAACACTTCCTTATGAACACAAGTTATCTGCCTAATTAAAAATAAGCTTTTCCTGAGGTGTGCGATCTTTTGTTTTGCATTCACTTATTCTTGCAGCTATTGGCAACTCTCAGCCTTCAGGGTTGTTTCTATTGAGAGGGAATTTACCTGGAAGATAAAAAATCAAGTACAATTTATGACCTATTAACTGGACCTTCTGAAACCTGCATTTCCAGTGTCAGTTTCAATAGATTAGGGTATGTAAGATCAAACTCCTGGGGAGGATGCATATTTTCAGTAGTAAACTGGATTTTAAGTAGTATATTTTTAGACTAGTAGATTAGAGCAAAATATTGAGATTGTTATTAGTCTGTTTCTCAGAATCCATCTCTGCTTTCCCCTGTCTAGTCAGAATACTGGATGTTTTTGAGCTGTAAGTTTATAAGCATCCAAAACCCTGTGATTCTGCCTCAGCTGCTTTTGCTCCTTGATTATGGCTTGTTGAAAACAAACTCATATTTTTCAAATACCAGCAGCACACCTGTTTTAGAACTGCATCTTCAATCCGTAAGTAAAACATGACAAGTAAATACTAGCAAGTCTTGTACACTTTCTTTCCAAGTTGTGACTCTGGAAACAGGTGGCTGGCAATAGTTTTGTAATCATTTGCCAAAAAGAGTTCCATGGTTTGTGCTTCTTGTAACCCTGCAGGTCTTCTCTTTCAGCAGATAGGTAGCAGTGGCCTTGCTGTAGCTTGAGTCCAACTATTCTGCATTATTTAGAGAGCTATTCATGGGCTGCAGTATTTTGAAGGATGCCAGTCTTCCTTTACTTGTCTTCTTTTTTTCTTCTATATTGTGGTTACTGTAAATATTTTGGAGCTATCCTGCCATTCCTTTGTCTGTCTGCTGTACCAAAGCATGCGTAAGTGTGTAGGCTTGAATCTTATGTTAAGATTCATCCATGCAAAATTACTTACGTGTTTCAAGATGCTTAATGATGGACCAGGGAAGAAACAGGTTTAATTCTGTCTCTTCCATAAAGTTCTTGCCTTCTGAGGGTTTAAATTTTTGCCTTTTCAGTCTAATATTTTGCTTCTACTTCTCTGTTGCTTCATGGGATACGCTTTGTTTGTGGGTTTTATTTTTGTTTTGTTCTCTTGCTAAGTGCTGGGCTTTTGTCTAAATAGTTGCTTTCCTGAGGTGCAATGGTTTTGTCATTAGAATTGCTGAAGTGTATTGTGGGATTTGGAGTTTTTCTCCCTGAAGAACCCAATCTCTGGAGGAGTTATGCCAGAAGCCAGCTATAACTCCATCCTTCAGCAAGCACTAGGGCAGCATGGCAAAATCAGTGTTCTTCTGTTAAGTACCTGTTTTATCTGCTCTGCACAGGTACTTTGAAGAAAATGGTAATTTAAAAAAAATGCAGTTTTGACTTTTTATTCCCATATAATTGAAACCCTTTGTCTACCTCTTGTGTGTGCAAATGGCACTTAACCCTCTGTTTTATTTTGAAATGCAGATATTCATTCTGTCCTGAAGAGATAATGGCTATTCTTGTGCATCAAAGGCATGAAGTGTGTCAACAAGTTGAACTTCCCTGAAAGCTGGAGAATAGGTCGTGATGCATCCTAGCTTTGGTTATGGCCTGCAGGAGATGGTGTAGTACCCCTCCAAGGAAGAAAGTGTGGGAAGTAATTGGGAAGGAGAAGCTGTATTCAGCTGTGACATCTGGAATGTGCACATACAGAACAGTGCTTCTGGGGAAAATCAGGACTGAAATGTTGATTCACAGCCTTTAGTGTAAGATAATAGTATCGAAATAGTCAGTGGTCATGTGGCTAAAGAAGTGTCACCAGAAGGAACTAATAAATAATCAGAAGCATCTTTGAGAGTTGTTTGAGTGGCTAGAGAAGGGGAAAGCACTGTGTCATCCTTAGCTTCATGAATTCACACTTCATAGGAGCAGTCAGTTGAGCTAGGGAGTGCCTTACCCTTGTAAGTGAAGCTGTGTTCCCCGCAGGTGTGAGGTCTTATGAAAACATAATTGTTCTGCTTAGTGGAAAATGCAGACTGAGCTGGTATGAAATGTGAGTAGAGGCTTTTCTCCCTTTTAATAGATTTTTAAAACTTTTATTTCTAAAGAATGTGGTGACTAATGCTTAGGACTGAAATTCAAGCAAAACAGACTTTACTGTTGCATTTTCTGCATGTCACTGGCTCGTGCTGATGTCACCAGGAATGTAGCTTGCAATGTACAGTGATGCACAGTGAGAGAGTTAGAATCTTAGCCTCACTGGGATCTATTTTCTGTCTTTCTGGAGGGGATAATTGTGCCCACCTCATGCAAAGCAACTTCAGGTTCTTGGGCATTGTCTGTACAGTGGTGTCTGTTGCTGCTTAGCTAGAGGGAATTGTGTATCCTGTGCTTAGAGCAGGGCTCTGGATATTGCTGCTGTGGGAGAAGAGGAAGCTCTGCCTGCTGGGAGGGCCAGTGAAGCATGCTGCTTCTGGAGGTTGGGCAGTTCCTGCTTGCCCATCTCTATTAGCTCTTAATGGTTCCTTTCAGGCTTGGAGTTCAGGAAAGGCTGAGAGCTGGGGGCCTTGTCACTCTTGAGCATCAGGCCCGTGTCAGTGAGAAGATGTGGTTTCTCTCTCCTGATGGCATTTGTGAGCTTTGCATTGTGTTCCTCTGCTTTCAGCTTCCATTCCAAATATTATGAATGTCATCCCTGAGTATCCTGGAACAGTTTCTTCCTCCTTCAGGTCTTTCAAGGAAATGGATGCTTCTTTTGCAATTTGCTTGCAGAGAGGGCTTTGCCTCTGTTAATGTTTTTGGTTTGTTCAGTTAATTGCTTTGACTTAGCAATATAGGTGCTGTTACAGTTGTTTGTAATTTTTCCCTAATGAGTAAGTGCTTTGAAGACCAGTAGAGCTGAGAAGGAGAAAAAAGTTTCAAAATGGAGTGGGAGTGATAAAGCAGGTAATATCTTTCACTTTTGTCA
Source organism: Indicator indicator (assembly GCF_027791375.1). NCBI lineage: Eukaryota > Metazoa > Chordata > Aves > Piciformes > Indicatoridae > Indicator > Indicator indicator. Next base: position 9,110,905 of record NC_072020.1, read on the forward strand.
TATTTGAAGTGGTGAGGGAAACACAGCATTGTGTGCAGAGCAGGATCACCTAGAACAGGTCCCATAGGAATGCATCCAGAGGAGTTTTGAATGTCTCCAGGGAAGGTGACTCCTTAACTGGGCAGCCTGTTCCAGTGTTTTGTCATCCTCACAGTGAAAAAGTTTTTCCTTACGTTCACGTGGAACCTCCTGTGCTCCAGCTTGCACCTGTTGCCCCTTGTCCTGTCGTTGGGCATCACTGAGAAGAGCCTGGCTCCTTTACATATTTATAAATGTGAATGAGGTCACCCCTCAGTTTTCTCCAGGCTAATGAGACCCAGCTCCTTTATCCTTTCCTCATAAGGGAGATGTTCCACTCCATTCATCATCTTTGTGGCTCTGTGCTGGACTCTTTCAAGCAGTTCCCTTGGAACTGAAGGCATCTTGAAAGTTGCCAGCTCACATTGAGCTTCTCATCAACAAATCTCATTAGAGTTTGTGTCTTAGCTCCCTTTTATCTAATTTTGAGGATGACCTTTCTGTAAAGGAGGCAGTGGCAGTCTTGTGAGTGGTAATGAAATGAGAGAACTTCAAAGCCCAAGGATGGATTTAGCAGGTGGATTTGAAAGTAAAGCCCCCGTTCCCAGTCTGACGCTTCCTTCCTGTTAATGCTTGCCAGGCTCAAGTGGTGTCTCATGCATTGTTGAAGCAACCAGTGTTGCTTGTCAGGGAGCCACATCACTCTGTACGTGGCAGCTTCCCAAATGAGACACTTTGCAGTGTGGTTACGCTGAGGGATGTAGTGAGAGTGATAGCAAGGCAGGTTGGTTTGTCAGCTCCCAGTAGCACGTCTGCCCAGTGTGCTGGTCTGGTGAGAGTTTGCTGTGTTAATGCTACTCCTTTAGATCTTACCAGCCCCAGCAACTCCTGGGTTTCCTATTTCTAACACGTTTTGTGAAAAATGAGGCTTTGATGCTTCTGTAGGAATGTGACTGGGCCCTTTATGCTAAAACTGAGCTGCTTTAGGCTCTTTGGGGGAAGAATGTAGCTTTTTTGCCTGTAGTTTAGCAGAACAAGAATCTCTTTTTAGTTTTCAACTTGCCTACCGTACCAACCTCATGAAGTTCAACAAAGCTACATACAAGCAAGGTCCTGCACCTAGGTCAGGGCAGTCCTGAGCACGTACACAATCTGGGCAGAGAATGGATGGAGAGCAGTCCTGAGGACTTAAGAGTGCTGGGTGGTGAGGAGATCAACATAAGATGACAGTGTGCACTCACAGCCCAGAAAGGCAACCATGTCCTGGGCTGCACCAGGAGTAGTGCTGACAGCAGGTTGAGCGAGGGGATTCTGTCCCTCTGCTCCACTCTTGTGATGCACTGGAACAGGTTGCCTAAAGAAATTGTGGAGGATTCAAGCCTGGAAGTGTTCAAAGCCAGGTTGGACAGGGCCTTGAGTAACCTGGTATACTAGGAGATGTCCCTGTCTGTTGCAGGGTTTGGAACTAGATGATCTTTTTGTTCCTTTCTAATCCAAACCATTTCCTGATTCTACAAAAGAGTTTGACATCACAGATGCCCTCCTGACATCTCACTGAGGTGTTGTGTGAAGTACAGTTGAGCAGTGGCAGCTCAAATGTGAATGCTACCCAGGAATTACTAGAAGAACTTGTCCTAAGCCATGTATTTGCTTTTCCTAGTATCTTTAGCTTCTCACATTCACATTTTGCTGTCTATAAAGCAAATTTACTTCAGAGAATGGATGGCAGATATCACTTCTCTTGTTGCAGTGTTTGGAGGGAACAGTTGTGTGTGTGGTGCATGTGCCATTTCCAACCTGAACCTGCAAGTGAAACTTTTTGATGAGGCATGGTATCATGTTTGATAGACAATTGGGATAAAATTATCTCTCAGCTATCTGCATGTGCATGTCTGGGGATAGAGGGGGAAGGGAGAAGAACATAGTCCTTCAAAGAAAAAAAGGAGGGTGTGTGTATTCTGGGAGTATCATATTGATCTAAAAGAGCTTGGTGCATTCTTTGAGCTTGACTTTTTGCTCTGGGAGGGACTGGAGGGATGTAGTGTGTGTGTGTCTGCGTGTGTGTGTGTTTGGGGGAGGGGTGGGGAGGTTGGGGTGGTGGTGGTGAACATTCCTGGAGGGGATTAATTTTGAGGTGACTCAAACAGACACTTTGATCCTTTCCATCTGCAGGTTGGCTTGTTTTAGCTTGTTAATATATGGATAGCAAATTCCCTCCTTCCTTTTATGTTTGGAAAATTGCTCATAGCCCACACATGGCTCTGTAATTGGGGAGGGATTGTTCATTCTTGCCTGCAGGAAGACATTTCTCTGTCTGCTGAGCTGGAGTTCCAGACTAGATAGTGGGAATGCAAGAAAAATATAGATGGGAAGCAGGGCTGCACAGCTCTTATTTAAGCTGTGATTCTTGAAGAAATGGCCACTAATCCATCTGTTTGCATCCAGAACACCATGCCTTCTGCAGGATGAAGGAAGGACTATTTCTTAGTCATGCTGTCAGCCTCTGGTGTGCCTCCATGTTAACAGTGTGATTGCCTGTAAGTCATGGGTACTGTGTAGAAGCCTCAGTGAGTTTGGGAAAGTTTCCTTCATCGATAGCTTGCAATAGCTAAATGCTTTCATTATTGTCCTCAGCATTTCTTGTTTATTTCAACTTTAGACACGTGAAATAAAAGTAGGAATGATTATGTATGTGACCTGAAAACAGAGAAGGATTTGGTGATCTCAAATATTATCCTCTGTTTCTCAACCAAACTTCTTAAAAATCGTTAAACTTGTGGTTTGCTGCACTCATATTGCTCTGCCTCATCTCAAGTTACTCCTTTATAGTCAAGATTTTCCAAAAGTACCAGGATTTTCTTCTGCCTTCTTGCTTATTCTGCAGATAAGCTATCACTGGAGAGGTGACAAGAGACATTTGATCTCCTGCCTCTTTCCCCATCCTAGAAGATGCTTTGGAAAGCTTTGTGTGTACACATGTGTCACTTGGAACTTTTTGTCTGACTGAGATTGTATCATGCCATAAGTGAAGATTTTTCTTGTTCAGGGTAGAAATTAGCAGCACAGGACAGCCAGAGTCTTGGCATAAGCTTTGAGTGTTTATTTAGTGGCTATCCCCCCTGTGTTACTTATACAAGATTTAGGGGCTTGCTTTGGATTGAGCATTGTAGTTCTCTCTCTGATTATTTTAAGGTGTAACAGAATTTTGTCCACAAATATGACTAACCAAGGAATCTGGCAGTGTTCCAGGACACATAATTGCAGCCTGCCTTCAGTTTTGATACTCTCTTATCTCTCTGCTTTTGTAGTTGGTGGCTTACTCTGGCTGCTTGGGGGTCTTAAAGGGAAGAGTACAAGAACTCTTCTGACCCACCTCACAGAGGCCTTTTACAAAGAAAGTTTGGGGGTGAGTTAATCCCCCTCAACTCAGGGTGACTTTTTGTCACCCACTGGTGGCTGTGCTTGTAGGAGTTTGTGTATTTGAGGTGAAATTTGAATAAGCTAAGCAAAACATGAAGCTTGTTATGTGAGAGCTCTTGCCCTTGACCTTTGTAGGTGATATGGTAGTGTTTAGAAAAGCTAAAAATGCAACAAATACCAATTTTACAGGAGCTTTAAGTGGCTTCTAATAATTGAAAGACTTTCTTAACAAATGACTGTTGAACAAAAGAAGCTGATGACTAAAGCATGTGGAGTGACTGAAAGAAAATGAACTCTGGAAAAATGAGGTTTTTGAGGACTGTGATAGATATCACCAGCTTATTATGTGAATATCTTTGGAGGTCCTTGGAGGATGGTCGCATGGTGTCTCTGGAAGTATTTGCCTCTAGATTTAGGTGGATCAGTCAACAGTGAAGAGAAAGTCCTAGCATAGGTCGTGATGTAAGCAAGCACTGCTGTAGTTTATAAGCTACACAAGGTCATGTTGGCTGTAATGCTTGAACATTGTGGCTGCTCCAAATAATGCCATAGCTGGATAACTGTAGATGCAAGTCTACATTCCAGATAGTGTAAATTTCTAGCAGAATCAGACTTAGGTGACCTTACAGGATCTCCTTTCTCGCCTGACATTGGGGTCTCTGGCACAGTGTGTTACACAAATTAAATCTTAATCTCATCTTGAGGGAGCCTTGTGTTTGGGGAATGCCTCACATAACCCGAGAAGTCTTGAAGCATTCCCCTCCTTTTCACAAAGAACACTCCTGTGGCCACCTTCAGTCATGGAGAGGCAGTTAAATACAGCCATCCTCCAAAGAGGCAGAGTAATAGATCTTAAATTGTCTGCAGAATGTCATTATGACAAGACATTTCATTTAGGCATCTTGTCTGTACATGCAGCACATGCAAGCAGTTAAGAACAAAAAGGGCATCTGTAAGTTGTACAGGTATTACACAATTAATATCTTGTGTCAATGTGCATGTTTTGCATGGAAAAGATTAGGTTTTTGTGCTTTAGTGTATAGAGTATGGTAATTCAGGTTGCTAAAATCTCAGGGTTTGGCTTAACTTCAAAGGATTTTATCACTTGTTCTAAGCTAAAAAAATACAAAACTCCACCCTTTGTTTGCTTGCAAAATGATCTTTCTTTGTCTACAAAGATCTGCACTGGTGTTGATGTCTTGCTACCTGTTCTGTCAGCAGTAAATTTTGGTTTTCACTGTTGGAGTTGCTATCATGCATAAAACCCCCCATGCTGGTGGCTGTGTGGGGGACTGCGTGAGTCTTGTGGGTACAGGGTGAGCCGTGGCCTTTAGCTTGCTCAAGGTGATGAAGGAGTATCTGAACAGTTTCAAGAGAGTGAAAAGGTGGAAAATTAATGACAGTAGAGGATGGTGACAGCTACAGCCATTGTAGTAATAAGCTGAGGAATTAACCTAAATTGAAAACTGATTTGTTACTTGTTTGGCATTTTTCTTTCCTTTGTGTGTCTCCTGCCTCTGTTAATGCAGAGCTAGATTGGAAGAAGTTCAGTCCTAGTAGCTTGGTAGAACAGTCTGGGTTGGAAGGGACCTCAGAGATTATCTGGGTCTAAACCCTGCTGCCATGGGCAGGAACACCTCCTACTTGACCAAATAGTTCAAGGCTGCATCCAACCTGCATTTGAACACTTCCAGGCTTGAAGTCTCCACAATGTCTCAGGGAAACCTATTCCAGGGCCTCACCACCCTTATGGGGGAGGAATTTCCTCCTAATGTCTAATCCAAATGCAGCTTCTTGCAGTTTAAAGCCATTACCACTCTATGCCATTATAAAAAGTCCCTCTACAGCTCTTCTGTAGTCCCCTTCAGGTACTAGAAGGCTGCTGTATGGTTTCCCTGAAGTGTTGCCCAGGCTGAACAGCCCCAACTCCCACAGCCTGTCCCATTGAGAGAGGTGCTCCAGCCCTCTGATCATCTTCTTGGCCTTCTCTGGACCTGCTCTAGCAATTCCATGTTCTTCTTGTGCTTGGGCTTCCAGAGTTGGACAGAATTTCTAAAGATATCAAACACTACTGAAATGAAATGTTGCTTCGATGCTTGAGTAATAATATTGTGAAGCTTTTGCAGATGCCTCAGGCAACATTTTTATTGTTTACTTAAGAAGAGAAATAGATATACTTAGAGCACACCCATGTGGCCATGTAGGGGTTAAATGCTATTTAGAAGTTGTTTTAATGGGAAGAAAAAGGTTTCTAATTGTAGTGAAGTATTTTTGGAATTTGCCCTGTCAGTTAGTAATATTTCACTAATTAAAGCAACCCTTTGTTTAAACCAGGCTGACAACAGTTTGTCTGGAGAGCTAGGTGCTGGACAAACTGAGGTGTGTTTATTTCTCAGCAATTCAACCCATTTTATGTGCTGATGTTTCTGAAGTAATGCTTTTAACTGGGAAGAAGGTATTCACATCTGTGAATTCCTTGTGGTTTCTCTGCTGCTGAGCGTTGCAGCCTATAAACAGTTTTATTGCCTTAAAGCCTTGTGTGTAATGATAATTAACAAATAGAACAAGCATACAGGCACTAGGCTTTTTATGGCTGGAGGCATCAGGTTTGTTTGAATGGCAAAATTAAGGGATTATAAATTTTTGCTGAAAGAATGCTAGCAAGAGGCAGTTCTTGTCTCTCTTGTTGCCTTTGTCTTGTGTACACTCTCCGTAGAACAGTGTGTGTTCTGGCTGTAGTTTGGTTGCTAAGGTTTGTGGAGAATGGGTTCTGGCCTGGAAGTGGTACATTTGCTGTGAAGGAGAGGGAAAGAGCTACGTTGGTAGTGTCAGGCTGAACGACAAAGACTGGAAGTTCTACAGGTTTTTCTGTCTTGAGCTGTGTAATCTGAAGAAAGTCACATAATACAAAGGAGGGTCTCCTCCTTCTCTACTCAGCCCTAGTCAGACCACATCTGGAACACTGTGTACAGTTTGAGAGGGACAGGGAACTGCTTGAGTGAGTTCAAGAGAGAGCTACAAGGCTGGTTAATGGCCTGGGGCATCTCTCTTACAAGGAAGGACTGAGAGACCTGGAGCTGTTTAGTCTGGAGAAGAGAAGGCTGAGAGGGGACCATATTAGTGTCTACAAGTATCTGAAGGGTGGCTGTCCTGGGGATGGAGCCATCTCTCTTCAGTGATGCCCAGCGATAGGACAAGGGCAATGGACGTAAACTCAATCACAGGAAATTCCATCTCAACATGAGAAAAAACTTCCTTACTGTGAGGATGATGGAGCCCTGGAACAGGCTGCTCCACAGAGATGCTGTGGAGTCTCCTTCTCTAGAGATCTTCAAACCCACCTGGACGTGTTCCTGCGTGACCTGCCCTAAGTGGTCCTACTTTGCAGGGGAGTTAGACTCAATTTCTTGAGGTCCCTTCCAATCCCTAGCATTCTGTGATTCTGTAATAAGAAAAAGCCAACATGCAGTTGTTTGTTGAAGGTTTGTATGCTGGCAGGTTGTGTTTGCCCAGTGCTGTTTTATTGCTAATGGCTCGTAGTCCCTTGGTTCTGTCAGATGACTTGCTGCCTGTGAGGAAGTCTGCTTTGCCAGCTCAAACATCCTGAAAGAGTCAAACTGCTGAGTGTCCTGGCAGTTTGAGTGAAATCTGTTGAGTGATGAGTACCTGCTGAGTAATTTTACTTCTGGCTAGACCAAGACTTGATAGCTTTCTTTTGAAAGGTTATTTCTTCTGCATTAATAGGCATTCGAAGATACACTTCAGTTCTTGCAAAAACAGTATTTATGTTTTCACAGCATTTATAAAAATACCAGCCTGCAGAACTGCCTTCTCAACAGATCTGCAAACAGACATGGCTGGGCAGTGAAGATAATTCAGAAGTTTTATTGTATCTCATTAGCAATATTGATACACTGCATGACATGCTCAGTAATAATAAGGAATGTACTGGAACAATTGGATGTCAGAACCAGGACTAGCCTTTGAAATGAGTGTTTTCTACTCTCACTTGTATTTGATTGTACATTCCCATGAAAGTAGTTCAAATTTTAGAAAGCGTGCCATGGGACTGTCACTTTTGTAAAGTGCTGCTATCTAGAAATTTGCTTTATGACCTGTTCTTGGGAGTGTTTGCTTCTTTTCTGTGGGACAGAGGAAGCAGTAACTTGTGACAGTGAGTTAAGTCCTCTAAAACGCAAGAAAAGAAATCTAAATGACGAGACAGGAAAAAAATCTGAATGCTTTAAAAGAAACTGTCATTGCTCTGAGGCAATTGGGAGAGAGTAGAGTACTTTTCTACTGTGTTAGTATGAAAACGCTTTTGGTGCAACAGAGGAGAGAATGGAAACAGAAGATCCCTGATGCAGGGACACAGAGAGTGGAGAGTATTTGATAAGGAGAGTGAGTATTTGTGGATTTGCCTGGTCATTAGAAGGAAGAATTTAGGGTTTCAAGTGGATTCTTTGGGCCTTTAAAAGGCATCCCAAAAGTAAATTCAACATACACTTGAGTGAGGTTTTTGCTGCTTGCTGTGTTAAGAGATCTGGATTTTAGTGCCCAGGGAGTGCCTGAGATCGTTATTTGGAGATGCAAAGTGAAGAGTTGTTCTGAGCTACCAGGAAGGAGTAGTGTAAGGAACAGTTGTGTTTTATGTAATTGTTTTTCTCAAGGTAATAGTTTAACTGTTTGTCCTTGGGTGACTGAGCAAGTTAATCAGCTACAGACCAGCACTGTATAATAACTTTATAAGTGTCTGTTGCATTTGATTTCTATTTCCATAAGACCTTTAGAGCTTGTAGCTGAATGTGATCCTGTGCATAAGCCATTTTACGTTATCCTGGTTCATTCACAAGGCACAGGAGAGGAAAGTTCCAAGCCTCAGGCCGGTAGGAGAGGGGAAAAAAAAAAAAGAAACGTTTTCCTGGCTGGGCAGGAACACACAAGGCTCCCAGTTAGCAGCCAGCACTAGTCAGTGACCAGAATTGATGGCATTTGTCAAGATGGCTCTTTTCTGTTATTCCTCTCAGAGGTTGGTGATTAAATGGGAATAGCTTCTTGGAAAGGTGGAGAACATTGGGACAGGCAGGGAAGACTGTTATCCTGTCTCCAGGCTGCAACTGAAGTGACTTTGAATATGGTTCCAGTAACAAGGTGGAGGTAAGTGTAGCTTAATTTCTGTTAGGTATAAAAATCTCTGGTTCAGCAGAAGCAGGTATAATTATGATCATTAGCTTGCTGTAGAAATGTTCTTATACTGTAGCATGGTATGCTTTGCTGCTGGATTTCTCTTCTCAGAGCTCCGTGCTAAACATCAGATTGTGTGTGGACTGAACATGATACCAATGAACACGTTTGCTGGGAGGTCCTCTCTCATAGGCAAAACTCGAATCTGACATGGCGAGTGCTCTCTCTTCTCTGTATGGCCCAGTGTGGCTGCATCTTTTGTTAAGCATGTCTGGCAGAGCCTGGACAGCCTGTTTTCCATAGTGCTGGTTCAGGTACCAGAGTGGGAAGGATGGTTAGAGTTGGAAGCAGTGTGATGATCAGAAGAGCCTTATTCTGCTCTTTGCTGCAGTGAGGAGTGGATCTCCTCAGCATGTTTGAAATAGTCATGCATCATGAAAGTGTAGCAGGAGTGGTGTGTTTAACCAGGAAGTTTTGACACTTTTGCTTGTTCTTGGCTTTCGTTTTATTTATTTGTTTTGTTTTTCGTTTGTGTGTGTGGTTTGTGTTCTTCAGTTAAAATACAAACCTACTTAGTACTAGTCTTTGCTCTCTGTTTTGTCTGATTTTCTGGTTGGGGCTTAGGTGAGCGTGGACTCTGTACAGTATCATCTGTGGTTGGCAGCAGTAAGGGAAATTGACCGAGACTTTGAGATTTCATAGGCTGTTATCACCTGATAACATGATGTGTTCAGAGTGGTCGATACAACTAATCTCCTAGTATCAGAAGAAAACAAACAGAGGGTATGCAAAATCTACTCTGGCAAGTAGGGTGCTTTTCATCACCATGTGTTCCCAGAGACTCACCTAGCAAACCACATAGGAACACCGGGGAAAAACACAAAATAAAGAGCTAACCACAAGTAGTCTGCTGTCCGATGAATGCGGGGAAATTACATCCTGGAGCAGAATCATTAAGTAAACATTTCTGAGTTTTGGAGTGGTATTTAGTGCTCCCCCCCCCCGCCCCCCCAAAAAAAAAAAAAAAAACAACCCAAAACCAAACCCAAAAACATTTGTAGAAGTCTGTGTAATTTTATTTTGGTTGTGATTCCTGAAAGGAGCTGATTAAGCTTGGTGGAAAAAAATGGTAAAGCTGCAGTAGAATAGTAGCAAAAAACTAAAACTAGATGTTATGAAAGTTCTATACAGAAGTATACAATGAAGATTTTCATGTTTCCTTTCTTAAATTACTGAGTAGAAAATTGTGTAAAACAGAAATGATGGATCCTCAGGTTTAATGAAGTGAAAAAGACATGTCTATTTTTAGTTGTTCTATAAAAGGTATTATTTTAGATTACTGATGGGAACATTCTCAACTATATGGAGTAAGGTAAGTACAGAATGAAGAAATAAAGATGTTATTTCAGCCATGCAAACACCCACTGAGTGTTGTTCCTGTGTGAGTTGCTGTCATTAGTGCTGATGGTAATCCATATGGAATTGCAAGTTTGACTAGAGCTGTTTGCATGATGAAGTAGGAGTCTTTGGAATACCATTGCTTCTGGGCTAGGGGAATACATTGAGGTATGTACTTTGGGGTGTGGAGCATAGGTGTTGAGTGAAGATGTTCTGGCCACAGATGCTGGCCTGCACTCACTTCCCTGTTTAGTGTAGGTCTTGCCTTTCAAAATACAAAGGCCAGGTAGACTCCATGCAGTCACTATCACTGTGTCAGTAGGTCCCAAGAGCCACACTGGTAGCCTGGATTGAAATAAAGCAGTTAAATAAGGATGTGTGTGGGGAGAGGAGGAAACTGAGCTGGGTTTGACATTTTTCCATCCTGCTGACTCAACTTTAATGAGGTTTTCCTGCAGACTTGGAAAGCATGTTTGCTGCTTCTTGAAGATGTAACAGTGATATTGCAGGAAGCAGATCCTGGCTGGTGACTGATACTTCCCTGGTACATGCACTCTTAATGTGGGTGTTTCCTTAGCAGAGCAGCTGCAAACGCACATTGGCATGAAGTGAGCAGCTTCTCCAGGCTGAACAACACCAAATTCCTCAGTCTTCTGTCACAGGAGAAATTTTCCAGTCCTCTAATTATTTTTTGTGGCCCTTCTCTGGACCTCCTTCAACATGTTCATGTCTTTGAGCTGAGGACTCCGGAGCTGGACATGGTATTCCAGGTGAGGTCTCACCAGAGCAGAGTAGAAAGACAGAGTCATAGAATTGTTTTGGTTGGAAGAGAGCGTGTTCATGTCCTTGTGCTGAGAACTCCAGAGTTGAACATGGTATTCCAGGTGAGGTGTCACTAGAGCAGAGTAGAAGGACAGAGTCATAGAATTGTTTTGGTTGGAAGAAAACTTTAAGATTATCAAGTCCAACTGTTAACCCAGCACTGCCAAATCACCACTAAACCATGTCCCTCAACACTACGTGTTTAAATCCATCCAGGGGTGGTGTCTCCACCACTTCCCTGGACAGTCTATCCCAGAGCTTGATGAGCCTTCTGCTGAAGAAGTATTTCCTACTATCCAACCTAAACCTCTACTGGTACAGTCTGAGGATGTTTTCTCTCTTCCTTTTCCACGTCTCAATGGATGACTTTCCATCTTCAGGCACCACTCAGCTTGGTGTCATCTGCAAACTTGCTGGGGGTGCACTGGATCCTACTGCCCATGTCATTGGGTGGAGATATTAAAGAGCACTGGTCTCGTACAAACCCTTGAGGGACATTATTTTCACCAGTCTCCATCTGGACATTGAGCTATTGACCACTAGTCTCTGGATGTGACCATCCAACCAATTTGTTATCCACTGAACAGTCCACCCATCAAATCCATATCTTTCCAATTGAGAGTGAAGGATGTTTGGGGGCCTTGTGTCAAAAGCCTTACGCAAGTCCAGATGGATGACATCAGAGCTCTTTCCTTGTTCCCCAGTGTAGGCACCTGATCATAGAAGGCCACTGTGTTGGTGAGGCAGGACTTGCCCTTAGCAAAGCCATGCTGGCTGTCTTGAATCACCTTCCTGTCTTCCATGTGCCCTCGAGTAGTTTCTAGGAGGATCTGTTCCATGATCTTCCTGAGCACAGAGGTGAGGCTCACAGGTTGCTAGTTCCCAGGGTCCTCTTTTCTGCCCTGTTTAAAAATGGGTGTAGTGTTGCCCTGTTTCCAGTTACCAGGTGGAGGGCATGGCTAAGGCCCTGGTGAGAGGGGCATGAGCATCATTGGGCCTCACATCTTGAGCTGGTGGAGCTCCAGTGCCCTTCCTGTGCACAGATTGCTGTGCCACACTGCGTTGGTCCGCTCTGCTTGCAGCACTCCTGCTCAGCAGCTCTGCCCAGGCTGCTTCCTATGAAATGTCTGAAATCACTCACTCCACTGTATTCAGAATCACTCACTCCACTGTATTCAGAATATTTCTTTTGTCTCTCAGTGACCTGGTCAGTGTTCTGGCACACAGCTGCTGCAATCTGTCCTTGCTCTAGCCAAGGTCTGACCTTTTGCTTCTGGTCTCCCTTTCTCTGCTTGTTTTGCAGGTTTTGGTAACTTTTGGAGGTTTTAATAGCTTTCCTTGGTTTCTTTAGTGTGTTTTTGTTCAATATCTGGTTCTTTCTTATCACACCAGCAACTGTTCACTAGGAGCCATAGCTCTTGGTAGCTTTTTTGGTATTTGGCTTGTAACTGACTGCATCATGTCAAAGGAAGGTCAGGTGTACATTGCTGCAGTTTTTTGTGTGCAGGCTCATGAGGGACTATCAAGAGAAAGGGAGGAAATATGCACAGAAGCATGTATTCTTCTTGATGCCTTTGTGTACCTGCAAGAATTAGTCTGTAGTGGGAAGAGATTTGAGTAGAGATTCTGGACGAAGAGGATTCAAAGAGAAATAAAGGTTAGCTGTCAGCATTTCAAGGGTAGAGAGTTTGTCTCAGAATTGTTACTTTTTTGTGATGCTCTTCAACATTTCTTTGCCTTGTGAACTGAAGATCAACCAAGTATATTCAGAAATAGCCTTTTTCTTCCTGTTATTTAAAGATGGCAATTCTGGTCTTCAGATGTCTAACTCTGAATCTGTGGGAGTTCCAACCTTCATGTAATAAAAGCTGTGCTGTAGCCTTAGAGATGTTAAGGCCAGTTCATTTAACAAAAAAGAGAAAAAAAGCCATTGACAGACAGGGAGCTTTCATGATGCAGACAGGCCTTTGCTGCTTTGAGGCCTTTCCTTTGTACAGTATTTTCCCACACTGAACAAAGTGTCACTTTGCCAATGAGACCAGGATGAAAGACAAATTTGCCAGTGTCTGGAGTAATGATTCTCTTAATGGACTTTCCATCTGTCTCCTAATTTCTTTTCCACCAATACAGATTCATAAGTAATGGAGAAGTGAAGATGATGAAACAGAAATACAGAAATGCAGAGAGGTGATGAAATGGAAGAATGTGAGAGGTGTAGCTATTTTACATTACAAGTGAGGAGTGGCCACAGGCTTTTTTTTTTGTTCCCACTGGGAGGAGTGGGACTGAACCACTGCTCCCTATAGGCAACTAATTCCTAGGAATAAGTGAATGGAGAAGTAAGGGTTTTCTCTGCTTGTATCCTACTGGAAGGAGTGCTGCTAATGGGCATGCATTCAGACCCCCTTGGGTGCTGGTTTTCCTCAGCAGGTGTCACCTGCCTCTAAGCAGGCCTAGACCTATTGTTTTCTAGACTGAAATTTCAGCCAGATCTAAGGAGAAGGACTTGAAACTGTCTAGGAAAATGGCAAGTGTGAAAAAGTTCCTCTATATGTTGCTTAAAGTTTGAGGTGGCCAACCTCTTCCAAACATTTTACTCTCTTGTATTACCCCTGCATCCTGTAGAAACCATCTTGCAAAGAAAGCTGGTGTTGGTTTGTCTCAAGAATTAGAAACTTTGAGACAAGGACATGCAATTGATGATCTAGATGAAGGACCTTCCACCAAGGTGAGCTGATGTCAAGGGTTAGGGCAGAGCTGGCCATTAGACAAGTGACAGACACTCTCTATGAACCCCTCAGTCATCCCAAAGGAAAGAGTAAAGGAATAAGGGAGAGAGACTGATGGGTTGGGAAAGACAACTAAACTGCTTTAATGAAAAAAAAAAAAGAATAAAAACATGCAGGTAGATACAAAAGCAATATTGAACCCTACCCTGTGATGGTAATTAGTCACTGTCACCACTGATGCTGTGGCAGAAGTTCCAGGCTGGACTCGGTAAATGGGAACTGGGTTTCAGAACTCATGGACTGGGATCGAAGGCAGGACAGGGTCCTCCTCAGACACTGACCATTGAAGAAGAGGCTTGACCCTGGTGATCCCTCAGCTTGATCCTGAAGATGCTGTCCATGGGATGTTATTCCCTTTTTGTCAGTTTAGAGTCACCTGTTTTGTCCCTTCCTCCCCACAGCTGCAGCTTTTTCCTTCCTGCAGCCCAAGGTGGCACACAAGATTTACCTGTGCCCTTGGTCTGCACCCCAACTCTTGGTGCTGAGTCTCCCCATCAGTGCTGTCACTGCTAGCAGCAGCCACTGTCTCTGCAAACTTTCCCTGAGCTGCAGAATGCCTGCCCTAAGTGGAGTCTGAGGTGGGAACTCACAGCACTGAGCAGAGTTAGTGCTGCTCTAGCTCACAGCAGAACAAATGAGAAATGTAAATGTGTGTGGCATGAAAGGATAATGAAGCTAAGTTCTGTCTTGTTAGAACAGTGAAGTTGTTGTTACATCCAGTCATGATTCCCTCTGGGCAGGTCACTTGGTAGGGTGACTGCGGCTGCAGCCCCCCCTGTACCAGAACCCTGTAGCAGTCTGGGTTTGTGCTGCTGCTTCTCTATCCCATCCTGTGCTGTGTTCTGTCTGTCTGGCTTTAGCTTCGTAGTTCAGAGCTGTCAATGAGAGAGCTGAGGTGCAAAGCATTGATTGTGAGAGCTGGTACCACTGGTCTTTCAGCACACAAGCAGTGTTGTGTTTCTGGCAGCTGGAATTAGAAGCACCTATAATCTAGGTCTAGAGACCCAAGTGTTAGGCTGTGTGAGTTGAACAAGCTGTGAAACAGTTCTGTCCTTCTCAGCTGTTAATTTGAAACTAAACTGATAGTTATTAGTGCCAGCATGTATAAAAGCATATGGCAGGCAAGAGCCTGTCCAAAAAGGGATGACTGAAATGGTCAAGGGGATGGAACAGTTGCTTTTTTTGGGAAGAGCCTGAAAAGACTGGGACTCTGTATTTTGGGACCTGAGAAGTTGGGGGGGAATATGATGAAGCTTTTACAAAAACAAAGATGGTGAGTAGCCTGAACTAGGCAAAACTTGTCATGCTTAGGGCAGAAACTAATAAGTTTCTGATGGGAGTGGTGAGAAGTTATTTTAAAATTAATCAGTACTTTAAAGAAGGGTAGTGTGACCTGGAACTTGCTGCTGCAGATTGAGGCAGACAGTACTGGCATGTTCAAAGCAGTGTTTGACAAAATTAGTGGAAAACAAGTACGTTAACAGATAGGAAGAGAAGGGGTCAGGGATGGACTGTGCACCATCCCTGGTGCAGCAGGAGCTTGGAAGGAGCAGGACACAGAAGGGGGAGGGCTGGCTTGCTCTGTTTGAATAGTGTCTGTCTCTGACACAGCAATCAAGCACTTGCATGGGTGAAGTGGACACTGTGCTGAGCCATTATGGCATACTTTAAGTTTTGAGTTGGCTGTTGATGCCCTGAGTAAACTTTGAACGCAGGTGCTTGGCTTCTCTGACTGTTTCTTTACACATGCTCAACTCCTTTAACGTTTGGACAGCCATAAACTTCCTTTTTAGTTCTGTTTTGAAAAGGGTATAGCTTGGAAACCATAGTACCTACATGGAGTTTCTTACCAAAACCTGACCCCTCCTTATTTCTTCTATGTGAGAAATCAAAAGTGCTTCTGCTGCTTAAAATTACAGCATGAAATGTTTTAAATGAGGGGAAGAAAAAAGTGCTCCTCATGGCATTTTCTGTTCTTCCTTGGCGCCTCATGCTCATACAGCAAGGCAACTTTGTACTAGAATTTTCTTTTCCTCTCAGCATGAACTTTACTCAATGAGGTTTTTTTTCCTCACCAACATCTCTATGTGCCCTCATTTGAGTCACAGGTCAGGAGCTGACTCCACTGGGAAGGGCATTGCCAGCTCAGGCTGCATGATCCAAAGTCAAATCTCTCATCTCTAGCATAGGCTGCTTGTCTTTTTGTGAAATGACTTGAATGAATAGGGAATAAATGTAGTGTTTAACAAATACTTGTTTCCCTTTGCAATCCCTCTGATGTTATTTGGTAATAATAAATGGTAGCAGTAGTAGTATAATGAGCTGTTTGTGTGCATGTTATTGTATGTGTAATATGTATGTGTTTGTGTATATATATACACATGCTGTGTTTATCACTGTAGAAATAATCTCTGAATGGAAATGAAGCAGCCAGAGATGCCTTATTTCAGTT
This sequence comes from Indicator indicator, assembly GCF_027791375.1. Lineage (NCBI taxonomy): Eukaryota > Metazoa > Chordata > Aves > Piciformes > Indicatoridae > Indicator > Indicator indicator. Next base: position 9,126,988 of record NC_072020.1, read on the forward strand.
GGTGTGGTGTAAAAAGTTATTTATTCGTTTCCCCACTGTCATGTATTCTGTGTGAGGTTTAAGTTGGATATTAGTGGAAACCTTTTCACGAAAGGGTTCTGAAAGATTGGAACAGGCTTCCCAGGGAGGTGATTGAATCCCTGTCCTTGAAGATGTTGAAAGGAAGCAGAGATGTGCTGAGGGATGTGTTTTAGCCCCAGCTTTGGTAGAGTTAGAGAATGGTTGGACTCAATGATCTTAAAGGTCTTTTCCAACCGATGCTGATTTCATAATTCTTGCCATGTAGCTTAGGCTCTGCAGTATGTATATATTCACTGGGGGTAGTTGTGTGTATCTACTTTAACTGAATGTGTCATCTATGTTTATGTCACTGGGCTAAAACCCCATGCTGCTTCTGAAGCAATAGTGTGCTTTCCAAGACATTGTTCCCATGTGGGTACTGTAGGGAATCTCATAGGTTTGCTATTTCTGGATATTCCACTCATCCTTGCGTGAGACTTTTGACATAGTCACTTTCTAGAGTTACCAAAAAGTCATGGTCAGCCCTGTATTTCTGAAAGCCATTTTAGACAGTGTTGTAGAGGTTGGAAGAGACCTCTAGAGATTGAGGCCAACCCTTCTGCCAAGGCATGCTCATCTAGGGCAGGTCACACAGCAGTGCATCCAGGTGAGTCTTGAATGCCCCCGGAGAAGGAGACTCCACAGCCTCTCTGGGCATCCTATTCCAGGGCTCCAGCATCTGAAGAGCAAAGAGGTTTCAGCTCATGCTGAGATGGAACTTCCTGTGTTCCGGTTTGTATCCGTTGTCCCTTGTGCTATCACAGGATGCCATTGAATAGAGACTGGCACCTTCATCTTGACACCTACTAATCAGATATTTATAAACAACAAGAAGATCTTCTCTCAGTCTTTTCTTCTTTAGACTAAACAGCCCCAGGCCTCTCATGCTTTTCTCCTCACAGGGAGTCCCCTCATCATCTCTGGAGCCTCTGTTGGATACTGTCCAGTAGCTCCCTGTCCCTCTTGAACTGGGGAGCCCAGAACTGGACACAATACTCCACATGTGATCTCACCAGGGACCACACTGACCACACTCTTAAGGCACTTCAGGAGACCTTTGTGGTCACAAGGTCACAAGGGGTGGATGAGTAATATCCTATGACTTGCCCTGCATGCATGGTAGGCACAGTTACATATTTGTCTGGAAATGAAGCCTTCAGCAGTGACACACTGATCTTGGGAGTAAGAAAGTTCAACAATGCTGTGTGCTCTGGGGAGGGAGGAGAACAGCTCTGCACTATTTGGTGTTATCAATAACACCAACTGTTGTACACTGTTGGACAGTCCTGGCTCCCACATTCACTGCATGTATGGTAGTTACAGGGGGCTGCAGGGAACTCTGTGGGAGCTCTGAGTAACTGTGCAGAAATCCCATGATTTTTGCTGTGTAGGCTTTGTGCAGTACGTGGGAGAAGAGGAAACAGGGAGGTGACAGAAATAAAGATGACTAACCTTAACAGAAAGGGCTGAGAGGGGATGAGTGTCTGGCATTCCCCTCAGCTAGCTGTGCTGGGTTTTCCGTAGCTGTGTGATCTATATTTGGAGCAGTTTTACAGAAATAGATATATTTCTGTAAGAAATGCATATTTCTGCAAAACTAATATATCTGTTTCATAGATACGTGAAATCTCTATTATATCTATTTCATAGATATTTATGCAGCATTTAGTTTTTATAGCTGGGGCTCAGCATTTTCATGAAGAAGGCTTTTAGACATCTCTTAGCTGAACTTCCTTTTGGACATCCCCTGTGGGCATTACCCCAGCTCTTAAAAGGTTATGAAATACCTACTCTGCTAATACACTGATTCCCCTCCTTCCAGGTACTGAAAATAATAGTCATCAGCATTATATCAGCTAGTGGATTTAAAGCTACCTTGGAGAGTATTAAAATACACAAAGAGATTTCCAGGAAATGTCAGCATTAGTTGGGAGGTCATTTGGAGAGTGGATATGGAAAAGGGATCCTGTTTGCACGAGCATGGATAGGAAGTGAACAAAGAGATCTTTGCCTTATGTCATTTTGCTGCTGTGCTGAGAGGGGTTTATGGGCCATGAACAAGCCAACAGGAGTAGAGTCTGACATAGGGAAAGCTGATGGGGCTTTGCATGTGTGTTTATAATTGTCTCTTACCTGGAATATCTGACATGGGTTGTCACAGGTTTTGGAGGTGGAGAAAGAGCAGGCTGACAGTTTTTTACCTTTTTGACTCCACATAGGGTGGAGTGAACAATTTAATTTTAAAAGTCCTACTTATTTTTGGTGAGGCTTGCATTTCCTCATATGTAGAGATTAGTCATTGTCTGTATGACTTTGGAGGGAACTGAATCTGTAGAAGTAATAATAAGCTAAGTGTTGTTTTTTTTTTTTTCTTAAATGAGCAGGTAGTATGTGAATACAGTTATATGTTTTTCTTGCAGATTTAATTTTACAGTATTTGCTTGATTCTTCGATAAAAGGTCTCAGCCCTGTGCCTTTTTTAAGAATCACAGAATCATAGAATCAGTCAGTGTTGGAAGGGACCAATCCCCCTGCCATAGGGGAATGAGACCAAGAAGAATGAACCAAGTGCAGTTTGTGTTGAAAACATGGAATTGAAATAAATGTTGCCTGTTTCTGTTCTTCCTTGAATAATTAGCTATTATGATAGGGTACAATATTTAGCAGTAACGTTGGGAATGTCTCCTCTGTGGGTTTAATGAAATGTGCATTAAGAGAAGTGTGACCAGCAGGTCCTGTGACCAGCAGGTCCAGGTCCCCCTCTACTCTGCCCCAGTGAGGCCACATCTGCAGTACTGGGGCTAGTTTTGGGCTCCCCAGTTTAACAGAGGGAGGGAACTGCTGCAGAGTCCAACAGAGGCTACAGAGATGCTGAGAGGTCTGCAGCTCCTCTGTGAGGAGGAAATGGTGAGAGACCTGTGGCTGTTTAGCCTGGAGGAGAGCAGCCTGAGAGGGAATCTTCTCAATGCTCAGCAAGAGCCAAAGATCAGTGCCCAGTGACAGAATGAGGAGCAATGGGCATAAACTGGAACCTAGGAAGTTCCACCTGAACAGGAGGAGAAAATTCTTTGCTCTGAGGGTGGCAGAGGCCTGGAGCAGGCTGCCCAGAGAGGTTGTGGAGTCTCCTTCTTTGGAAAGATTTCAAACCCACCTGAACATTGTGATCCTGGGCAGCCTGCTGTGGATGACCCTGCTTTAGCAGGGTCATTTGGACTAGATGATCTCCAGAGGTCCCTTCTAACCCCCCTCGTTCTGTGATTCTGTGAACCACTGTTAAATTTCTGCCAAAAAGGAACTGCTGTATCAGTGTTACCAAAAGCTGAGTGGTGTATCTTGAGTGCTTTAATCTGTATTGGCTGAATTGAAATCTGGGGAATGTTCTTTTTGTGTAAACTTTTCTGAAAAACTTGTCTCAAATGTACTTTGATGGAGTTGCTGTGATTTTATTTTATTTTTTTTTAATCTGGTGATGATCAACATGTTGCTACATAATGAAAATGCTCAGTGGTGAGGACTGTTAGAAAGTCGTCACAGCTGAGGATGCTCATGTAAATCTTGATATGATCTACTGTGTTACATTGATGCAAGTCTGGGATGAACTTCCAGCTTGCTTAGATTTCTGTGTGCCTCAGAGAGCAGAGCATGACCAAAAATATTTCCTTGTGTGGTAAACAAAAGAGTTTCATAATGCTAGCAGACCCAGCATAGTTACAGCTTCTTCCTGGGGCAGAAACTCGTCCTGCAACTTGTGTTTCTGAACTGTTTTCTTCCAGTTTTTGCTCCTAACAATTACATGCTGTTTAGATTTCAGTCTTGAGCCTCATAAAAGCAGCATCGCTTGCTCCCTGCCATCATTGTTTTCCTTTGTTTTTATTTTCCTCCCCTCTTTCCTTGGGGGGGAGAACAAGGAAATCTTGGTCCACCCTCCTCTAGATTTCACAGTAGGTAACGCAGAGTTCTTGTTTAAATGGCTGTGAGTGTTGAATGAACTGGTTAATTGAATTGCTTGGATAGCCCATAATAGAATTAACTTACATTCATATAATCATAGCATCTTTTTGGTTGGAAAAGACCTTTAAGATGATCAAGCCCAGTCAGTCTCCTCTTCCTAGTGATAAGTGTTTGGACAAGAGGAATGGCTCCATAGTTGTACCAGGGGGGGTTTAAGTTGGATATGAGAAGAAACTTGACTGGAAGAGTTCTCAAAGACTTGAGCAGGTTTCCCTGGGAGGTGATTAAATCCCCATCCCTGAAGGTGTTTCAGAGAAGGTTCCAAGATGTTTGCCAGTGGAAGTGAAGGCTGTTACACCCTTCCAGAGGCAATGCTGACCCTATCACAGGCTGTTGTGTTACCTAAACGCCTCATAAGCTATCAGGGCTGTGTAATATCCATCATGTATGCAGTACTGACTTTTGAAGTTCTGTCTCCAATTAGAAATGTCACTACTAGGTTACTTTTTAACATGGTATTTCAGTTGCTGTGGCACACTGTGGAAATAATGTTTCTTTAAACTGCTGTACTTCTCTTATGCAGGAAAGAGGCAAAAGTGTTTTTAAAGCTAGTGATCTGTGCCAAAGACAGCTTGCCTGGGTGTTTTTCATACATTAAATAAAAAGCCCCATCTGTATTCTTCTTATCAGATGAATTAAACAGGCTACTGTGATGGAGCATTACTTACATTATTTTGAGCCAGTTTAAGCTGAACCCATGGGAGTTTTTATGTCGCTAAGAGCTTAGGTCAAATGGTTATTGGTTCATATCACAGAGATGATTCTGTGTTTGCTCTTGAGACATAAACTCTAGAAGGAATTCTGTAGTTATGATATAAAATGGTTTCCAATGTCTCTGTCCTGATATGGAAGAGGTTCCTCACACACAGTTGCTTCCTACACTTGAGTGTGCAAAGCTCACATTATTAAGAGCGAGGAATAGAGAGCTTTGACATGCTGCTGTTGTACTACTGATATGATACTGTTCTATTTAGAATCACAGAGTGGTTTGGGTTGGATGGGATCTTAAAGATCATCTAGTCACAACTCCCTGCGATGGGCAGGGACACCTTCCATCAGAACAGGCTGCTCAAGGCCCTGTCCAACATGTCCTTGAACACCTCTAAAAAGGGGAGGATCTGCATCCACTGGTAATGGGTCAGATCTCCTACTGTGTTAAGAGTCCACCTTGTAAATGTCAGGCAGACAGAACATTTGTTTTCCTGTGATTTAATTTAAAATTACCTGTATTTCACTTTAAAGTACGACTGAAAAGCTGAGTTGAAGTCTGATGTTATTTCTCTTGCTTCTAGCCTCAAGAAACAGCTTCACGGTCTCACACCTTCAAAACGAAGTCTTTTAAGAAATACAAAATTTGTGGAATCTGCAAGCAAGTAATTGATAGTCAAGGCATTTCCTGCAGAGGTGAGTAATGTATGATGTGCTGCTTACTTTCTTGCAGTGTAAAGGAAACTAATTTTATACTAATGTTAAAGTATCTAGGACCCATGTTTCTGGAATTCCCCCTGGACTAGGTATAAATGTTTCCTCAGTTTATTTCCTTCCTTTGTGCAATAAAGTTCCCTGTTTTTGTTGGGGAGCAGGGTGCTGGATAATTGGACTTGCATGATAATGTGCTTTCACTACTGTGCTCTTTGGGCAGGTTCCAGCATAAGGCAGTGCCTGTAGTGGCTCTGAGGAGCATGTGAGAGATGTGTGTGTGTGTGCACAGTGGGTGCTGCATACTTCTGGAATTCAGCCTCCAAATGAGGAAGTGTGTGATCTTCACTCGCTGAGGCATGGATGTTTTTCTCTGCATTGGTTTGCAAAAACCCACAAGAGCAGCCACCTATTTATTTTAATTTTCTAGTTGTGTTATGTTCAGTCTAATCCTTAGTCCTGCAGTTCAGTCACTCACTGAAATAATGAAGAGGTCATCCTCTCATTGGACTGCAATCCATTCATTGGACTGCAGCGACTCGGCTGCTGCTGGCTTTGCTGCCTGCTCCTTACTGCCTTTTCCCTCACTCTTCTCTCTTGCTATGCAGAATTGAGACTAATGCCTCTTTTCCTTGGGATATCTGTGGCAAAATTAAATCATGGGAAAGCTCAGTAGGCTCCTTCTGCAAGTTGTCTGGGGCTTCTGCATTGCACCATGCTGGGGTCTGGATCCTTGGTACTGGTTTAGCCTGGTTAATGTTAGCTTCCTGTTATTCCATGTTAATAAACCACTCTTTTGACTTGCCATATGTGTGGTTTTCCTCCTTTTAAGAGAATGCTGTTGTCTCCTCATCTGAAGCATAGCCACTGGTTTCACTTAGGGGTGTCTGTACTACTTCCCAGTTACAGATGGATCTCTTTCTCTACCTCCTCTCCCATGTTCTTCAGATGCCTTAAGGACCCCTCTGAGGGTTTGGGAGAGAGGTGAGAGATTTGGCTGTAGAAGGAAGGTGGCCACTTCCTGAACTAAGATGTAGGCTTTGCAGATGAACAGCTAGATGTAAAACACCTCACTTGTTCATATTACAGCTCTTGGCAGCATTAGTTATGTGTGTATTCCTGTAGCCTATTTCTTCTCTCTGTCCTTCTGGAAGCTGGTTCCAGAGTTCTTAGGATTTAATTGTTTTCAACTTAACAGAAATAGTGTTGTTGGAAGGAAGCCTGCTTAGTGAAGGAACTGCCTGAAGACCCTCTAGGTCCAGGTTCAGTGTAAAAAAATCACCATACCAGGAGAGAATAGTACATTAGAGGCAAAAATGGCCCTAAGGGTGGGAATAGAAAAAATGTTTTCCAATTTGCTCTGGATTTGAGTTCTGACAGCCCACAGCTGGAAGTCTCCAATTCGCAAAAGCTGTGTCAGTGTGTTTACCTGCCAAAGGTGCCAAGAGCCTTACCACAAGTCTTGTAACAAGGGCAGAGGTTAGGATGAGCCTGAGCAAGTTTTCCTTGTTCCTCAATGTGTAACAGCTTTGGTTCAAATACAGGATCTAACAGTACGTGCCAGGAGTGTAACACCTCTTTGGCTACCATTTACATGTGGTTCAAAATACCAGGCAGCAAGCAAAATTCACACGTAAGTCATCAAGGAAAAAAAACTCCTGAGGAACTGAAATTTTACAAGCATTGCTAATGGGATCTCTCCAACACGCTCTCCAAACCAAGAGAGTCATGGCTGTGGTAAATCTGTGTCCAGACCTAAGCCTGTGGGGTGAGTTTCTCTATGTTTTGGGGTGCAGTTTTCAGAAGGAGGCCCTTGATAGTATCACACAACCCCTTGTGTTGATGTAAGTACCAGGCACATCTATGATCCTTCTTCACTGCTAGTACGTTTTGGCTGTTAGTTGCTTGATACTTATGTGGGATTGGAGGAACTGGAGTTGTGCAGAGAGAAGTGATGACTCCAAGTAGTTTCCATTGAATAAGAACCCATTTGTATTTTAACTTACAACAGGAGCTTTATAAAGCAGAGTTTTTGGAAATGATAGAACTAAAAGTTGACTGTTCCCTTGCCAGCATTGCAGTACTTGAAATGTACCCCAGTACTGTGAAACTCTGTTAATATGGAGAAAAATAAACCAGCTCTTTCAGAGCCAAATCCTGGTGCTGCTGCTTCTGGTAAATTCTCCCTGATGCTGCTGTGTGAAAGTGAACAAGTTGGCACTGGGGGGAAAGAGGAAAAAAAAAGCCTTTAGTTAAAAAGAAATAAAGTTCCTTTGTGTGTTAATGAGAAAATCTTGGTTTTTAACTTAGTCCTGAGAAATAATAGCTCTTTGTGTAGGCTGCAGGTTCCTTCCAGGATATAGTATCTTACCAGTTAAAGGAAAGTTGTGTGTCAAGAGGTAGGTGGGGAGGGGAAAGGCTCCAGATTGGCCACCACGTTGTGGTTGTTTGTCTAGCAATGAATCATTTCTACTTGTGGCAGGGAAGAAAAAACCACAAGCCATAACTGGGTGTTGTGTTGGGCTAGATAAGTTTTCATTAGTATGTGGCAGTCGTTTTGGGGGTGTGTCGTTTAGCTCTGCCTCACCAAACGTGTCCTTTGGTAGTAGCTAAGTCTGAATTCTGTGCCTGAAGGCTTCCTGTGAGCAGAGAGTGGCTGACTGACAGGTGTACTTTGTCCAGCTGTGCTTCACAGCTTGGTGAAGCGTCCTCACTGACATGGTGTGATTTTTAGCAATCTCTACAAAAATGGGCCAAATGGAAAGGCAGATGTGAAGAAAGGGAAGTTCCTGGCTGCCTCCCTGCCTGGTAAGCATGTCTAGAGCTGGGCTGTGTCTTTGATGTAGCTTCTCATTATGAATTGATTGATTTCTGCAGTACTTCCACATTCTGCAGGGAGCAGAGGACCACATTGACTCCATGTGTTTCTTTAGTACTGCTTCAAACTTGAATACTTCTGAGCTATGGTTTGGTTTTCCCTGCAATGCAGTTCAGTTTAATTCAGGGCTAAGCAAATACCCTAATCGTGCACATTTACATAGTGGCTGCATAGCTGCAAAAGCTTTTTGATGCTTTAAAAGAGACAGAGATGTGGTGCTGAGGTACAAGGTTTAGCCCCAGACCTGGCAGAGCTAGAGAATGGTCTGAATTTAGCTCCACTCAGTATTTGGGCCCAGCCATGTGCGTATTTTTATATCCTCTATCTGTCAATAAGTGCTAAATTCAGTAATAATTAATGTGCTAAGCATGTCTGTGGCTACAGCTCAGTCAGACAAAGCAGAAAGTCAGAAATGCCAAAGGAATTTGTGTCCTGTTTAGGCCAGTGGGATTGCAGTTGATGCTAAATGGTGAAGCATGTAGCATGTATTTGTGGGGTAGGAGTGTTTGTTTCACCCTGGTTTCCATGGAGTGATCCTTGTGAAATAAGATCCTGTGGTCCTGAGTGTATTATGAGATCTGTACATCTGTTGATCTTACACATTATATGTAAGGACTGTACAAAGTATAATTTCAACATAATCAGAACATAAGCATCTTATGGGAAATTATGGCAATAGACATGGGTTAATTAACCATAAATTATGGCAATAGGAGAACCTGTATCATTATGTAAATATAATGTAGGAGATCTTTGACAGCATGAACAGGCTGTCATCAAATTAAAAGGGTTTTTCATCATCTGCCTCTTGCTCTCTGCATGATGTTTGTATGTACCCTTATGTGTTTCCATGAGCACTGACCCAGCAAATGGTGTTGGCTTCAATGGGACATGTTCTAACATGGTTTAAAGTTAATATTTTGAAGTTTTACAATGATGGATCTCCTGTATGTATGGCTTGGACACATCAAGAAACAGCAAAAAATGAACAAACAGTTTTCCTAAGCAATTCACTGGTAATTACCTCTGAATTTATAAGATAAATGGACTTGGGAGAAAATGAGACCTAGGATTTTTTTCAGTTATGACCAACATAAACAGAACTATGTGTAAACCAGGATATGCAGGCTGCAGGACTAAGAAGCATGATCTGTTGTTGTCCTTAGAGCAGATTAATAGCTTGTAGCTGCTGTGAGCTCCATGGAAGAGGGATTATGGAATGCTCAAGCACAGTTAGTCTTAGGTAGGGGCCCAGGCTTTTGCTGTAAAATGTAATTTGACTGTCAGCCTTGCTCGTGAAAGGCATCTGGGAGGATGTTCAATGGAAACGACATGAATGGATCTAGTGGCAGCAGAGAAGTCTTTTGAAGAACCCCTCAGAAATGGGTGGGATGTTGACCTGGACATGAGCAACATAGAGCGTACTGTTCCAGGGAGGAGGTTGGAAGGAGAAGCATGGACTGGAGCCCATCCGTGACACCAGAAGCCTGGGAAGGTCAGCTGCTTTTCCCAGACAAACAGTGCATACACTAAATAGCAACTTTCACAACTTCTAATTAACACAGCTGTACAAGCTATGCATTCATATTTCAGTGCAGAGCTTAGCAAAATCTGGAAGCTATGTACATAACAACAGCAAAGACCTGAATGGGAAGGATGAACAAAGGCTTACTGGAGCATACAAACATATAGAAGAAACCACTGTAATTAGTAAGCATTACACAAGGGGTAAACAAGCATCCTGACTGCACACAGCCCTCTCTGGAGCTGAGGAAGGCTGTGACATTGACATCCTTTGATGGCATGCTATTACCTCAGTGAGAATAGGGGGAGGAGAAGGAATTTTGGCAGAAATCTCGAAGGTAAGTTAGTAGTAATTTAAAAATAAAACCCACACAAGGCAAAAACCTCTAGCGGAATATTGAACATTCACAGCAGCCAAACTGCATCACAGCTATGAGATGATACTTCGTAAAGTTGTCTGTAGTGAAAACATGAGTACCCTGTTTACTTCATGAGGAATGGGCTCAATCATGCCAGAATGTCATCTGTGGCTGTAAAATTTATTTTGAAGTTCAAACCACTGGTGGTAGCTTAAAAAGGTCAAGAATAGTTACTGTATGAGTACTTTATTTCTAAAAATGTACAAGCATTTTCAGAGTACTTCATGTTCTGCCTTTGTTATAGCATCTATGGGAAATGGAACAAAACCCAACCACATAAACCCAGGAGGTTTCAGGATTAAGAAACAAACAAACACAGGAATTTTCAGGGTGCAGTTAAAATGATAAAATATAAATTCCACAGAGGAAAAAACCCAAACAAACAAATAAACAAAGAAAAGCCCAACGCACAAATGAAAGTTAAAAAAACCCCAGTGGTCAAGATTCCTTCACTCCCACCCTCTTCCTGCCTTATAGGAAGAAAGTAACAGACCTATGATTGCAGCAGTAGTGCCAAAATATTGCTCTCTTAATAAAGATTTTCCACTGCTGTCATCAGCAACAGCAATTGGAGTATTTCATCTGCAGGAAAGCTCATTCACAACACTCTTTACTCCATAGCTACCCCAAGCAAAGAATGCTGAAGCTTTGCTCAAATTTCCCATGACTGTCTTCTAGCCTCCATCTTCAAAAACAATGTCTGCAGACATGTCATGAAGTGCTGCGAGCAATATTCAGATGGAGAGACAATGGTTGGCTGAATATGAGAAAAAAAACCTAAACAAAAGAACAAAGGAAATTCTAGGAAGATGTTTGAGGCACAGGAAATGCACCAGCAGATGTTGTTGCTGTGGTGTGGTTGTTAGACTTGTGACATCTTTGGCATGTGACTGTGATCATTTCCTAAAAATAGAAGTGTTTACTTTTGCACCTAAAGCCCATTAATTCCAGCCACAGGACTCTTCCCCAATGCAAAGATAACTTTACCCCAGGAAAACTGCTATCTTATTCTTAATTACAGAATTGTGGAGTTGTTTTGATTGGAAAAGACCTTTACAATCATCGAGTCCAACCCTTATGTAACTCTGCCAAGGCTGGTGCTAACCCATGTTCCTCAGCACCACAGCTCGGTGTCTTTGAAACACCTCCAGGGGCAGGGTGTCAATCAACTGCCTGGGTATCTTGTTCCAGTGGTTAAGAGCCCTTGCAGTGAAGAATTTCTCCTAATGTCCAACCTAAAGCTCCTGTGGTGCATCTTGAGGCCTTTTCTTCTCATCCTATCACTTGTTACGGTGCAGTTTATACTTTGTGTGCCTGTTTTTCATGCTGCTTTCACTTTGGATCTTGAGCTGAATTGTTGCAGAACTGATAGGAAGAAGTCATCAGAAAAGTGTGTGTGTGTGTTGGTGAGAGTTTTGTTCTAATAATCTGATCACAATGTTATTAAACCCTTGTCAGAATCCAAATGGCCAGAGAGTAGCGCACTGATTTTGGTGCTGGTTGTGTTTCTGTACCAAGCTCTGCCTGAAGGAGCCCTGCCATGATGGCATTGCTCTGCATTTGTTGAAATGTCTTGATTTGGTTTCTGAAGAAACAAAACCATCTTTTGTTCAGAGCAAATGACCTGGGAATCTGTTCAAAACATTTCCTTCAGGAGGGAGGTCCTGCTCAGCAGTGGTATCACTGCTCTGGTTCCTAAAATGGCTGGGCTTTACCACTGCTGTGGCACGTATCTTTCCATGCTATTAAGAGAGAAGACAAATTAGGAATCAAAAAAACACTTTAAGTCTTCATTACACAAATCTTTTTATAGGCTTGCTTTAGGTTACATTTTGTTGTGGATTATCCAGGGCTCTTCCATTCTTGTCAAAAAATAGCAGTAACAGAATGTGTTTTGGGGAGTTGGAGATGCTGAGGAAGAGAATGCATCTTGCACAGGATCGTAGCATTGTTTTGGTTGGAAAGCCCTCTGAGATCAAGTCCAGCCATCCACCTAACACCACCATGGTCATTAAGGTATATCCCCAAGTGCCATGTCCACATGCGTCTTGAACACCTCCAGGAATGGTGACTCCACCACTTCCCTGACCAGCTTGTTCCAATGCCTGACCACTTTTGCAGGAAAGAAATCTTTTCTAATATCCAACCTAAACTTTGTGGATGCAACGTGATGCCATTTCCTCTTGTTTTATCACCTGATACTGTGGAGAGGAGACTGACCCTCCCATCACTTAGCCTTCTTTTCAGTAGTTGTAGAGAGCAAGAAGGTCTTCCATCAGCTTCCTCTTCTCTAGACTGAAAACCCCCAGTTCCCTCAGCCACTCCTCACCAGACTTGTTCTCCAGACCCTTCAACAGCTTTGTTGCCCTTCGCTGGTTGTGCTCCAGCACCTCAATGGCCTTGGAGTGAAGGCCCCAGAAGTGAACATAGTTTTTCCTACCCAGCAACTAGGTTTGTAATTCAGAGTCCTAATTTATTATTTGTTACTAGGAAGTTAAAAATTACTATCAAGAACTATATAGTTGATGCTTTTGAGGCAAGTGATCTTTCTTAGAATTATGTCTGCTTAGCTGCAACTTTCTGCCCCAAGAGGATTTCTGAATTATCATTTTTTGTGCCCTTGCCATGCATAGAGTTTAAAAACAAACACATGGAGATATGGACATGATAAAAACTGTGGTTAAGTGTGAGGTTGTCCTTAGAAAGTAGTCACAGCTCAATAGCAACTGCGTGGATGGAAGAACAGAATGTTTGTGTGGGATGGATGGAATACATTGTCATACCCTATGTCACATCAGTGCCAGAATGGGGTGAGGGGAGCAGCCATTGCCACACAAAGACTTCAGCTCTTTATCCTGAGAAACCAGAAATCATTCTTGCTTAGTTTACAGAAGTAACTCTCTTATTTTGTAAGCATATTGCTACTGGGTTGTAGAGAACATTGTACATGCATGAATGTAAGAAGTAGAACTTTTGTTTCATAGAAATTTTGAAGCTTAAGTCTGAAAAATCCTCCTGTCCTGCTGTCATGGCAGCAGCAGTGTTAACTCCTGTGTAAATACATCTACAATTTGGTGCAAAGAAATGTTTGTTGTCTTTGGTTTTGGGTGGCTTTTTTTTGGTGTGTTTTTTTTTCTTCTTTTCTTCCCTTTTTAAAGAAATGGATTCTCAGAGCTATTGTTTAGGAACTGTTTTGAAGTGTAGTAAATTGACTAAATATGGTTTGGCCTCCATTTCATTGCCAACCAGCTTGGGACAGTTGTTCTTGGAACTGATGCCAGAATCCTTAAACACAAATTTGGAAAGTCTGGTATTTGAGGAGAGCTGATGTGTGGGATACAGACATTCAGCTGTTCAGTTGAAGAACTGAAGTAGCCTTGCTGAGTGTGACATTGATTAAGTTCTCCGGACAGTTTCAGGCACATTTTAAAAGTTCTAACACACTTGGGCTGTAGTCCTGAGAAGAGCTTGAGTGCTATCTTGGCTTGTAAGCTTTGTCTGAAGAATGCCAGCGTTGCGTAGAAGCTACTTGTTGAGACCTTTTAACTGTAAGTTGCATCTATTTTTCCTTGTCGCTTGCTGTGCTGTGACTGTGCTGCATATTTTTGTGTTGAATGTTCATTGCACTGAGAAAGGTTGCAGGGCTGTGGTATAATACTGCTTTTGTGGCCTTGGAAATTCTCTGGAAGTGCATCTCTCTCCTGGTCAAGGATTTTGATAAAAACAGCTGGCATAATGAAACAGGACAAAGTCTCTCTGGCAGTCTAATGATCGAGGCAGCGCTTTGTAAGTGCTGTAAATGCTTGGGCTGAGACAAACCAGCCTTGGGCTGAGGGGTGTAGCCATTTAGGCAGGATAGTTGGGTGAGGGAGCAGCATTAGCTGTGACAAGACGAATCGTGAGAGTATCAGGCAAATGGATTTTTCTCGGTGGGCAAGTGGGTAATTTGCTTGTGTTGAGGAATGGATGGCTCACTGTTCATGATGTTAGCAGCTGTGGTGGAGAAAGCCACAGGAACTGCCTTGTGAAAGGATGTGTCTGGAAGGTCTGCATGGCTGTGTCTCTGTGGGGACAGCTTCACACGGGTTGGCAGATTGTGCCGGTCCTCCTCAATGCACAGTGAGCTCTGTAAAGCCCTGGAACATAGGGGGGTGAGAGAGCGCTCTGCACAGCACCCCGGGGAGCCCCAAGTGCCTGGCTGTGAGTGGTCTCTCAAGGGAGGTTTGGGTAGGAGACTGCTCTGTGTCTGCGGCTACATTCCGTTAGGGGGAAGAGGAGGAGGCAGGTAGGCAGGCAGAGAGGCAAGTGGTGGAGCACTACAGGAGGGTTTTGCTCAGGAAGACAGGGTACCAGTGGCTGCCCCACTGCCTCCTGCCAGCTGCCAAGCCCTTGCAGCCTCTGCAGTGCTGCTACTGCCAAGTGTGTTGTGTAGGTGGGGAAGAAGTGCTGCAGTAATGGGGACTGCTCTGGCTCCCCATATTCCCAATTACCTGGGGCTGAGGAGGACACTGGGGTGGTGGGACACCATACCTGTAAGTCCCTCAATTTAAAAAACAGCACCTCCCCCCCCCAAAAAAAAATAAAGAGGATAAAACCCCCACAGGCACAGCAGGAAAAAGCACATGAGCAGTCTCTTCTTTGCCTGCTGTGAGGGACCCACAGAGATTTGGTCACAGAGATTTGTCCCATTCCAGTGCCTGAAGAGGCAATGGTGCTTCTCTCCACTCGGATCTTCTGTGCTCAGATACCTGGAGAGGTGTAGCTGCTGGAGCACAGTCCTTGTTCCATTCACACTTTCTGTTTGTGCCTGCATGCTTCCTCATACCTAGGTCATGGTATTTTCTTGATACCTCCCTTTCTTTCAAAGGCTGCTCATACTTCCCTCCCTTCTGTGTGTATATGCTTTTTAAATTTTACCTTTTATTTTTTTCTTCCCCCCCCCCCGGTGAAGAGATGAAAATTGTGGGAAATAGAGACAAGAAAATATAAGGTCAAATGAATCTAAAAGTACTTTAAAAACACCCTAGTAGTTTGACATTCACCCAAGAAGGAAGGCAGAGAATCTCCTTTCTGCTTCTGAGCACAAGAGAGTGCTTTGTTAGCTGCCAGCATCTGGACAGTCAGTGATCTCATTTCAGAGTGCTTATTGCTCTCCAGTTTTATTATGATAATCAGCTTTATTAGACAGGGAGAGAAGGTAACGACTTAACTCTGTCTAATCCAAGAAAGCGCTGGATTTTGATATGGATAGGGTACTTCTGGATGCTGAGAAAGTGTGAAGCTGTCTGTATGAGTGAATCAGATCTCTGTCCCCAGAGTGCTATAAATTTAAATACCTGAAAAAGCACAGGGTTTGTTTCAGAGAGCTTTGCCTGGTGTGTCTCTGACTAATTACCTCTTAAGGCTTTATTCTGTTTCCTTTGACTCTCGTAAGTGTAGCACTGCTTTGCTTCTCCTGTGTTCTCCTTTAATTATGTGAGGAGCTTGTATGTCATATTTCTGAGTGAGTTATGAGTTTGAGTGGGATGCTCCTGCAAGACTCCTGCAAGTCTTACTGCTGTCGAGGCTAAGCTCACATCTGGCTTCAGTTGTTTACTTCCAGCACTGTTGTGTTACACAAGGGCAGCAAATGGTGACTTTTCATAAACATTGAAAGGGCAAAATCTCAGTGGCTGATTTACTGTTACCTACATCTTTAATAAAGATTTTGTGTATTGCTGCTGACTTTCATGATTTGGTTTTGCATGACCTATGAGCAAAATCTTGGAAATTGTTATGGAATGACATCTTATTTTTGTTTTGTGTTTCATTCCCCCTCCCCTCCCCCCCCAAAATTTGGGCTTAAGCATCAGTGAAGAAGATCACACAGTTACAGAATCCCAACCTGGTGGGCGTTGGAAGGGACCTCTAGAGTTCATCCAGTCCAACCCCCCTGCTAAAGCAGGGGTGCCCACAGCAGGTTGGCACAATGTCCATGGGGGTTTGGAATCTCCCTAGAGAAGGGGACTCCACAACCTCGCTGGGGAGCCCGTTCCAGGGCTCCAGCACCCTCACAGGAGTTTTTCTTTATATTCAGGTGGAATTTTTATGTAGAACCCTCTCTGCAAAATCAGGGCTTCATGGCAGCAGGTTTACTCTTCTATTCTTTTGGGGTTTGTGTTGGTTTTTCTTTTCTTTCACCATTTTGCAGGACATCTCAAAGTAGGTTATAGAAGAAACAGTGACCGCATATTTTTGGAGCATCTGTTAGCCTTTTGCAAAGTCGAAGTTAATAATGCTGATTGAAAATACAGATTTAACTAATTATGCAGTCTCACTTAATGAATTTAGGTATCCTCCATACTGTCATGCAAGACTCATGGATTAAGAGCCATCTTCCGTTTGCTTTAAGGTTGATAGCATTTGTAAATGATAGATGGTTACTGATCATTATCAGTGCTAACAGAGCAGTGTATTTGTGTGAACCCTTAATTAATCTGTAGAATAAAGAATCTTGATCCTGTGAAGATCCTATGAACAAACAACTCATTCCTAACTTGTACCTGGGGTAAATAAGTGAATGTAACACCTACAGGCTGCAAAAAATAAAAAAAAGGTCAATAAGCCCTACTTCAAGTGCCCTGAGAAGTGACTGGAGCATGAGAGTTTTTCATTCAGCAGTTGATGCACTTGAATATGAAATGGGCATGGCCATGTTTGCTGACTTCACATCTCATTAGCTGTATCCTTCCCATTGGGTCAGGCTGTTTTTCTCTTTGTAGAAGCACTGAGGAATGAACACAGCTTAAGTGGCCTAAGGGTAGGTCCTAGTTAATCTCCCAGCTAAGCCTCTGTGGCGTTCCGTGGCTTATTTATCAGGGAGATTACCTAAGTAAGTTTTTCCTGAGTTTAAAATATGCTTTAGCTCACAGTAACCCAAAGGATAGACTGAATGGAAATAAAGCAAATTTTAGAGGAAAGAAGGAAGCTATTATGCTAGATATTATGCTGGCTGCTTTTTAAGTGCTATTTTCTCAATCTGAACTTGCCATAACGATTCCTCCATTCCTGCTTATAAGTCAGCAGCAGTTCAGTAGAAATCAGGTGCTTACCTCTTGGAAGTAAGGTTTGCAGCACTGCCTAAACTGTATTTCACAGTCAGAAACTGGAGTTTGAGCTGTCATGGTTGCTTGTCAGCTTGAAGTCATCCTGCTTTTCTTGAACAAGGTCTCTGGAGCCGCTGGTATGACTAAGATTCACAGGTCGTATTTGGAGCAAGTTGCTGCCTTACTGTCTGTGTTTTTTAGATGGTAAAACTTCTGCAGCATGTGAAGCTGTCAAGGTAGATGTCAAAATAATCAGCCCATGGCATTTGAGCAGACATTAAGTTATAAGATGATGGAATGCACTAATCTGATAATAGTGCTGTCATTAACTAATCTTTCAGGAATGGGTAAAAACTAAATGTTTTCAGGGTTTTTTGTTTTGAAGTGTGTAAATATTTTTATATGTGCAGATTTGAGTTTGGACAGAGATCTCATGGAAAGCTGAGCTAAAGAAATGTATTGATGTATTTTCTTTGATTTTGTTTCAGTTTGCAAGTATGCCTGCCACAGGAAGTGTGAAGAAAAGGTAAACACATTTATTTGCCTCCCTTCTTGCTTTTGATCTGCATATATTTGAAGCTGAGACTACAAAAATTGTATCAATTAATGAAGAATAAGATGATTATTAAATCAGATGCCTATCTGTGGAAAAAAAAAAGGTGTTTTTTGGGAGGGGGAGGGGGGTTGGATTTTTTTTTCTTCCTCCCTCGTCCCCCCCACCTCATCCCTGTTTCCCCACCCCGAGGTATTGTTCTGGCCATAAATTAAAACCAGATCCCTGTGCAGTCAAAACATCTGCACCAGTGGTTGAGTTTCTCATTCCTCCCACAGGAGGACATGTTCAAAACAGCAAGTTAAATGAGTGAAATACAAGGCACTCACTTCTACCAGGGAACTAAAAATGTATCTGAGTGAATGAGGTGTGTATATGTATATACATGCCCATATGTATATACACTCACTTATGCCTGTGTGTATGTTTATCATAAAATGGTTTGGGATGGAAAGGATCTTAAAGCTAGTTCCAAACCTTCTGCCATGGGCAGGGACACCTTCCACTAGACCAGGTTGCTGAAGGTCTTATGCAGCCTGGCTTTGAAAACTTCCTGGCTTGGAGCCTCCACAACTTCTCTGGGCAACCTGTTCCAGTGCCTTACCACTCTTGTGGTGTGTGTGTATATATATATGTATATACACAGACACACACACATATATACATACATATATATATATATATATGCACACACACACATATATATGTATATTTTTTAAACAACAGCAGGGGTTTAAAGGCAAACTTTTGGCATTGGATTATGAAAAATGTAAGCATATTGTTGATTTCTTTTCAGTGTCTTTCCAGTTCAGTTTCATGACTAGATTTTTGTTTGTTTTGAAATCTCTGCATACCTTTCACAGAAGGTGAGCTCAATACTTCCATGGCCTCAGATGACTTAAAACTGTCCCCATCTCTAGATTTGTGTAATCAAAGGCATTTATAGAATGTTGCAGCCTAAATCTAGCAGTTTTGGAAGTCTTTATTTTACCAGAACCACCTTCATGGGGTAGTATTTTTGGCCTCTAATTAAAATTTCTTTGTTTAGTACTTGCTATCTATGAAGACAGTGTTTGTTGGAGTCAGAGCACTGACTCCAGCACAGAGCTGCTGGAGATTGTGGATCTAATCCTACTGCCCATGTTGCTGCCTTGATGCTTGGCCTTGTGCAAGGATTTGTTTGTACTTCGGTGCTTACAAGAAATATAACTAAATTCAAGAGAAGAACCTCTGCTTAGTGAAGGACTTGGAGATTTTTTAGGCCAGTTGGGGAAATTTTAGTAAGCTGAAGTGTAAGTTGGCTGAGCATGCATTCGAAAATCACTGTGTTGTGTGGTGTGCTGAACGTAGCTTTTGCATGAAGGAAGATTTTAAATAACTATGTGTCTTCAGTACTGGAGAGAGTCCAGTGGAGGCTATGAAGATGCTGAGGGGTCTGGAGTATCTCTGTGAGGAGGGAAGGCTGAGATACCTGGGGCTGTTTAGCCTGGAGAAGAACAGACCAAGATGGGATCTTCCCAGTGCTGATCAGTAGCTCTGGGGTGGGGGGCAAGAGGATGGGGGCAGAGTCTGTGCAAGTCTGGCAATAAGGCCCCACAAGAACACAAAAAGATGATGTCTTAAATGTGTTCAGCTAAACCCAGCTGTTCTGGCCTTACACTGGCAACACTGCAATGCAGGTTTTCAAGAGTTTATCAAGACAAGCACCACTGTTACGCTTGCAAATGGCAACCAAAAATTCCTTATCTTCCCTGAAAATAAAGTTTTTGCAGACCTGAAAATAAAGCAGACTCTTGAGTTTTTCCAGAATTCACAAATGAAGGAAGAATAATGTTTTGGAATTGTTCAGGATGTCAGCTGCTGCCTTGTAGGATGAACCCTGAATCGGTTCTGTGAGGGTTTTCCAGTTGACCCTGATATATCAGTGAGAACAAAATTAACACCTTCAGGCAAGCTTTCTAGGAGTATTTCAAAACCTAGGGTACAGCTGGAAGACAATATGAAGTTAAAAACTGAAAAGAAGTTGGTACTAGCTTACACCAATTACGTCAACTGTATTAAAGATTATAACATTTTAAATTACGTAGCGTAGATCCACTGGATAGTTTGGATGGTGGAAATTGGATGAGTTGTAAAAGAATACCCAAAAACTCAGGAAAAAAAAAAAGAAAAAGGGCTAAAAGCCCAAGCACTATCTTGGAATTGTCTGTGGAAAATAAAACAAACAGCAGAAAAGTGAACATAGTGGATGTTTGGATATAAAACCTTAAGAGATACATCTGTCTCTGTCAGGTTACTGTTTGCAGTTCAGCCCTGAAGGGCAGGGTGGGTGCGTGTCTGCAGGGATGAATTACTGGAAATTAAGGATCCACAAATTCAGACCAGATGGCAGGAAGCAGTATTTCATGCAGAGAGCCATGAGTATGTGGACAAGTCTTCCAGGCAAGTTTGTTCAGATAAAAAGCAGTGAGGTTACTCAGAATTGAAGCAATCTAATCGTGTCCTTGGAGACAGAGCTCCATGTGGGCTGTCCCATGAAGGGACTGGTTGATCAGTCTGCTCTGAAGATGTCCCTGAACTTTCATAGCCTGTGTCAACTCTTGTGATCTATTTGTGGAACTGCCACAGCCGTGCCAGTGCAGTGTCAGAGGTCTTTGTATTCATCATGTCACTTATCTGGTATTCTGGCTGTACCTACCCAAAGTGAGATGCTACCCTGCTGATGTATGTGCACCCTCATTAAGGTGACCTGATGAACTGAACTTTTCTGCATGCTGATAGAAAATGTTGCCCTGCTTGAACAGTATCAGGGTTTGTTAACTTGCTGGAGTGTAGCGATGCCTCTTCTGATCATGGCAAGCCCTCATAAGCTTAGCATTGGCCTTGTGTCAATTAAACTATTGTAATATATTTGGTTTTGCAGCAGTCTTAGAATCATAAAGTCATAGAATCATTTTGGTTGGAAAAGAATTTCAAGATCATCAAGTCCAACCATTATGTAACTCTGCCAAGTCTGATGCTAACCCATGTCCCTCAGCACCACATCCCTGCCTCTTTGAAACACCTCCCGGGATGGGGATTCAACCACCTCCCTAGGCAGCCTGTTTTAGTCTGTGAGAACCCTTTCAGTGAAGAGGTTTCTTCTAATTTCCAACCTAAAGCTCCCCTGTGCAATTTCCTTTGGTCTTATCATTTGATATGTGGAAGAAGAGACCAACCCCCACCTTGCTACAAACTCCTTTCAGGGTGTCATAGAGAGCAAGAAGGTCTACCCTCAGCCTCCTCTTCTCCAGACTAAACAACCCCACTTCCCTCAGCTGCTCCTCACCAGACCTGCTCTCCAGACCCTTTCACTAGCTTTGTTGCCCTTCTCTGGCCCTGCTCCAACAACTCAGTGCCTTTCTTGTAGTGGGCCCCAAAACTGAACCCATCACTGAAGGTGTGGCCTCACCAGTGGTGAGTCCAGGTGGACAGTCGCTTCCCTGGTCCTGCTGGTCACACTATTGCTGATCCAGTCCACGGTGCTGTTGGCCTTCTCCTCTGCCTGAGCATGTTGCTGGCTCATGCCCAGCCAGCTGTCAAGCAGTACTCCCAGGTCTTCCTCTACTGGGCAACTGAACCAGCCTTTCATATTGTGATGTTATACCAGCATACAAGACTATCTCAGTTTACTGTGAGGTGGTTTGGTTTTGTTTTGTTTGTGCCATCTGTCCTTTTTTTCTTTAAAGTGGTGGGGATAGAGAACCACTCTAGAGGAAAGTGTTTGCTATTCCTCTATTTTAAAACTGTCTAAAAAAGCAGCATTTTTGTTTTCACTCTGAAAAGCATCATAAGAACGACTTCTGAAAGAATTTTGGTTTGCTGTACAAATTCCAGTTCATTTAGGTAATTACTGTCTTGCATGGCCTCAGTCTCTATGTGTTTAACTTGGAAACATTAAGATGATTCTAAGACTGCTGCAAAACCAATGACTATGTGTTCAGAAGGACACATATAATTAGTATTTCTTGAGGTTTCTGAGGCTACATGTGCTCCAGGGTTTTGCTCTGGATTTTGCTCTGGGAACTTCAGTCCCTCTTATTTTGTAGCTTTGTCCCTGGACATGTCTCTCTGTATGTGATGTCCCACCACAAGCTCTCTGTTTTGGAATACTATTTTTCCATCTTTTACTCTATTGGTTAGGTATGTGGTATAGAGCTGGGACATTGAAAGGCATTATGATTCTTGTGGGTACAAATGAAATGAAGACTTTCAAAACCCACCTGAATGCATTCCTGTGTGGTCTGTCCGAAGTGATCCTGCAGGGCAGGGAGGTTGGACTAGATGCTCTCTGGAGGTCTTTTCCAACCCCTATCATTCTATGATTCTATGTCATGACTCTAGCCAAACTTTGTTCTTTTAAGTCTGGGAGTTGAAAACCAGTTTCTCTCTCATGTCCTGTGGGAAGACTGAAAGCGGGAGGCGGAACCTTTTGACCATATTTTCTTGGCCTGTTTCTTGTATGTTAATTTCCCCTCTGAGAAGAGACTGATTTTGCTAAGTTTGTAAGCAAATGCTTTAAATTCTCTTACAGTCAGTAAGCTTAAGTATTTGCTGAAGTCTTCTGCTGAATCAAGCGTGCCTCCAGCCTTATGCCTTTTCCTAGTGAACATTGCATGTATCCTCAGTTCAACCTGGAAGTCTTTTTTTTTGTGATGCTAAAACCCAAAAGACATTTTCTTTACATAATACAGTTTGATTCTTTGCTACTCTGAAATATTTCAGAGAAACCAATATCCTAAGCACTTTGCTTTTTGGCTCTCTGGCTTTTTACAGTTCCAGTAAATTAATCTCTTTTTACATGGCTTAAATCAGCACAATTCCTCCTTCACCTTTCAAGATGCTATCTTAGATGTCTGAGTGGAGTGCAGATTTCATCACACCTTCAGAATTTTGTGCTAATAGTCTAAAATTCTTGTTTAGGCTAGTTTCCTGAGCTGTAGGGTGCCACTTGAAGGCTTGGTAGACCAAACAGTTTATTCCTGTCAATTACTGTAGGTTGGTTGATTGGGTTTTTTTATTTATTTTTTAAAGAAAAGCAACAAATTTATAAATATTTCGTCAGTTATAAAGCCACCAAAATGGTTTTAATTGTAAAAGGTACAAACTCAGGTACTTGCTATTTTTCTCAAAGGTCATGTTTGTCTAATTCTTTGCTTTCTGGGCATTTGTATCTGAGAAAATGTAATTCTCCACTTGACCTTGCTCTGCCTTTTTCTGTAAACTGTTTAAGCTGTTGCTGATTGAACAGGGTTGAAAGAAGGCTCCCCACTGCCACAGCCCCTTGTGATACCATAATCTCTTTCTTCTTAGTCCTTTTTTAATGGTATAGGAGATACAAACATGATTACAGAAGAATACACAGATCAATTGACTGTTCAGAATTGAGTTATGGACAATGCAATCGTATTAATCATTTAATAACCAAAACTGTGTTTCATTTATGGTTGTGGGTTAGTTTCATATTTTCTCACGAATTGTCTAAATAATCTTCAAAGGTAAAAAAAAAAAAAGTCCACCCTCCCTGCCCAAATATTTTACTGTTCGTTCTCTTTACATGTTTTCCTCTCTGCTTCTATTTTCCCTTTTATGCCTCTTGTATCAGGAGTTTAGTTTCAATCTAAATCTCAAAGGTGTACTCTTGGCTTTCTTTGACCTCTTTTTGTTTTTAAAGAAAGGTTTGAAAGAAGACTGTTTAAAAGTTCTTCTCTTCTAACTCCTCTGTAATGCACTGAGCAGGAGGCTGGTGCCCTGTCGTTGTGTGCAATGTGCGGAACGTCCTGAGTGCAGGATGCTACTTGGCGTTCAGTGCTGAAGAGTGAAGCACAGAAAGGGGCACTCTCTAGACTTCCAGTAGCATTGTAAGACTCAGGTTTTATTTGTAGTCCCAGGCGAAGGGACTGGGAAAATTCAGATTAATTGAAGGATATTGAGGTGCTGGAGTGGGTCCAGAGGAGAGCAGCAAGGCTGGTGAGGGGGCTGGAGGGAAAGTTGTATGAGGAGAGGCTGAGGGAGCTGGGGTCGTTCAGCCTGGAGAAGAGGAGACTTAGAGAGTGATATGGTCCTCTCTACAACTACCTAAAAGGAAGTTGTAGTCAAGGGGGTCAGGCTCTTCTCCCAGGCAACCTGTGACAGGACAAGAGGGCATGGTATGAAGCTGTGCCAGGGGAGGTCTAGGTTAGATATTAGGAAGCACTTCCCCACAGAAAGGCTGATTAGGCACTGGAATGGACTGCCCAGGGAGGAGGTGGAATTGCCATGACTGAGGTCTTTAAGAAAAGATTGGATATGGCACCTGGGGACATGGTTTAGCTGATGTCATGGTGTTAGGTCATAGTCTGGCCTTGATGATCTCAGAGGTCTTTTCCAGCCTGAATAATTCTGTGATTCTGTAATGTGAGTGCACCCTGGTGCATCTTGTTAGATTACTAGGTCTATCAGGAAGGTGAAACCAGGGAAGAAGCTGACAGGAGAAGTAAGTAATGGGCTGGACTCTACAGGTCAATTTGGGACATGATTAAATGGCTGTGGTAATTTTTGTTGACATTTGGAGTCAATGATCTTGGTCTTTTGCAACCAAAACAATTCTATGATTCTGTGATTCAGAATGGTGATGAGGCACTTCAACTAAAAACAAGAAAGTTGTCACTAGGGTTTCCAAGTCACTGTATTTCTGTTAATGTCTGATCTCTGCTGCTGCTGTGATTGCTGCACTGGAACTCGTGTGAAGGTTGGCACAGTCATATGCTGTCATTTTGGAAAGGGAAGCAACTATTATCGTGGATGTCATCATTTCTCAAACTATCACCAATGTTCTGTCTTTTTTTGGTTTGCATGCTGCCTCAGCTTGCTATTGGTGGAATTCAACATGCCTGTTCAAAAGGGTGGAAAGAATTCTGTTTTGAATATTTAAAACCAGTGCAAAGTTTGAGCAGAAGCCAGATTTACAAGATACCAAAATGTGTATTAAATTTTAAAGAGGTGGCTGCTCCTTTGGTAGCAAGAGTTTAAACAGCTTGAAGTTTGTTTGGGTTTTTTTGGTTCTTTTTTGGTTTCAGCATGGGTTTTCCTTACCTGTCTCAGACTTTGGATAGAAGGAATCAGGGAAATGAAAACTTGTGTCATGTGGTTTCCAGAACACAATGCTGTGAACAAACCTCTATGGTTGACACGTTTTTGTGGGAATTCATAAATGTGAACACATTCAGGAAAGCTGAAGACTTCAAGGATTTTTTGTTTTGTTCTAGGCAGCGTTGTGCATGTTATACAAGCACACATGCAGCCCTTTGAGTGCTGCCTGGCATTGGGCTGCACTAAAAATATTTGCAGTAGCAGTCCAAAGGATTGCAATATGAGTTGTGTAACTAATGTTTGCAGCTCGAAGGGGTCTCTGGATTTTTCTCGATGGTACCCAGAAGCAGTACTTTGTAGATCCACTGTCTGCAAGGTATTTTACCCTTAGTTAAATACAATATTGCTGTAAGTAATAAAACTTCAGATTCAACCAGAACTGTAAGCAAATGAAACTAAGCTGGGTGGGTGTGTTGGTCTGCTGGAGGGCAGGAAGGCTCTGCAGAGGGACCTGGCCAGGCTCGATCAGTGGGCCGAGGAAAATGGGATGAGGTTCAAAAAGGCCACATGCCAGGTCCTGCACTTGAATCACAACAACCCCATGAACGCTCCAGGCTTGGGGCAGAGTGGCTGGAAACTGCCCAGCAGAGAAAGACCTGGAGGTGCTGGTTGACAACTGGCTGAACATGAGCCAGCAGTGTACTCAAGAAGGCCACCAACATCCTAGCCTGTATCAGGAATAGCGTGGCCAGAAAGACCAGGGAAAGTGATCGTGGCCCTGTACTGAGCGCTGGTAAGGCTACGTCCTGAAACTTGGGTTCATTTTTGGGGCCCTCACTACAAGAAAGACATTGAGGTGCTGGAGTGGGTCCAGAGAAGGGCAGCAAAGCTGTTAAAGTGTCTGGAGATCAGGTCTTGTAAGGAGCAGCTGAGGGACCTGGGGCTATTTAACCTGGAGAAAATGAGGCTGAGGGGAGACATTCTCACTCTCTACAAGTACCTGAAAGAGGGTTGGAGCCTGGAAGGTGTCTAGGAAGAAGTGATAGAATGAGAAGGCCTCAAGATGCACCAGCTTAGGTTTGGGTTGGACATAAGAATAACTTTTTTCACTGAAAGGGTTCTCAAATATTGGAACAGGCTCCCCAGGGAGCCTTTTAAACACCCTAGAGGTGTTCAGAGAGGCAGAGATTGTACTCAGTGATCTTAAAGGTGTTTTCCAACCCGAGCAGTTCTATGATTGAATCTGTTGAGGACTTAAAATTGCTTTTTATGGGCATGAATCTTGCGTTGTTTAAGTAGCAGAAATACTGTGCTGCAGTGCTGTTTACTGGCAGATAATTTACTCAGGCTTTCCCCAAGTGAAAAAGTATTTTAAAGTATGCTAGTGTTTCTAGATAAAAACTCTCAGGCAGGCTTACTGCTTCAGATAGCTGGCTCTGTTGTGCAAGACCCAGCTGGTACATGTACAGCTTCAAGATTTGTTTGTTTCTGTGCTGATTTTCTTTTGAAAATAAATCCAGCTGTTGACGTTGGGAAAAGAGGATAAGATGATATTAGTGAGGGAAGGAAACACAACAATGTCTGCTTTTCTTTATTTTCATGACAGATACAAACTTTTCATTGGAAAATATTGAGATGCTTTAGGAGAGTTGGGTTTTTTTGTTTGTTTGTTGGTTCCTCCCCGTCCTGTTGTTTTCTGACTAGCTCTGGTCATTTCTGTATAGATACATATACATATGTTCAAAGTTTGCTATCTTCCCACAGATACAGGACATCTCACACAGATTTGCTATGTAACTTTTTGGTGCTGTCAGGGAGGTAAAAAGGCATTAGTTAGCATTTTAAAGTGGGATCAGAGAGCCCAGGAATGATGCTTTTTACATTGCTGCTGCTTGGAATGTTCCCTTAGGTCATATTATTTAGCTTATGCCACATTCATCTCCTGGGAGTGGGAGCCCAGGAGCTTAGGAGAGCATGCCACTCCTTTCTGAGTTACTGGCATAATAAGTTGTTTACTGTACACGATGGCCTTAGCTTTTATGCCAGAGGCATCCCGTTTGCATCCATTGGTACAGTTAGAGGCTACAGCAATATCTGGAAGGGTGCTCTGAATATCAGCAGTGGCTGCAATTTGCTAGCAGGGAAAATGGCCCAGTGCTGTATGTAGCATTTGCACCATTGCTGTCATGCTAGCTTACTTTTGCTGTGAGTTTTGGTAGAGAGTGCGTAATCTCAGGAACTGGCTGAGTGCTGGGGTTTCTCAGCCTGGAGAAAAGAGACCTTGCTGTGGCCTTAAAGTACTTAAAGGGGGCTTATAAGAAAGCATAGGACAGACTTTATAAGGGCCTGTTGTGACATGACAAGGGGTGATGGTTTGAAATGAAAAGAGGATGATTTGCCCTAGGTAAAAAGGAGAAACTTTTTGTAGTGAGGGTGCTGAAACACCAGCCTGGGTTGCCCAAACAAGTGGTAGAAGCTCCACCCTGGGAATCATTCCAGGTCAGGCTGTCTAGGGCTCTGACCAACCTGCTCTAGTTGAAGATGTCCCTGCGCACTGTAGGGGGGTTGGACTAGATGACCCTTAAAGGTTCTTTCTAACCCAAACCAGTCTGTGATTCTGATTCTATAAATTCCCCCTTTGAAATCTTTGGGAGTCACCCCAACGTTAGATTGCAAGGAGTTGCCTTACTGACTTGATGGAAGAATGGAAACTGACTTACAGACATCATCATGAATAACCACAATCTTGTGGAAACGTAGAATCTTGAGGGTTCCGAGCTCCATCCCAGAAGTCTTGACTGTTTTGTACCAGCAAAATGAAATGTCTTCAGTGTTGTTAGAATTTGCTTTTACTACTCATGTGTGATAACACAGCATTTCTTAGTATATTCTACTATTAATTGTTTCTAAAAGGCTGCTTCCTGTGTCTTGTCCTGCCTTGCTGAAGCAAGCATTTAAAACACCTCCCACAGTTAGGGTACCATAAAGCAAACTCAGGCTTGGTGAAAACGGTCTGCTTGGGAGAAAGCAGATGATGTGTGTTTAAGTCTGTAGCCTTTTATTGCA
The DNA here is from genome assembly GCF_027791375.1 of Indicator indicator. Taxonomy (NCBI): domain Eukaryota; kingdom Metazoa; phylum Chordata; class Aves; order Piciformes; family Indicatoridae; genus Indicator; species Indicator indicator. The sequence continues at coordinate 9,155,113 of NC_072020.1, forward strand.
TTATCTCTTTTCTGAAGAGGTGGAAAATTAAAGATTTATTTGGAAGGTACATATTGAAGACTTTGTGTTAATATATTTTGAGAGGAGAGAAATCTGTTAAAATTGTTGGAGGGGATATGAAAGCCAGGGTTGTGAGATAAGGAAGTTAGAAATAGTGTCAGAAAATTCAGGTGCTTCTAGTGCCTTTGTGTTGACCTCCAATAAAGTGCTCCCAGTCTCAAAAATGGGCAGACTGGGGCCTTACAGAGGGACTCTTTGTTTACCATATGAGAATGCATATTGATGAGAAGGGGGAGTATTCCTCCTTGGTTCTCAACCCTTTGGACTACATTGGCCTCCTCTGGCTTGCCTGATTCAAGGAGGTATCTGTCATTCTTGGGGTTGAACACATTCCTACGTTAAGCTGGCCTTAGAGAAATGCAGAGAGCCATCCTGCAAATGGGTGGTTGTCATCTCTAGGAAAATCAAAAAGCAAATTAAAAACCCCCTCAACCTCATTACTTTACCAACAAATTAGACATGTGACTTCTGCCCTGCTTTCTGTGATGTCAAGTAGAAAAGACTGGCTTTGCTGTCTTCTGGAGCTCCCTTCCTCTACCACATGTTCCTCTTCTCTGTAATAGGTATTACAAAAAGAATCACCCTTCACTCCCCCTATTGTAACTGAAGTTTATTTTTTAAATATTGCTTTCATATGCTCTTTAATGCTTTCATTTGATGGTCCTCTAACTGTCCCAGAAATTAGCAGTACACTGGAAGCAGTGGAAGCTGTGGGCTGAGCAGTGATCTCTTCAGCTTGTCAAAGCTGTGATCTTCTCCTCCTAAAATTTCTGCTACCATTTAGTGTGTGGTGGCATTTGTGACCACTGGAACCATAATACCTGTAGCTCTTTTCACTCTTGCTCAGACTTTGGAAGCAGACTGAAACCTTGAGAAACCACACTAACATCTGTCTGAAAAATCCAAATTTCTGAGGTACAACAGGTTTGGTGCACAGCTTGTTTCCACTCAAGAGGATCCAATCCATGTAGGTAGTTTGCTCTTTGGTAGTGTGCCTGGAACTGTATCCCTGTTGCTTCTAGGGCCCTCCCTGTCTGGTAATGTTGCAAAATTTGTTTGACTTTGCAAATGAAGCATGTTTTCTCATGTGGATTATACCAAAATAAATAGGCTTGGAATTCTGAAAGGCTAACGTAGTTCCCTAAGGAATGTGTAACTAATTAAGCTTGGCGAGGTCTGAAACAAAGAAAGCAGAAGTCAAGTCTCAAAGATGTATGCCGTTGCCAAAATTAGGATTATTTTTTTAACTGTTCTTTAAAGAAGCAGCAAAACAAAGTATCTTGAGCAAAGATGCTGTTTTTGCTCTCATTTAGCATAATTTCTATGTACTTTACAAACTTGTGGTTGATCAGGTTAACTCAGGAGGGGCAGTAGCTATCACTCCTTTTACAGTTCAGTTTGGCAACTAAACCACAGTGCAGAGGGCTCATGCAAAGTCCAGTAAAAAGTCTTGAGTTTAGGATTTTGGCTAACCCCTCTCAAGTATGCACAAGCTCTGACTGTGTTTCTTGTGCTTGGTTTCTGAACTCCTGGAGCAAATCTCTGATCTGATAAAGGAAAGGACCTCATTACTGGCTGTTGGTTTACGTTTCTCGGGAGAAACTCATCCATTTGATGGTTTTCAACTAAATCAGGAAGATTTAGACTAGATAGAGAAGAAAGTTTTTACACTGAGGGTGGTGAGACCCTGGACCATGTTGCCCAGAGAGGTGGTAGATGCTCCATCCCTGAAACCATTCCAGGTTGGGTTAGATTGGGCTGTTAGCAACTTGATCTAGTTGAAGAGGTCGCTGCTTAAGAAAGGGGGATTGGACTTGATGACCTTTAAAGGTCCCTTTCAAGATAAAGCATTCTATAATTCTAGGAATCTTTCATTAGAATTTTGAAGAGGTTTTGGTTTTTTTTTCCTTTTCCCCCCTTTCTTCTTTTTTTCTCCCCCCCCCCCCTCCTGTGTACTAAATGTCTTGCCCTTATCATGGGTTGAGTTAAATCTGCTGCTGTTATTCAAAACCATGCTTCACCATGCCAGCTTCAAAATGAAGGTGCTGGCCAGAGCAAAGTGTTATGGGGCTTGAAGTTCAGATTGTAGCATGAGAGACTTCCTGTTCTGGTTGCTGCTTTTGGCTTCTAGGTTTGGGATGTTTTTTGTGGGGATGACACAGTTTCAGGGCATTGGGATTAGCTCACTGGCTTCTGCTGCTCCTTTCTGCATTTTGCTGCACTTTTTCTGCAAATGGGCTAAGTTAATTGTGCATTGTATTATCTTACTTTTCTCATTAAAGTTCTTTATCTCAACTCTTTGTCTCAACCCAGAGTTTTTTTGTTTGTTACCTTCCTTCACTTCTGTGTTGGAGGGAAGCAGGGACTGTTAAGAAGGGGCAGGCAACTCAGGAAGAGTACAAGGCTCTTGCAAGGATATGTAGGGAGAAAATTAGAAAGGCCAAAGTTCAGCTAGAACTAAATCTGGCCAGTGTCATTAAAGATAATAAAAAGTACTTTTTTAAGTAAGTTAACAGTAAAAAGAGCTAGGGAGAATCTCCAGCCACTGCTGGGTGTAGGAGGGAACATGGTGACCAAAGACAAGGAAAAGGCTGAGCTTCTGAATGGCTACTTTGCCTCAGTGTTTGTCAGTGACACCAGTTGTTGCTTGAGGGTTTAGCCCCTGGAACTGGAAGAGAGGACTGGGGAACAGAAAGCAGTCCCCATAATCCAGGGGGAAATGACCAGTGGCCTATTGTGCCACTGAGATGTGCACAAGTCTGTGGGACAGGATGGGATCCACCCAAAGGTACTTAAGGAGCTGGCAGATGTGATCACCAAGCCTCTCACCATCACTTGTCAACAGTCCTGGCTAACCAGGGAGGTCCCAGTTGGCTGGAGGCTGGCAGATGTGACATCCATCTGCAAGAAGGGCTGGAAGGATGATCCAGGGAAGTGTAGACTTGTCAGTCTGATCTCAGTGCCAGGGAGCAGGTCATCCTGAGTGCTATCCCATGGCACTTACAAGACAACCAGGCCAACAGGTCCAGTCAGCATGGGCTTAGGAAGGGCAGGTGCTGTCTGACTGATCTGATCTTCTACAACAAGGTGACTTGCCTAGGGGATGAGGGAAGGGCCATGGACATTGTCTACCTGGACTTTAGTAAAGCCTTTGACACTGTCTCCCACAGCATTCTCCTTCAGAAGCTCATGGCACAAGGCTTGGATGAGTGCACTCTGCACTGGATTAAAAACTGGCTGCATGGCAGGGCCCCAGGAATGGTGGTGAATGGAGCTAAATCTGGCTGGTGCCCAGCCACTAGTGGTATCCTCCAGGGTTCAGTACTGGGGTCTGTCCTCTTTAATGTCTTTATTAATGACCTGGATGAGGAGATTGAGTGCACCCTCAGTAAGTTTGCAGATGACACCAAGCTGGGTGGTTGTGTCAGTCTGCTGGAGGGTAGGGATCTGGACAGGTTAGAGCAATGGGCCAAGGCAGTCAGCAGCGCCCAGGTGGCCAAGAAAGACAAATAGCACCATGGCTTGTAGAAACACTGTGGCCAGCAGAAACAGGGAGGTGCTCATCCCCCTGTACTCAGCACTGGTAAGGCCACACCTTGAATGCTGTGTTCATTTCTTGGCCCCTCGGTATAGGAAGGACATTGAGGTGCTGGAGCATGTCCAGAGTAGGGCAACGAGGCCGGTGAAGCGCCTGGAGCGCATGGTGGACATGTCCTAGGAGGAGTGTCTGAGGGAGCAGGGGTTGTTCAGTCTAAAGATGGTGAGGCTGAAGGGAGACCTTACTGCTCTCTATAACTCCCTGAAGCGAGGTTGGAGTGAAGAGGGGCCCAGCCTCTTCTCCTTGATGATAAGTGACAGGACTAGAGGAAATGGTGACAAGCTGTGTCAGGGGAGGTTGAGGCTGGATGTTAGGAAGTATTTGTTTACTGAAAGGGTTCTCAGACATTGGAATGGTCTGCCTAGGGCAGGGGTGGAGTTACTGTCCCTCGGGTTGTTATCCTGGTGCTTAAGGACATGGTTTAGTGTTGACCCTTCAGTGCTGGGTCAAGGCTTGGACTGGATGACCTTTGAGGTCTCTTCCAACCAGATACATTCTGTGATATAGAAGACGACGTGGAGAATGTTAGATTGAGTTGTATCTGCTGCTGTTCTTCAAAACCGTCATGCCAGCTTCAAAATGAAAGTGCTGGCTGCAGCAAACTATTATGGGGCTTGAAGTTCAGATTGTAACATGGGAGGCTTCCTGTTCCGTTTGCTGCTCTCAGTTTCTGCGCTTGGGATGTTTCCTTTACTGCTGGGGTGATGTGGGTTCAGGGAGGCTGGGGTTAGCTCGATGGCTTTTGCTGCTGTCTGTGTTTTGCTGTGCTTTATTTCTGCAAACAGGCTAAGGTAATTGTGCATTGTATTATCTCATTTTTCTCATTAAAGCTCTTTATCTCAACTCTTTATCTCAACCTGGAGGTTTTTGGTTTTTTTTTGGTTTCTCTTCCCACGCTTCTGTGTTGTAGGGAAGCAGAGACTGTTAACCCATTACACCCTGTATGTGCTTAGAAAGCAGCTCTCACCATGCAGTGGGCACTGTAACTTCACAAGATCATGTATCACAGCATGGAAAAATGCCAGACTTCGAGGTGGCAAAGATGTGTGAACAATACATTTCTGTGTCTTGGGATAACTGCGTTCCTGGTTACTTGTGAAAGGTTTCTTTTCCATCAGCAACTTCATCTGAAACAGCTCTGTTACTTCATCTTGGGAAACATGGACTTGTGTGTATAAAAATACACCGAATTTTGAAATCCCTCCTTGAAGGTAAGGAACCTTCCATTCCAGGTGCTGATTTCAGACTTTGCTTTGCAAAGTGTTAATCCCAAGTAGTTAAAATGGAGTTCTGCTTGGGTCAGGACTGCTGAAAAATGGCTTAGGTGTGGGAATACTCAGTTACTCATACAGCTTTTCCAAGGAACTCATGGAGAGTTTCTCAAGCTTCAATTCCTCCTCTTTACACCTTGATGAGGTGGATACCTGTAGTGTGTTATTTCAGCAAATAAAAATACTGAATCTGAGAAGTTAATAAAATGATGGTGTAATGGTTTAGCGCAAGGGTTAAGCTGCTAGCTGCCCCAACACAAAAGTGAGGGGAACAGTAACAAAACTCAGGGTTGAGATAAGGAGATAAGAGTTTAATGTAACATATGAGATCGTAAGCACAATGCTTAATTACCTTAGCTAATAATCTAGTTAATCTAATAATACAATACATGATTACATTATCTTAGCCTATTTGCAGAAGAAGTGCAGTGAAATACAGGGGGGAAAAAAACCCAAACTGCATAAAACAGAAAGCCAAATCCAGCAGCTACCTGACTGCCACTCTTTCTGCCACAATGCCTGCAGAAAAGAGGCCTCACCCAAGAAGCTGGAACCCAGAAGCAGCAATTGGAACAGGAGGGCTCCTATGTTGCGCTCTGAACTTCAAGCCCCATAATACTTTGCTCCAGTTAGCACTTTTCATTTTTCAAGCTGGCACGAGTGCAGCATGGTATGAATAACAACAGCAGGTTCAATTCAATCCATGACAGATGGTAAAATACAACTGTTTGTAGTTGGGTTTGAATTCAGAGAGCTCCTGGCTGTGTTCATTCTATCTATCCCATTAGCAACTTTATCAGAAAACTAGATGAGAGAAAAACTGTGATGTGTTAGGAAGCTTTTCTGATGGTGCTTGGCTTCTGCTTGCTGTATGATAGCATTATGTATGAATGAAGTTTTGCATGCTATTGATAATCACCAGCCAATCCCATTAACAGATTTCCAGCTGTAGTTGTCTTTGCAATTTACAATGCAGTTTTTTTGTTTGCTTCATCAAAACTTCAAATTGACTTTGTAGTAATCAAATAATAGAGGTTTTTTCACATGGGGCAAAAGAGTTTCTCACTCTGAAGTGAGAGTGAAGTCTGTATAGCTGCAGCCAATCTCAGTGCTGATTTTGATCCTTTTTTTTTTTGACCATAATGATGTCTTGTTTATTAAAATATTGTAGTGACTGCAGAGTGCTTGCTCAGTTTCTGCTGTGTTTGGTAAATTTTCCTTTAAGGCTACTGTCTTCAACCTCTCCAAAAATGAAAGAAAGTGATTCATTGTAGCCCAGCAGCTACAATTACTTTCGCAAAAGCTGTGCAATAATGTGTGAGATTTGGACTTCGCAATGCACCTTTCGTAATAACTGGCTCATTCTTTGGAGAGGGTTCTTCCTCTCAAAGATCACCTGCTTCTTGCATGAAGGGAATAAAAAGCATGAAGATAAAAATGAAAGGTTCACCTGGGAGTGGTGAAAAAAAAAAGTGTTGAAACGTAGATAGGGTATAGCCTAGCAAAGGACTTGCAGTGCAACAGTCGGGGGCACTCTTGTGTCTCTGTTACAGCAAGGGGGGACAGGTTTCATTTCCTTACTGCCAGATAGCCTGCCATTTGTTGACATTTTTTCTTGTTTGAGTTAATATTTATCTCATATTTCTTGGTTACTCATTAACTGCAGTGACTGGTGTTAGAATCACATGAAGGAAAATTACCTACAGATCTGTTGGAGTTAGAATTCTTCATCAAAGTAATGATTTTAAATATTTTTTTTTCCATCAATACAGGACTTTTTCAGTGTAAGGCTGGATTCAGGAAGTACTGCCTGTTTTGTGGTTCCATGTTAGCTGTGTATGCAGGTAGTTTTTCTTCCAAGTGTTGGCATAGTTGTGAGCTGACTGCTGCATGTGTATATATGTGCTGGGGTAACTGTTGCTGACAGTCAAGCAAGATATTTCCACTTGCTGGCACTGCTTGTTAATGCCTGAATGTGCACAAGTGCGAGAGCTGAAGGCACCTTGCTTGTGTGGAATTACAAAATATTACACTCATGCCTATCTAGTATATTTCTTACAAGAAAAAAGATACTATTCAAAGCTGACAAACCAGGTGATTGCAGATATCTTCTTTAAGATCAGCTGTAGATTCAGCTAGGGCATCCAGCAGTGTTTTGTGCAGTTGGTACACAGTGTGTGTAGCTTTTAAAATTAATTAGTGGAACATTTATACTCCCATTTTCTATCTCTGTATTGTTACTGGATTGAAGTTCTGCAATCTTGCTTTCCAGCTGTGTACTTTTTCTCTGAATGCTGATTTTTCAGACCTTTGCAAACCAGGAAGAGAATTGGAGCCACTCAGATATCCTCAGTGTAGGTTGTCTAGACCTCGTGATAGTCTCTCTGTTATCTGTGAACACGTCAGCTCTTTTGCTTTTAATCTGTGTCTGTATTAACAGTGCAACAATTTGCTGCAGCTGCTCCTGAAATCAGAAACTGGGATACACGGCGATCTTGGCTACTTTGCTCTATCTGTGAAGAAATATGCTGTTTGTGTATGTGGAGTCCGAGGGGAAGAAAAGGCAGTACACTCTGGCTGCTTCGGTATCTTGTGTTGAGTTTTGTAGCTCTGAAACAGTAGCAGTGCATCCAAGGCATTGGCTGTGTGATGGGTTTTGAGTGCTCAGCAGTTCAGTGGCAGTTCAGCATGGTGGTAAGTGCCAGTATTTAGGGGCTTGGGGTTGCTGGGTACACCAGAAAGGCTCTTTGGTGGCTCTTAGGCAGGACCATCTGACATGGGTGCTGGCTTTGTCTGACTCAAAGAAGATTGAGTCTATCTGTAATGTCAGGTTGCTGTCTATAACTGCTGTAGGCATAGTCAAGCTCACAGAAGTAAAAATCAAGTGTTGCCTGTAATATTAACTCTCATCTTCTTGCAACCCTAAGTCTGTGTGAGTTGCCTGAATAAGATGTCACAGGTCTACCAAGAATAGGCCTGTAATTATCTGTGGAAGTTCTTTTCCAGTGGATGTCCCCAGTGTGTCAGAATCAAGGGGATTTTTCTTTATTGTAGGGCATGAGTCAGCTGTAATTATTAAGGAGGTTACAGCAGAGTGATGCTTTGCTCAGCTAGGGGGAAAGGAGATGAGAGGAGGGAAAGGGAAGAGCAGAGATGATATTTGTGTGTTCCAATAATGAGGATTTTATTGCACAGTGGTTCCCATTATTAATCATGTGAGTATATAATATTAGTTCATCTCTGCTTTCCTGCTTTGCTACCGAGCCAGCCTGCAAACTCTTTTGGGATTTCTATAAATTCCCTCACTTCTTCCTAGTACAGGAAGTGAGAGAAAAATAGTTGTTGCCGTTTCAGGTTTTCTGTTTTAAACTTGGGTGTTGCTAATGAGAACACTAGCAGAAACTGGTTTTTGGTACTAGGTAACTGCATGGTCAGGACAACTGGGGACAGGCTTTCTTCCATAGATGCAGTGTTTGCTGCTTGTGGTGGTGGTGGTGGTGCAGAGTGCACGTGGTTTCATTTCCTTATGCTATGGGCTGCCCTACCTGATGGTTTACCACTTTGGATTGAAAAGAGCATTGGTGGTTGTGGTGTCTGAAATTTTGCATAGTCTGTCAGGCAAGAGGTCAAAGAGGCAGATGTTGTCTTTGCTTTTAGCAACAGCAATGCTACCATGACAGCTTAGTTAATATATTCCATGTGTTTAATGTGAGTGGTTGGTTAGACTGCTCAGTTGTGAGTGGCAGTCATGAAATGAGATGCAGAAATGAGGCATACTATGACCTTGGAGTTGCAATCCCACTAAGGGTGCAGTGAAGGTACAGCAGACAAACCTCCAGGATTCATACCTATCCTGTTTTCTTTAGGGATAGTATTGTAGAGATCATGAGGAAGCTAGGAGTTGAAAAATTGATGCGCTACTTTTTCCCCCCTCTTCTTTCTTTTTAGAAGTACTTTGTGATTTCAGAAACAGTGAGAATCAGAGGTAGATCTTTTCCACAAGCAGTTATGGAGATGCATGCCATCCCTTCTGTGCTAGTGGTTAAAAGCTGTTCCTAAGACTGGAGTGGGTTGTCCTGTTGTTATCAATTCTGCCTCTTTTTGTCTGTGCTGGCTGCAGGACTGATCTTTCCTTTCTCCTTGCATGAACTGCGTCTTTTTACAGTTCTAAAGATTAGAAATGATACACCAGGCCTCTTCTGCTCAGTAACCCACTCTGCATACAGTGACTTGAGAGCTGGTAGGACAGCTTGCCACAACAGTTCCTGAGTGAAATGGCCACCTTTGTGATCTGGGTGCTGCCACAGTGTTTCTGGCTCTGCTAAGCTGGCCCAGAGCCGTAGCTGTGGAGGTGAACATGTTAAATAAAACATTTTTCACTGGTGTTAAACTCAAATTGCTTGTTAAAGGGTGCACGCAGGGGGAGTATTACTGAAGCTCAGCTGAGTGACCTGAATTGATGACCTTCAGTCTTTTGGCTGTGTGAGGTCTGAGGGTGCCTGCTGTATGGGACTGTAGAAAGATGCTAACAGTTGCTCTTCCATAGATCATCACATCATCTGGCTTACTCATGCTTTTCCTGGCTTTCTTTGTGTTTTGGGTTTTGAATATCCAAACAAAATTGTCGAGGTTTTTTTTTTTTTTTTCCATGTGATATGTAGAGAATATGTTTTCCAAAGGAAGAAGCCAAGCCTCTGAAATTGTAGGAGTCCACAAAATACTTCTTCTGCTGGCTTGACTCAGGCCACACTCCATTAAAAAAAACCTCCAAAACAAGGATAAGGAATGGGGAACTGCTGAAGTTCTAGATTACTTGAAAAGGAGAGTACTCCTTTATTAACTGGAAATGAGATGATATTAGAGGAATGCTGCAAAGGATGAAGTGGCAGAGGAGGCCCTCTGTGTTACCCTGCATGTGTGACAAAGGGGTGGCATTGCTCTTCAGCCTGTGTCACTGATGACAACATGTGAGCAGGGCACTGAGTTAGCACTGAGCTAATGCTAACACCTCAGAGAAAGTAGGGTAACCCTGGACGCTCAGGGTCTGTACTTGGATTGCTTGGTGCCCCTCTGATTCTCTCTGGATTTGAGGGAGCTCAGTCAATGGGATTGGGCTGTCTCCACGGGAAGATTTGTTTACTCATTTTGCTATTATTTTTTTATTCCAGGTGGTGACACCCTGCTTTTTGCCAAACAACTACGAACTGGTAAGTGTTTTTTGCCATCCATCAGGTTAGGTCGTTGCTGCAGCCTCCTGTAATCTCTTGTTAATTTCAGTATTGTGCCATCACCTTTCCCCTCTGAGGGCTTGGCAAATCAGGAGTCTGTTTCTGAAGCTTGTTAACTGTGTCCTGTTGGTTGTTTTATTGAGCATTTTGCAAGGCTAAGGATTAACTAGGTGAAATGTTTTCTGCTGTTAAGGATTCTTCTTAAACTGGGCTGTACGACCTACTTGCAACGCAGCAACCATCTGTAGTTGTCCATACTGCATTATCTGCTCTTGCCTGTGTGCTTGAAATAAAAAACAGAGAGACATGAATTGTTTCAACATACCAATGTCTTGTGTCAGTTTAGAAGCACAAATGTCAGATGCTGCGGCTGGGCCTCTTGTTTGTTGTTCGTGGTGGGAGAGAGGAAGTTAAAAGAAAGGCTGGAAACCTAAACCAGTGAATCCTGGTGTTCTGAGGAATGGGAATATCAACTCATGGGAGGTCTTTCCTAATTCTGACCCAGTAAATTTTTTTTTTTATTATTAACCCATGTCAGAGTCTGGGGATCCTGTGTGGCATTGCTGCTAAAATTATACATAGACAACAACCCCCTTTGACGTCTGCAGCTCACGGTATTTGATATATGCTGCCAGCCCTGGTTCCTATTTCGTGTTGTGCACATAACCTGAACATTGATTGTGACATGGAAAGTTTGTCGGTGTGATTCAGCAACAGCTTTAAGCATACAACAACCTGTGGGGGATGTGTTATCAGTTGTTACCATTAATAATTCTGGTTAAACATGGTTTATGTGAACTGTGAACATGGGGTGATGCTGGGCGATCGGGGTTCAAAAGACTGCAACCTCTGCTGATGGGTGAACAGGCTGGGTGGCAAAAGTGGCCAAACCTATTTCAGTTTATTAGCATGTATGTAGCCAAAAGTGTATGCAGTCCATGGACAAAGCCTTTACTGGTTCTAGGCAGAAGACAGAGTGAAATTCTATTCAAATCTCTTGCAGGGAAAATTTTCCACTACATAGTGTACAGTTGCTGAGAGTGAGATTGAGCAATGTGGTTTGCTTTAGATGTGAAATCATAGAATGGTTTGGGTTGGAAGGGACCTTGAAGATCATCGACTTCCAATCCCCTGCCATGGGCAGGAGCACCTCCTACTACACCAGGTTGCTCAAGGCCCCATCCAACCTAGATTTCAAAAATTCTCAGGCTAGGAACCTCCACAGCTTCTCTGGGCAACCTGCTCCAGTGCTTCACTAACTACCCTTGTGGAGAAGAACTTTTACCTCATGTCTAATCTAAATCCAGCTTCTTCCAGTTTGAAGCCATTACCCCTTGTGCTGTCACTCCATGCCTTTATAAGAAGTCCCTTCCCAGCTCTCTTGTAGCCCCCTTCAAATCCTGTAAGGCTGCTCTGTGGTCTTCTTGGAGCCTTTTCTGCTCCAGGCTGAAATCAGCCTGTCTGAACTCTTCTCAGCCTGTCTGAACTCTTCTCAGCCTTTCCCCAGAGGGGGAGGTGCTGCAGCCCTCTGATCATCTTTGTGTCCTCCTCTAGACCTGCTCTAACAATTCCATGTCCTTCTTGGACAGTGGTTCAGGTGAGGTCTCAGAAGAGTGGAGCAGAGGGGCAGAATCCCCTCCCACAACCTGCTACCCACACAACTGGCTCTAGACTGAGCACTTTGCTGGCTCACATTGGGCTTCTCATCACCCCAAGTCCTCCTCCTCAGGACTTGGCCTCTGTCTGTTCTCCACTCAGCCTGAATTTGTGGTGACACGTTTAGATTTGGAGTCTGCCCTATGCACAGATAAATTTTATATGTTTATTGAAGAATTCTGTTGTTCTGAAGTAGGATAATCTGTGACAATATTAGCTGGAAACTGTTTATTTTTACAACTATTTTGAGTGTAAAATTCTGAGAATGTCAAGAATAAGCATTTGAGATCTTTCAATACTAAGGAGGGCAGTACTCTATTCAAGCTAATCAAAACCTTTTTGCATCTCAGTTTGCTGCTGAATCCTGGATTTATCCCCATTTGTTCCAGCCAAAGAATTCCAACCTTTTAATTCTCAATCAATCAATGCACACCCCTGCTCTAAATTAGTGCTACAGACATTTCAGATATTTAGCCAATGCAATGGCTGCCTTGCAATGCTGTTTTGCTCTCCTTAATGTGGCTTAGAGCAAGAACTGTAGTTAAACTCCCAGAGGCGTATTTGTTGGAAGACTGTTGAAGCCTGATAAAACTCACAGATGCTCTTTTTCTTTGGAATGTGAGGTTTATTGATTATTTTCAGCTTGGATGTCTGTTTCCAGAGAGGCCCTTTCTTCCCACTTCTTATGAGCCATGCATCTTGAAGCCTCTATATATCAACCCAATGCAGCTGTTAGGAGTTTCAGGTGATAAAATATAAACCAGCTGCTGTGAAGTGTTCTAAAACTACTTACTTTATGTTGTCAAGCGCATTCCTCTTACAGGAGAGAGGGGTTGACCTTAGTCCAGCTCTCTTAATTCAAGTCAAATGTTTAGCAAAGATGACCTATTCTGGTGCACTTAATTTTAGTTCCTGAAGAGGCAGTGGGTTGTTTGTTGCAGTGGATTTTCATTGCACAAATATAGAGCATGACCCAGAGATTTTTAAAACAGAAAAAAAAAAGTGTTTACAAAGTGCTGTAGTCACTGTTTGGTTGATGGTCTTCTTTTTTTTAAAAAAAAACCCAAAATAAAACGAACACATGAGCTGACTTAGCCTGTATGACAATACTCCTAAAATTTGATAACAATCAGAGATCACATATCTGTTTAAACAGCCTCTTCTGGAGTGGTTGGATCTTATTTTGAAGGACTGACAATTACTCAGTTGATTTATTTGTTAAAATCAATATTTCAATTAAAAGAAATGATTTACATGTACACTCATCTTTTTCTGTAGTGCTGCAAAAATATGAGAAAGTTTAGGCCACACCTTGAAGTTCCACATACTTTTCACTTCATCTGTTACTTTAGAAAAGATAATAAGAAAAGGAAGGTCAATATGAGGATATTATTTTAGAGGTAATTTTTAGTTCCCAGCAAGTATTCTAGGACAGCTTAAGATGTTTCAAGAGGGCAGTAAGTTTGTCTCCACTCTTCCCCCCCCTCCCTTTCTTCATGATAGTGTATCTTTGAAAAGAATGAAGGAAATGAAAACTTAATTCCTCAGAGGCCATTCACATATCCTGCCAAATGTCTTGTGGTAATGAAATGTGGCATGAAGGCCTGAACCCCTGAGCATTATTTGATTGATTGAATGGTCCTTATCACTGCGTGACTTGTCAGTTTTAAGGCATGGTTAAGTAGTGATCTTTACCAGGAAAATTTTGGATTTAACCTTTATAACCTTTCTTCTTTTTTCCCCTCCTTTAAAAAAAAAAAAAAAAATTCTTTTTTTTTTTTTCCTCCCAACTGGTTACCAAGGAATTCTGCATACCTGTACTGCAGCCATTTAAGCATTGCATTTCATAACCAGCTGTTACAATTGGAAAGATTAAATAGACATTTATTCATTACTTATGTTTTATTGCTACATTTCTTCACACAGGAGTTTTGTTTAGCTGTTGTGCCAAGTCTTGGGTGGATGCTTAATATTTTTGGAAGAAACTGGGGAGAGGTGGCAGCAGTTCTGCTTTTTTTTCATTTTACTTAACTCTGCTTTCCTTAAGGGTGCAAGCTTCTTTTCTGCTTTTGAAGCAAAAAAAGTCAGACTTTCTCATGCAGGCTCCTCCTAACAAACCAAAAACCTGATTTAGAACAGGGAGTCAACTGTGCTCTGACCTATCTCAGAAGAGGAGGGGAGCAGAATACAGTTAATTGTGGGAGAAATGAGGCAGGGGTTGGGTTTTTTTGTACATCTGTGTGTCAGTTTGTTGTTTGGCTTTTTATAAAGGAATGGGAGAATACCTTGGAAAAATTGCTGAAGAAATGAGTAGTGGAGTCTCAAAGGCCTCATCCTAACTGCATATCTCGTTTTAACTTGCAGTCTGTGGTAGTTAACACATACCTTCACGTGCCAGTGTTTTCTAAAACTAAAAGTGAATTTTTATGAAAATGTATTTTGATACAGAGAAAAACAACCCTCCCAGTATATATAGGGAAAGAGAGGAAGAGAACAGAAAATTGGAAGAAAGCTTTAGTACTCTATAAACAGTGCCCAAAAGAAAATTAGTCTTTTTTTAGTTAAAACCCCTATCGTTTATTTCTTCCATGGTGAATGCAACCTTCCCCAGATGAGAAAGATCAGTAGATATGACAGTATGTATTTTTCTCCTTCTGTGTGCCTTTGCTAGTGAAATGCCTCTTCTCAGAAGAACATGGGAGGCAGGCAGCTGTTCCCCTGCAGCACAGGCCATCTGGTTGCAATGGGAGCCTGGCAGGAGAGGGCTTTTGGAGAAATCTGAAGTTACTGTACCTGCCACTGGCAAGGCCTCAACATGTAGATTCTCCAATGCATTCTCCAATTTAATTTGGGGTGGGGCCCCACTAGAAGATGTGAGAGTGTTAACTTGAATTGATCAGCTATGGCCTCCAAATACCCTGGAGAATGGGGACAGTGACTAAGCAGAATTAGCAACGATTTTGCTCTGTCAGCTACGATTTTGATTTCCAGCTTAAATCAGTCAAAAGCTTTGCTGGAAAATTGCATCAAGTAGGTTTGGTTTGTAAGACATTTCTATGACTTATGGCTACTTTGTTTCTGGGGTTTCCTTTTTCTTTCAAGCATGGAAACCTTATGGAAAGCCAGGAAAATACCCAACTGTTATTTACAGGGACCTACTTTTTTCCTATTTGCTACCTCCAAACTTTGCTCACAGGACCTGTGAGACACATACCATGCTATGACCTCTCCTCAGTCTTGCCAAAGCAGTTGTGCCAGGGAGGGCTGCAGGCTGGAGCTGCTTGCTGTGTGTATGCCTGCAGGGAAGCACATCGAGACAGGGATGTGCTGGGCTCTGGGTTGTTTGCAAAAGGTGGGACTATCCAAGGCAGTTTTCTGTCTGCCTGTTCAGTTCCTGCTTTGTCACCATCCAGAAGCATAGTGCCCACACATCCAGGTGAAAAAAATACATGGCCTTTGGAGGAACCTTTATGTTCCTTTGCTTCTGGTTCGTACAGTTTCCTGAACTGATGAAGAAGCAAAGGTGCCTTGAAAGTTTTTTTTTTTTTTCATTCTTAAAGTTAGCTCTTTCTTGCTGTTCAGTTTTTTTTTTCTTTACTGAATTTTGAGCTGTCCTTTTTCATCCTTTCCTTTTTACCAGCTTCATTAAACTAGACTTTGGGTGTAGCCTTTGACACTGTCTCTCACAGCATCCTCCTGGAGAAACTAGCTGCTCATGCCTTGGGTGGGTAGAGGCTTGACTGAGTTAATAACTGTCTAGATGGGCCCAAAGGGTGGTGGTGAATGGAGATAAATCTGGTTGGTGGCCAGTCACAAGTGGTGTTCCACAGGGCTCAGTTCTCTTTAATATCTTTATAAATGATCTGGAGGATGCAATTGAGTGCACCCTCAGCAAGTCTGCAGATGACACTAAATTGGGTGGCTGTGTTGATGTGCTTGAGGGTAGGAAGGCTCTGCAAAGAGACCTGGCTAGGACAAGGTTAATTGTATGAGGTTCAACAAGGCCATGTGGCAGGTCCTGCACTTGGATCTAGAAGAGGATCACAACAACCCCATGAACACTCCAGACTTGGGGTAGAGTGGCTGGAAAATTGCCTGGAGAAAAAGGACCTGAGGGTGCTGGTTGACAGCAGGCTGAATATGAGCCAGCATGTGCCCAGGTAGCCAAGAAAGCCACCAGCATCCTGGCCTGTATCAGCAGTAGTGGCCAAGAAGGCCAACAGCACCCTGGCCTGGATGAGCAATAGTGTGGCCAGCAGGAGCAGGGAAGTGATTATCCTCCTGGACTCATCGCTGCTGAGGCCAGACCTTGAGTACTAGGTTCTGTTTTGGGACCCTGCCTACAAGGACATTGAAGGGCTGCAGTGGGCCCAGAGAAGGGCATCAAAGCTGGTGAAGGGGAACTGGGGTTGTTCAGTCTGGAGAAGGCAGAGGGGAGACCTCATTGCTCTCGACAACTCCCTGAGATGAGGTTGGAGCCAGGTGGATGCTGGTCTCTTCTCCCAAGTAATGGTAGGACCAGAGGAAATGGCCTCAAGTTGCACCAGGCAGAGGTTTAGGTTGGAAATTAAAAGAACCTTTTTCACTGAAAGGGTTCTCAAACTCTGGAACAGGCTGCCCAGGGAGGTGGTTGGATCCCCACCCCTGGAGGTGTTTCAGAGATGCAGAACTGTTGTGCTGAGGGACATGGTTTAGCCTCAGACTTGGTAGAGTTAGAGAATGGTTGGACTTGATGATCTTAAAGGTCTTTTCCAGCCAAAACAAGTTTGTAATTCTATGATTCCATTTTACATGCAGTAACACAAATCGCTCTCCTGGAAGGGTAGGTGCTGAGGGCAGCCTGCACATGACCTTTTTGGTGAAGAGCAAAAAGTCAAACCACCTCAAAGCCTGTGTTCAGGGGTTAACTGTGAGCCACATCAAGGCAGCTTATGGTTGGTGCCGAGGAATGCTCTGATAGTGGTGTGGGCTGATTGAATGAAGCCAAGTGCTGCTACTGTAACCTGCACTCCACAAATCTAGAGCTGTGTTTCCAGTTGAGATTTGCCCCTGGAGTGTATCTGAACTTGAGTGGCAAACTGAAAAACAGAGCTGACTGTTCTGAAGCTGCATCTAGGTCAAAGCATTTGTCCCAAAGTGGCCCTTGGAGTTAAATGTTCAGTTGTACCACTACTGATGTCTGCATGGTGGAGTTGTGTGGCCACCTGACTACGCTGGAGTACCCAGAATCTGTCTTGGGCAGAGGCTGATATTCTTAGCTCAGGCAGAAGTTGTGTTCCTGCTTCTGGATGTGCTGCTTTAGCTTTTGGTTTTCAATATTTCCCAAGCTGTAAGTTACTGCATAGAGAATCCAATTATGGCCAGCAGGGTGATTCAGCAGGAAGAGCTGGACTTCCATTTTTTCTGTCTGTGCCATTGTAAGATGGCCTGGTTGTTAGCTCAGAAAGCACTTTCCTGAAACGTTTTCCCTGCTTTGAGTGTGCTCGCCATGAAAGTAAGTTTCAATACCACTTACTGTCTTACCTGACCTGCAGTCTGTGTGTGGTATTGTACCAGTGAAAATTCTGGAGATGTTTTATTGTGTCTTCTTTTTCTGCCCCTTTTAGTTTGTTCTTTAAATATGCAAGATAAATAATGTTTGACCTGCACATGTGTTGCACTCTGCATCCTAAACTCTTGCAAAGTGTTGATGAGTGCTATTTTAACTCTTGCCTTTTTTTTTTTTTCCCCAGAGGTGTGTATATTTCACTGGTGAATATATTTCATAAAATCATAGAATCATTTTGGTTGGATAAGACCTTTAAGATCATAGAGTCCGACCATTATCTAATTCTACCAAGTCTGGTGCTAAACCAAGTCCCTTAGCACAACATCCCTGCCTCTTTGAAACACAGGCAGGAATGGTCACTCCACCTCTTCCCTGGGAAGCCTGTTCCAGAGCTTGAGAACCCTTTCAGTAAAGAGTTTTTTTCTTTATGCCCAGCCTTGGTGCAACTTGAGGCCATTTCCTCTCATCCTGTATCTTGTTATTAGGGAGAAGAGACCAACCTCCACCTCACTCCAGCCTCTTTTCAGGGAGTTGTAGAAGGCAATGAGGCCTCCCCTCAGCCTCCTTCTTTTTCAGACTAAACAACCCCAAGTCCCCCAGCTAGTGGTCTCCAGACCCTTTACCTGCTTTGTTGTCCTTCTGTGGACCTGCTGCAGCCCCTCAATGTCCTTCTTGTAGTGAGGGCCCCTAGTACTTAAGGTCTGGCCTCAACCTGTGATGACTACAGAGACATGATCACTTCCCTGCTCCTGCTGGCCACACTATTGCTGATCCAGGCCAGGATGCTGTTGGCTTTCTTGGCCATGCTGGCATACCCTGACTCATTTTCAGCTGGCTGTGGATCAACAGCCCAAGGTCTTTGTCGGGGAGCTTTCTAACCACAAATCATTTCAGTGATTCCTGTCCTGTGTAAAATTTGCATGCAAGATTTTCTAGATTGAGAAATGATTTTGCACTCCTTAGGGTAATGATCAGAGGGGTGTTTGCTGCAGTGCTAGTGCTGTTGCTACAGCAGTGCTGGATCCTGGGGCAATGGAGCTTTAATGTCTTCTGAACAAAACCTTGTTAAATTTTGCACAGACTGTTGTCTGTTGAAGCAACATTTGTATGCAGTTGAACATTAGGTATTGCTCTGTTCACAATGGGCTCTCTGCAAACTTGTGTGTTGGGGAGCATGGATGTTTGGTGCAGTATCTTTTAACAGAGCACACTGCCTTAGTTTAGTGTTGCTTAGTTTTGTCATTTTGAGTGTTTTTCATGGTGAAGTAACTGCTATTCTCCCCATTGGAATTACAAATGGTAAAGTCATTAATCATTAAGTTGTCTTCTCTTTAGTCTTTAGCAAACCTTGAGGGTTTTTTTTTTTTCCCCCAGTGTTACCACTGTGCTTCCCCATGACTTGACCTTGATCTCACACTGATGGTAGTCATTGATAAAAAAGCATGTACTGATAGAAGGCTGTGCCTTGGGTCATGCAAGTTAGATTGTCATGGTAGTGGGTTGACTCATTTATTTTAAAAGGTTTATTTGAAACCTCTACAGGTAAAACTTAGCATGATTTAAAGCCTGGAACAGAGATTTTACACAGAGCTTACAGAAAATCCTTGCAAGTTCACTTTATACCCACATGAGTGTCTTTTTCTATGAAGAAAAAAGAAAAAAAGAGAAAGAAATTGGGGAAAAATGCAACAGGGAATGCATGATTAGCAGCACCTATCTCCATCTGTCTTTTAACTTGGAATGAACCCCCTCAGTCACTGAGTGCTGGCTTGCAAGACCTGAATACACAGGATGAGGATGAAAAATCAGTTTGTTTTCCGTACCTGTTTGAAAGATAGCTTAGTAATTAATGCTGCTAAGCATGTGTACTTCTGAATGATTTATTTGTTATGTGCATACTTTAGGAGGGGATTTCTTAGAGCATAGTTAACCTATCTGGAAAAGTAAAGTCACTTTTATTAATTCTTCTTTTACAGGCTAATAACTCCGAGACCATTAAAAACCATGTAACCAGAACTGTGAGTAATTCAATTTTCTGTGTTTATTTTTCCTTTACTTGGCCTGATTTGTTTTCCTCTTTCTTGCTGCTTATTTTTATTCCTTCTTCACAAAGAGTTTGTTGCTAGCCATTTTTAAAGCACACAT
Source organism: Indicator indicator (assembly GCF_027791375.1). Lineage (NCBI taxonomy): Eukaryota > Metazoa > Chordata > Aves > Piciformes > Indicatoridae > Indicator > Indicator indicator. Next base: position 9,174,619 of record NC_072020.1, read on the forward strand.
TTCAGTTTCTGTACTGTGTGAAATTAGCCCTTAGTTGGGATAATTGATGTTGGTTCCCCACTTGCCCTGTATCTATCCAGGAATAATGAAATGAACTCTTTGTCCCTTATTTATAAGTTAAGCAGGGAAGAAATAAAGAGAAATACTAAAATCCCCATCAACTGTATTCAGGGGAGTTAAGAAAATGAAGAGAATTTTGTTATTTTTAATTTTTTTTTTTTTTAATCAGGAAGAATATAAATTCCTGTAGTGTGGTCAATGATCTTTTAGCCTTTATTTGTTCAAGATGTTGCACCATGTTGTTTACAAAACAAATGAAATGCTCTTTCCCAACACTTTATTATCATTGTTGCTGTAGTACTACTGGTACAAGTAGTAAGAAATACATTCTTTGAAGTGCAATACAAACCAATCTTCTGAGAAATGCAGAAAGTTTTGCAAATATATTGCACATCTCCATACTGATAGCACTTAGGAGTACATTTCTAGGACAGTTTCTGTGAAATAAGTTAGATAAACAAAGAAGAAAAGACTTCCTGATGTCCTTTGCAGTCGCCCTTTATCAGAGATGCCAAGTTTCTTTGATTTCTAAATAAAACATGGGAGAGGCCTGTAGTTAATTATCTGTTAGCAGACAACTGTAGTGCAGATACTTGATTCACTGCTGAAAAGTTGATGTTTCAAAAGGGGCAGAGGGAAAGACTTGCAAGAGATGCATGTGGTGTTTAATAATTCAGTGTTCAGTTCAAGAGCAGCTCTACTGCAATAAATATAACTCCCTGAGAGGAGACTGTAACAAGGTGAGGGTCAGTCTCTTTAGTCTCTCAGTAACAAGCAATAGGATGAGGGGGAATGACCTCAAGTTGCAGTAGGGGAGGTTTATGTTGGATATTAGTAGAACCTTCTTCACTGAAAGGGTTCTCAAAGACTGGAACAGGCTCCCCAGGGAGGTGGTTGAAGCCCCATCCCTGGGTGTGTTTCAAAGAGGCAGACACGTGGTGCTGGGGACACGTTTTAGCAGCAGCCTTGTAGAGTTAGAGAATGTATGGACTTGATCTTAAAGGTCTTTTCCAACCCAAACAATTCTCTGATTCTGTGAATGAGCATCTATTTCACTGTGCTAGTCTTAGGCTACACTCTATTTTTATGTTGTTGTGGTTCAGTGCTGCAGCCTTTTGCTGGTGCCACTCTGTGTGCTCTCTCTGATGGCTGACTCCCATACAGGCAGGAGACCTTCCAGGGGTTGCATTTGTTTCAGTAGTAGAATTTGTTTAGTTGGGGTGGCAATACATTTTTTGTGCAAATGAGGTTGTCTCTGTGGTTGGATCCATGCTACTATCCACACTGTAAAATTGTAATTATTTTTGAGTTGCTGGAATATATTTGACATTGAAGCCCTCTAAAATGTCTGGTGATGAGAGTGTTTCTCCTTTCACTCTTCCTTAATGACAAACTAACAGAAAAAAATCAGAACAGAGCAATCTTCGCAGTGCTCTGCATATGAATGATTGGTTTTGACAGCTGCTTCTCGTGTAACGAATGTGAAGCAAAATAATGAGATACATTGTGAGGAAAATAATTGCAGAACATTTTCTCTTGTTGGAAGTTTTTAGCTTCATTATGTTGCATGTGAATACTTCAGAGGGCTTTCTGTTTGTATTGGTTGCTTGTGACACAAACCAAGGTTCTGTGTTCTGTTTTTTTTTTTTTCCTGTAGATGTAGTAGCTCCTGCTCAGCCATTTTGAAGGCAGCCTTAATGTCAAGCCCTGCTTTTTCAGCTGTGCCTTTTGTCCTGTTTTGCATTGGTTATTATTTGACCATTAGCCTGGTATCTGCAATTCTTTGTGGTTACTCTCCATGGACCAGTATATCCCAGAAGTAGAGGCCTGGATGAGGAGCAGGGCAGACAGAATGAAATTCCCAACTGAAATGCAGTGGTAGGAACACTGCATTTCCTTTTTGGAAAGGGGGGGAGGTGTAAAGCTGCAAATCCAAGGGGTCCTTAAGAAAGTGCTGTCTGCAAAGAGTGGGGCTGGGTGCAGCCACTGCCTGGATGAGGATTCAGCAGCTCTGGTTGTGTCCCCCATGGCTGTAGCACAACCTGCCTGGGTAGTGCTAAGTGGGGCTGCATTCCTTGTCTTCTGCCTTCTCTTCCTTCTAAATTTGTGCCACACTTGTTCTCCTTTTGGTTTAACTAAGTTGGAAGAGAGTGCTTCAACCTGACTCTTCTTTGGTTGTGGGATTTCATTCTCCCTCCCTGTGAACTCTAGTCTTGACACGCTGTAGAACTAAGGCTTCACAAACGTTATGCTTTTACAAATGTGAATATGGATATACATAAAATTGTGTGTGAAGTATAGCAACAATCTTGACTCATTCTCACTTGGATATGCATTTTATCTGCATTCAGTGCTCTCTCCTAAAAAGAGCCATTAGTAGTAAAAATTTTGTGTGATATGCCTTTCTCTGTCACGAATTTCAATTTTTTTAAGAGAAAAGGATGGGTAGAAGAGCTAGCTGTACCAGGATCTTTTAGACTGTGAGCAGAGCTGTTTTTCTGAATGTGAATGAGTTGGAAGATTATCTTCCTGCCCTGGTTAGTTCTTTGTTGCTGTGGCAGTTTGGTAGATGGAACTCCATATCTGAGTGTCCTACAAACTTGATAAAGATGAGCTGGATTACAAGCCCTACAGTTGCCTAGGAGAGCTTGTCCTGGCTGAAGTGTTATGAGGAAGAATTGTGGGAGCAGCTTTGCCAGCAGTTTAGTCAGGGTGGTATTTTGCAGTGAGACAGCCAGCTGGGAATTTACAACTTCTGGAGATGCTGCTGCTTGCAAAGGGCACATCTGTCTGGACTCGTGCTGTTGCATTAGACAGGGGAACAGATTGTTACTTTCACAGAACACAGCATACAGAACAGAAATAAAATGTACAGCCAAACATACAGCTTTTTGCAGTGCAAATAGTGATAAATCTCTTTTGCAGAGAGTCAACTAAAAAAAAATAAAATTAAAAAATATTTAAATATTTACTGCAGGAATAGATAGACAGTAACGTAGAGATACTTGTATTCACAAGGCATGAATCTTTGCTTTCCACATTTGGAATCATTCTAAAGCCAGAGGCCAAAAGATTATGCAAATTTTGGTTCTCATCCAAGACATCCAAACATGTGTTTCCCTGTAGGTTTGAAAAGCAACTACTGTGTCAGAAGGAATGCTCATGGAGGAGCAGTCCAAGGATCAGTGTAGTTCATTGTCCTGTCGTTTCTGCAGTGCCCAGGAGCGTATAGAACTGTTACACTCTGCCTTAGAATAGCTGAGAGAATTTGTTCTGATTCCTGGGCATTGCTTGGGGGAATGAAAATACTATCACAAACTTGCTTAAAATGCATTCAGGTCTTCTGCTGATGGGTCACTCTATCCACATTCTTGTTTGTGGTTGGTGGATAGGGAACAATCACGTGGAAGAATGTTTCATGAGCTAATTCAAAGCTGAGTAAAATGTATGTCATTTCATGACAGCCAATCAAGTTTTCTGATGCCTCTTATCAAGGTTAAAAAATAGGCACAAATGTCATTAATTCAAAAGGTGTCCTGATACTCTTCCATCACAGATAACTCATTGAGTCACATCTCAGATAGTTGTAGTTCCTACTCATCGATCTTTACACTTGCCAATGCCCCTGGTCAAGGAGGAGAGAAATAGATGAGCTGTGTGAATGCCTGTCAGATCCTGGATCTGAGAGTTTTCCATAGTCCTCTGAGGACCATAGAGTTGATGTGCAGATGTCTCAGCTGCTTAAAACAGTGCAGGCTTGAAACCAGTAGCTCCTATGTTCTACTGAGATTTCTTTTGAGCAGATTATAGTTCAGTGCCAGGAACGGGGCCTTGGGAAAGGCTACTGAATGATTTTTCATTTGACTTCCTTAGCCTGCCTTTGATTCTAGTCTCAAAAGGGGAAAGTAATTGTCCCACCTGGTATTTCTAAGACCATGTGTGGCTCACATGAGTAGTTTTAATTTGGTATTGGAAACTAGCAGTTTACATACTGGATTTTATTTTTTTTTTTTCTCAGAGCTGTCATATGAATGATAGTAAATAAGTGTACTGGCAAAATGGGAATGAGTCTCTCTGGGGGAGAGCTGATTTCCTCTCACCCTCTGTCCCTGCTCTGATCTTCCTGGTGTCCGAAGCTTTACTGCAAAGGATTTTAGCCTATGAAGTGTATAAGACTACTAGCTGTAACCCATGCTCCCTTATTAATTTTTATTGGAAAGGCTGAAGATGATCAACTTGCTGAGAGAGACAAAAAAGAGTTGTTGTTTTTTTTTAAAGGCTTGATTTTTTTTCTTGATTGCCCCCATTTCTTGCCTTGAGAAGCAGCCATTCTTCATAGACAAGGGAATGTGGGCTTAGCAGAGAGGTTCTTTCTTACTCCTTTTTTTGGACTAGTGCAGAAGGTGTCTGCATGAGATGCTGTATGAAATGTCCTGTACTATACCTTGTCATGTTTTTGATGTGAGGCTGTGGAGAGACTGGAAATGAGATTGCAAAGTTATGAGATGCTGCCTGCTGCCTGGGACAGCAGAAGCAGGTGATCCATAAGCAGGTTCACCTTCTTTGGTGGCAGAGGAAGGTGAATCAACAGGAGTGATCTCAAAAGCTTTAATTGCTGTCTTGCCCATTTCCTACACTTCTGTTGGCAGCAATATGTGCTGAGAAATTCACCTTCTAGCATTTGAAATTTAACATGAGCCTGGTTCTTAGCTTCTGAATCATGCCTGGGGTCTCTGGACTCTAGGATGCAGTTTTGAGAAAGTTTGGCACAGCAAGCTCTGCAGCATGCTCTAGACTAGGTACAGATGCTAAAGATGGTAAAGAAGATGGAAGCAGTAAGGAGGATGTCAAAGGAAATTGGCATGTCTTGAATTTTCATTGGTATCCTGGGTTAACACAGCCTGCTCTCACAAGCCCCCCTCCCTCCCCACACAGATGGGAAGGAAAGTAACACAAAATCCCCCTAAAACTCCATGTTGCAATAGAGTGGAGATAAAGAATTTTACTGGAAATGATCCAAGGGACAATTACCTTAGCCTGTTTGCAGAAGAGTCCAGCAAAATGCAGAAGCAGCAGCAGAAGCCAGTGACCTCCCTATCCCCTGACCCACAGCCAGCTGAGTGGAAAAGAAAACCCCCCAAATCTGAAAACTGAGAGCAGCAACCAGGACAGAAACCCTCTCCTGATCCAATCTGAACTTCAAGCCCCACGATACTTTGCTCCAGCCAGCACTTTCATTTTGAAGCTGCCATGAGGGCAGCATGATATTGAACATCACGGGTAGAGTCAACTCAACCTTGGAAAAGAAATCCATACCTTGGATGCAGTGAATTTGCTGATTAGTGTCATTCTATGGCTGGAGAGTACAGCTGGCTTTTGAGAAGCAATTGCTTCCCCCTGCTGGCTTTCATGCAACAACTGCAACTAAGTTTGTCTGACCCTTTGGTTGGCTCTTTGCTTGTGTTTCTGTAGTGATAACTTCTGTGTGTGATTGTTTGGGGTAGAATCATACAATCATAGAAAGGTCCAGGCCGGAAGGGACCTCCAAAGGTCATCCAGTCCAACCGCTCTGCAGTCAGCCAGGACATCCTCGAATAGATCAGGCTGCCCAGAGCCTTATCGAGCCTCACCTTGACTATCTCCAGGGAAGGGGTCTCAACCACCTCCCTGGGCAACCTGTTCCAGTGTTCCACCACTCTCATAGTGAAGAACCTTCTGCTGATATCCAATCTAAATCTGCCTTTCTCTAGTTTGAAGCCATCGTCCCTTGTCCTGTCACCTCAGGCCTTTGTAAACAATCTCTCCCTGTCCTTCCTGTATGTCCTCTTTAGGTACTGGAAGGCTGCTCTTAGGTCTCCCCAGAGCCTCCTCTCGAGGCTGAACCACCCCAGATCCCTGAGCCTGTCCTTGTACCAGATGTGTGCTCCAACCCCTTGATCATTTTTGTGGCTCTCCTCTGGACCCTCTCCATCAGGTCCATGTCCTTCCTATATTGAGGGCTGCAGACCTGCACACAGTACTCCAGGTGAGGTCTCACCAGAGCAAAGTGGCAGAGTCACTTCTCTGGATCTGCTGGCAATGCATCTTTTGATGCAGCCCAGGATGTGATTGGCCCTCTGTGCTGCAAGCTCACACTGTCTGCTCATGTCCAACTTCTCATCCATCGTCACCCCCCAGTCCTTTTCCATTTCTACAGGGCTGCCTTCTATCACCTCATCCCCCAGTCTGTATTGATAGGATTGTTCTGGCTGTCTCAAGGCGGGTCACTTGACATTTTTTAATGTATAGTTACTGAGCAAATGGAGCTGCAAAAAAGACGCTCTGAATTCTCATAAATCAAAGCCATTGCAGCTCAGGCTTACATTCAGACTCCCGAAGGACTCTTGATGCTGGAATAAACTGAATACATTTTTCTGTATTGTCATAGGAGAATCACTTGTGAGGAACTGACTTTTGCACATTTGTAGAGCAATTCAAGCTCCATCTTCTCAAGTGTCCACTGAATGTTTTCTCTCATCTTGATGTAGTTACTAAGAAGAGCACAAACCCCAACCAGTCCTTACCTGGCAGTATTGAGTTGCAATATGTAGTAATAAGCCTGTATAAGGAGTTGGGCATAACCTGGACGTAACCACAGTGTTTGCAGTCAGAATATAAGACAATGATCTCTGTCATATTGTCTTTTTTTTTTCCTTTTTTAATTTTCCCCCCACACTGTGGACATAATAAATGAAGAAAAAAAGCAGCAGCATTGACATCAGCAGCAGTAAGAAAGGTACCAGATTGACTGCTCTGTTTTCTTTGTTCCAGAATTCCAGCAATACTTCAAAGAATTCCTCTTTCAGTTGTGACAAAGGATCACGGCAAGTATTCCTTTCATATGTTGGGTAGCAGTGTGCATAATGCTGTGGCTGGCTCAAGGGTTGGTATTTGTGGTGGTGATGTCTGCGAGTTCAGTCCTTTGCTAGGACTATTTTTATGGTCTCTGTCTAAGAAGAAGCTGGGCATTTGTGCTGAGCTTGCTTCTGATCATCCAGGGACAAGGTCGGGTCCCTGGTTGTGCTCTCAAGCTGGAAAAAAAGTGAAGAGTATCTCTACACTAACCTGTAAATGGAATTCCATTACATTGCTGTCTGCTGCAGTTTGGGGAACGGTTTTGGAGTCACTTCAGCATTACTTGGAGCTGATTTCAAGATAGTATCTATCTGTACTTTTATAGATGAATCTACCAATTGGTAAAGCACTTGGAGAATTCTGCAGAAAAAGAGATCTGTACAGACATAAATACCTAATTTTTTTCCCTATTTAACTCCCAGATTTGTTGCACTGGTGTTTGTCAAAGTTGCTTGGATTACTTTTGCTGCTTTTCTGCATTGTTGGTTGCAGGATTTTTTTTTCACTATGGTTTTGATGTGAAGAACTCTGATGTTTAGCTGACTCCTTTTGTGGACTGAGCTGAATAATTTGATCTCTGCAGGGATTTAATAAGTTGTATTTGTAATGAAAATACTGGAAACCTGAGATGCTTGACTGTATGAGTCCAACTTGCAGTTTCTTCATGTTAATATGCTGTGTTTGTTCTTGGCTGCTTTGCTCTGACCTGCCACATCTCATGTCTTCACAGAAGTGCAGACTTTGATCACATTATGGAGGAAGGCTATGAGCTTGACCTCACCTACATCACAGAGCGGATCATCGCTGTCTCCTTCCCTGCTAGCTGTTCTGAGGAAACTTACCTCCACAATCTTCAAGATGTAACCCGAATGCTCAAATCCAAACATGGGGATAATTACTTGGTATGTGTAGGATCAGTCTTTTGTGAGACTGTTGTGGTCGAGGGGGGGAATATTGTTAATTAATTACCCTCACGACAATAATAAACAATACGGCAAATGGATATTAATAAAATATATTAACTCTTTATTAATAAAGTATGTCAAAACTCGTTGCATAGGATCATTGTACGGTTGGAATATATATTTACAATGGGCATATGCAGTCTCAGGGCAAATGCAAACAGTTCTGTGCAAATTAGGAGGCAACAACTTGGAAAGATAAGGTCCCCGAGAGCAGATAGTGCTGGATTACAGCGGGGGGAGGCTCAATAAGAACCTTTAAATCCAAAGGGCAATGAATTAATTCCTCGCAGCTGGTTTTACCCACACAGGGATGCTGCTGCTGTTATGCTAGCTTTGGGGCGCTCTCGTAAGGCGCAGCACGGCAGACTGCCGGCAAGGAGAGTTTCCCACGCGGTCCCAGGCTGGTCTGGCTTCAGCGGACAGCAGGCAGTTAACGACGCTCTTTGTGACGGGTGCTTGCTTGGTTCCTGGGTAAACTGAGGCATGGCATGATTCTGGTGGCAAGGGGAAGCAAGCTAGGTGGATCTGGCTTCTAGGCTCGTGGCTTCTCCGGCTTGCATGTGTATGGCTTGTGGCTCTGTCCCAGGCTCTGGACCGGACACTCGAAGCAGGGCAGGGCAACTGGAGGCAGCTTCTGCGAGACGGGTCCAAGTAGGCTTGAAGCAAGGTTTGAAGCAAGGCAAGGCAAAAGTGACTACCAAGTCGCTTGTATGTATACAAATTGCCAGAGATGGATTGGTCCAATGGGGCACTGAAGCTAATGCTGGCTGCCCAATGGAAAAGCGTTCTGCCAGGCTATAACCATAAAAGGCAGAAGGCAGACCTTGTTTCTGGGGAGCAGTGGTCAGCTTACGTGCTCTCACCCCAGATAAACAGCTTGTTTACCAGACAGGCAGGAGTCCTGTCCCCTTTATTCTTTTTCCTGCATAGCCCTGTTTTTCTGCAGGAAGGAGGGGAGAGAAAGGGACCCTGTCTAGACATCTTAAGGCCTGTCTGGTGACATGGCCCTACCATGACAGAGACATCATCGTCTGTCCTGCAGGAAGACCACTTGTAGGTCCACATATATCATTATAAACCAAAAGTCAGTCATCCAAAGCCTCTTTGGTCCAGCTTTACATCTTAGCAAGCAACAGTGAGGTTTTCAGTGGTGTTTGAAGCTGTTGGCAAAGGATGGGTATTAGAAGCACTTTTCTGCTGGTGACGCTTCAGTCTCTGTTGTGATGGCACATAATCAAATGCTGTAGAATAATTGCACTAACCACTTCCATTCTCCAAATCATGTTTTTCAAAGATGCACACCCTGTACTGTGGAGTGCATTCTCTTTTTCTAGCAGCCAGCCACATCTGGGTCCTCAGCTGGGTATGTGATGGTCTCTCACCATCGTGTCTTGGCACTCTCTACCATGTATTGTGAAACAACATATCATAGTAGGCTTGCTGCCTGTGTGTTCTGCCCAGTTCTTTCTCCTTAACTTGATTTATATGTGTTTTTTCCTGCTGTTTAATTTTCTACAGGAAAATAAGTTGTAAGCAAATCTGTAATGAGCTCTGTGTGCAGAATGTTTCCTGGATGATGATCCGAACTGTGCATCTCCTGTGCTGTTTTCTGGCTCGTGCATCTAAACCCTAGGGCATGTCATTCTCTAAGAATTCTGTGTCCCACCTGGTAGAAGGGTTTTGAATGCCTGTTCTCCCTATCTCTTCTCCTTAATGGAATAGGCTGTAGGCTGGTGAATTGTTCCTCAATCAGTTGTGTCCAAAATTGCCACCTGTGTTATATTTGTTTCTCTTCTTGTGCATGAGATTTTGTATTTCTGGTCATCTGATTAAGGAGCATAACAAATCTAATATGCTTCAGTAACTTCCTAAAGGTCTCTTCACCAGCTGAAACTTGCTTTTGTTCTGTGGCAATGCTGAACATTCAGCAGAGTGAGCAAATTAGTATTGTCTTAATAGTACACTTATTTCCCAGTTTAGGATTAAATTGTATGGGAGGGAATGGGAGGAATGTTTCCTCTCTGCTGTGTGTAAGGAGGAAGGATTTCTTTTTGCACACTTGTTTTATCTTACTTCATTTTTATTATTCAGCTGACATCCTAAAATTTAGGACAAAATTATGTACATTTCATAGTATTAAAGCCTAATGCTCCTTTTTCTTTTCCCCAAGTATAAGTAAATAGAACTAGCATATGCCAAAAAGGGGCTAGCAAAGATGCAGTCAATCTTCCACTGTCATCTATTTGTAACATAGCCTTCTCTTCAGAGACCTCTTGTTTTGGTTTTTTTATCTGAAATGTTGGTTCCTGTACATTCTGGTCTCTATTCCATACTGATAGGACTCCTGGAGTATCTTGATTTGATCTCTGTATCTTGACATGGTCTGGGGTACAACAGTGTCTGAGTTTGGCATTTGATCCAGTAGTGGCAAATACCCATCAGGAACAGGGCCATATCCTGACACACAAGAATTTTAAATTCCTCTTGCATATCTCTGGAGATATTCAAGACCCTCCTGGATGAGGTCCTGTGTGACCTGGTAGAGGTGATCCTGCTTTGGCAGGGGGGTTGGACTAGATGATCTCTCCAGATCCCTTCCAGCCCCTAACATTCTGTGAAATACAACAATAAAGACAAATGAAGAAAGTTCTCAGCAAATAGCACTTCCCCCCCACCCCCCATGGAGAACTTCAAGTAATTAATCTCTTAACATAACTTTAACACTGATTTTAAGAATTCTGTACTGAGAATTATAATTCTCCACTAAACGGCTTTGCAAATACTAAAAGTGCTGGAAAACTGCAGAAATTTCTGTGGATCATTAGTATGAGACACTTCTTGTTTCATTCCTGTTCAGTCACAGTTACAACATGTTTCAAACGCAGCTGCTGACTACAGAAATGGTGAAGTTATAATGGTTGATATTTTTTTCTTTCTTTCTGAACAGGTGTTAAATCTCTCTGAAAAGAGATATGACCTCGCCAAGCTCAACCCAAAGGTATTGGTTGTCCTCTGTCATTACCTCTTTTTAGTGTTAAATACCACTTAAATGACCTGATAAGCTATGGGAGCTTGATATAAAGAGTAGGACAGCTTTTGGAAGATGGTAAACAGCCTTCACATGCATCCTTTTGTGTTTTTCCCCAAGTTCTCTTGGGCTGTACTTTGCAGTCATTCCTGTAAGACTTTGAAGGCAGCATCTGAAACCCATTGGGACTACTAAAAATGCATGTTGAGTGACAGAAGTTTTACTCCTGGTGTCCTTTCTTTGTGCAGTCACAGGATGCTAGGGGTTATATACTGTACAGGCTGAAGGCCAGTGGCATCCTGGGGTGCATGAAAAAGAGTGTGGCCAACAGGTTGAGGGATGTTGTTCTGCTCCTCTACTCTGCCCTGGTGGGGCCTCATCTGGAGTAGTGGGTCCAGCTCTGGGCTCTCCAGTTCAAGAGAGAAGGGGGACTACTGGACAGAGTCCAGTGGAGAGCCACTAAGCTGACTGGGGGACTGGAACATTTACCTAATGAGGAAAGGCTGAGAGAGCTGGGATTGTTAAGCCTGGAATAGAGAAAACTGAGGAGGGATCTCATTAATGCTGATCAATAGTTGAGGAAGATGGAGTCCAACTTTTCTTAGTGGTGTCCAGTGACAGGACATGGATGATGGACACAAATTGGAACACAGGATGTTCCATGTAAACATAAGGAAAAAAACCTCTTTAAGAAATCAGGATCTTCAGAAATGTTATCATTTGTGAGTGGTTGGTGGGTTGTGGGGGGAGTTTTTTGTTTGTTTTTATGAAAGTACTAGCATATTACACAAATGCAAGCAATATCCTTCTCCTTTAGAGGCTTGTTAAATGTGTTTCTGTTACATCAAGGCACTTGTGACATTATCTGGGGTTCGAAAAAATGTGGAGACTCTTCACCATCACTGTTGTTTGAAGGCATATTTTAAGATGTAGGATTAGGGTCAAGGTGGCTTCTTGTGACTATTACTTCTTTCACTGCAGATTGTGGATGTGGGGTGGCCTGATCTCCATGCTCCGCCTCTTGATAAGGTGTGCACCATCTGCAAGGCTATGGAGTCATGGCTGAACAGTGATCCTCAACATGTGGTGGTGATCCATTGCAGAGTGAGTGACCTTGTGTGTCCCCATCACGTGTGTGTTCATTCTCAAAACCAGTCCTTTATTCTCACTCAGTTTAAAAAATAAAAAAGAAAAGAAATTTGGTCTGGTTTAAGTGTTGGAAACCACGTGCCAAACCTTCAGCTTATTTAAGGCAGCTTAATTCCACTGGCCATGCATGCTCAGTACATATTGTTTTGCATAGTAACTAAGGTTCTGGGTATAGCATGTGGTGATGTTAGTTTGTTCCCTTCAAAGGCCAGTGCTCCTTCCAACTCAACAGCAAACACTTTAGAAGTTCCTCGTGTTTGTGACATTCATGGATTTTGTTGCAGGTTAAGGACAGGCAACATATCACAGATATGTGACAGTCTGGCTGCCTTACAGCAGTTAAAACTGTGCAATGTTACTTCTTCTTGCTTGTTCACAACGAAGAGAAATAAAGAGAAGCCTTAAGTAGAGAGAAAATGAATTTGGAACTGAGTTGGTAGATGTGCTGGTGATACTCAGGGCAAATCTCTCTCTTTATCACTGGCAGATGTTGGTCTAAACAGAGTGTGGATGATGATGGGACCAAAACTGCTCTTCAAGTCAGGTTGTTTGGTCCCTAGTCCTGAATTCCTTGTGGGCAGAATGCCATGAGTGTGTGAAACACTACAGAGTTCTTACTAGTTGCAGGGCTACAGTCAGGAGAGTGGCCTGGGACAAAAGAAAAGGGGTAAAGTATTTATAGGTATTTTACACACAAATTGGCAATGCATATTGTTAATTAATGCCTTTTAGTAAGGACTTTAAAATTTAACCACCCCCCCTAAACATAGCTAGGTACAGCTACTTGTATCAGCTGAGGGACTGAAGTGGTTTTGAAGTGTCTGAAAATTACTGTTTGAAAAAACTGTACTGAACTTATGTCAAGTTCATTATTTCGTAAGATTTTGAACATTTTTTAAAGTTATCCATAGAAAACCAGTAGTAGTAGTTGTTACTCATGTCAGGCAAGGGGGAGGTAAAAATGCCCAAACCTGCTGGAAACTCACAGGCTTTCCACAAACAGGTATTTTACTGCATTCCAGCCCAGAAATTGCAAAAGCTGTCTAGGCCTGTTGTGGATGATCTCTGGAAAAAGTAATACGAAATTAGAATGGTTGATAGATTGTTTCTACCACTGGTCAAGACTTTGAAACATCATTTCTGTCAGTCAGTAAGACTTGACCAGCATGTGCATAGAAGTCCTACTTAGTGCTTTTATTCCCCTTGTTAGCCAGCTTGCATGGACAGACAAGCTGCTGCCCAGCGTTACCGTCTTCCCAACAGTATGAGATACATGAGCAAAAGGGTTCTCTGATTCCCCTCTCATTAAATTTTGTTTAGTATGGGTCTTAAAATAACACCCAATGAAGTTATCCTGTAAGTTATCAAATAAGTTATCATTCCCTTTTTCCTCATACAGGGAGGAAAAGGAAGGATAGGGGTGGTCATATCGTCGTACATGCACTTCACCAATGTTTCTGTGAGGTAAGTTGTGCATAATGCATGTTGTGGTGTTTGTAATTAAGAAAGCATCAGAAAAAGTTGCCTTTTGATTGCAGTAATGTGTGTCAGCTTACTGTGTGTCAGTTAAGAGGTGGAAAAGTCGTTCTTTTCTGATGTATAAGTGCCAGAGCTACTAGTTAGATGGTGCTTCTCTCTTTTTCTTCCTTTCCTTCTTTTCCTCTCCAAATATTTTGGCGTATTTGAAGCACTACCCTGCTGAATTTCCAAGATAACCCTGAACTGCAATAACAAGGTATCTGTGTCTCTGTTTTGACAGTGCTGATCAGGCTCTAGACAGATTTGCTATGAAGAAATTCTTTGATGATAAAGTTTCAGCTTTAATGCAGCCATCCCAAAGAAGGTATTTAATTTGTTTCTAATTCATACCAGTAAGAAATGTTCTTGTTATCTTCTGCCCCCATCCCTTACTCCCTCCCTTGCCATGGTAAGACTTTTTCCATAAGATGCTGCAGTGTTTTCTGAACTCTCAGCACTTCATCTTATATTAATATTCCTTGACTGATTGTATCTCTCCTTCACTTCTTGCATGTAAGCTGACAGATAAAAGCTTTTGTATCACATTGTTACCTGTGTGTGTTCTTACTGCATTGTTAACAAAGTGACATGTCACAATCTATTTCTTGCTTGCTCTAAGATAATAATAAACTAACTTAAGTGATCTGCTTGCAAGCCCTAAAGCTAGAGGTGAAACTGGTGTAAATGGTGGTATCTGAGTTTCCTACCCTCTTCAAGGACACTTGCTTGATTCTTCTGGGAGATTAGGAGGGGGAATCTCAGAGGCAGTCTTGACTGATGGAATTAGTGTCTTTGCTCAGCAGCACTGAACTTGAGCTGCCCTTCCAATCTTCAGACACATGTGCACACAGGTACTTGGGAATGTCACTCCCCAGGAGAACAGAGGAGGTTCTGACCATTTGTCAGAATGGTTCTCCTCTGGAACTTGTCTTTTCCTACCTTTGCCTGGTCTGGCAGGGACTGCTAATCCTGTTGCAGACAAAGGAAACCCAACTGTAATATTTACTGGTAATGTTACAGTCCTCTTTTGGTCCCATTTTGATAAGTTAGTGGCCTGAGTCACTTTTTTAATGTGCCTTTTCTCTGACACCATTCTTGGATAATTAACTGGTGGTGCCCATGCTAAAATCCAGTTGATACATAAACAGGTGAATATAAGAATGACCACATTTGAAAGTACACCCATTCTTTGATTTTGAAACTCCTGCTCCACTAAGTTTGGTCCATTAAAAAATAAGTTGTAGCCATTAAGTGCATCAGTCCTGAAAATATCACTTAACCTTTTCCCTCTGCTGCTTAGATGCTCTAACAGTGGCAAGAAAAGCAACTCCAGACCACATCTATTCTGAATCCATTCTGAGAATACTCAAAATATATACTTTTCTCAGATAAGCTGCTGAAAGTTTGCCTGAATAAAAAGTGCAGTTACATACCCCCTGTATTTAAGAATTGCTTTATAAACCTTAAGGATAAGTCTTTGAACACAATTCTCAAAAATAAGGCAGCTGCCTCTATAAGCCTCTTAAATGCATTGCTTTGAGAAAGGGGTTCCAAAATTCAGTCAGATTTGGGAATGAATAAAACCTGATAGGGGTAGAGAGAAAATGTTGAGACTGAGAGGTGGCTAACAAAACATTTTACTGCACTTTTTCTGGTCACATACGTGTGCAATTTGTAAACTTGTGCTTTTGATGTGCCGAATATTTTCGGAATGACTGAAGGAGGAAACCAAAAAGCCAAGCTGTCTTTTCTTAGTGTTTCAAAATAAAGTGAGCTTTGCTAGCTGTCCATAAACTGAAACGTGCTTTAAGCCCACCACAGGTTTTACACAGGTTCTGGGGTAGTGAAGCTGTTGTTGTTGGCCAGGATATCTTTAGTTGCGGTGTTACCAGGAGCATGGAGTAAGGGATCAGTCAATGAGATCTGTGCTTAAAGTGGGGGAAAAGAGATGAGTTTCTTTTCATGCCTGAGAGTGAAGTTGAATGAAGGTTGTGTTATGGACAATGGAAGAAAAGCTGGTGGAAAAACTCAAGGAGAACAATTTTCCATAGTTATTTAAGGAGATAGGAGGAATTTGTTTAGCATGCACTGCACTGATATTCACTTGGTGTACCGGGTTGTGAGCTTGTGACCAAACCAGCTATTAAATACCAGAACTACAATGATTTCATGTTGCTATGGTAGTTTTCCTCTGAGTGGTATCAGTTGTCATTACAAAGATGTTATTTGCCTGCATTAGCCTTAATTCTGAGATGTCTGACAAGGACACTTCTCTGAAAATGGTGTGGGACCCACGTCACGTTGCTGTGAAAACCAACCAAGACCTTGAGCTGCAACTAGAAACGTATACCAGAACAACTGACTTTTCTGTCTTTGCTAGTATCTTTCTTATTTAGGGTAATGATATAAATAACTAAAATGAAGAGCTCAACATTAGCAATGTAGCAGCCACTGATTTAATAAGGTGGTAGGTTAAAATGCGTTTTCACGTTATTTTGTGAAGAGCATTCTTTTTGGAGCTGTGTGTAATGTGACAATCCTATTCACTCCCCAGTGCCTAGAAATACTCATATGTACAGAATGTATTTATCTGATATAGTTGCATCACTGCTTTTATTTAATTCAGAAAACTTCTGTGTTTTTAGATATGTGCAGTTCTTAAGTGGCCTTCTATCTGGATCTGTGAAAATGAATGCAACTCCTCTTTTCCTGCACTATGTTATCCTTCATGGCATCCCTAGCTTTGATGCTGGGAGAGGTAAATTACCTAACTTTTCCTATCCATGTGTAGGCTCAAAGTGTTGCTTCATTTTTGAGCTTTCTAGAAAGCCTGCAGAAATCTGAGTAGTCCAAATATTCCCAGTAAGAAAGAAGAGAAATATACTAAGAGTGAGAATTACAGCAGGTGAATTAAAATTCTTGTCCTTTGTTAAATATTAAAGGTTGATGCTATTCATGTCTGCCTAAAATCTGACTAGTTGTGATCCCAGTCCTTGCAAAAGAGTGGAGAACTTGGTCAGGTTTCACAATAATTCCTTCCTTTAGGAAATAGACATAATCATAATGTTAATCATAAATATAATCATAATCATAAACAGAATCTCTTTTCTGCTTTTAGATTGGATTTTCTTTAGAAAAGTCATTTGGATATGTTGTACTTTTAAGGTGGCTTTAAAATCAAAATGCTAAACCAATATACTGTGCTAGCTCATAGTAAAGCAGTATCAATCTTATTTTTATTATATGGGAGTTAAATAGCACTTGTCTTTTGAAGTGTCATCAGCATGAATCTGCAATGCTTTGTTGTCATTGCTGTTCGCTCTGGTTTTATTTCCAAAATAACTATTTCAATGAAGGCAAAGTATGGCTTCTTACAATAAAAACACTAAGGGACTTACTAGTTTTGAAACAAAACTGCAGATCATATATTTTCTTTCAGTTTGAAAACACTTTTTGGGGTTTTTGGGTTTCTGTGTGTGTGTTTTGGTTTGGTTTTTTTGTGGATTTTTTGGGGGTTTTTTTGGCCATTCTTTTCTTCCCTTACTAATTTTGTTTTCTTGCAGAAAACGTGGGAAGGCAGGCACATAGACATTTAATAAGGAGCAAGGTGTTCCCCCTTTCTTTCCTTACCAGAATCCTGTAAGATCAGGAAAAGTGATTTTTTTTTTCATTAAATATAATCAAATACGTTTCCTGCATAAGCCAATTTTGCTTTGAAGACTATTTTGACAATCAGCATTGTATCACTCGTGTGCCAGTGCTCAGTCTGCATGTCCATGAAACTACCTAGTTGTAACACTCAAAGAAAAATAATTACAGAACATTCTTTTCTGTTGACTTCTTTTCAGCTTGTCAGCCTTTTCTGAAGTTATACCAGGCTATGCAACCAGTTTATACATCTGGAATATAGTAAGTCATAATCATTTTCCTTTCTGTATGAATCCAGGTTTTAATTCTCAAAGTTGCAGAATTACATAGTTTCTTTCTTTTTTTTTTTAAGTTGTTTTCTTTTTGCTTTTCTTTAAATTATAAATTTCATTTTTTTCTTTTCTCTCCTGTTAAGTAGCGTAGGATCAGAAAATAAAAGCCGGATCTGCATTGCTATAGACCCTGCCCAGCTTCTGAAGGGAGATATTATGGTAAGTTAATGGTATGCAATCAAATTCCAGTCTCATGCCATTTAGTGGACAGTCTCTGACCAGTTTTGTGTCCTTGCTAAAAAAGAAGTTGAGCAAATGTACCACAAATGAATTTGGTCCTCATCGTTGAGTTCTACAGGAATCAAAATTCTTATGAAACTCAGACTAGAATGTTTTTAGGAACTGAAACAACTGCTCTCACCATTTCCATTTCATAGCATCCCCAAGTACAGTAAAGGGCATTTGTTGCTATTTTCTTTATTAAAAATTGTTTTATGGAGTGTTTGCAACTCAGCGTTAAAATAGCCTTGCCCTGTAATGTGGCAGACAATGTGCACAATCATAAAAGTATATGCTATAATGAAAATACCTAACTAATTCTTAATTATTTTGGGACTTTAAAAGGTGTGTGATATCAAAGAAAAGCCTTCTCGTTATACAGGCACTTGCAAGATTTAGAAAGCACTTTATACAGACTAGATAATAGTGCATATAACCCCTGTGTGCAAAGTGAAACTGTGGCTGTATTACAGCACTGTCATTTTAAATGCTGGCCAAGAAGGCCAACAGCATTCTGGCCTGTGTCAGGAGCAGTGTGACCAGCAGGACCACAGAAGTGATTGTCCCCCTGGACTCAGCACTGGTGAGGCCACACCTTGAGTACTGGATTCAGTTTTGGGGCACTCAGTATGAGAAAGACCCTGGTAAAATCAGGGTAATATAAAAACAATTCCAATGCTGTGACTGAGATCGCTGACGTTTTTGTGTATGTCTGTAAGAATGCTGAGTGCCACAACAGTTGACTTGGAGACTTAGTAGGTGAAATATCCCTAGGTCTAGTCTAAGGGAAGGTGGTATTTAAGTGTATTGTGTTCCCTTTCATCTGCTGGAATTCATGCTTGATGTTATTTTTTAGAGTTCTGTATTGTTCTAGCTGAGGTGCCAAAACTACTACCAACCTCCCACAGTAACGTAAATCAAGATCCTGTCAGCACTAGAGTGGGTTTTAAGAAAGTATTAAAATAGATGTAATCAGCTTGCAGGCATGCCTCTAAAACCCCTGCTTATTCTCCAGCCTTGTTGAAAAGGGTGTGCTAGGATTCAGCTTTACCTTCATTTGGTACCATGAAGGATGGATATTAGTCAGTGTTCCAACATCATACTGACAGATGTTGTGATAGTGATTGGTGACTGATGGTGATGAAAATGGAAATTCCTGTTTTGATACATCAAGAACTCTCTTGCCTCAGGCCTGGATTGAGTAACACATACCCCACGTGTTACATCATCGGAGGTGTCTGCAGTAAACGGCACCGCTCTACTGAATTAAGGCATGCACATGCAGCTCTTCAGGGCTGTAAGAAATTACTTCCTGACATCTTTCCCTCTTTCTAGCTGAAGTGCTACCACAAAAAGTACCGCTCCGCTACTCGTGATGTGGTTTTTCGCCTTCAGTTTCACACTGGAGCTATTCAAGGAAACGGCCTGGTGTTTGGCAAGGAGGACTTGGACAATGCCAACAAAGGTACTTGCCTTCTGCGGCTGGCTGGGTGTGTGTGGGGGTACGTGTGTGTGCCTCTGCATGTGGTCACAGTCTCACAGTATAGCAGAGGTTGGAAGGGACCTCCAGAGATCATCAGCTCCAACCCCCCTGCCAGAGCAGGATCACTTAGGATAGTCCACACAGGAATGCATCCAGGTGGCTTTTGAAAGCCTCCCGAGAAGGAGACTCCACAACCCCCTGGGGAGCCTGTTCCAGTGCTCTGTCACCCTCACTGTAAAGAAGTTTCTCCTTATGCTGAGGTGAAATCTTCTATGTTCTAATTTGAACCCATTGTTCCTTGTCTTATCACTGTGTACCACCAAAAAGAGGCTGGCCCCCTCCTCCTGACACCCACCCCTCAGATATTGATAGACATTGATCAGATCCCCTCTCAGTCTTCTCAAGACTAAACAGGACTCTCAGTCTCTCTTCATAGGGGAGATGCTCAAGTCCCCTATGATGATCATATGATGATGATCATCTTCAGGACCTGTTTTGAAAAGGGCTCTTGTTTTTTTCCCCCCTCTGTTTTTTGGGAGACTGCTTTGTGTAAACTAGCTCATTGCATGTAACACAGGTAAATCCCTAATGAATAGAGCCCCTCAAATGAGTTAACTTGTCAAAATAATTCAGATACTGCTCCACAGTCCTTATCACTTCCTCTCACAGACATTTGTTTACTGTTAGTACTGACTGTTAGTCACCAGTACAGGAAATAAGATGAGCTAAGCTGATCCCTTTCTTGGCTGATGAAAACAGTCACAAAGCCTGATGCTATGTTTGTGACCCAGTCTGCTAGAGTATGGAGATCTTTTAACATGCTTCAGAACATCCAAAACTGGAGGAAAAGTTTTCAGATGTATTTGAAAATGTGTTTAGCCAGTCTTTTTGTTTTCCAAATTCTTGCCTCAGCTTTATTTTTTATTTTTATATGCAGGATAGTAACTCTCTCACCTGGCTAGTTACTAACAAAGCAAGATCAAATAGATTTTCCTGCACATATGGCTGCAACAAAAGTTTTGTGATCAAGTATTGCAGTTTTGTAGTAAATTTTACTTTGCCTCTAGGTGTGTTTTCCTTTAAAAAGCCAAGAAAAAGCTAAAGTCAGCCATGTCTGTCTAGAGAGAGGTTTGAGAACTGTACATCTGTTCTACTTTTGACTGTTCTTGGAAGCAAACAAAACTCCACCTGACACTTCTGTGATCTTTTCTGGAGAATGTATGGGGCAAATAATGTGGCTCTTGTAGAAGCAAATTGCAAAGCTACAAGTGAGAAAGAAGGAGTGGTGAGGGTATGTGACAGTAGCTATAGAGAATCCTCCTTTCTGAGTGCCTTGCAACTGCTTTCCTGGAAGACAGCTTGCTGAAATTCTGTCCTTTCTTCTCAGATGACCGTTTCCCTGATTATGGCAGAGTGGAATTAGTGTTTTCAGGAACGCCAGAGAAAATTCAAGGTGAGTGGACAGAGAAAGAAATATGCTTAATCTAAAAATAACCACAATAAAACGTTTATGTGTTTTTAAAAACCCTTTTTTCATCTTCTATTCCATTTCTCCTGCAGAAGACCTGAAATTCAACTCTGCTGTTGAAATATGTAATACAATTACTGGATTAAATTAATGTAATGCAGACTCTGCATTGACCTCAGCATAGTAGTGATCAAGTTGTGTTCTAAAACTGTATCAGGACAGTTGCTGATGACTAGTATAATCTATCTGTGTAGAACATGCATAGCATAGGTAGCTTGGCCCAGCATAAGTGACAGGAGTGGCCTAGCACATCACCTGTTTTGGATGTTGTCATGACTGATTATGTGTGCATAATCAGTTTGGCCTGTTTTCAGTTTAGCATAGAGAGACACAGCTCTGGTTTAGTTGGAAATGCTTCTGCTCTGAAGCTGGCTTGTGGGGTATTTTCCTTAAGAACAGTATCAAGGAGAAGGTCTTGGGGGTGTCAGTTGGTGGAAAAACTCAACATGAGCCAGCAATGTGTGCTTGGGGCCCAGAAGCCACCCATGTCCTAGACTGCATCAAAAGAAGTGTGACCAGCAGGAGGAGGGTGGTGATTCTCCCCCTCTTCTCTGCTCTCATGAGTATCTGCAGTACTACCTCCAGTTCTAAGGCCATCAGCATAAGAAGGACATAGAACTGCTGGAATAGATCCAGAAGAGGCCACAAAGATGATCAAAGGGCTGGAGCACCTCCACTATGAGGACAAGCTGAGAGAGTTGAGGCTGTTCAGCCTGGAGAAAAGAAGGCTCCAAGGATGTCTTAGAACAGCCTTGCAGTACCTGAAGGGAGCCTACAGGAAAGCCAGAGAGGGCTTGTAGTGATAACATTAGGGGAAACAGCTTTAATCTTGAGGAGGGGAGATTTAGACTGGATATTAGGAAGAAATTCTCAACAATGAGGATGGTGAGACACTGGAACAGGTTGCCCAGGGAAGATGTAGATGTCCCCTTCCTGGAGGTGTTCAAGGGCAGGTGGCCTGGTCTAGTGGAAGGTGTGCCTGCCCATGGCAGGGGGATTGGAACTAGATGATCTTTAGGGTCCTTTCCAACCCAAACCATTCTATGATTCTGTGATCCTGTATGCCTCTGGAATTCTAATGTGTCTAAGATCAATTGCTTCTGTGGTCCTGCTCATCACACTGTTGCTGCTACAGGCCAGGATGTTGTTGGTCTTCTTGGCCATGCTGGCTCATGTTCAGCCAGTTATCAATCAACAGCCCCAGGTTTTTCTCTGCTGGGAAGTTTCCAGCCGCTCTGCTCCAGGCCTGGAGCATTCATGGGGTTGTTGTGACCCAAGTGCAGGACCTGGCACTTGGCCTTCTTCAGCCTCATACAGCTGGCCCTGGCCCTTCAACCTAGCCTATCCAGATCCCTCTGCAGAGCCTTCCTATCCTCAAGCAGGTCAACATGCCCTCCAAGGTCAGTGTCACCTGCAAACTTACTGAGGGTGTGCTTGATTCACAGATTGCATTGGACTGGAAGGGACCCTCAAAGGTCATCTTGTCCAACCCCCCTGTAGTGAGCAGGGGCATGACCAACTACGTGAGGCTGCTCAGGGCCACATCAAGTCTGATCCCATCATCCATATCACTGATAAAGATGTTAAAGAGACCTGTCCCCAGTGATGAGCCCTGGGGAACACCGCTTGTGACCAGCCACTAACTGGGGTTAACTCCATTCACTACCACTCTGAGCCCTGCCATCCAGCCAGTTCTTAACCCAGTGAAGCCATAGTTGGCAGCTTTGAAGAACTGGGAGAGACACAGAGTGGCTGTTTCAAGTTTTCCTGTTCATCATTATTGCTGTGTTGTTCTGGTATCAAGAGATAATCTGTAAGAGCCTTATCACTCCTCTAGTGCCCTCTCTTTGTGCTTGTAGTGTAATTGTGAAAAGCTCTTTGGTTTATTGTGCCTTGCCTTCAGTACTGGAGCATCATTAGTGTTAGTTGTCTTTAGGGGCTGATCCAAGTTGTCAGAGATACAGCATAATCAAGAAGCTCATAATCAGGAAGATAAAATTCTCTGCCTGTACATTCAGTAATCACAGAATCACAGAATGTTAGAGGTTGGAAGGGACCTCCAGAGATCATTGAGTCTAACCCCCCTGCCAAAAGCAGGATCACTGAGGGTAGTCTGCTAAGAATGCATCCAGATGGGTTTTGAAAGTCTCCAGAGAAGGAGACACCAACCCTGAGCAGCCTGTTCCAGTGCTCTGTCACCCTCACTGTAAAGAAGTTTCTCCTCATGTGGAGGTGAAATCTTCTATGTTTGTATCCATTGTTCCTTGTCTTATTACTGTGCACCACCGAAAAGAGCCTGGTCCCCTCCACTTGACACCCACCTCTCAGGGTATTTATAGATATTGATAAAATCCCTTCTCAGTCTTCTTTTCTCAAGACTAAACAGCCTCAGGTCTCTCAGTCTCTCTTCATAGGGGAGATGCTTTGGTGTTTTTTGGCTCATTTATATACCCCTTTTTCCCTGTCGTTGCTGCTTACATTTCAGAGCATGATATTGCTGTTTGGGCAGTGAACTTCTGTCAGAAAGCCACCTACATGGGTGTGTGTATCTCATTACAGATGGGGCTCAAACAGATATTTATTTTTTTTTTAGGATGTGAACACCTTCAGAATGACCATGGGGTGATAGTAGATTACAATACCTCAGACCCACTGATACGCTGGGATTCCTATGAAAACATGAGCCCCGATGGGGAAGGTGAGTCCTTTGGTCACTTCAGACCTTTCATGGTTTTGCCAGAGCTCCAGGATAGCTCATTTGCCTCCTAATGCCGATTCACAGATGTGTTCAGTAGCTGTCTATACACTTGCCTGTTTAGCTTTAGTGGCTCTGAGGGATAGAAAGCTGGAGAAGTTGTTTAAGAGAGATTTTTGTTAATGCATTGAATTGGGCAAAGACATAACTGGCTGATAGAAGTTACTTTTTTACTTGCAAGTTTGCTTAAAGTCTGGTGGTTGTTGTTGTTTGTTTTTTGTTGTAAAGCTTCTAATTGAAATTCTGTTACAGAATATTAAGAACAACAAAATCATGTGGGAGTCTGTGGCCTTCAGTACTTATGTTATCTGGAGTGTTGCAGGAGGTGTGACAAAAACCAAACAGCAGAGGATCTGCGTATTTCCCCTGATGAATTTACCTGTTTCCAAATTGCCCCTTTATTTCTTTAGATTTTTTTTTTCTTCTGTAATCTGCTGATACATAGCTGCTCCCAGATTCTGACTCCAGTGTAAATGTTTTCCTCATGCTTTGCTTAGGTGAATGTTGTGCATTTAATGGATACAGTTTTCCTGTATGGACTCAGAATGTCCCATCTGTTGTCTGCCCACCTCAGTACACATGCAAGCCTGACATTGTGGCAAGTAAAAACATGAGAGAAGATATTGAGTGGATGCCAAAGTTCTTGTTTTTACAGCTCTCCTGTATGACATGAAAGGGAGGTGGAGCTATGAGAGTGAATTAGCTACTCTTAAGGCTCCATTTCCATGGATTTCTATAATCTGAATTCAGCATTGACCATCTAATGACTGCAGTAGTGAGACTTTTAGAGGCAGAGGCATACTGGGAGCTTGACTTTGTTCCACTGCATCGTGCTTGTAAAGGAGTATTTCCTAATCCACAGCAGACTTCAGTCTGCAGAAAAGCAGAGGAAAATAGTCATTGGGCACTGTCACATGGAGCAGGTAGAGCATCAGAGGTTTTATAGTTGGATGAGACTGTGCAATGTCTTCTAGAAGGAATAACATCAGAAAGAATGTGATGATTCAGCCTGAATCTTGGCTGAAGATGATTTCTGCATAGGATGTTTCCAAATAATTTGCTTCCTTCCCTGCCCCTGCCATCCTTTTCTCCCTTCTTTGTATATACTTAGCCCTCAGCAAGCAATACATTGATGTCAGATATTGTTTAATTGCTTAGATTGGTCAGATTAACTTTTTATCCTCCCACATTGCCTTGTAGGTAGAGGAAATTGAAAGCAGAGGTAAATATGTAGGCAGCACATGGCTGGAAGATACAGAACTGTGTGCTGCTTCTGTCTGTGGAAGGCTTGATCCCATTCACAAGCACAATTAGCTTGTTTCCTTGATCTTCAGAAGTCATCCATGCCACTTAATAAGCACATAGGTGTAATCTGTGTGCATGGTGCATTTTTAATTACCAGAAATAAGACACAAATACGATGTGTTGGCCTCGGTATCAAGAAGTTTCTTGTGCATCTGCAGAGAAATCACTACTGTTGAAGCTAGAGAATATCCCACAAGAATATGAAATGTATCCAGATACTCTTGTTTTAAGCAAATGTTCAGGAGGCAGGGTATTATTCTGTGATGCTCGACGACTGAATTGCAGACAGCTTTTTTCTCTGCATAGGCTGGGCAAAAGATTGAGAGGGGCTGAAGTACATACACAAAGGACAGCTAGATTTCTTTTTCATAAGGATGAGATCTGTACTCAACATAAAGGTAAATTTAGTTTGTTGCTTGAGGCAAACAGAGTTTGCTTAGGTCTTTTTTTTACATGGGATTTATAAACACCAGGAGAAACTTCTTTTGTGGTTTAGTATAGTGATTCAACATCCTGCTTTTGTACTTTGTAAAAGATGTATTGAGTCCAAGCTTTCACCACAGGTGGGAGAATACTAAGAGATGCTGATTTCACACCCAGAAAGTTAGCAGAGTCAAAAACCTTATTCTGAAGCTTTTGGTTAAATCCTGAAGGCAGACTCTCTTCTGTACCTCAGAAAAGATAAAGTTAGAAGATGGTGCCTGTGAAAGTCTGCATAACGGTGGTGACATGTCCAAGACACAGGGAAGTCTGCTTCAAATCTACTCCATGTTATGTTTAACTCCTAGCCTTATGCAGGAACTGGTCACCATGGTTTCATGTACCTGTTTTCCCACAGGAATTTCAGTAGGACTAATATGAGCTGTTAGTGTGACATGTGATGCCTGTATTACAGTAATGCACCTTTTTTGTTAATTTCATAAACGTGTGCCTATGAAATTCCAGATCAAGGTGGCCAGGAGGGCTACAGCAGAGCTTTGTGAGGTGAACAGGATTTGCTTTGTAGGTATATGAGTGTAGAATGGCTATTTCCATCCCAGTGTTCTAAAATGGAAAGCTAGAAGGGAACAAGAAAGCAGTATGTCTCTTTTGAAATGCTACACCTATTTGGCCCTATTACCAAAAGAACAAAAGATGAAAGGACATGATAAAAGAAAAATGTACCCAAAGTATCTTGGTTTGTTGGCGTGCTACAGCACTGCAGACAGAAGTGATTGCCTTTTAAATTCTCTGGAACCCTTTGATGGTAAGAAGGTTGTGTAAATTGTGTTGGCTATAAGCAGGTTTTGGACAGTTTGCTCCCTAGATTTGGTTCTTCGTGCCTTATTCTTAACAGTTCAGAAAGTTTGACATCTGGAAAGCAAGAGGTTATTTGAATTTCTTCTCATAAATATTGTTTCTCTTCGGGTGCCTTGGGAGGTGTCTCTTGTATACTGCAGTAATTGTCCTCTGTAATAGACTGAAGATTTTATTAAGTTTCTAATTCTTAATTTCTATTAAATTTCCTCCTCCTCAAGCAGTGCATTAGCAAAGAGACTTCTGTTATACTGACTTAAAAGTATACAGTTGAATATAGGATTTGGAACCATAAGAGTCATAAGCTCTTCCTGCAGCCTTCTACAAGTCTGAGATAGTTGCCCTTAGTTTTCTGATTGAATTGCCCTGACCCAAATTCAGGACCTTGCACTTGGCCTTGTTGAAATTTATGAGGTTGGCTTGGGCACACCTCTTGAGCCTCTGCACATCTCTCTGGATGACATCTCTTCCTTATAGCATGTAAACCAGGCTACACAGCTTGGTGTCACCTGCAAGCTTGCTGAGGGTGTCTCAATCCCACTGTCCATCTCTCTGACGAGGTGTTAAGCAGCATTGGTCCCAATACCCACCCTTGAGGGACATCACTCACCACTGGTCTCCATTGGGACATAGAGCTGTTGCACTCCAAGTGGAACCATCCAGCCTATTCTTTATCCAGTGAGTGGTCCCCTCCTCAAGACCATACTTTTCCCACTTGGCAAACAGGATGTCATGCTGGCCAGACACTTTACACAAGTGTAGATATATAGATGTATAGATGGGTGTGTGAATTTACAAAAGATTGCTCATTTGGTGCTGTACAGAAAGTTGACCACAAAGATGTACATCACCTCTGGCCATCAATGAGTTGTATCTTCTCTTGCATCAAAAGATGAAATGTGTCCCAGTTCTTCTTGATAATCCATCAATGAGTTGTATCTTCTCTTGCATCAAAAGATGAAATGTGTCCAAGTTCCTCTTGCTAATCCATCAATGAGTTGTATCTTCTCTTGCATCAAAAGATGAAATGTGTCCCAGTTCCTCTTGATAATCCTGTTTCACGTTTTATAACTTGTATATTGCAGCCCACATACTTCTAGCTGCACTTCACTGTCTGTCTTCCTTTTGATTGCTAAAGTCATACATGTCTCCTTTATATTCAGAGTAATTTGGGGACTGGGATGTTTTATGTAATATTCTAGGAATGGTTAGAGGTAAAGTGATAGAGAAAACTAATGTGAGCTTAGTATCTATTGTTACCATTAAAACCCAGTTAAAACAACTACTGTCTGTAACTATGGCATTTATGAGGATGAATTATTTTCTGTGGGAACAAAATTTGAAAGAAGCAAATAATTCTTCCTCCCTTCCCACTCTCTGGAAAACTTTCCATGTGATTTACGCTTACTGATATTACTCTCTCAAGTACCAAATGACAACTAGTTTCAAAAAAAATCTCCCTGCTGACCAGGGGAAGGAGTTAAGTGGAAAAGATTTGACATGCTGAGGTTTGTTTTTTATTTCTCAATGATAATTTTCAGGATTATTTCTTGGCATAGCAAGTAAGAGATACTATTGTTGTAAGAAGTACTATTGTTAAAACAAACACTTTCCCTCCTGCTGAAAACAGAAGTCTCCTTTTGAATAGGAAACATTATTTTCTGTGGAACCCACTTACAGATCCTGGTATAAAGCTAATGTCTGAAGTATTCTGGAAATAAAATCAGATACTACATTTAAAGTTAAATGCATTTGAAAAGAGCAGGAACTCATTTTGATAGAGAAGGTGACTAACTGGAAGGAAAGATGACTGCTGCTGTCCCTTTTGCATTGTCTGTGGCTACTTTATCTCAGATTTATTCTAAGTGCTTTGATAGCATCCTAAGATTGTTCTAGAGAGAATGAACAAACCTGTCCAAAGACAATAGACTGTGGATGTGTGTGGCTGGGATTTGTCTGTGTAGTCCTTAGTTAGTCAAGACACAGGATTGTTTTGTTTTAATAAAGAAAACTGGTAAGCATCAAAGATTAGAGTTGGCTGAAGTTGGATTTGTTTTAGTTTGACTCAGTTCAACGGACTGGTAACAGGAATGTTTCTTATCCTGTGTTCCATTTTAAGACATTTCACTTACTTGAACAACCACTGCTTCCCTCGGCACTCTTTTGCCTGTCAGCTCTACAATGTGGAAAGAAAGAACATGTGCACGTTAGAGATCACTCAGAATGACCAGAGAAAGTCTTTCATCAAGGCTTTGCAAGGCAGGAACTTGAAGTCTCTTTCTCAACAGAACCTAGCAGTTTCCTAGCAAAGTGAGTTTGCTTGCTTAACAGTGTTTGATAAATAGAGAAGAAGACAGCTTTGGAAACAAAGATGTTTTTAATGCAAGCTGAATAGGGTAGGACTGATTGAATCCAAATTCCTGTATCTCAGGAGTGTTGCCTTACAAAATTCCAGGACTTTTAAAACTGTAATCAACACTAATTAGTCAAAAATAAATTGGTTTGCTTCTGCTCTCTTTCTTTTCATAAAGGAAAGCATCTGAGAAGTGTCTCCAGGTATGCAGTAACCAACATTCTGGTATGCACCCATGCCATGTGATTAGATGGGATGTTTGACTTTTATTGAAATTTTTTTTTCTCCTCTTCAGCCCAAAGTAAATAGCTATTCAATAGGGAGGTGCCCTCTCATGTAGTTAAACACTTGTTTTCCCAGAGGGCCTCTTCAGCATTGCAAAACTCAAGGGCTGAGGCAAAAAGGCTTGGCTTTGGTGCCTTAACTGGAATGCAGATGCCTACCAAAGAAAACAGCAGGTTTGATGCCATTTCTGGTGAGTGAAGCCTAAGGATAAATTGGTAGTGAATGAATGGTAATTGCAGCTTTTAGTCACCAGCTGGAAGCAGTATTCTTTGAGACAAAGAGAGATTTGTTTGAGGAGAGTGATGAAAAATGTCCTGCAACAATTTCCCCTCTTTTGATTTGACAGTGAAAATACAAATATCTGTAAAACATAGAAAGATTTACCCAGTAAGATGCTGCCAGCTTGAAAGAATATCTGAAATGCCTGTGAGTGTCTACCTGTTGTTGTTTTTTCTCTGATGAAACTTACATCTTCTCTTTCTTGAAGGTTTATATGTTCTTGTTTTCATACACAGAATTTAAATCTCATTAGTCTTCTTGTGATGCTGACAATGAGTTGGAGAGAAATTAACATAAAATGGTTTCATCTTTATGTCAGTAATATTGAACACAAACACAGGAGTACAAGGGTTTGTTTCTATTTGTGCAGTGGTAGGCAATTCTCTCTCCTTTAACATTGATTGTGACAGTACTGGGACTTAAATGTTGCTTTAGCTCAGTATGTTAGGGACTAAATACAAGTTCATGCAAGCATTTCAAGATTGTGCTGGGCTCTTATCTCTACTTTTTTTTTTTAATTTTTTGTTCTGTTTTTTCTGTTGTTTGGTTGGTTTGGGTTTTTTTGTTTGGTTTTTTGTTAACCAAAAAATAAGGTAATAGCATATTTTGGATAGGTCAGTTAGGAGCCAACAGTTAAGTGCAGTCAGGGGCCAGACTTTGGAAAGATATTCAAAGGGACTTTTTTTGGCTCGTTTTAAAAGAATATCTCTTAAGGAATACTTGAACAACTTTTTGAAAGACTGGAGTGTTTACTTAAGTGCTAACCAGAGCTCCAGAACTTAGCCAGTCATGTTCTACTGAAAAAGATTATTTTTTTCCTCTTACCCAGGCGTGTGCATGGATAAGGCAGTGTCTGCAGTGAGGAATTATGTGCATTTTACTTGCTGCACTGGCACACTGCTTTTGCTACAAACCATTTGTCAGTTCTGCTGAGTTTGCATTTATCTCAGATAAAACCTGAAACCTCCCCCAAAATACTAAGTGCCAGAGAGGGGTGGTTATACTGAAGATAAATATCCAAAGTTTTATATCTGCAACAAAAAACAGATTAGAAACAGAACTCCTAGGCATTTACCCAAGCCCCTGCTTTTTTCCTTTAGCCTCCTACCTCTGCCTGCCAGTGCTTCCCTTTCTCTTTCTTTTGAATTCCTTTGCCTTCAATTCTTTGTCAACTCCTACTTGTGTATTCTCCTGTAGCTTCTTTGCCTTTTGTTCCCTGAAGGTTATTTGGGAACACTTACCTCCATGCCTCCCCAGTATCAGTGTCTTTAACAGTGCACAGATGTGTTGGAAGTACAGGTTGCATGTAAAATACTTTCAAGACCACTGCAGATAATAGCAAGGCAAATTGTTTGCTTTTGAAAAAATGCATTTTCATGTCCTTCAGTTGTTGATTCCTGTCTTGTCTCAGTAAAGGTGCTGTTGTTATACCAAGGAATTAGTCACCAACCCTTTGTCAGGCTTGCATTATGCTTTTGGACACAAAGGCAAATGTGAGTGGTTTATTAGATGTTTATAGTAGTTTATAGTACATTCAGATAACTTGTACAGTTCTGTTTTTATCAGTGTTAAGGGTCAGGGCTGGGCTGGCCACTAGACAAGTGACAAAGGCTCTCTGTGAATGCCTCCACCTTTCCAAAGGGAAGAGAAAGGAAATAAGGGAGGGAGAGACTGATGGGTTGGGAAGGAAACTCAACTAGCTTCAATGAAAATAATAACAGTAAAGCAAAATATATACAAATAGATACAAAGCCACTACTGAACCCAACCTCCCGTTGGCACTTAGTTTCCACCACCGTTGATGCTGTGGCAGAAGTCCCAGGCTGAACTCAGAGGTGGATGGGAACCGGATTGAGGAGCTGGATTCTGTAATTGGATTCAGGAACAAAGAAATTGGGATTGAAGGCAGAGCAGAGTCCTCCGCAGATGCTGGCCATTAGAGAAGAGGTTTGACTCTGGTGATCCCTCAGCTTTATCCCAAAGATGCTGTCCATGGCAAAGAATCCCTTGTTGGACGGTTTAGGGTCACCTGTCCTGTCCCCTCCTTCCTGCAGCTGCAGCCTTTTCCTTCCTGCAGCCCAAGGTGGCACACAAGATGTGGCAGTACCCCTGGTCTGCAGCCCAACCCTTAGTGCTGACTCTCCTCATGATGTCGCTTCTGTCAGCAGCCACTCTCAGTGCAAACCTGCCCAGAGCCGCAGGAAGTGCTGGCACTGAGCTGGAAACTCACAGCACTGAACAGATTCAGTGCTGGTTGAACGCACACCAGGATAGTAAGGCTTTGCAAAAGACCCTTCTCTTCACAGAAGAATTCAGACAGTAGAAACTTGGAGGAAGCTAACTAGGAAGCTAGTCACCTGAGTGTGACTAGCATTCTCTCTTCTCCTTCCCACCTTCTCTGTGTATCAGTACATACCTGTGCCTGTGCCCAAGCAAGCATACAGTTGTGCATCTTGTTTTCAAAGTGAGCGTTCAGTCCAGTAACCAGTGAAAATGTGGGTAGAGGGCATCATCAGTCGTGGTGCAATTTAGCTGTGACATAAGAGGTCATGCTGTCTCTTAAATGTGTTCATTCGTGTGCATGAGTGAGCTTGGGCTTCATTATAATCCACACATTACAAGATTTACAAGAGCCAGACTGCAGCAGGAAAGTAGTTGGAGCTTCTTGGGTTTTTGGGCCACCATGAAGCCATAGCAATCCTTCTCTGATAAATCTCTGTAATTAGTGCACATTTTACTAGTCCTTTAATATCAAGCACCTTGCCTTTTTTTGGCTAGATTACCTTGCAGTGACCTTCTCTCCTCCTGATCTAGCTTCAGGGTTTTAGCTAGCCACTGCACCACTCCCTTCAGAAGAAGGCTAATGATTTTGTGGTGTGGTGTTCACCCTTCTCATTGGCAAGCACGTTCTGCTAATGAGAAAGGCCTGATGACTTTCTGCTTACAGCTTGTGCAAAATGTTTTGTTTAGGTATGGAAGTGCTTTGATTCTGTAACTGGTGGTGGTTTTTGAAGGAGGGCTCTTTCAGCAAACTGGACATGCGTTGCTGTTGGGGTTATCCTGGAACTGTCCATTTTGTTGGAATCTGGCATGCTGGTTTGTGATACACAGCTGTTAGTTTCTGCTCTTGAGTACCTACAGCAGCTGCTGAAGAACTGAGAACTGTTTTTGAAAAGTTTTCTGCAGCAAGCATCTTCTGCAAATAGTAGTTCTTTAAAGAGAATCATAATTCTCTAAACCAGGGCTGACTAAACTGGCTACAGAAAGGTAGGGAAAGACTTTTTGCCCTAGCATGTTCCCAAATTGGTGTTAAGAATCATAGAATCATAGAATCAGTCAGGGTTGGAAGGGACCACAAGGATCATCCAGTTCCAACCCCCCTGCCATGGGCAGGGACACCTCACACTACATCAGGCTGGCCAGAGCCTCATCCAGCCTGGCCTTAAACACCTCCAGGGATGGAGCCTCAACCACCTCCCTGGACAACCCATTCCAGGCTCTCACCACTCTCATGGGGAAGAACTTCTTCCTCACATCCAGCCTGAATCTCTCCACTTCCAGCTTTATTCCATTCCCCCTAGTCCTGTCACTCCCTGATAGCCTAAAAAGTCCCTCCCCAGCTTTCTTGTAGCCCTCTTCAGATACTGGAAGGTCACAATAAGGTCACCTTGGAGCCTTCTCTTCTCCAGACTGAACAGCCCCAACTCTTTCAGTCTGTCCTCATAGGAGAGGAGCTCCAGCCCTCTGCTCATCCTGGTGGCCCTTCTCTGGACACCTTCCAGCATGTCCATATCCCTCGTGTAACAGGGGCTCCAGAACTGGATGCAGTACTCCAGGTGTGGTCTCACCAGAGCTGAGTAGAGGGGGAGAATCACCTCCCTTGACCTGCTGGCCACACTTCTCTTGATGCAGCCCAGGCTCTGGTTGGCTTTCTGGGCTGCAAGTGCACACTGACAGCTCATGTTGAGCTTCTCGTCCACCAGCACCCCCAAGTCCCTCTCCTCAGGGTTGCTTGAGGAGAGGTTAAGTTAGTACTTACACAAGCCATATATGTTCTGGTGTGTTTTGTTGTGTTGTTTGGGTTTTTTTTTTCACTTTGGAGAACAACAGAGTGAAAGACTGGCCCCACTGAGTCCCACAGCTTTTGATTTCAACGTTTCCTTTTTAAGAGCTACCTCTTACATTCAGTAGTCTGTACAGGTTGAAACATACCACTCGGTAAGTGTCCTTCTAGTACTATAAACCAGAGGCACTTCTGATGGTAAAATGTGGTTGAATAAATTTCTCCTGACGATGGGATAATAATGTTTCAGTGTCCAACAGCAGAATTTTAGCTGTACTGGTAACAGTAGCATCCTGTAGTGCAGTCACCTGTAATGTTTTGCTGTTTTTTTTCTAGTGGTACCTGGTAGTTGCATGGGAAGCTTTGCTAAAGACATTACAGTTGTTATTCATGGACTGATCCCAGAAAGCTGTTCTGGAAATCTCTACCCCTGCTGCAGCAGTTTCACTGATTGAGTGTTAAATGTTTAGCTGTGATACCTTCTGTTTAAGGCTTAAGAACTTCGCAAAGATTTGCGTAACCGTTGGAGAGCCTTGGGACAGGCTACTAAGCAGTAAGGGGAATTGACTTCAAGGCTGCCTGCCTATTGATATCTCCTCTAGATTCTGCTTTCAGACATGGCCAACATCTGAATGCTGAGGAAGATCAGCTAGTTCCAACTCCTTCCAGATTCAGCAGAAGGAAGGAACTCCCCATAAGCAGAGGAAAGCCTTTTTTTGTCAGAACCCAGACCTGCTTCTTACTGTGCACATCCTCTCTCCAACTGTGAAAGCAAAAGGTGCATTGCTAGAGGTCTGCTATGCTGTTCTCTCTGTTCCTGGAGTCTGTCAGCATATGATCATGTTGCCTGCTGAAAGGGCACATCTTTTTTTTCTTACTAGGCACAGGCAGAAACACTGTGGCATAATTACAGAATTATTTAGGTTGGAAAAGCCTTAATCTGTCAGTTCTTGAGGTAGCCCTCAGCACTGAGCCGTCCCTGAAATGGTACAGGCTAGATTGTATCTCTAGGTTCTTCCTGTTCTTGGGTTTTTCTTTGTAATTTTGTTATTCTTTTGCTGGATTATCCAAGCACAAGCTACTTCTGAGTCTATGTTTAAATCACTGAGAAGTGTGCAGAAGCAAAGTCAATATGACACAACAGGTACTAGCTTCTCTGTGTTGAGCTGCAGAAATAAAAGGAGCAGTCTATTCTTTGTACTCTGGCCACAGCACAAATACGATTTTCTTTTGATCCCAGGTGGGCAGAGGTGTGACACTGTGTTACAGTAGTATTCTAAGGGTGACTCTTTGCTGGCTGGCTCTGCCTGTGCTCTGTGCTGGCTGGACAGCAGCCAGGCTTTGATCTAGAAGCTGTGCTCTGGGAAGCAGTTTTTTCTTACTCCAGAGCACTTGCAAAATCATTAAAGTACAAATGTACTTTTGATCCTTTTGAATGGCTGGGAAATACAGGTTAGCATTTGCACAGCATGCAAGTTCTGTAGGGTCCTGGTTGCCCTCTCCTTCGCCTCTCAAATGATTCAAGGTTTAAGGACTTTAAGGTTTTCTACAAGACTAAGTGCAGGGTCCTGCGTCTGAGTCAGGTGGTGGAAGCCCCATCCCTGCATGTTTTTAAGGCCAGGCTAAATGTGGCTCTGTGCATCCTTGTCTAGTGTGAGGTGTCCTTGCCCATGGCAGGGAGGTTGGAACTAGATGATCCTTGGGGTCCCTTCCAACCCTGACAATTCTGTGGCCTCAGGTGGGCCTTAGGGTCCTCTTGTTTTGTTAGCATTTTCCTAACAGGAGCCCTTCAGTTGGGTTTCAGAGTGTTCACTTTTTTGGTTTTCTGATACATGACTTACTGTTCTCTTCAGCCTTATTTTCCCATTGATCAGAGACTTGAGAAGCTTAGCAAACCAGCTTCCCAATGGCTTAGCTTCTACTGTTTCATATAGGAAACACAGTTCTTTAAAATGGAATGTGTGTATGAACATCAGCATTTACTTGGATGTCTTGAATAGTGAAGGGAGGAAGAACAGTCCCAGATGACTTCAAATGTTACTTTTTTTTCCCCTTTCAGTCTGTTCCATGATGCTCTGTTGTGTAGTTGTGAGAAGTCATTGCTGGCATAGGTTGTGTTGTGTGGTTTGTGTCTTTTGTCCCAGTCCTGACTGGTTTCCTGTGCAATCATTTTCTGACTGGCAAGAACAGCAACGCTTGACCACAAAAGTGTGTACTCTCTGAATTAGGTTTGAACACAAATTCTGACTCTTTCATAAGCAATGAATAGGTAGATGTTTGCCCCTGTACTTGGCACTGGTGAGGCCACACTTTGAACATTGGCTTCAGCTTTATGCCCCTCACTACAGAAAGGACATTGAGTGGCTGGAACAGGTCCTGAGAAGGGCAGAAAAAGCTGGTGAAGGATCTGGAGAACTCATCTGGTAAGGAATGGCTGAGGGGAACTGGGGTTGTTCAGTCTAGAGAAGAGGAGGCTGAGGGGAGATCCCATTGCTCTCTACAGCTCCTGAAAGGAGGTTGGAGCCAGGTGGGGTTGGTCTCTTCTCCTTAGTATCAGGTGATAGAATGAGAGGATATGGCCTGAAATCCTGCCAGGGGTGGTTTAGGTTGAATATTAGGAAAAATGTCTTTCCTGCAGGCACTGGAACAGGCTGCCCAGGGACGTGGTGAGGTCACCATCCCTGGAGGTATTCAAGAAACATGTGGACACGGCACGTTGAGATGTGGTTTAATGGCCATAGTGGTGTTAGGTTGATGGTTGGACTCCATGATCTTAGAGGTCTTCTCCAACCAAAGCAATTCTGTGATTGTATTTTGTGGCTGCAAGAGCCACTTTTATCCTTTGTTCCTCAGAGAAGTCATTAAAGTCCTGATAGTCCCTGAAGTAGAAAATGGATGTTGTGTATGGGCGTGGCTGGCTGGTGGTGATGCACACGTGCATTTGCAATCGTGTTTAGAGCAAAAGTTTGTGAGCTGCCATGTGGTGAGGTACAGCTGTTACTATAGGAGGCTGACTTACCCTAGATTGAGCTGATTCAGTCCAGAGACAGAGGAGTCAAAGCTTGCTGTGGTTTGGGAGCTTGAGAGCAGCAGCTGCTTTAGAAAATTAAGTGTTACCACTGCAGGATGCCCAGAAAACTCTTCTTGCCTGAGAACTCCAGTTCTTGAAGTCATGGGTAAGAATTTCTGACCTGATTGTTCAGTGTGGAGGAACAAGGCTGTTTGTTTTAGGAAAAAGGCATCAAAAGCCAGCAGTCTGGGAGCTGAAAGTCACTTCCCTTCATTTGGGTATTGAAGCATACTGAGGGAAGAAAGACACTAAGGAAATACCTTGTAGACTGAATTCCCTTTTCAGCCAACACATTTCCACTCCTCCTTTGCTTCAGGAGTTCAGATTTCACTGAACCTGATTGTCCCCTCAGGCTCCTCCCTCCTGTTTACATTTTCATTTGCTTTTCCTGGCTGATACTAGTCTCATGCTTCTTTTGCAAGACCATTTGTCTCCAGCAGCAGGAGGAGCAGCTGTGGCTGAAACAGCAGGATCAGGGACATTTCTTGAGTCTCAAAGTGGGGGTGTTTGCCCTGTCTGTGACTTTCCTCTGTGCAGGGTTTTGCTTGGAGAGCATTAGGTGATTTAAATGAGCTAATGATTGTCTGTTGCAGGAGGTTCCTGATCGTGCCTAGTCAAGAGGTAAGCAGCTTTGTTGTGGTTCAAGAGCTGGAAGTACAAACCACGTGTATTTCTTTATGGATTTTATAGGAAAAAGTTTGGAAGGGATGAGGACCTGTGTTTGTTGTAAGAAAAAAGGAAAAGACAAGCACACATAAAAAGATTTAACTTTGGAGGAGTGCAGCTCTGGACTTGTCCAGGTTTGCCTGAAGGTAGAATTGTTTATTTATGAGGTTGGGGAAAAAAAAAAATCCATCTCTCCTGTAATGTTTCCAGCTGCAACATGAACAATGATACAGTGTGCAAAGGTTTGTGTCTTTGCAACCCTCTTTTTGTTCAGGTGGAACGGGTCAGAACAGCTCTGGCTGGAGCTGTGGTGTGTGTCCGTCTGTATGGGTGTATTTACCTATAGCTGCCTGGCGTTCAGAGGTGTTTGCACAAGTGGTAAATGGACAGGGGGTAGCTGTGGGGACAAGTTAAAGGACTGAAAGACTGAAACCTCTTTTTCACTCACAAGGCTGCCTTTGGGTATTTAGATTTCAGGGAAAGTGCCAGGAAACACAGGCTTGGAAGGAAGCCACTGAATGCAGTAGGTGTTTGTATTTCGGCTCCTAATTTTTATATAAGTTGCTCTTTGTGTATTAGGTATGGGAGTGAAAATATACACTGAGGCTTTCGTTTATAGGAGAGTCCCTGCCACTGCCATGTGTGTAATTCAGACTCAGTGTGGGAGTTCTGTCAGGTGGCAGCCTGGACAGTTCAGGGAGTTGGAACAGCTCCTGGGAAGAGAGGTGAGGCTGAAAGAAAGTGGGCCCCTTTGGTTTGGTTAACTAAATTCCAGCATTACTTAAGTGTCTGCCGTTATGAACTTTGCTTGTTTTTTGACAGCTCCTGCATTTCAGATGTGTTACTTCCTCGGAAAAAATGAGGGTGAGGGTTGAGTTGTGCAGTGAGATGAGGTATTGAATGCATTAAGCCTCTGCAGCACTGTGGCTCAGCAAGGGGCATAGGAGATAATTTTGCATTGCTAGCATCTTTTCTGACTTTCTTCAGTCAAAAATGTCCCCTGCCTATATGCGTGGCTTCACTTTTGCAATGAAATTGGTTATTGCATTTTGGGAGAAAACGTAGATGAAGATCCAGAGTAAAGTGAAGTCTGAAAGTTCTAGTGCAGAGGTATTCCAAATAGGATTTGGAAGAAAGTCGGATATGAAATGAAGCTGTTTTGTAAGGTGAGAAAAACAACTTCAAAACTTTTCATTTTTGAAGGGTTATAGTGTTTCATTAGTTAATTTGTCCTGGTTTTCTGAACAAGTAAACCATATAAAAATCAGTTTTATATATATGGTGTATATAGAGAGCTTATGCACACACACACACACACATATATATATATATATAAAAGTGTACATGTATGCATTTTATATGTATGTACACACATAAATATCAATCTAAGCTTTATCTTTCTTTGGACTATTTATATGTTCTCTGCTATGATACCATTGAACCCTCGAGATAGATTTTTGGGTGTTGTTTCCATTTAAAAGAAATTCTGAGTAAGTATTCTCTGGGTTACTCTGGTTCAGAAACACATCTTAGGCTGCCCAGTGTGTAGCATTTGATTAAAAACACTGATCTATACACACACTCTGTAAATGCTTACTCTGTCAACAGTGTGTGATACCATGTATTTAATTCCCCCCCGGCAAAAATGCTATATTTAAAAATTAAATTATGATTTTTTTTTTTTTGGTCTCATGCAGCATTTAATATTCCTTTTAATTCAAGTTAGGAAAGAGAAATAATCTAAGCAGAGTTGATTTTTTTTTTTTTCTTGAACCTCAGCTAAATTGTATTCTTTCTACTAGATTTGCAGTGACAAATCTTACCCGAGTCTGAGGTGAAACTAAGTTTCTAATTCTGTTCAGCATTAGACACCAGAATTTTTTTTTCATTGTCACTGGGTAACTACATGTAAGTGCCATAATTAGATAAAGAACTCAAAAGTAATCTAAGAATGCTTTTCTATAGCTGTGCAGATTTGAAAAGAATTTAAATGTCTCACGAGCAACATCCACTGTGTATTCGTAATCAGGCGCTGTAAGATTAAATATCCACACTCCTCAGGAGCAGCTGGATTGTTGTTTAGCTGTGAGTCTTGTTCTTTCTCATCTGTTTATAGGGCAGAATGATATTTTTTTGGTGGCTGCTTGAGGTTTCCAAAAAGACAGCTGCCTACTAGAGCAAGTAGATTGCTGCAAGTAAATTGTTTTAGCCTACTGTTGCAGGTGTTTCCTTGTAGAGCCTTAACAATATTGTATTAATCTTTAAGTTCACAACCAAAAGTCTCAAACGTTTTTGTTTCTCACTTCACTTGTTGACAGATAACATAATATGACTCCTCAGGTTCTAGCACAAGTATCAAAAGCAGTGTCTGTTAGGCTGACCATCCAACTTAAGAGCAGTGTGACCTCTGTTTGGGAAGCCACTGCTTCGAGAAATTGCCTTAGGGATTTTTGAAACTTGGCAGTGGACCACACTTTCAGATGTGGATACTTATGCAGAACATCTAGATCCTGTGCTTTACTGATTACATTTTTCTTGTGCAGCTCAAATGCCTTTTCTGGTTAGCCAGGTGCTCACTTTAAATGGTTCACTCAGGACTCATTTAGTTGAGTTGGTTCTCCTCTTATCTATAGGCACATACTTCCAATTTAGATTATCTATATTTAAATTTATCTGTGTTTACATCTACATAATCTATATTTATCAGCTACAGGGTGTATAAAATATTCAAGATGTTAGCTTCATTTTGAATAAGTTCTTAATAAGTGGTATACCTTGGCTTATCATCTTGGTTGTGAACACAGTTAGGCTGGTGCTGAGTAAGGTAGTACTCATGTCCATGTCTGTTCAGGCTTTTTAACCCCTTGGCATTCCACATACCTTGAGGTGAAGGGTGAGGCACTGAATGCCACAAAACCTAGCTGCCAGTGTTCTGCTGCTGAACTATTTCACACTGATGCTAGCAGACTTCCTCCCTTCTGCCATGGTGCTCAGTTCTGACAGGGTTGTGTGGTGCATTGGCAAGCACAGTAACTGGGAAGCCCAGACAGCTCACAGTCATCAGTTGCTTATACAAAGTGCTTCTAGCCAGCTTAGGAGATTCTCAGATTTCAGAGATTCTATTTTTAACAGGGACCATAGAGAAGGAAATTACAGTTGCTGCTGAAACTGCAGATGAGATTTGCTGAGTTTCCCTGTAAAAATAAGATGTTTCCATAGACAGATGCATGAATGTACATGTGTGAAAGCTCTCCTCTCTTGGCCGTGAAAATTTCAGTCTTTTCAAGTTTGCTGCCTCTGTTCCAAACAAATGTTTTGTAGGGCCATCCTGAGCCAAACCCTATAAGAAGTCCCAGAAACTCTCTTGTTGTTCCCAGTAGTATTGCTGTATCAGTCAGACTTTTAATGAGTACAGATGCCATTCTTCAGGGTAGTAGAGATCCACACTTTTAAGTGTTTTTGAAACACTGCTTGCAAAAAAGATATTTTCATTCATCTACATGACAATGTAGGGGAGGGGGAAATTCCCCTAGCAAAATTTTTCTTCCTTTCATCTGATTTACTTGCCTAAAACAGTCCAACACCTTTCGTTGACACCAGTTAATGCTAACTATTCAGAGAAATATAAAACTTAATTTCTTCTTAAATATTCACTAGCCCAGATTAAAACTGGGGCTTGAGTAGTAATCAATGAAATAGGTTAGCCACCAATGGGATCTTTTGAGAGTTCAAAGACAGCCATTTAACTTCTGCATTTTATCAGAAAAATATGCTTTAAGTTTACTTCATAGACGTCTCAGAGTCCTGAATTAGTTTAAATCCAAGCCTTTTACATATAAATGCAGTATGAAAAGCAGCAGTCTCTTAAGAAATGTTAATTGTTCAGAATTTGAAAAGAGAACACCAAAACCAAACTCCCAACAAACTCCTGAGCATTGTGAAGTTGTGTCCAATCCAAAGTCCCATGGAAAGAAGGACCTGGGAGTTACAGTTTGCATACTGAAATAATGAGCAAACAAAGATCACAAGCAACCAAAATTCCAGTCTATGCTGAAAGCTGTTTTCATATTTATATTCAATGCTGACAACTCTTTAACACCATTAAAAATTCATTGAGGAGCTATTTTTGCACATTTCCCCATTTGTAGAGATACTATGCAGATGGGGTTTTAAAAAACCTCAGCTTCCTAAAAAGTCTGGGTTTGTTTTAAGTGGAAGCGTGAGGTGAGGAGATGACCCATTCTTGAGATTTATAATCCACTTAAGTGATTGTAGTTTTCTTGTGTTTCATTTTCTCTTTTTATTTTTCAAAATGAAATGCCCTAATTTTAGGTAGAGATGCTCTGGTAAGCTGAACTTGCATCTCTTCTTCAGAAGGGAAGCTGTGTGGTTCACGGTTGGGAAACCCCCAGATGATTTGTGGTTGCTAAGTATTCCAGGCAATGTGCAGAATAAATGTGATAATTTTGTATTACTGGAAGAAGTACTGGGCAAAGCTATCTCTGAACTTTAGAAAGCATGCTTTTGCAAGACCCTGGGGTTAGCAGTCCACTGTCAGTTTATTTGTCTTCCTGTCCGTACTCCTGTCTCTGTGCTTGGATGGCACTGTGTGATGGTACAGGGAGGGTGGATGGAGAGTAATCATAGAATCGTGGAACCATTTTGCTTGGAGAACACCTTTCAGTGAAAAAGTTTCTTCTAATGTCCAATCTAAACCTCCCTTGGTGCAAGTTGAGGCCATTTCCTCTTGTCTCTGTTTAATTGGGAGAAGAGACCAACCTGCACCTGGCTCCAGCCTCCTTTCAAGGAGTTGGGGAGAACCAGAAGGTCTCCCCTCAGCCTCTCCATTTTCTCCAGGCTGAATAACCCCAGCTCTGTCAGTTGCTCCTCACCAGACCTTTCTCCAGACCTTTTACCAGCTTCGTTGCTCCAGCACCTCAATGTCTTTCTTGTCGTGAGGGCCCCAAAGTTGACCCCAGTCCTCAAGGTGCAGCCTCACCAGTGAAAAATGCACAAAGGCTTTTCCCACTGCTTCTCGTACTTGAGAATTTTGTACTTAGCATCTCTATGTGGCAAACCAAATCTGCATGCTGGAATGTTTCATCTGGTATGAGGTATTTATGGCTGTCTAGCACGTTGGAAGGATTTACAGCACTGTGCTTGGTTTGGGGCAACAGAAAAGTCAGGGGAAGATTTCTTAATAGTTCAACTGTGCTAGACCTGTATTTACTTAACTGTGTTCCAGTTCAGACCTGTAACCTCTTCAAGTCTGTTTTGTGCCAGGATATACAACTGTCCAAAACAAAGCTGCTTTATATTCTTTTCACTTCTAGTTTTTAAAACTCAAAATTAAGCACAAAAGATATAAAAATCACCTGGTAGTTAATCACAGTGTTTTGGGGTTTAAATTTTTGCAGTTTGTTGTGGTAACTGTATTAAATGATTCCATGTGAAGCAAAAACTGGGCTTCATTGTCCTAGCAGTAGTGAGAGCTTAGGAGAAATTGCAGCATGAAAGAGGTTGAGAAACTGTCCGTTGGCTGTATTTTCCTTAGATGCAATATTTTTTCATGAAGCCTGTTTTTAAATACCTGTGCACAGACATTCAACCTCATGCCTAGCAGCTCTTTCCATCATGGCAGTTTGCACATCATAAACTTCAGCAAACTTCTAACAATTTGCCTATCGAGAAGTTTTGCAGCAAGGGGAATTGCTGCCTTTTTCCCCTGGCCTGTTCTAAAAAAAACCAGGAGTATTTTGGCCTTTTTTGCACATGCTGTTTTTAAAGTCAGAGGAGTAGTAGTCCCTAGTCCTTAAAAAGTAAAAAGCTGTCCTTTCATGATTAGCTAAAAATCTATGGAACCTATCATTTAACCTCCAGTGTGTGTTTGAACGGATGGAAACTTGGCAGTGTGTCCTGTAATGGA
This sequence comes from Indicator indicator, assembly GCF_027791375.1. Lineage (NCBI taxonomy): Eukaryota > Metazoa > Chordata > Aves > Piciformes > Indicatoridae > Indicator > Indicator indicator. The sequence goes on from NC_072020.1 coordinate 9,217,441, forward strand.
GGCTTTTTCCAACCAGACCACTTTTCTTGCCATTATAAACGGATGAATTCATTGCCATGGTGGGTACAGTTTCTCAATAATGCTTTTTCTAGGATGACACTGCCCATTAAAGCTTCCTAGATTAGAAGCTTTGTGATCACAATGCCATTTGAAGTATGTTTTGAAAACCTGTGGTAGTGTTGAAATGCACAGGGCCATCCACGGCTCTTTTGGTTCTGGAACTGCCACAGGTGTAGACTAAGCTCTTAAGCACCTTTGACAAAAATCTGCCTGTTCCTAAATTGTAATAGTCTAGTTTTCTGATTATCAAACATTTCTCAAATGATAGGTAGGAAGTTATCCAGAAACTGCTGCTTAATATAAATGTTTTCATAAATGAGCATTGCATCTTTTGACAGTTGAACCTCTTGCGTTACTTTCTTGGCTTGGCAGACAGTAGAAGTATTTACTCCCAACCCTTTTGATAAGAAGCAGAATTATTTGTGTTAATTTTTAGCACTGTAGCTGTAGTCTAGCTCAGGTTGGTCTAACCTGTGTGATGTGTGTGGGAGTTGGACAAACAAGTCCAAAAAATGATCAGAAGAATGTGCTTCCCATGGTTTTGTTTCTTCTCTGTGGTATGTAATGTCAAGGAGAGCTTTAAAAATCCCTGACAGGCAGAGGTAGGAAAAAGCAGTTTGGATAAAATAAGTTGGATTCAAATAAACTCTTGAGCTTTTAAAATGTTCCAAAGGGAAATCCCTATATTCATGTTCTGTGGTTTTATCCACTGCCAGTGTTGGTAGTACTGAAGTAATGGGGAAGAGATTGTTCTCAGAGTAATATTTTTAACTCAAATGGATTTTTTCACTTCCTGAATGTATATAAAAATCTGCTCACATTTGTATGGGGTCTTTTCGGGAAGCAAAAAGGTAGGGTTTTTCGACTACTTTAATTAGCCAGTTTCTGTGTATTTTGTATTATTTATTGGTGAGTGCCTATTTTGTGATTCCTGTTACCAGTAAAATATAATATCTGGAATATTGCACGTATGGTAAAACACATAGAGATACATACATAGGAGACAATTCTAAGGCTGAGGTTTTGGTCTCTACCTTGTGATTCTCTTGACTTTCTGCTGTATGTTTCGCATCAATTTTTTGTTGATCGTTGAAAATAAAGAATAAAGGTGGGCTGATGGCTGCAGCATGAAAGAAAATCAATATATCAGATTTCAAAAATCAAGATGTGTACCTTGAGATAGCAAGAAGCAGCAGAGTTCATGCATGCTAGTATCGCTTCTGGGCTCAAAAGCAATATAATCACTTCAGTGAAGGCCTCCACTTCTGTAAGAAGTTAAAACATGGCTCACCCAACTCTTCCATGAATAGCTGATGTCAGTGAAACATGCTAAGTTGTGCTTGTGCAACTGGAAGCAGGAATTTGATGGTCTCAGCACATAGCCTTAGTAAAATTAGTAGATGTGTTTTCCTGCAACATTGTTGCATTGGCTAGAAATATTCTAACCCCATGTTTAAGCTTCTATTTGTTATGACTTATTATTCACAAACTTGGGTTGGGCAAATACCTCAGAGATCAGAAATAAAGTGAGGTTATTTCCATCACTGGTGAGGAAGGAGTTATATACTGGTATTTAAGGGATTATGACCTTGCTTATTAAAATTGAAACAAGAAGTGCACACTGGATCTTCCACACCTGCACAGAAATTTCATAGTCTTACAATTTCCTCAGTCTGCCGTTATGAAGACACCTTACATACATACATATACACATTCATTCCAAGGACTGCAGCTGTGATTGAAAGCCTGTTTTTTCTTGCACCACCAAGAAAAGGAGAAAATGATTCTTTGTAGTGTAGTTAAATCATCGAGTAGAAATGGATGAACTGGCAATTGCATGATACACGTTCAAGGCATACAAACGTTGCTGGAAGGTTCTTGCCATTCATGGAATGCATGATTGCTGCCTCTCAGATTGCTACCACTGTAAGAGTGTAATTCATCAAACAGGCATTAAGAGTTTGGAGAGCCACAAACATGCATTCAAAATGGCATAAAAAGAGAGAACTGTATTTGATCTAGAGCTATGAATAGCATGCTCTATTTCCACCAAGAAAACTGGTATGATTTGAAATGTGTGGACCAAGGATAATGCTTTTGGTTGATGCTGCATTAGCAGGGCCAGTTTAGTTTGGCAGAAACAATTCCAGCAGTATTAGCAGTACTTCTGTTGTGATACACCACCAGTCAAAGTCCTTATGTAATGCCTTCTCCTTTTCTCTCCTTTTCCCTGTTACTTATCTCCACAGTTCTGCATACTCAAGGTCCCATTGATGGCAGCCTGTATGCGAAAGTGAGAAAGAAGAGCTCTTCAGACAGCAGCATCCCTGGTGTTGCACAGGGTGTTCCCATGACTGGTAGTCCTGATCACAGTGATCATACCCTGTCAGTCAGCAGTGATTCAGGACACTCAACAGCGTCCATCAGGACAGACAAGACTGAGGAACGCCTCGTGCCAGGAGTCAAAAGAGGTCTGAGCCCACAAGAGAAGGCAGAACTGGACCAGCTACTCAGTGGCTTTGGTCTGGAGGATTCTGTCAACACCACCAAGGATATGACTGATGCTCGAGGGAAGTACAGTGGGATTCGCCATGTAGTACCAGCTCAAGTTCATGTGAATGGAGACACCAAACTGAAGGACAGGGAGACTGACATTCTGGATGATGAAATGCCTAATCATGACCTTCACAGCGTGGACAGCATCGGGACTTTGTCTTCCTCAGAAGGACAGCACTCTGCCCACCTAGGGAACTTTAGCTGCCACAAGAGCAGTCAGAACTCACTTCTTTCAGATGGCTTTGGAAGTAACATTGGGGAAGAGCATCACAATGCTTTTGCACCAGATCTGGGAATTGGTGTGGATCCCCTCTATGAGAGATCATTTGGAAGCACTGAGACAAAGTCAACTCAGCAATTGCAACGGAATCCTTCTGTCCCCCCCCAGCCTCAAGACTATGGCCCAAGTAACTACTCTACTCAGACCTGGGTACGCCAGCAGCAGATGGTCACTGCTCACCAATATGGTTTTGCCCCAGAGAATGAAATTAGGGTTGGCATTCATAGCACTGTGGAGAATTCAGGCACCGCCCAGAGCCCATCCCGAGTCCCAGACACCCCAACACGTGGCTCCAGCAGCAGAGATGCTGTGCAGAGGGGTCTAGGAGGAGTGCCAGGTTCTGAAGCTGCAGAACATGCCAGTGCTGAGAGCTTTAAGTCAAGGCCAGTGCCTCAGAGGGACACAAATGGCCTGGATCTGGAACGGAACACAGGAGACTTGCCAGCTTCTCCAACTTTGGATATTGATCAGTCCATTGAACAGCTGAACAGGCTGATCTTGGAGTTAGACCCTACATTTGAACCTATCCCAACCCGCATTAACAATGTCACCAGGGACAGAAATCAAGTAAATGGCTTCACCAGACTTGATGTTGATGTGGAAGGCCTTGGCAGAAGTCCTGGCTTCCATGAAAAATTAGAGGTCACAAATAGGAGTCCCTCTCGGCATGGTAAGCTGTGCAATACCTTCTGAATACACTGTGTTTGTGTTTCCTAGCACTTGTCTGTTCTTGATATGGTACAGCAGGACCTCAAGTCATGACTTAACAACTTTGAGGATAGTTATCAAGGGATTATTTCTGATACCCTCTTTACATGACCCTCCAAGAAGTTAGGGAATCAAACGGATGTCAGATAAGTGAGTTTGGCAAGGTACTCGGTTTTTGCTTGGGGAAAAGAAAAAAGTGCTGTTCAGCAAATTCTTACCTCTTGTAAGTAAGGATTTTTGCTGCTGTTAAGTTCCAGTAATAAGGAAACAGAATTCCTACAATTGCTACACTGAGACATTTTTAGAAAGCATTTGTAGTGTAATGGTTTATGATTTATGATTATATGCTTTTTATTATTATGATTTTTCTTATGCTTTCCACTTAAAGTAGCAGAGAAAGCTCTGTCAATTTTATCTTCAAATTCAGCAGAGTGCTGCTGACATTAGATTTCTGTGCAGTGTTTCCATAAATAATGTAATCATAAGATCATGGAATCGCTTTGGTTGGAAAAGACCTTTGAGATTATTGACTCCAACCATTATCTAATGGTACCAAGCCTGCTGCTAAACCATGTCCCTCAGCACCACATCTCCACCTTTTCACGAAGTTGTAGAGAGCAATGAGGTCTCCCCTCAGTCTCCTCTTCTCTCAACTGAACAACCCCACTTCCCTCAGCCACTTCTCACAAGACCTGCTCCCCAGATCCTTCACCAGCTTTGCTGCCCTTGTCTGGACAAGCTTCGGTCCCTCAATGTCCTTCTTGTAGTGAGGGCCCCAAAACTGAATCCAGTGTTTGAGATGTGACCTCGCCAGTGCTGAGTCCAGAAGGACAATCACTTCCCTGCTCCTACTGGCCACACTTTTGCTGATCCAGGCCAGGATGCTGTTGGCCTTCTTGGTCACCTGGGCACATGCTGGCTTAAATCCAGCTGGCTATTGACTAGCACCCCCAGGTCTTTCATTGCAGGGAAGTTTCCAGCTGCTCTTCCCCAAGCCTGGAGCGTCCACGGGGTTGATGTGACCCAAGTGCAGGACCTGGCACTTGACCTTGTTGAACCTCATACAGTTGACCTCATCCCATCAATCCGGCCTGTCCAGATTGCTCTGCAAAGCCTTCCTACCCTCAAGCAGATCAACACTGTCTTGCAACTTAGCGTCATCTGCAGGCCTACTGTGGGTGCACTCAATCTCTGCAACCAGCTCATTGAAAAAGATACTAAAGAGACCTGGCCACAGTACTGAGCCCTGGAGAACACCACTAGTGAGTGGCCACCAACTGGGTTTAATTCTATTCACCACCAGTCATCTACCCAGTTTAATCTTTGCTAGTAAAGTACTTTAAAACATACTTGTTCTAAAACTTTTTTCCCTTAAAAATCCAGAGGTCATAGTGCTTGCTTGTTACCTCTGGCTCTGATACCACTGCAGAATCAACTGGTGGAATTAAATACGCAACACTTGCTGACTGTATTGCCTAAGGAATGCTGCTAGGACTCACAGCTTTGCAGAAGGATGAGTAGTCTGTTTCTGCTTAAGTTCACTGAAACCTTTCCTTAGTGATGTAGCTAAATTTTGTGACAAGTAAGCTGTTGCTGGTCTTGCTGTCATGTTTGAAAATTCTGTGTGGTCTAAATCCTCTGGCAGAATGTACCCCCTTCCATTCCTTGCCTCTTCCTCCTCCTCTTCTTCTTTGCCTCCACTTTTGGTGCAATGAAAGACTTGCTTGTGCCTCCAGGATTTGAATCAGCATCAACCAGCAGGCAAGAACACGTGGCTGTGGCCTTGCTGGACATAAATGAGCTGCTTCAGCTCATACACTGTGCTCAGCTGCTGTGTGGTTTGCATTAATGTGCAGGCCTATGTGTAGGATGGTGATTGGAGAGAAGGTGGAACTGGGTAGGGTAACTGAGGACTGAAGAAGTCCAGAAATGCCCAAGGATTTGATGTGAACCACTTGTCTGTTTGTTCAAGTTGAATCCACACTATGCTTTTTGTGGCTTTCACAGGATTAAATTCATTACTTTGTGATTGTCTTGGATCTTTCCAAATGATCAGCTGATGGACAAACTGAAAATGAGATTTTTTTTCTCCCCACAGGAGAGGACTCTTCTCTTTGGTATACAGTAAAGCTAGTGAGGGGGGAGAAAACTGCCTTTTACAGTTCTGTGTTTAAAGAGATGAATCTGAAAACAGATGTTTGAATTTTTCTCACAGGAGTCTCTGTCAATTGCCTTTCATTTATAAAGTCAGGTAAAGCTGGTGTACTTCCTGCCCTAATGGTGAGAATGGGAGTCCTTGGGGCACACTCTGGAGGAGGATTTGTTTTAAAGATAGTGATGAATTTGAAATTAAATTTGAATATACATACATCCTTTAGATTCTTGGGTAATCTTGAGGGGGCAATGGGACAGTATGAAAAAGGGAAGACTTGTCAGGAAGCTCCTTCACTTTCTGTCATGCCCTTGCCTGAGTCTGAGCAAAGGAAAAGGAGGGGTAATGTTTCTTCCTTTGTTCAACATCCTTATAAGTTGTTTACAAAACAGTGAACTTCAAACATAACCTTATGCATCCTGATTCCTAATCCACTTCCAATTCAAGTCAATAGGAAACCTCTTTGATGGATTTTGTTAGATGTAAAGTGTGTGCCTCTGAAAGCAGGGTGCTGAGCACTGTTTGCTGCAAGTGCTATGTAAGTGCTAATTGCTTTCAACAGCAGCTCTTTCTGATGTGGATTTTTTTTCCCCATACTCTTATCTCTGCTCCAAAGAAACCCTCACATTCCTGCTGAAATCACAGAATTATAGAGTGGCTGAGGTTGGAAAGGACCTCTGAAGATATCTGGATCTTCCCTCCCACAGGGCTACCTAAAGGCAGTTGCCCAAGACCATGTCCAAATGGCTTTTAATATCTTCTATCTCCAACCACCTCTCTGGGCAAACAGTGCCACTGCTCAGTCACCATTACAGCAACCAAGTTGTTTCACAATGTTCAGAGACAACCTCCTGTGTTCTGTTTTGTGCTCATGGCCTCTGGTCCTGATACTGGATACCATGGAAGAGAGCCTGGCTCCTTCTTCTTTGCCCCTTCCCTTCAGGTGTTTATAAGCATTGATGAGATCCTCAATACACTTTTCATTTAATCAAGAACTTAGAGAAGGAGTTGCCATCTAGTATTTTGTGGGCAGTTCTGTACTCTAACAAATCAGGACTTGTCTGTGATGTTTTATTTCAGCATACTAGGCATACCTTGTCTGGCAAAAAGGCTGCTTATTTAAAGGACAGTCTCCTGGGTTAACATATGACATCAGCATAGTATTGAATATACATCAGTAGATTGAACTCAGCCCATGACATTCTCCACCCCTCATTCTACACCATCTGTGTCATGCCTAGCAGCAATTAACATCATACATCAGTCACTGCTCATTCTCACTCACAATGAGATACACAGCATGCTTCTTACCACAGGTGCTCTGGAGCTCCACCCTGTTCCAGCACAGTCTGGATCAGTCCATGATCAGTCCAAATGGTGGGGCTGTGTTTCCATCCCTGGGGCAGTTGCTTCCAGTGACTCCTTCTGGACCTCCAAGTGAAAGCCAACTGTGCTCAGCTTCTATTCGTTTTACCCTCTGTTTTTCAGGAGTCTGTGTTGCCAGTGCTGTTAGGTTTGGTTAGCATTTTCTAGCCTTAGTAGTCTCTTAACATAGTCCTAGTATAAAGCTATGTAGGCTGTTCTCAGCTGTTTGTGGTGGTCCTTGTAGAGAGTTGATAGTTAATTTCATTAAAGCAGAAAAACTATAAATGGGGTTGTTTCCTCCAGCTGCTCATTTGGTGTTGTGTGGAGAGGTGTTACTAGTTTACTCTTCTGGGGGGGTGTAAGCTACAGCACCATCATTTCCAACAGCTGCTGCTTCAGAGGATAGCATCTTCTAGTACAAGAGACAGGAAGAGAGAAGGAATAGTGAGGATTTAGATAATTTAGTCAGGCCCTTTAGCAACTGAGTGCCTTTGAATGCTCTAAAGTTAAATTATTTCTGAATGTGGTTAATGCAGGTAGTGTCTCGAGATGTTCCTGTTGTGTAATGATCACATGCCATGCTCTTGAGTGATAAGCAACAATTTTAGATGTGTATTGAATCCCTTGCTTGCCCTTTGAGCCCTTTGAGTATATTCATTGTGATGAGCAGTGCAGTTTTATCTTGTGTCTAATGCAATTGGAACGCAGCAGACTGTTCCCAGGAGAGGTGACCTTAGGCTGCCTCCATGATCTTGAACATGCATTGCCCTATTCAACATCTGCATCAGAACTGGAAGCTCTGCAGTGGTGACCTTTGTTGGATTAGTTTGTTAGTTTAGTGGTTTGAAGGTTTTCTTCTGGGTTAGTTCTCTGTCAGATCGAAGAGTTAAACTTGCAGTGTGGGCCAGAGGCTATGTGAAGGAGTGGTGAGGACACAGCTGGAGGTGGGGGGCAAGCAGAGTGACCATTTCAGTAACCTTTACAACAGATAGAGCAGGCTTATGCTGTGATAAGGACTTGATCTGGAGGAACTTCACTGTGAGGAACAGTTGTTCCAGTGTGTCACCATTAGGAAATTATGATTAATTCTGAAGCAGAGCTATGAGAATGGTAAAGTCAGTATTTTAGGGCATTAGCTCCAAGGCCAAGGTTGTACACCTGTCATTTTCTGGATGTACTTCAGCATGCAAAACTGAAGTAAGGTAGGAATAACTTTTAATTATACAAGAGATTTTTTTCAAAGAAGTATTCTTTTGGGTAGCCTTAGTGCAGTAATAGTAATTTTTAAAGCTTGCTTTTATATGAAGTGCTGCCTTTTTCAAGTATACCTCAGTGTGTACTAGAAAGAGCTTGACTTCAAAAGTGCCCATGGTTCCAAAGGTAAAACAACACGTATGTGGCAGTCTGCTTGAGACCAGGAGGTTATGAGCACATACCAATTTTCCAAACACTGTAGGATTTTTTTATTTACACCTCTGGACTTGCCCTGCTGATGTCTTTCCCTTGGTACATCATCTGATGTAAAGGGAGCCTTCCAGCTGCAAGGAGAATTTGTGAATTGGTATGGTCAGATGGAAGCAGTATAATTTCATGTCTCAGGTGAATACAGGTGATGGTCATAGTTCTGAGCATAAACCACAGATGTTCTTTAACAGTTACTCTGTAACAGTTCAAAGGAGTAAATCCATATGTTTAGTCCAAGTATCACAGCACTCTGCTAGGCAGATAACTGAATACTGGAAAAATAACCTACTCTTTGCAGAATCTCCTACCACTTCTTAAGCCTCAGCTGTATGAGAAAATAGGTATTAAACTGAAAGAGCAAAATTTGTTTATTTTGATTGTGGTTGGGAAAAGGAGCAGCAAGCCTAAAGATTGAAAGACAAGGAAATATTATCTTCCTTTAGTTTTTGAACATGCTTGACAGTTCCCTTGTCTTCACATACCATAGGCATGCAATATCTATGTGAGGAGTGGTAGAGAAAGTGGCCTTAGGGTATGCAGGTCTGTCAAATCCTCTGGAGTTTCACTGTGGTGAAAAGGTCCTGGAAAAGTCTGTTTTCTCCATACTCCTACTGAGAATGAAAGCTTCTGTACGAGGAATCATCAATAGCAAGAAATATCCTCTGTACTCCCTGGGATAAATGGCAAGTGTTAAACGGTTTTAAGAAAAAAATCAAATAAAAACGTAACTGGTGGTGCTTGGTTAAAGTCAAAAGTCTGTTTCTGCATGTGTGGGAACAAGCTAACGCTGATGCCATGGAAACTTCCTCCTCAGACTTTAATATTACTTTCCTTCCACCGTGCACAGCTGAAGCATCTGTTCAGTCTGACTCTGTCCCCCAGCACATGCACACACATGCAAGCAAAGCTGAGGTACTCAGCTTACCTGCAGTGTAAATATGTGCTATGCTAGACAGAAAATGTTATCATAGAAGCCAAATAATCCCTTAAAATAATATTAATATGTTGTGGTTCATTGTCAGTTTGTGGTAATGCAGCACAGGCCTGCTGGATGTAGTTTACCTTGCCTTGGAGTTGACTCACAGAACTGGGATAAGCTGGAGATTCTCCAAGGGAATTAATTAACTGCTGAAACTACTGCAGCACAGGAGGTGTAACTGATAGCACAAAGAAATGCTGGTTGCCAGGAGGATGAGGAAGTAGCCATGAATAAAGGATAACCATAACCAAAGCAGCAGTTGTCCGCTGATGCGTCATGGTTGGTCTTACACATTCAAGCTTTAGGGAGGGCTCTGTACCCTGTGACTTGCACAGTCCTTGACCTAAGAAGTATGTCAAAAGGATGAAGTGGCCTGTGATGGAGGGAGCTGGCAGAGCAGGCCTGACTGGCTGAGTGAAGCTGAATGGGTGAATGATGCAGTGAGCTGGAGCAAACTGGAGTACTGGAGATGAATGGGGCTGAAGTGATGCGCTGCGTGTGTGCCTCACTTGAGGACTGAATTACGAAGGCATGGTGGGGTTATCTGGTTTCCTGCAGGAGTCTGCAGGAAGTGTCTGCCTTAAGAAGGCGTATGTGTGTTTCCAGTGTCCTGCAAAGCTGGAAGAATGAGCTTAAAGAAACATATCTGTCAGCTGGGATGGACATTGTGGTGCATTCATACCTCTCTTTGCTTGCATGTTTCTGCACTGATTGATAGCTTGGCAGCTACGTCTCTTTTCCTGACTCTTCCTTGATTTTTGTGTACACATGTATAAAAAAGGCATTTTTGCAAAGGCATGCAGTGACAGGACAAGGGGCAATGGCTTCAGGCTGGAAGAAGCTAGATTTAGATTAGACATTAGGAAGAAATTCTTTCCCATGATGGTGATGAGGTATTGGAACTGCTTGCCTAGAGAAGCTGTGCAGGCTCCAAGCCTTGGAAGTGTGTTGAAGGCCAGGCTGGATGGGGCTTTGAGCAACCTGGTCTAGTGAAAAGTGTCCCTGCCAATGGCAGGGGGGTTGGAACTAGATGGTCTCTAAGGTTCTTTCCAACCCAAAGCAGTCTATGTACCCTTAACATAGGTTAACATGGCAGGGTTCCACATTCTTTCTGAAATGATGTCTTGGGTTAAGTGCTCAATGTTTGTGAGACTAGGAAGAAGCAGGTGGACTCTGTGGAAGCAGAGTTTCTTTTTGCCAGAACGTGTCTTTATGAACCACGTAGAGCTCTTTTCTCCATCAGTGCCATGTGCATCACTTATCACAGAATCAAAGGTGAATCAGTGCACTGCAAGTGAAAATTGTCTAATGTTTTGCTTTTACATGAAGTGAGTTACATAGAGATGACACTTTTTCAGTTAAACCTACCATTACTGTCACCCATGTTTTGTCCCCATCCCCCAAATTTTCACTCTTAAGATGTTATAACTTCTTCAGAAAAATGTTAGAAGCAGTTGAAGAAATAAGTGATCAAATCAAGGCAAAGCACATGAACATGTGCAGTCAGCATTTGCCTGTGCCCATTTATGTGTCCAAGAGATGCATCTCTTTTCTCTAGTGACAAGTGACAGGACAATCGGAAAAGGCCTCAAGTTGCATCAGGGGAGGTTTAGGTTGAACATTAGAAGAAACTTTTTCACTGAAAGGGCTCTCAGACACTGGAACAGGCTGACCAAGGAGGTGGTTGAATCCCTACCCGCTGGAAGTGTTGCAGAAAGGCAGAGATGTGGTGCTGAGGGACATGGTTTAGCACCAGCCTTGGTATAGTTAGGTAATGGTTGGACTTGATGATCCTAAAGGTCTTTTCCAACCAAAATGATTCTATTCTATGTCTATCCAAATTGGCCAGCATGAGAAGAGATGCCTTTATTTTCCATAGGGTTGAAATTATATTGTTGCTCTCAGCTAATTCTAAGTCTTCTTCATGCACTAGATATTTTGTTTGAAAATATCATCTTAAAATATTCTCAGGTCACCTAATCTGGTGGGGTTCACACAGCCATTTTGTGGCAATGTAGTTGGTCAGCTCGTTGAAGAATAGAGGTTAAACAAAGCCATCTTCCCTCGCTCCAAAACCCCCCAGTATGCTAAATGAAAAAAAAATAAGGTGGCTAAACATCTGATTAGAAGTGTCTGGAACATCTTCAGAGATCTTTCCTCTATTGAAAATATATCTTTGAAGATGGTCCAAGTTACAGTATCATAAATCATGCTATAGTGTATCTGCAGACAAAGGAGAGAGGAAAAACCCTTTTTGCATAGTTCATTAAATAATAATTTTTAAAAGCATTGAACTCTTCCAGATGTTCCTGTTCACTCTCTGATATTCTGTGGGAGAGCAAACCCAGAACATCTGAAATAAGCTGTAAAATGATAGGAGAACAAAGCTGGTCCAAAACCTCATCTGCCTTATTTGCATTCATTAACAATACACTACAAACCCTGTTGTAGTTCCTATCACACAGGAAAAGGTTGGTAAATTCTTAAAATAGATTTGCTTTGATTTAAGCATAAGGCTGCCTTGAAAGGTTGATTGTTTAATAAATACCTCCTGCAGCAGACTTAAACTTTGTAGCAGATAAATGGTACCAGAGGAAAAAAAAAATCATTTTGGATTTGGATAGTGTTGTAGTAACATTTTTTAGTACATGGGTCAGTCCCTGAAGGCTCCTCTGTTAGAAGCTGACATAGAGACTTTTTTTTTCCCTGGATGAATTGTTAAGCCTCCTGTTGGATTGAATCCCCGTGGTTCACAGTAATGGGTAGTCAGTGTTAACACAGGTCTCTTTCAACTGCTGCATAGGCAGTGGCATCTGGAATTTCTGCAATGCTGACGTAATTCTCCCCAGTGCCTTAGTTCAGCCTTCCTGAATCTGCTGAGGTCTGTAAAGGGGCACTGAAAAAAACATCCTTGTGGGAGTCTTTATCTTTCTCAAGAGAGCCCAGAGTTATATCAGTCTGTGGGTTGAACTGGTAGAGTCTTTTTTAGGTCACACTGACTTTTCACACAGGTTGAAACTGTGATGATAAACTCACTTGAAGTGTATCTGCTTGATCATAGAATCATAGAGCTGTCAAGGTTGGAAGAGACTTTTGAGATCATCAGCTGTTTGCTTAGAGCTCACAATCCCACCTCTACTGCTAAGCTACTACCACTAAACAGCATCCCTCAACACCACATCCATGCCTCTTTTAAATTCCTCCAGGGATGGTGACTTCACCACCTTCCTGGGCAGCCTGCTCCAACACCTGAGAAGCCTTTCTGTGAAGCAATTGTTCCTAATATCCAACCTAAACCTCCCATGACACAACTTGAGGCCTTTTCCTCTTGTCCTGTCACTTGTTACATGTGAGAAGAGACCAACTCCTACCTGACTTCAGCCTCCTTTGAGGGAGTTACAGAGGGCAGTGAGGTCTCCCCTCAGCCTCCTCTTCTCCAGACTAAAGAACCCCAGTTCCCTCAGCTGTTCCTCATAAGGGCTATGTTCAAGGCCCTCCACCAGCTTGGTTGCTCTTCCTTAGATATGCTCCAGCACTTCAAGATGCTTCTTAGAGTGAGGAGTCCAAAACTGAACCCAGTATTTGAGGATGTGTCCTCACCAGTTCTGAGTAGATCTGTTCCTCCCTATGCTCCTCTGTATATGACATGCTTTTACAGGGCAACAGGTTCCAAGTTGTCTCTCTGCAAAGTCTGTTGTTACCTGTAAAATTGTGTTGGTTGGTTGATTGCTGAAGCATTCATCCTAGTAAGTTTTCCTTTCCTTAAGCCCAGGTGAGGTTTGCTGAAACCATACACACGTGGCTTGTGTATGTGCTTGCATGTGGATTTTCTGGATTGTTATTATTTTTTATATTACTTTTTGTCCTTTGTGAAAGGGAGAGTGTTAAAATGAATTCAAAGTTCCAAAACGCCTGCTGGGGAATGAACACAGTTAACTAAAGGAGAAGCTCTCTGTGACATAAGAGTTAACTTTGCTTAAGCTCTCTCCAGAGAAGATGATCTTTGCTGTACCTCAGGTCTTGACGATGGAAGTGGTTCAAGTTCGTTTTACAAGTTCTGACATTTTGTATTTCAATGCCGCAGCAGCTCACCAGGTTTACAACCTGTGTGCTGGTTTGAACTCTGACTGGAGTTTAGAAGCTCAAATGATAACAGGTTGAGATTCCTCCCCCCTCCCTTTTTTCCTGGCAAGGTATAGAGAAAAAAGGAAAAAAAAAAAAAAGGGGTAGGGGAGAGGAGAAGTAAATTCAGAAAAGAAATAGTCTGGAATTGGTTTGGAAGTAGAAGAGGTAAATTTTTTACCTAAAAAAAGAAAAAAAAATACATAGCAGTAACGGGGAGGGTTCACAAAGGTAAGGAATGAGGGTAAGTGGGAAAATATACAAAACCAAGCCTGGATGGCCTTGTATTCCCATGGATGCCAGTGGATTCAGCTGGAAGAAGTAGGCCCCGGCCGTGTGGTCAGCACGGGCGGCAGCGGCAGCAGCGACGTTCTTTGGAGCGGACGAGGCAGGAAAGAGAGCCAGCAGCGAGCTGCCTGCCCTTTTTATAGGCTTGCTGGACAGGAAGGGGGAGTGAATAGACCTCCTTTGAGCCAGGGGACCCCTACTCCTGTGGGGGAAGGAACCAAGTCCCACCTGGATTAAGTTTCTTTTGTCCACCTGGGGGGCAGTGTTCTTCCAGCCCCATCCAGGGTGGGTGTAACCCAGCACAAACCTGTGGGCTAATTTAAGCACAGAACTTTTAAGATTACTATCTTCTAAAAACTGAATAATCATTTCCCCCCCCCCCCCCTTTTGGTGTCCTCAATTCGTACTTTGCAGATTTTCAGCGTGATAGGATTTTCAAGCTTGTTAACGCCGATCTGAAATTCCAGTTAATAGGATTGGGTTCAAAGCTTGATACCACCTTTTGATTTTGAAAGGGTTGTCTATAAAGAAGCTTTGATACCCATTTAGCTACAGAACTACAAATAAAAGCTAAAAGGGAACACTTTTTCATTAGGCACTGAAGCTGATATAGATCTTTGCTGATTTTCAAAAGATAGAATCATAGAATCAGTCAGGGTTGGAAGGGACCACAAAGATCAGCCAGTTCCAACCCCCCTGCCTTGGGCAAGGACACCTCACACTAGATCAGGCTGGCCAGAGCCTCATCCAGCCTGGCCTTAAACACCTCCAGGGATGGGACCTCAACCACCTCCCTGGACAACCCATTCCAGGCTCTCACCACTCTCATGGGGAAGAATTTCTTCCTCACATCCAGCCTGAATCTCCCCACTTCCAGCTTTGTTCCGTTCCCTCTAGTCCTGTCACTCCCTGATATCCTAAAAAGTCCCTCCCCAGCTTTCTTGTAGGCCCCCTTCAGATACTGGAAGGTCACAAGAAGGTCACCTTGGAGCCTTCTCCACTCCAGACTGAGCAGCCCCAATTCTTTCAGTCTCTCCTCATAAGAGAGGTGCTCCAGCCCTCTGATCATTCTCATGGCCCTTCTCTGGTTACACGTTCCAGATGCTCTCAGTGAAAATGTGTTTGGTCTTACATTAGATGTTAGATACTGCAATTAATGGCTCCAATTTGAAGTTAAATTCTGGTGACTTGATATCATCCAGAACTGTTTAAACTTCTCTGCATTTGATTGAAAACTGTATTGTCAAACAAAACTGCTTTAAGAGATCATTGTCTTGTTGTATTTAGTGTTGGTGCAGCCTCACCTTGAGTATTGTGTGTGGTTCTGGGCCCCACCATGTTAAAAGTCCTTGAGTAGGTCCAGAGGAAGGCAACAAAGCTTGTGAAAGGGCTGGCAGGAATGTCCAGTGGGGAGCAGATGACTGCTGGGTTTGTTGAGTTGGGAGAGAAAGCTGACGACTGGCCATGCTCACTGCACTCTTCAGTTTCCTGATTAGGGCATGTGGAGAGGGAGCTGCTGATCTTTTCTCCCCAGTACTCAGTGGCAGAACACATGGCAATGTCTCTAGGCTGTGTCCATCAAGGGGGTTGGGACTTGACATAAAGAAATGTTGCTTTTTTGAGAGGGTGGTCTAATGCTGGAAGAGGCTTCCTGGAGAGCTGGTCGATGCCCAATGGCTGTCAAGGTTGAAGAGGTATTTGGAGAATGCCCTTGGTAACATGCTTTGGTTTTTTGGTCAGCCCTGAAGTGGTCAGGCAGCTGGACTGGGTGATTCACAGAATCACAGAATCAATCAGGTTGGAAGAGACCTCCAAGATCATCCAGTCCAACGTATCACCTAGCCCTATCAATCAACTAGACCATGGCACCAAGTGCCTCATCCAGTCCAGTTTGATGTAGGTCACTTCCAGTTCAGCTACTCTAGTCTATTCTTTATGCTATGAATAGCTACTCTATTCATTCTTTAATGCTAAGGAGAACAAATTAGTGTTATTTTGATAATTATTCAGTGCATTATGGAGACTGCAGATAATTTAAGGGACAAATAACTGCTAAATACAGTTTTACTTATTTGTAAGGTAACATGAATCTAGAGACTCAAAAGCATTTTTATCCTCCTGTGAGTCATATTCTTTTCTCCCCCTCAAAGTTTATTTGTAGGGTTTATATAATTTTCCCCCCCCTGTAATACACTGCTTTTGTTTAAAAAGCAAAAGAATTCTTTAGCAAGAGAAACATTGCAGAGGTATAGAAGGGCAGGTGAGTGGCCTGAAGAAACATTCAGCTCTTTAAAGGTGATTTTCACCTTTTGATGCACAGTCATAATGCAATTTAAAGCCCCTTACAGAGAAGTGAGCAACAAGATGCCTGTAAGAGGTTAATGTGCCCTAACAGTTTAACCTGCTTGTTTCCTCCCAGCACACAAGTTGAGGGGAAAAGTGACACACACACACTAAAAAAGCCTCTGGGTTGAGACAAAGAGTTGAGATCAAAAGAATTTAATATAAAAGAGATAACATAATGCACAATTACCTTAGCCTAATTTGCAGAAAAAGCACTTACTGCCTCATGCACTTAGGAAATACAAACGTGTGCAACACATGAAGAGTTAATAGGTTTTGAAGTTGAGCTGAGACAACTGCTGATACAGCAGCTAGAGCCCTGTTACTGATGTGCCACTGCAGACATGGGTTTTTAGCTTAGTGTTGTTTTCTTTCTAATAGTTCTAATAATGCTTCAGGAAAGCCAAGCAGCTAAAGAAACCAGAGAAACTAAACAAAGATTAATCTTTAATGACTGGCCATGCTTCTGTCAGCTGTAGCATTATCATGGTGAGAATCCTCTGACAAGAGAAATGCCTGATGCTGTTCTGATGTTGATCCGTTGGAATGTTATTATTTGTTCTTTGGGGAAAATAAAATTATTTCTGTAGATCACCAGGGAAAAGAGAGAAACGAGAGTATACAAAATGGTTTCAGAGAAATAAATATGTGCTCCTGGGGATATTTATGAAGCTCTGCCAAAACTTTAAGCTCAACTACAAGAACAAAAATGAAGGATGTGACTTCTAGGAAGTCTTGGCTCCTGACACTTTACACTGGAAAGAATGCCTTTTAAATTAATAACTCTAAACATCTGTTGCACTGAGGCAACTCTGAAGTGCATTTGCAAAACTAATAGCTAAGTAAAAGTAATTTTTTGCTGACTTCTTTACTTAATTTTGAAGTTATTTGCTCTAAGCTTTATTGCAACTTCACCCCTCTGTTGTCCAACACCTGCTGGGAATTTGGTATGTAAAGCACTTCCAGTCTATTTCAGGAAAATGCCCTTTCCCTGAGGTACCTGTTTGCAGCTTTCTGGGAATTATATTGACGGTGGAGAAACCTCGAGTTTGACAAGTTTGTGAATGCTAATGACATGAGTGTATGAATGCATCTGGCCTGCATCATCAACAGTGTGACCAGCAGGACTAGGAAAGTGAGTGTCCTCCTGGACTTGGCACCAGTGAGGCCACACTTGAAGTCCTGAGTTCAGTTTTGGGACCCTCACTCCAAGAAGGACATTGAGGTGCAAAGAAGTGCAATGAAGCTGGTGAAGGGTCTGGAGAACAGGTCTAGTGAGGTGTTCAAAAAGTATTTTAGTTTTCAAAGTTATGCCACAAAACCAGATGCTGAGTTATGTCTTTTCCCAGATGTGCTAGATGTATTATATTTATACATCTATTTATGTGCCAGCAAATGACTTGGGTTGATACATCTGTATGGCACTGTAGAGTCATTTAAATACCATGGACCTTAGGCTGAAATCCATGGCTATGTTTTGATCTTGAATAAAAACTGCCCTTCTGTGCAGAAATGTATTTGTGCACTGGTGCTCTGTAGTTGTGCTCTGTAACCAAGGTGAAATGTCTGTCATGCAGAAGGCACTTACGCTGCATCCCGGATTTTATACCTTGGCTTCTGTCAGCTTCTTCCAATTAGGAAACGAATATGTGTGGAAGGTGTACACCACTGTCCTCCTCTGTCCAAGCGGCTGGTTCAGCCCTCCTCCTGCTTTAGAGCATGAACACACTTTGGACCACTGCTGCTATGGTTCCACAGAGTCATAGAATCAGAAACAGACCTTTAAGATCATCAAGTCCATTACCTAAATCTATCAAGTCTGGGTCTAAACCATGTCCCTCAGCACCACATCTCTGTCTCTTTGAAACACCTCTAGGGGTCGGGGTTCAACTCCTGCCCTGGGCAGCCTGTTTGAGTGGTTGAAAACCCTTCCAGTGAAGAAGTTTCTTCTAATGTCCAACCCTAGGTGCAACTTGAGGCCATTTCCTCTCATCCTATCATTTGTTACTAGGAAGAAGAGACCAACCCCCACCTGGCTCCAGCCTTCTGGGAGGTTGTGGGAGCTGTAGAGAGCAATGAGGTCTTCCCTCACCCTCCTCTTCTCCAGGCTAAACATCCCCAGTTCCCTCAGCTACTCCTCATAAGACCTGTTCTCCAGACCCTTCACCAGTTTTTTTGCTCTTCTCTGGACCTGAATATAAGCACATATCCTATATGCCTTGATTGTACCCATTATGGAAGGCTCCTAGGAGACCTTATTGTAGCCTTCCATATCTGAAGGGGGCCTACAAGATAGCTGGTGAGGGACTTTTTAGGATGTTAGGGAGTGATAGGACTAGGGGGAATGGAGCAAAACTAGAAATGGGTAGATTCAGATTGGAAGTTAGGAAGAAATTCTTCACCATGAGGGTGGTGAGACAGTGGAGCCAAGCTGACCAGGGAGGTGGTAGAGGCCCCATCCCTGAAGGTGTTTAAGGCCAGGCTGGATGTGGCCCTGAGCAACCTGCTCTAGTGTGAGGTGTCCCTGCCCATGGCAGGGGAGTTGTAACTAGATGATCCTTGAGGTCCCTTCCAACCCTAACAATTCTATGATTATCAGGGTGTGTAGGGGGTGTGCTTAATCAACACATACTTAGAGCTGGAAATCCTATTAAGAGCTGAATTGACACCAAACAATGAAAATAAGTTCTTTTAGAAATCCTTGGTCATTTGAAGAGAAATAGCTGATTCTCAAAAGTCTTTTTACATACATAGACAGTCACAGCTCTCAGAGGAGTATCTGCAAAATTGCTGTACATACTGTTATTTTTGGACTGTCCTGTGTACACAGTAAGGACTGCTGTGAGATCCCCATTGTCAGCTTGCTCTGAGAAGGAAAAGTTGGAAAAAACAATTGCTGCAGGAATAGTCTGTTGGTGGGAGCGCATGTCTGAGTCTAAAGCCCCTGCTAATCATACAGCTGTGCCTAGTGATGCTCTTAATAGTGACTTTGGAAGCAAATACTGCTTTATGCCCTTGACTATGCTGGTTTGTTCTGCTGGCTCAGGCTTACTCTTGTGCTCCTCAGAATCCAAAAGGTTACAGCTCCTGTCTGTAGCTAGTGCCTCATGTTTGTGATGAAGCGTGATTGCCACGTGTGTCACAGAAGATGCACAGTGAGCTGGGTTGATAAGGGCAGGGTGTCTGTAAGCTAAGAAGGAGCTATTTTTCCTGGGAGGCGGGGGGAGTGTGTGTGAATTGCAGTCCTGGAAAGCAGCAGCGGTTTTGCAGCTGAGAGCTGCTATGTGTTAGGGAGGGAGGGTTCCCGTTTGGCTGCCCGCAGCGGCCCCTGCTGGCGAGCTCTGCTGGTAGTCACCCCTTCAAAATTGAGCATCAGCAGGAAGGTGCTGCTTGACTCCTCCGGAACCAGCTGTACTGCAGATAGGCTCCAACTCTTGTCTCAGCAAGGTTAATTACAACTTTTTCTGGTTTGGTTTGGTTTTGGTTGGTTTTGTTTGTTTGTTTTGGGTTTTTGTTTGTTTGTGTGTGTTTTGTTTAGTTTCTTTCTTGGTTGGTTGGTTGGGGTTTTGTTTGGTTTATTGATTTTTTTTTGTTTGTTTGTTTGTTTTGTTTTTTCCCTACATGCCTGGTTTTGTAAAACAGCTGTGAAACCACTTATTTAATGAACATTCTTGAATGGAATCACTGCAGGCAGAACTGTGAAGTTTGCTTTAACAGCTCTAATTTGGGGGGGAGAAAAAAAGTAAAAGTTTATTACTCAATTTACCTCTTTGTTTTTAGCACCAGGTATGCAAGATGCTGGTGCTGCAGAGGGGAGGATCAGAAAGTTAAGTGTTGGGCAGTATGACAATGATGTCCCTGGGCAGCCGTTGTATAACAGGCTTGGATGGATGAAGTCTCCTGCTGCAGACCAGGCTGTAAATCCAGGATCACCGGTTCCTGTGGGGAAGACCAAGGAGGTAAAGGATGAAGAATTTGTCAAGACCTATTTCTTGAAGCAATGGCCAACAGGAGTAGCAAGTTCATGTTCAGTAGCCAAGGTCCCCGTGAAGCAACTGAGCAGTTGCATTGTGGCAATAACACAAATGACTGTAGTTATCTCAGAGATGCAATTCAGTTTTTATGGATGTCCTGCTCTTGTTCTCTCTGTGTGTCTGCATGTTTTCAGTGTTCCAGGATCTCTCTGCTGCAATAGGGGATCAGATTATAGGAAACAGTCTGTGATCTGATGAAAAATGCCCTACTGTGTTGTAGGCTTAAGGGGGAATTTTCACACTGTCATTTTGGTTTTTGTGCCCTTCCTAGATGGCTGTTGCATGTTACCACGATGAAATAGATGGGGGAGTCTTCTCTCCAGCAAAAAGTGGAAATGAAACTGTCCTATCCACACCAGCTTTTCCCCTGTCACCAGAGACACCCTATGGTAAGGAAATGTCTGTCTTTTTATTTATTTCAACAGCACTATCCCCATTTTAGCTTTTACTGAAGAGGAAGTTTGCTTTTCATTCTCTCCTAGTGAAAACACCTCCACTGTACCATCAGCGGATTCCTTCCAGCCAAAAGGTCAGCAGCCCGTCTGAGCTGTACAGAACCAGTCCTGGTAAGTTACCCCTACCTCTTACAGAATCTGAAACAGAATTGTCTGTGAAGGCAACTAACACAACAGTGGTTACTCTTTTGTAGACAGGACACGTGTCTGGTTAATCTAGATGTGTGCAGGTTGGAGGAGTAGAATGCAGTGGTACTGGTTTAGTCATTCCAAAAAGTAGTAAACAATGAGGAATTATCTGAGAAATACTTAATCCTGTTAATTGCTGACAGGGAGTCCTGTGTTCATGGTCACTGTCCAAAATCAGTGTGGAGCAACTAGGCAGTTGTGTTATGGCAATAAAAGGAAATGCAGTTCAGTGTTTGAGGCTGTCTCGCTCTTGGCTGTGTGTCTTCAGTGTTCCACAGTCTCTCTGCTGGTACTTGATAACACCAAAATAGTGCTGTCAGGAGACCTGAGTTCCTTGTGACTTCTAGTACATTTTGTCTCCATCTGAGGGAAGAGGGGTGATACCTGTGTTGCCATCTTTCTGGGGAAGTGAAGCTGACAGTAAAGCTTGGCAGTAGCTGTGGTCAAGTCAAGAAGATCCTTAGTCAAAAAAATGAATGTTCTGGAGTTTGGTTTGGTTTTTTGGTTTTTTTTTTTTTGCCATGATGCAGTTTCTAAATGCAGAAAGGTGGAAAAGGAGTTGGTAATAGATAATTACATGGTTAAAGAGTTAATGTGATTTAGAGAAGAATTTCCTTAGTAAAGGATTTCTCTTTGAGAGCTTAACTCCTTTCTGCTAAAAGTAGCAGCAAAGCTATTGTCAGCTGTCATCCTTTCTCTGTGACATTATTTTAAAAGCAGTAAGTTTTAAAAATTAATATTGTTTCCTGTGAACACATCAGAAAGTGCTGTATATAGAAGGAAGCCAACGTTATTGATTTAAAACCTGAATAAAAATCACAGACACTCATTTAAATTGTATGCATTAGAAGATCCTCAGATGGGTAATTCACATGTATCAGTAGTTTTATTGCATAGGTAATGACTCTTTTCAGGCAGGATCTTGATAGTAGAGCTTTCAGTATATTTGATGGTGGATTTTGATGGCATAATAATTCAAGTGTTGTGTTTTTAACTTCGGAAAACAAAACTTCTTGTTTAATGTGCCTCATTTAATAGTTACAAAAAGCAAATAACATCAACAGAGAATACAATTATCTTTAGTAATAAAGCAGTCTGCTACCTAGTTCAAGACATCTCCTTATGGTTCACTTGCTTTGTCTTTGCTCTGTATTCTCTCAGCTCTTAAACGATCAGTGGGCAACTTCAGCAAATCGATTGCAGCTTGCTTTGTTGAGTTAATCTGCTGAACACTTTGGTGTTAAATGGTTTCTATCACTGTTGCAAAGTTAGGAATTGCCCTGGAAAATCTTGAGGCTTTCAGTGTATTCCTCTTATTTTATTGGTGGTTCTCCTACATAATTCCAAATGCTGTCATCTCTCAAATGCTTGGTTTTGAGCTCAGTTAATGAGGCACTGAAAAGAATTACTCTAAAGTAGCCCAGAGCAAGTAACTTTTCCTTTGAATACCTGTTTAAAAATGGTGTGCAAGGTATGCTGAATGCTACAGGTTAAGTGCTCAGTTGCCTGTTAATTTGCTTTTATCTGCAAACACAATATACTTTGGCACTGAGGTTAAAGGTGTATGAGGTGGCTCAGCTAAAAAAACATCCACTACACCATTAGTGAGCACCTCTAAGAAATGTTAGTTGGGTGGCATTTCCAACAGAGGAGATAATTAGAGGCAATATTAGAATCCTACTTCAGTTTTTCCTTTCCTCTCTTGTCTGTTCATTATTCTACTTTATGTATTGTCTGTATCTACAGTATCTGTTTACCTTATTTACTTGCTTTTATGTATTCTGACTTGGACAAGAAGTGCAGATGTCTTCTCATTACTTCTGCTACCAATCCCTAATTCATGGCCAGAGCAAGTGTTTTATGTGTTGAATGAGGCCAAGAAACTGCAAGGAACAGAAATAGCTGTTCCTGTGCTTGAGACTGCTCTAATGCACATGTGACAAAGGTGACTCTAACAGCATGCACTTTGCAAGAATTCTAACACCTCACAGTTTTTATTACTTTGCAGCTTTGCTCTTTTAAATGTTTTCAGGCTTTTAATTCTGTTAGAATTTGATAAACATACTGATTTCTCCAGAGATTTTCAATAGCTTGAGGCCTCTAGAGTCAAGGACTTTTGCATCTTAATTTCTGCTATTAAGGTACTGTGTCTTTTCTCTCAGTTTAGATCACCCTTGAATTCAGAATGGTTTTGTTCTGCTTCTCAGCTTTGCTGCTTATCTGCATTCCAAGTTAGTAGTAAGGATGCTATAACTTCTAACTACCAATTATCTGTATGTATTACTATCTTATTTCCTCCCCACTGCCTTGCAGAAGGTAAGCTTGAGTATAGTTAGCATTTCTCATATCAAAGGAGAACTACTGTGAGTCTAGAAAAGTACAGAAGTGTGCATTTTAGAGGAATGGTATATGGTTTTGTGTATTGTGTAGTCAAGAGTTGCAATGACATCCATATCCATGCAAACATAATGACAAAATTCTCTCTTCTTTGATACAGTATTCTTGTTGTAAACTGTGCACTTTTTATATTGAACACATCTAATTCTGATTCTGAAACTGTTTGCTGAAATGAAGGGCACTGTCTTCACTGAAGCCTGACAAAACCTTGCTGCCTTAGCCCTATTTTCTTTCTAGGTGAAACCACTTTGTAAGGAAAAGTCAGGAGAGTGGTGTTCTGTATCTGTTTCTCTTTCCTTAGTGATGCTCTACCTCTTCCTTCTCCCCACACATTTCTTTAAAATGTCTTGCCTGCACCAGCTGGATAGAGCAGGATTCCTTTCCAGAGCCCTGCTCTTTCTCAGACAAGAGGAAGTTTCAGCTCCCTCTGCCTGTGGTCATGCATGCAGTCCTTTTGTGTCGGTGCTGCTGCTCTAGTGATTGCTTGTTGCCATGATTTCACTGCACTTTTCCTCACTTTGAATAGCTTGCAAGCAATACTGCACCCAGGGAGTTCGTTCTGATTTGAAAGACACCTTGTTTCTTAAGACAAACTTCAGCAGTCTGTAAATTAGCTAGTTTTGTAAATGGCCCATGGAAAGGCAGGCTCCAGATAGAGCCCAGATACAGCTGTCTGAGTAACACAATAGCCAGTTTATGTCCCGCAGGAGAGTCCCACGCTTCAGGGAAGGAACAGAAGCACTATTTGTAGGCCATTTTGAAGCTTATAAAGGCTTTCTTGTCTCAGGCCACATACAGCTAATTGAAGTCTCTTTGACATAGAAGTAACAAAACCATATCAAGCTCGCTGCCAGAGGACTGAACTCTGGCTAGCCACCCCTGTCACTCCCTCCCTTCCAATGGAGAAGAGGAGGTACCCCTTCTTCATCCCTGGCCAAAGCACAGACAGAGCTTTGCAGATGAAAACAGGCACTATGGTGCACCAGAAGGCAGGGATCTGTAAAACAAGGGGAGATTGTCTGTTATATTTTATCCATGTACTGAAAAAGAGAAGACATGATGTCATGTTTTTCCATCTTTTCTGAACAACCCAAGTAAAGCTGCATAGTTCAAGCAGTGTATATGGTGGAACGATGGCACTGCTGCTGGTACAAGGAATCCCAGAGCCTTCAAGCATGTGTAAGGCTTTGTCTTTTCAGACCCACCATGGAGTTTTGCCTAGGTACTATACTCAAAGCTGCATCTTTCCTACAAATTGCCAGCTCATACTG
Organism: Indicator indicator; assembly: GCF_027791375.1. Lineage (NCBI taxonomy): Eukaryota > Metazoa > Chordata > Aves > Piciformes > Indicatoridae > Indicator > Indicator indicator. The sequence continues at coordinate 9,242,104 of NC_072020.1, forward strand.
TCATGGAAGTCTTCAAGACCAGACACAGCTGTATTTACATGTTTTTTCTCATGCAGATTCTGTTTTCATCTGACAGAGACATTGCAATCCTAAATTCCCCCCATTAACATGGGCTGACTTTGGTACCTCACCCAGTAGGGTGAGGAGTATTTCATAAATCTCTCAGGAGAGAGTTCTCCACAATATTTTTGTAAACGAAACAGCTAATGCTTCTTAGTTATGATAAAATGCACCATTTCCCAGTGCATATGAAGCCTTCCTAGGCTGCAGGAGCAAATAGGAAAGGGCTTGGTTCTCCTCTTTGGATTCTGCTAATGTAAACTTAATCTGGTCTTCCAGAAAGAGCATATGGAATGCTGCAAGGCACAGTTATAAATGTTCAGAGGCCACTTCTCCACCATTGTAAACACTGAAGTCACTGTCATGTCCTCCGGTCTGTGTCACACTTTTTCCTCCCTGGATTACTACATGACGTGTTCAGCTCAGCAAAACTGATCTTTATACAAACTTTTTATTGCATGCAGTTTGGAGATGACCTGTTGTGTTTTCAAGACACTGTTGTCACAGCCCTTCTTGCCTTTGCCCCACTGACAATAATACAGGTCTTAATATATCCTTAAAATACAGACATGGAAATATTGTCTCTTACCTGGCCTGGGGAGAAAGAAGCTGTGCTTGCTGTCAGTGAGTTCAGCCTGGTAATCCAAATGCACAACAAAGGCAGGAATGTTCCCTCCTGTGTGCTGACTAGATTAATGCTTTCACTTCATTCACATCAGTCTGAATGGTGGAAGTTATGTTGTTACAGAATCAAACTGAAACCGAAATAGTTTCAAATGCTTGTGATCTATGCCTGCTTTTACTGAGCAATATTACCCAAAATACTTCCAGTTTTAAGTGTCTACAACTGTTTGATAATCAGCACTAACTGACCTTTTTTTTCCCCCTCACTTGGTTTGGCTAAAATTTTCATGAGAGGTGCCTTTCCAGGGCATACTGATTAACTTACCAAAGCGTTATTCTTTGGCATAGAGATAAGAATGAAATGATTTAGGGATCAGTCCATTTAGTTAGCTAAATGTGGACTGGTTTTGTTTATAGCCACATTACCTGTTTCTACAGAAAACCTTACAAATGCTGTAAGGTTTTTAGCTGCTCATACAAAAATTTAATATGTTATTGATTCAGAGGAGGAAAGAATACAAATATACATACCTGAACATAAAAACCTGGGGACTGCTGTACCCTGCTCTGTTAAAGTTGTGCTAGTGAATGAACCACATACTGATTTGGAAAGGCTTTTGGTTTGATTTCTGTTTCTTGCTTACTGTGGGGAAAAAGCCATGTTGTTTCCAGCCCCGCAAATCTGTCATTTGACCAATAACTCTCTATGTACTTACTGAAGCACGTAGGAATAGTATCTTACACAGGTATAAAACACTGAGATATCAGTCATCCACCACTAATTCTTACTTGTTCTGAAGAGGCAAGAGATATGCCACTGGCAGAAATTTATCAGCAGTTTAACAGGAGTACAGGATGGAATGAGTCTGGCAGATGTGGATTGTTTCCACATGTACCTGTTCATGCTAGTTAGCAGTGCATGTGGGTAATGTGCATTTTTGAGAGGTGAGTAGTCTTTTTATCTGGAAAAGCTCAAATCAACAAAAAACCATGGTACTTTGGGTAGAACTTGCAGTGTGGTGATGTTGTTCCAAATCTGGGTTCTTTACCCAGTGTGCAAAAAAACCCCAATTAACACACAGAGTTGAGAGATTTGATTCTAATTCTGTGCAGAAAAGGGCACTGGGTGGTGATCCCACAAAGATGGCTCCCTGATTGAAATCTGCAGCAGATACTTATACAAAAAAATGTATTATCTGTGCCTTACTCACCAGCCATTGCTTAGTTTCTCTCTTGCTTCATGTTAAAGATGCATCTCCTTTTAATTTCATTACAGATGCTCAGAGGGTAACAGGCTTTTATTGGTAGGGGGCTTCTCTAGTTAGAAGGTGTGGTTTTTCACATTATAAAGATAGTATAATCAGCTTAAGGCAACTAAAGGGTACATTTGGTTTCATCATATATCTGTATGTCCATGGATCACTCTTACATTCTGTTACAGTTCTCACCCAAACCTCATAAGAACAATGCCTGCGGTTTATGCCAACAATAGTTACTGTAGAAATTAATTGAGGCGCTGTGTTCTCAGGGACCTTTCATCCTCAGTGTCTTGATTTCAAAGCAGACTTTTCATGGTTACCTGACTTTATTCTGTGGCTACTTGGTTTTAAAAATTGCAGCTTTTTCTCAGCATCAGATTCCCCACTTTGAGAGTTGTGGCTATGTACCACATTTACCCTAAGTTTCACCTTTTGCTTCCACTGAGGAAAATTGAGTTTCTTCTTTGTGTATTTTATTTTTAAATAGGTTGTCTTCTGTCCTAGTCATTTGTCATTTGTTCGGGTCTTCTAGTTTTCACTGTTTGTTGGCAGAGGTCTGACCATATTGGTAAACACTGAATCATGCAGCAACTTAGAAGCAAAATAGTAGTACAGCATAGTTCTTCAAAAGCTGGGAAGAGCTCCTACTGAATGAGAGTTGAAGACTTCTTCTATGAAAACTCCCCCGATAGCAAAAAAAGTGTATATATATTTATGACACTTCTGGGTAAGCTCTCCTATATATTTGTGATCAATCCCATGTTGGAAAAAGCCATAGTTGGCTCTATGATCCTAAAAAATTAACAAAGAACCTACAGCCTTTTGTTTTATGACACAACTGTGTGACCATATAGTGCTTAAGGGCCCTACCAGGATGGCTGTTCACTCTTGCTTGTGGCAGTAGGGCTGGTTTGACTTATGCTTAGTGGATCCAAGAGCTGATTTCCTCCACCTTCATGGCCGTGTTAAGTGGTAAACCAATTCTCCAGCTTGAAAGTTATGTACTGATGAATCCATGGGCAAAGGAGCTCATTGATTGAGGTATCTGTGTAAGGACAATAAAGCTCACAGGAGAGACAATAACATTCCCTTGCCCTTGACATCCAACTTGAGTTTCCAGGCTCTTGGCTGTGTGTGTTTTCCCATACAGTATTTTACAAGGACTTACTCCATCTCTGACTTGGGGAATTATTTTAACTCTCATCAAGGCAGTGGGTAAAGCATCTACCTATTTAAGCTGAGTTTCCTGGCACAGTTTTGTCTTTTAAGAATCTGATTCATCCTTTTTACTTTTCCCTGTGGTCTCCAGGGGGTATGCAAATCCTACTTAGTCTGGAGAAAACTTTGATGCTCCCTACTACTTTGGATAGATTGTGCAGTGTGGTGGTTCTGATGAAACTGGGAATCTTGTGCATTTTACCTAGGAGAACTGTACACAGGCCTTGCTCTGTTGAGGATGGAGGACCTGATCCTTGCCTCTGTGGCATGCCTGCCACAGCCATGAAACCAATTCTCCTGGCTGGGTAAAAGACTTTCTTTCTCCTTTTGGGAAGACATTGTCTCACAAACTGTGCTTACTTAAACCCAGCCAGTTCATCACCTGAGACATCTAACCAACCCCCTTCCCTTCCTAACTCCTGCTTCTCTGCTTTTGTATACAATAGCATTTCAGTCTGGCCCTTTGTATCTCCTGGTTTAGAGTTTCAGATTTATTTTTTTTCTTCCCTGGAACTCATCTCTGCTGGTGGAAACTTTGTGCTTGTGACAGAAAGACAAAACATGATTTTTTTGTGTCTTCATCTTTTGTTATTAAGAGTGATTACACTGAAGAGGTTTTCTTGATGAACAGCCCTTGAGTATAACCAAGTCTGAATCTGTTAGAAAGCTCCATGCAAAAATACCTCTTAAATGAGGGGTGAGTTTGATAAAATCAATTGTATAAATGATTTTGATTACCTAGTTTTCTACCTGCATTACATTTACATATTACTTTGGAAATGAATACTTTTCTTACTTAACCCAGCTTTCATGGGTATCTCAGACCACTGTTACCTTCTGGGGTTAAATGTTGCTATCCTTGTTAACTTCTGATTGAACAAGTGTAAACAGCTAAACAGGCAGAGTTTCCAAGACCTGAAAATCAGAAAGCCAAAAGTTTCCCGTGATTATGGTGCTTTTCAAGCAAAGCCAGGAATGCTTTCTGGGGGGAGCAATTTTCTGTAATAATTCTTGTTTATAGAATTTTGAAGACTGTGTTCGACTGCATTTGTCTCTGCTGGGAAGCATTGAAAACACAGATAAGGTGTAGTTGTATAATAAATTAATTGAAATAACTGATGGTGGTTCTGGACTGATGCATGAAGGACCTGTTCTGCCCCTGTGGCAAGGATTGTCCCTCATTTTTTGCCTGTTTGTTGCTTACACAACTCTAGTCTTTCCTATAGTTGTGTCTGCTGGGTGCAGCCATCATGTAATTAACAGGAGCACCTGCTATGGTGTGAGTGAATATTCTTACAAAGTTTTCTTTCATTTTCCTTTTGGTCTGTGGAAGAAAACAAAATTCTAATTAGTTTACTAATACTGACCTCTATCATCAAGCTGATTTGTGTATTGTAAAGCTATCAAAAGGATTTGCCGGTAGAAATTGGAAAGCAATTGAGTAATTCATCACAGGAAAGCTTTAAATGGTCACATTTGTTTCTGTACATATCAAGTAGTTTCCTATAGCCATCCTTTCAGAAAAGGTGGTGCCGTGGGACACTGAGGAACAATCTGAGGAGGAAGTGTGCTGCCTGTTGTGGTGCTGCAGCATTCCCACTGCTCTTCCTGCCCCATCAATGGAACCTGCTCTGAACAATGATGGGGAGATGGTGATGCAGCCCCGGAGGGTCGGACACAGTGGTTTGTGATGGAGCCCTGGGAAGTGAGTCAGGCTTTGTTCAGAGCTCTGACTGCTAAATTTATCAGAGTTGCTGAGCCAGTTTGGTATTGTAGAGCAGCTGGACCGTGGACCACATGAAGAAACACTCATCTCTTGGTTCTCAGCTGTGTGTCCTGCGGCTGAGAGAAACAAAGCTGTGAGCTCTGCTGGGGGAACTGGGCAGCTGATTTAAAATCAAAACAGCTCTAAACCAACAAAACCAGCATGGCACAAAATCAAATCCCCGAGGCGAGCAAAGCCCGCTGTGGATGGTGTGCGGGGAAGCTGAGAAGGGCAGTGAGGTGCTGGTCTCCGCTGTGCTTCGTGGCGCTGAGCGGAGTCGAGCGGAGGATGCGCCGGACGGGAGGCGGCGGGGCCGGGACTGGGGCGGGAATGCGCTCCGCGAGAGGTGGAGTCAGCAGAGAGGGGTGCGCGGAACTGGCGGGCTGGGTGAGGAGCGAGCCCGGCAGCGCTCGGGGAATGGTTTCCTGCCTGGCTGGAGCGGGCTGCGGCTGCACCGAGAACGGCAGCCCGGGCTTCTTCGTAGGCAGGCAGCGGGAGTCTCTTGGCTGTGAAGCTGTGAGGCGCAGAGCAGAGCGGATGGTGTCAGAGCTGGGAAATGGCTTTTCCGAAGCCCCTGCCCGGCGTGCCAGCGGGCCCAGCGGCCGGGCTGCCCTGACCGCGGGCAGCATGCGGTGCGACGGGCTCGGCGGGACGGGACGGAGGCTCTGCTTGGGCGGCGCTCCGTGAAGGAGCTCTGTCGTGATGGCTTCCACAGGTACGTGCTTGGATTCCTGCTCTCGCTCTCCTTTTGTATGTGTGTATTCCCCTCGGCCTGAAAACTCATTTTCTGTTGGGCTTGTGTCTCACTGGCCACCTTCCCCGGAGCGATCCGCGGGGCCCTGCGTGCGCGGCTGCCCAGGGCGGCATCAGCGGGAAGGGCGGGGGGCGGGCGGTGCAGGCGGCAGCGGCGGTCAGGCGGGAGCCGGGCAGCGCAGCCCGCAAGCGCAACCGGCATACAACCAGCCACTGTGGCGACGAGGTGTCGGAGTTGGCCGCAGCCGGGCGGGCAGTACAGGCCGGGGGGCTTAAAGAGCATACGGGTGTGCCGGGGTCGGTCGCAAACTCTTGAGGAGAAGCAGCAGGGGAAGAATTATGCCTTGTGTAGCAGCGTCTGGAGTCCGCAGGGACGCTGAAAAGCTTTGCAGACCAGGAGTTCTGTCAGTATGAACTTTTTCTGGATTGCTAAGGGATCAGAGGTTCATGACCTTTGTGAGGTGGTTTTTCTGCTGAGGAAGACTTCAATTTTTTGTGTATGGTGTTGGGTTATTTTGTTTGTTTGATTTGGTTGGTTCGTTTGTTTTTTGTTAGGGTTTTTTTGGTTTTGTTTTGTGATTGGTTTTGATGGGTGTTATTTCTCTCTCTCTTTCTCTAAAATAACCCTATTCCTGGAACATCTATAATTGCTGACTGTGTGCAAAAACTTTGTCCAGACTGATTCTTCCCCGCCCCCACCCCGCGGAATTAGAGCAGCATTCAGTTTCCTTTCAAAAGCATGAAAAATAAACGGGCTTTGTAAATAGAAGCCTTTCCTGAATGAGGAATATCTCCTATTTTTTCTATTCTCTTGCTTAATGAGAAAAGCAGTCTATTGTGGCAGTAGCACATGCAGAGTGATTCTGCTCATTCAGCCAGTACATGTGAAATATTACTGCTTTCTTACTCCAGAACTGAATTTTCCATCCAAATACAGGCTTAGAGCAGAGCAGCCAGCTCTGCGTGGTGTGATGGACAGGATGCACTAGAATGCTTTAAACATCCTGATTCCTAGGGCCTTAATGCAAACAACTCTTCTCTAAAGTCAGTAGCAGCAGATGCTTGTGTTAAGGACTGCAGCCCTAGAAGGGGAGTTACTGAATCACAATTTTTAAGGGGCAGACCAAGAAAACACCTAATCCACTTGTCAGTCCTTTATGTGATACTGACCAACACTAAAATTAAACTTGGCTGAGTTTGGTTTTGCCTGTTTTAATTTCTGATTGTTAAAAGCAGCTTCTGAAAAATCAGTTCCTTTTTTCGTTTTAAAATGAAAATAGTTCAGGTATGCTGTTCAAGCCTCAAAAGCAGCTCTTGCTTTTGGTTTTAAGGCTGCAGGGAGCTGGGTTGAGCCATTTGTTCAGGAGGGCAGTGACTCTGGAAGAGCGAACAGGTCAAAAGAGGGTCACATTTTGGAATTTTTCTGTTGGCAGAAGAATGGGACCAAGGTGAGACTTTTAGTAGATGGTCAGAACATCACTTTGATTGCTTCCATTCCAATCTTGCTAGGTAAGTATTCCTCATACAGGAAAAACTGCATGCTTGGACCTCTCTGGTTCTTGCTGGCTCCAGGGAACTGGACTAAGACAGGAAAAGAGGAAGTTTAAACTCCCCCCTTTTCCTTTCCTTAGGAAGAGTCAGTAAGATCATACTATGAAATGGAAAATTTCACTGATGAGTCTTGGTGCTTGCTTTCCAGGAATACCAGTAAGTCAGCCACAAGCTCAGACCCTTCCTTTTCTCAGGGTTTGCTCCAATGTGTGCCACCCCCATCCCCACCCTTGCCACCTTTGTACTGACTTTGGAGTGGATCTGTCTGTGGGCACAAATTGGATTTTTCAGTTGCGCACAGGCAACCTGGACCTGCACCTTCCACATTTGAAGCAATTTTAATAGCTAATGAACTTCAGAGCACAGGACTCTTTTCTTGGAACGTTCTTGGTCTCCCAGGGCATTCTGCCTGAAAAAGCATTGCTGTTCATTTTGAAGGTGCCAGTTTGTGCACTTCTGATTTCCAGTGTTTTTTTTCTCCTCTAAAACTATTTCAGTTTGATGAAAACTATCCTACCCAGCAGTGTGAATATCTGAAATTCCATTATGAGGTAAACCGCGATAAGAATGGAATCGCCTGCCTCTAAAGCCACTGGAACAATTTGCTGTTGATTATATTCTGTTTCATTGGGTTTGGTTTTGTTCATCATTGAATGATCTGCTGTCCTTAAAAGCAGAACAGTAGTGCTCTTGTTTATGCCTTATGGACTGACTGCCTCTCTCTCCTCAAGAATGTTTTACTAAATGTCACATTTGATGTCTGCCTGTGACCCGGATGGCTTGAGGAGATGCCTCCACAGCTGATTTGCATTCCTAGGACAGCAAAGCTATGCTTAAAGTCAATATCAGAGCATCTGCTAAGTCTTTTAAAATACATGAGAAGACATGTGCAACTGATTGCTTTAGTCCCCAGGGAAGTGGGGGTTTTGTTTGGTTTTCTTTTTTTCTGGTACTATTTGGGAAAAATAAAATTAGGGTAAGAAAGCCCTTCAGAAAGGCTTGATAAGAGTCTTATGGCCTTGGAGATGCTGTATTTCAAATGTTGTTCACCAAATCGGAGTTAGGTGTATTTTGGTGTTTTGTGAATGAATGTATGCTCCCAAGTGTCTGTGAAAGGGTGTAAGGGTCTGTCAATGGAATGGCTATTTCCTCAGTAGAAAAGAAGCAGGCCTCTAAGATCTTCGGGGCAGGGTCTGTGAATGGGGGGAAGTGAGGTCTGCTAAACCATCCTTTTGATATTTAACCCTGTGCAGCCAGGGGCAGAGAGTAAATGCAGTTCCTTCCTTGATCCTAGAGTTGCCTGGAGATAAGCTGCCCCCTGGCACAGCTTCAGAGGCTATGTTTGTTACTGGCAGGAGCCTCTGTGGGCTGTTACAGTAGCTAGAAGTTGCTGGGGCACAGAAATGTCCCAGTGTGCAGCCACTCTTGTCATACATCTTGCCAGCAGGGCAGAGTCTCCAGTGGAGGTGGCAAAGTGCCAGCCTTGCTCAGCCAGTGCTTGCTGGAGAGAGTTGCTGCCTTGCCAAGGGAATTTCCTCACAGGGCAGCAGGGGCAATTTAAAGCCCTTTCTAAGCATAAGGCAAGAATAGTTTTTTTTAAATCCTAAATATGTGTGAAATGGTCCCAAAACGGGATGAACGCTTTCTAAACCCATGCAATAGATAATGGCAGGAAGTTAGAAGCATTCAGTACTGCATTCAGTACTTTAATTGCTAGCAGTTTGGGTTCTAACTGTTGAGTGTGTTCTTTTCTTCCACCAAATAAATGCCTCTGAGAAACACTTTCCTGCCTCTTCAGATTCGCTGCTTTGTTTCCTGTGTTGTCAGCCACCACATGGTTGTGTTTGCTGTGGGAGCCAAACATGTAATACGTACACCACCGAGATCCTTCTCGGGATGTCTTAGAAAATTTCTTAGTGATTAAATAATGCAACTGAAAAGGTTTGGAAATGATTGTGTTAAATTATTCTACATGAGGAAATTAATGTTGCCATAGAAAGATAGAAATTATGTTTGGGAAGCACCTCTGGGGATGCATAGTTCGTCTTGTTACTCACAACAGGACCATCACAAGTATTGGAACCTGCTTTGTTGGAGTCAGGAAAACCCTTCCTAATGGAGGTTCCACCACAACCCTGGTTAACCTCTTCTGCTGTTGAGTTGCATTCCACTGTTGCAAGCTCCTTTTGATTTCATAGAATTGTTTAATTTTGGCTGGAAAAGCCCTTTAAAATCATTGAGTCCAACCATTACCTAACTCTACTGAGTCTGGTGCTGAACTATGCCTTTGGGTATCCAATTCCTGTGAGAATTTCCTCAAACAATTTTTTTCTGTTGCTACTGAGAAGAATGTGGCTCTGTTGTTTCTTCTGGTAGAGAAGAGACCCTCTTCTAGTAGTTTTTAGATTATCCATCTAGTTGCTTTTCTTCTCCAGCCTAAACAACCTCCATTCCATCATCCTGTTGTTATGGATTGTGTGAACCATGTCATCTTGGTAGCCTTCCACTGGATCCTTTCCAGTTTCTCATCTTCCTGAAATAGTGCCCTAAAACTTACTTTAGTATTCCAGGTTAATCTTTCCAAACATGAAATAGGAAGGGGTAATAACCAGCTTTCTTCGATCTTCTGGCTGTGTTCCCCCTGCTATAGCTCAGTATGCCTTTTCTGGGAGGAGGGCAAAGCAAAGACTCTCTTTCAGCGTGATACCCACTGCAGCTCCTGATCCTTTCCGGCAGAGTTGGATGCCTGCCTGTCTTGTTGCAAGGTCTTGTTCTGCCTGTTCACAGTATTTTTGTGAAGTTGAAAGAAGAATATAGCAAGTATCAAAGGCCAAAGTTTCATTAAAGCCAACAGTCTGTAGATTGACTGAAAGCAAGGAAGTTTGAACATTGTCTCAGTCTCTCACTAATTTTGGAGCCTTAGCCTTTGGAAAAGCAGGAGAGGGAGTGAAGAGGAAAATGATTATGCCGTAAGTACCTTACAGTGCCAATGGATATATGAAGGAGCCACTTGCTTCTGTTGCTTATAGACTCTCCTTTTGTGCCCATGTAAGCCCAGGAGCACCTCGTTCATCCATGTTGGCCTCCTGGTCCTCTAGTCTGCGTTCTTCCTTCATGAGATGCACTGCTCTTGGGCTTGGAGGGGATGTCCTTTAGTATTGGCCAGCTATCTTGGGCACCACTTCCCTCCAGGTGTTTCTCATGACACTCTGCCAAGCAGATCCCTGAAGAGGATGAGGTCTGCTCTGTTGAAGTTGAGAGCAGTGAGCTTGATTTGCACTCACTTTGATGCCTCAAGGGTCTTAAACTCTATCATTTCATGGTCACTGCAGCCAAGGCTCCCTCTAAGTTTCACATTGCTCACCAGCCCCTCCTTGTTGGTGAGGACAAGGTCCAGCAAGACATTCTTCTGCAAGACAGTCAGGTGAATGGTGGAGTAGCTTGCTTACCAAATAATAAAATTTACTATTGGGAAAGGGAAGTGACTGTCTTTTGGCTCTTGATCTAGAGCTTACAACTGCTTACAACTGAGAGAAGTTTGCAACCTTTGCTGCCAAGTGGGAGAGAAGAGGAAACTGGGTATTTTTCTGCCTTTCATGTGGGCACCACAGGATTTGTTTTCTCCCTCAGTGTCACTTTTCAGCAGTGTATGATGCAGAGTCCATATCCTCGCTTCACTTCTGCCTGTAAAGTTGACGATCAGTGATGGTAAATGTGGGTATGCAAGTCTGACTCAGGAGCATGAAGAGACATGAACAAGAATGATTCTGTTTTTGTCACATCTCTTCTTCAACTAGAGCCCTAAATTTTGACATTGTCAGTGTTCTCATAAGTATAATGGTGTAGCTTTTGTAGGGGCCTGCAAGAGGCACCAGTGCTTTACAGCAAAGATGCCAGGGGAGTTCATACCATGCATATACAGAAATCCTGTAGAAGCTCTGAGATTGTCCTTAGTTAATGATTCTGTGAGCTAAAGGGTTAACAGCTAACCCTTATGTGTGGACTGTGCTTCAGACAATGGAGAGGACATAGCTGAAGTATTCAGCAAGCTTGGTTTTGATTGAAATATAAACAAATCTGCTTTCATGGGAAGTGCCTTTCAGATAGCCTTGTTTCTAGCCAGGCTACAGTTGCAGAGAGTTGGTGTTCTTTCTACAGGTTCCATGCCTGCATGCCAGTGGCTTTCTGGGTTAGTATTTTACACCTATGCAAATGGGGGGGTGAAAATAAATGCTGCATCCCTGAGCTTTCCAGCAGTCCTTTCTTTACACAGCCTTTGGGACTCCAAAGCTAATGGCAGCATTCCAGGGCCTGAAACTGGGAAGAATCAAGTCTTGATCCATTTCTCTGTGCAAGTGCCCTTATGGTTGGGAGCAAGAGAGGACTTTGTTGTGTAAATGTTTTAAGATTAACTCTCATACACAAAGGTGAGGTCACATTAGAGTGCCAGAAGATTTTAAGCTATTTCAGAAGGAGTGCCACTCGCCTTCCTGCCCCCAGGCTCTTGGTAACTGGCATCCAGTGACTCCCAGCCAGAGAAGAGAGGCAGAAAAACAAGCTTGAAGCTTGCCATCATCATTCCTGTGCCTGCAGGGAGGAAGTTAACTTCTCTCATAGGGTAGCAGGGTCATCTCAACCTGCTGTATAATTGGGAAGCATCTGAAGTTTCATGTGCAGAGATGAGAGCTATCTGCTGTACTTATGCTATTTTGTCTTACAGATGCTGCTTTCAGTGTCATAGAATCCTAGAATGGCTTAGCTTGGAGGGGACCTCAGAGATCATCTACTCCAACACCCCTGCCATGGGCAGGGATTCGTCTCAAGTAGACTTGGTTGCCCAAGGCCTCATCCAATCTGGCTTCAAACACCTGCAGGGAGGGGGCATCCGCAACTGCAGTGGGCAACCTATTCCAGAGTCTCACCACCCTCGTACTGAAGAACTTCTTCCTAAGATCCAGTCTAAGCCTACTCTCCCTCAGATAAAAACCATTCCTCCTTGTCCTGTTGCTAGACACCCTTATGAAAAGTCCCTCTGCAGCCTTCAGGTATTGGAAGGCAGTTCTAAGGTCCCCCCTCCCAGAGTCTTCTCTTTTCCAGGCTGAACAATCCCAGGTCCCTCAGCCTATCCTCATAGCAGAGGTGTTCCAGCCCTTGGATCATCCTTGTGGTCCTGTTTCGGACTCTAACAGTAAATTCATCTGCTTTTGGCCTGGTGAATCTTGTTTCTGGAGAGTCTTCAGACTTACAACGTTAGCTCAGCTAATCCACCTTCAACTAATCAGCTTTTTCTTGTATAATAGTTAAGCCAAAGTAATATTTTATTGTGTATTGAAATGCTTACTCCAGGGTTGACATCAGTCCTTACAGTACTTGAGTAAACAGTCAATACTTGGGTAAACAAGCACCACTGATTTCAGTAGGAGTATGACCTAGACTGGGTTTATGCAGCCAGCTTCTCCTGACTGTGTTTGCAGCAGCAAGAGAATGACTGTAATATAGCTGATCTGTTACAGATAGAGTCTCCCACACCACACATCTTCCTTAAAGATACTTTTCTGGCAGGTGTGAGTATAGCTGAAATAATGGATATGATTAAAAGACAGAGCCACAGTTTTCCAGTGTTTCCCTCATGCAGTTAAATGCTTGCTCTGTACAGTATGTATGCTATGTGAGGAATTCCAGTAGTTTTCAGTCAGGACACTGATTGGCAGATTTCCTTATCTGAAGCATTTCTTTCAAGTACCTTGTACCCTCCTCATTCATGTCATAGCAGAGCCAGGCTCTGCCATGAATTGAAATGAAAAGGAGCTTTATTTAAACTTGTTTCAGTAGCGCTCATGGAAACAGTGAGAACCTTCCTGCTTTTCTCATTAGAAAGATTTCCTTATGGAAAAGAGGCATTAATGTGATCTTAACTTGTAGGCCTGGAACTGATCCAGAGCTTTCCTCTCCCTTTGTTTCTCCCTCAATCTTCTGAAGTGTGTCTACTCAAGAGACGGTAACTAAGAGATTGTTTTGCATGTGGCCATCTTAATGGGTTCCAGTCCTGCAGTGGCTGAGGTCACTGGAACTGTTCAGGTGTATGGTATGAACCTGTTCAAGTGCACAGGCATTTGCAGTGTCTTAGTGGATGGCTTTTTCTGTAGCAGAAAACAGTGCTGTAGAACCTGGGATTATGTAAACTGGTGTTGGGTTGCTTTAGATAGTACTAATGAAATTAATCATTAAAGCTTGACTGGTTATTAAAATGTACCTGTAAAGAAGGGATTTAAACTGTTAGTGTATAAACCTCTCCAGTAAGAGCATCTGAATGATTCCTCATCCAAATGCATAAGGATATCCCATATATTTATGTCCATTACAGTTAAGTTGGACTTAATTCAGACTTAAATCAGCTTAGAAGCCAATTGGTCTGATGCTATTTGCAAGCTGTTAGGAAAGAAAAGCTTATAGTTGCTTTACTTTTTTTTTTTCCCTTTTGATGTGAAAGAAGTCACACCTGAAATTTGGATCTGCAGTGGTGACTAAACCCCATGCTGCTCTGTGCTGCCCAACTCTCCCTCAGCCCCAGCTCTGGCCTTTCCTCCTCATGTGAGAGAAGACTGGCTCAATCATCTTCATTCTCTGTCATCAGGTTATTATACACAGTGATAATATTCTCCTGAACCTTCTTTTCACCAGGCTGAGCAGTTCCAGCTGTCTCAGCCTCTGTTCCTGTGATAGATGCTCCAGTCCAAGCAGTGCTCCAGGCATCTTTGTAGCCTTCTGCTGGAGTTGCTCGAGCACGTCTGTGTCTCTCTTGTTCTGGGAAGCCCAAAAACGAGCACAGAACTCCACATGTGGCCTCACTAGTACTAACCAGAGAGGAAGGATCATCTCCTTTTACCGGCTGGCAGCACTTTTTCTGATGCAGCCCAGGATACTGCTGACCGCCTTTGCCATGAGGTTGCCTTGCTGGCTCATGATCAGCTTGCTTGATGTCCACCAGAGCTTTCTCTGCAGAGCTGACTTCCAGCCACTTGGTCGTTGGCATGTATTGGTACCTGGGATTATTCCTTCCCAGGGTGCAGGAGTTTGCATTTCCCCTTGTTGAACTTCTGTGAGATTCTTTTTGGCCCATTTTCCCTGCTTTTAAATGACAGCACAACCATCTGGTTTATCAGTCACTCCTCACACTCTCCTGTTGTCTGCAAACTTGATGATGGGATGACTTCGCTGGCCCTAGTGTCAACACCTGGGGTATATTGCTAATGACTTGCCTGCCAGTGGACTTGCTGCAGCTTGTTTGCACAAGCCTCTGGGCCCAGCCCTTCGGTCAGCTTTCAGTCCACCTCACTTGTCCGCTTGTCTAACCCATGCTTGGTCAGCTTGTTTATGAAATTATTGTGGGAGATCATGAAAAAAGCCTTACTGACGTCAAGATAAGTAGCATCCACTTCTCTTAGCCACTGAGCTAGTCACTTCACTGGAGAATGTTATCAGGGTGGATAATACGATTTCCTGTTTGTAAATCTATGCTGACAACTCTCAGGCACAGACTTTTCCTTCATGTGATTGGAAATGGTTTCCAGGGTTAGTTGCTCCATCCCCTCCTCTAAGAGTGAGGTTAGGCTACCCAAGCCTGCAGTTCACTGCATCATTCTTCATGCCCTTCTTGAAAATAGGACTGATGCTTACTCTTCAGTTGCTGTGACCTTTTAAAAATCACCAAGAGTGGCCTTGCAGTGGTATCAGCCAGCTCCCTCAGCTCTTGGGGAACCTTTCAGGCTCCATTGGGCTCACGTATGTTCAGTTTAAGTGTTTCTTTGCTTGGTCCTCTGCTGCCAAGAAACATTTTTTTTCCTGTGGTCTCGGGGACCTGAGTTTCCTGAACACTTACTTACTGGTAAAGGCTGAGGTGAGGAAGATTTTGAGTACCTCAGCGTTTTCTGTTGCCACTTTCCAGCAGGTCCCTGCCCCATTCAGCAGTGAGCTGACTGGGTGGGCTTAATGAGTGCTCCAGTTTTCTGTCACTTCATTGTGTAAGCACACACTGCTGGTGTGTGGAGTTGCACAGGACACTTGTATAGGCATACCTGACTGACACACTGTGGAGACTGTGGAATGCAAAATTGCTTGGAAGGGACGGGACTGTTCTCATCTTTTGGGCTAGAGAATGTACCCTGGAGAGCCGACCCAAAAGTATGAGTGTGTCGGTGTGAGCTGAAATTCCACCCCCCCACCAACAAGTAACCAGGCTAGCCCAGTCTGGAAGCAAATGAAGGCTGTATTTACAAGCAGAGTCTACGATCTACGATGAAATGAAATGAATATATACAAATATACAAAATTCACAACATTTACAAATATATACAATCAACAGAAAAAGCACAACCGATCTCCCTTTGCCTCCCCACAAGGGGACCCTCCCAAAGGGGCCTCTCTCTCTCCCAGGAGCTTCCCCCCAGACCCCCCTGGACAGAGAAGCAGAGTTAGTTAAGCAGAAAGTTGTTAACTTAGCTGCCAAGGTCAGTGTGTGTTATCTTCAGCCAGAAGAGAAGAAGAAACAGCAGCCAGACAGCCCAGCAACTGCCCCCACTGCCGAACGCAGAATGTGCAGAGTGCCTACTTTGTTTTGGGTAATAGTTCTTAAACATTTCTATCTATCCAATGGAAGTGTTTAGAACAATCAGTATTTTGCTTTCTTACACCCAGTAGTGACTTATTTACACTCTTTCACTTTCCCTGTTTTGAACTTTGCAAGGAAAAATTAAAAAGACAGTTTCAAACCATCACAATGAGTGGTGCAGTTCTGCAGTGTTTATTACCTCTGCTGTTTGTCCTGCTGGATGTTTCCAGCCATCAACGTAATACTGTGAAACAACATGTTACTCCTCAAGACAAACAAAATCTTTTTTACAGTCCTGTTAAGACAACACCAGATGGTTTTATAAACATTTCTTTCAGTTCAAAGTCCATAAAAATGTAAGGGATTTTTTTTTTTTTAACGTGCCTTTTACTTTGTTTCCTTTGCTGCAGAATCTCGAAGTTACACAGAAGCCATTAGCCATGCTCTGGTGACGTCTGACAGCACTGTGGGCACTAACCCTGCTTTGCTGAAGGCCAACATGCAGACAGATCCCTCCTTTCAGCGCTGCTTTGCATCTTCGTGTACTGTTTCAAGTAACAGTCCTGTCCCAGGGGGAGAAAGGTAGGAAAAGATGCTGCTTTGTTGTTTAGTTCTTCTAACTATAGTTTATGGCCTAGACACTCTGCTTGAATCTTCATTGAAGAGCATTTATCCTAGGACTTTTGGGTTTGGTCATGACATTTAATGATGTTGTTGTCCAGTAGATGGAATTTACCACATACACAGCTGTCAGTGGCACAATTAGTTTTGTGGAGAAATAGAAATACAAAAATAAATAGGAATTTATAGCTCATTTACTTGATTTTTTGCTAGCACAAATTCATTCATATTTTACTTTATGCACCTTACTAGCTTCTCTAGTAGTATACTGAAAAGCATTTCAAGAAATTTCCCATGGAGTAAGTTGGATATGAGAGAGAGGGAGTACTCTTTTCACTGCAGTTCCTGCATTTCTGGTGACAGAGGATTTGGTTTTGGTAGTGAACAGCTGACTGCTTTTCAACTACTCATAGAGTCATTAAGGTTGGAAGAGACCTTTAAGAGTATGGAGTCCAACCGTCACCCAGTTACCATGACCACTAAACTATATCCTGAGGCACCACATCTACATGCTTCTTCAATGCCTTTCAGGAGGCTGCGAGATGTTATGATTTCATAATTGTAGGGTTCTACACCAGAGCTTGAACAGTTACTTGTACAGAATAAATTTACAAAATAGTCCTTGTTCCAGGGAGTTTGCAGCACTGGTGAGGCCACACCTTGATCACTGGGTTCAGTTTTGGGCCTCTCACTAGAAGAAAGACACTGAGGTGCTGGACTGTGTCCAGAGAAGGCCAGTGAAGCTGTTGAAGGGTATTGAGAACAGGTCTGGTGAGGAGCAGCTGAGGGAAGTGCAGTTGTTTAACCTGGAGAAGAGGAGGCTGGGGGCGGACCCTAGTAACAAGTGACAGAACAAATGACCTCAAATTGCCCCAGGGGATATTTAGGTTGGAGATTAGAAGACACTTCTTGATTAATAAGGCTCTCAAAACAGTGGAATAGGCTCCCCAGGGAGGTCTTTGAATACCCAAACCTTGAAGGTGTTCCAAGGAGGCAGAATCAAACAGAATCATGGCACAACAGGGGTTGGAAGGAACCTTGAAATACCATCTAGTCCAACCACCCCACCAGAACATGACCACTAAGATTAGGTCACACAGGAACACGCCAGGCTGGTTTTGAATGTCTCCAAAGAGGGAGACTCTACAACCTCTCTGGGCAGCCTGCTGCAGTGAAAAAGCTTTTCCTTATGTTTCCTTATGCTCCAGCTTGCCCATTGCCCCTTGTCTTGAGAAGAGCCAGCTCTGTCCTGCCAAAACTCACCTTTCACATATTTGTACACATTAATGAGGTCACCCCTCAGCCTCCTCTTTTCCAAGCTGGAGAGCCCCAGCTCCCTCAGCCTTTCCTCATAAGGGAGAGGTTCCACTCCATTACCATCTTTGTGGCTCTTTGCTGGACTCTTTCAAGCAATTCCCTGTCCTTCTTGAACTGAGGGGCCCAGAACTGGACACAGTATTCCAGATGTGGCCTCACCAGTGCAGGGTAGAGAGAGGGAGGAGAACCTCTTTCGACCTACTAGCCACATCCCTTCTAATACACCCTAGGATGCCAGGGATGTGGTGCTAAGGGATGTGATTTAGCAACAGACTTGGCAGAGTGGAGAATCCCTGGACTCAATGATCTTAATGGTCTATTCCAACTGAAATGATTCAATGAGAAATAGCAAGAAACACAAAGGAGGAGACCCAGCCGACTGTTACAAGGTTCAGAAGAGCAGGACAATGAAGTGCTACTCATTAGCTGTGCCCTATATTTACTTATTAGATGAGGTGGTGTGCTACAACTGATTAGGATTCCTTCTCTATGCAGCAACATTCCTTCGTGGCTAATTATCCTATTCTTGTTCTTGGGTAATTGCCTCCTTTCTCACAGTAAGTATTTGGAATACTGTTGGTGTGTCAGACTCTCTGTGGGCACTTCAAGTATGCTGGTATTTATCTTTTATTTACCTTCCCACCTAATTGATTCCATTTTCAATCAGTGACTGGGAAAGAATGTTTTCTTTTTGTAATCATGAATGTGAATCATAAGCCTGAACGAAGTATGTTAGCATTTTCTGAGGAGGAGACAATGTAACATTTCATTAGGAGTGCATATGAATTGAAAGCTTATCAGCTGTGCCATCATTACCAAGTTTACTTTCCTACTTCAAACTTTATGTAGAAAACTCTGTTCCCTTCTTTCAGCATATCTTTCCTGACATTTTTCATGTTGTCTAGCAGATCACTACAGCTGTGGGTTGTTTTTTCCTGTTGCAACAATGCCTTCTTCTGTTTGCTTCCCTTCCATTTTTCTATGGCACTTCCACTTGGATCTGTTCAAATCTAGTGGTAGCAGTTTCCACAGTTCCCATTTAATTAAAAATCTCTTGGTTTTGGTTTTTGTGGGTTTTTTTTTGTTTTTTTTTTTTTTAATATATATCTTATATCAGCTCTTTTTTTCATCTCAAAATGAGTGTCGTCTCTCTGATATTGCTGGTAATGTTTCCAGCTACAGTCTAAGGGACATTTCACTTTTACAAGCAAAGAGACGAGGTAACATTCTATCAGCTGGTTCCATCAGAAGCTTAGTTTGTCTTGTGTAGAAGGATATTTGTTATTCTTTACTTGAGTAGATGGAATTACTACCCAGTAGAAAAATTGAGTGTTTACTGTTGAAGTGCTTAATTCTATCCAACAAAAAAACTCTGTCACTAAATTAATTAATCATTGGGCCTACGTCTTTTTTTATGTACAAATGGTATTAAAAAGGTCTGGTCTAAGAACTGGGTCTTGTGAACTGTGTTCTTGTCATAGTTATTCATTTATTGTGTGCTGGTGTACAACTGCCACTTTAGGCTTTTTTTTTTTTTAATGAATATAAGAGACTGCATGTAAGAGCAGCTGTGTCAGTGGCAGCTTTCTTACATAAACCTCTGCCTTTGATGGCAGCTGTAGCTTAAGAAATCCTTTCATCTTTCTGCTCTTTCCAGGGAGCACTTCAGCTCACCATGTACAGATCTCCAGGACCACTGGGTGAAGCAGTACTGTGAACAGCCTCACTGAATTGGTTCATATTAAAAGTAACCCTCTCAAAAAGGGTAAAGGAGTGTTTAGCTGTGATTAATTTGATGGCTGGGTTTATAGTGCAAACTCAAGCTGTCCTGTCAGCGTGGCTAGTTGGAAGGTGAGATGAGGCAGAAAGTAGTGACCTGCACTAAAGAAGTGAGTGAGCAGGGTGGGTGATCTAGCTGCATCACCAAGTCCAGTGTATTGTCAGAGCACCCTCAGGTGTTGCCCTCACTGAGGTAATTTGCTGCTTTCAATTCATCATGACTTGCATAGTGACTTTTTAAGGGAATGATGTGACTGTTGTTTTATTTTTATGTTCAACTTGGGGTGGTTGTTTTTTTTTTTTTTTTTTGACAGCTCTTCCGTACCAGAACTTCCTTGGCTTGAAAGCAACCCAAAAGCTTCCTCATCACTACAGTTTTCAATGGGAAACAGCAGGCAGCCAGGAGGTTACCTTCTGCCCTCTGAATTTTCAAATGCTGTGCAAGATGGCTCTCTCTTGACTCGTTTCCAGACTCCAGAACTGCAAGTTGTCACCCTGAACAGCCTGGAGAATCCACCAGTAGAGCCACAGCAAGAATCTGCTGTCAGCAACAGTGCCCGGTCCTACCTGAGCTACAGTGGGGGCAGCAGGAGCAGTAGCTCCCCCCGAGAGGAGAAACAAGCTACTTTGATAGCCAGTACTGGCATCTGTCCTAAAACAATGAGCTCATCAGTGGCAAGTGCTGAGGACAATGGCTCTTTGACACAAAACTTTCTTACAGTGGCCTCTGGACACAATAGCCAGAACAGTGTGGTTCAGCAGCAGCATGGAGGGAATCTACATGCCCAACCACCTCTCCCAGAGAAAAAGCGGTCCTCTGAAGGAGACCGTTCCTTTGCCTCTGTATCACCTTCTTCAAGTGGCTTCTCCAGCCCCCACAGTGGAA
The DNA here is from genome assembly GCF_027791375.1 of Indicator indicator. Lineage (NCBI taxonomy): Eukaryota > Metazoa > Chordata > Aves > Piciformes > Indicatoridae > Indicator > Indicator indicator. The sequence goes on from NC_072020.1 coordinate 9,262,545, forward strand.
GCACAATCAGCATCCCTTTCCCAAATGTCCTCCCAGATTTCTCAAAAACGTTGAGCATTTCCCCAGTGCCAGGTAGGCTCTGCACCAGACGAAAAAGACCTTCCATTTATGGGTGTTGGTAGAAAGCATTTAGGGGATATAAAAGTGGGGAGGGGGAAAAAAAAGGCAGTGCAATGAAAATGGCCAAGAATACGTGCATGGTTGCAGTAAGTGGCACCAATTCCTTGGCTTTGGATGTGTTACTTGGAGAACAGAATTCTGTCTCTGCTTCCCTAGATGTCAGCCAGCAGCAGCCTACCTTTTGAACTGCCAAACCACAAGTGAGCAGTGTGGAGTCCAGCTCCTCTTAATAAGTGCTGGCTTCCCACTGCCCCTTTCTAGGCTGGTGCCAAGAACAGTGTGCTCACTGGTTCCCATTGAGAAGCTTTGTATTTAATGCAGCTTTGTGAATGTAAGGGGCTTTAATATTTTATTGGATTTGTAAAGTGAAACTTCAAGAATGCTTTTGGAATCTTGGTGTACAGTGTTATATTTGCTGGTTCTAAACCAGTCCAGAGATTGTCTATGTTGTCCTTTGTAATCTTGAAGGTTTTTAATAATTAAGGTGATCAGGAATTGGAAAGAACAGTAAAATTTTTTTTTTTTTTTTATTTACAAAATTTCTTGGCTTCCACCCTCCCCCTTTTATTTTACAGAAAACACAACAGATAAACACGTGACTGTGAAATTTGTCCAGGACACATCCAAGTTCTGGTATAAGCCAGATATTTCAAGGGAACAAGGTATGTCAGCCCTGATGTATATTCTGGCTTACCCTTTGGCACAAAAGCTAGTTGGTGAATTTGCCAGGAATTTTATGATGTGTGATACATTATTCTTTAAAAGTCACAAAATAACACTCCCATGGAGCAACATCTTTGTGCAGTACCAAACAGATGTAGTGCATTGATATGGAGATGTATTGAGATGGAGAAAGCAAAATCTTAGTACCTGTGTGGCAGTATCTGCACACAAGGTTACGTCTTGTCCATGCTGAGCAGTGCAACACTCTGGGTGCTTTGCAGATGCAGCTGAGCTTGTGGCCCTTGTGTCCTTATCAGCTGTACTGAATTGCATTTAGTGAATTATGGCAGGATTTCAAATTGGGATCCTTAAAAAAATGTGCTTGTCAAAAAGGAAAAATGACAAATTGGTTCCTCCTAAACCAAAACAGACTTCAGCTACTGGCAAATGACGAATTGCTGTGTCTGTCTGCTTGAGATTGTTCTCAAATGGTAAATATGAGCTCAGGGGAATAAAGAGCATAGAAAACAGATCCTTAATTCATCTTTGGATGATGTTTTACTGCTCCTTGCATTCCAGTCCCCTTTCCCTTGTCATCTCCCCACCCATAACGAGAATTGAGTCTTTAAATGTGCAAAGAACATTTCCTGATTGATTGTAGTTCAGTAAGGGAGGTAGATCATAAAGGCAGTTCAAACCTACCTGCTTGAACTAATGAACAGAAAATCTTCCAAACCTTTTAGCATAGTACCCTGCTAAAAACCATTCCTTTAAAAAAAGTGTTATAACCTCTATTGCTTGTTCCTTTTTCCTGTGCTTCCTGGACAGCTGCTGTGAGAAATGAGTACTGTTTCCTTAGGGATTTAGAAATGTTAGTACTGAGTGCTGACTTTATATACTGCAGGGATTTATATATTCACACTCCTCCTTTCCACACATCACAGGTTATTACGAAAATCGTTGTTTTCTTCACCATCTGACAGATGAGTCCTACAGAATTTATACATATGTGCTTTACTCACTTAAGAGACAAAATTATGCCTCAATCTCCTCTTTTTTTTGTTATTACTTTTTTTTTTTATGGGGGGGGAAAAAAAAAGTGTGTGTTTCTTATGTAGTCATTGCCCAGGCCTTGTAAAATACGGCATCATGCCCCATATTTATAATTTCCATGTTTTATCTATACAGAGAGATAAGGACTCCAGGGTCAAATTTGGGTTTTTTCCAGTGTTTCTTTGAAGGCTTTCTGATAATTAGAAATTATGCAAACAAAACCAAGTATTTCCTAAAAGTTTAGGGACAAGAAAAACCCCAAAATACTAAGATTTTATTAAGATCAAAGTAAGGTCAATCACTAGATGAACCTTTTGTCTTTTTTCAAAGTGAGTTTAAGATTTTGGGCTACTAGATTTCAAAGTCTGCAGCAGACTCATGCAAGAACCGTTTCCCTGCAAATGGTTTCTTGTGAGGAGGACTTCATGTCACTCCTCCAGCAGGTATCACAGAGTTCAGATGTAAGATATTCTAGTGCTTGGACAGTCAAGAGCAAATATTCATTTACATCCCTTCCGTTGCTTTAAAATTGGAGGCAGAAATGTGTCAGTGGATGAAAATGGATCTGCTCTGCCTGTTGGAGCTGCACAGGAAAAGAAAACCAGTGCTGTCTAGTCAGCCTGGGAATTAGAGCTATGCTGTGCTCTGTCATGCTTCTAACAAGTTGGCAAAATGTAAGCAGGAATCACCTGATGGTATGAATCTTGGTGGGCCCTGCAGATTCTTCTCAGTTTAAAAATCAGTCGGGATCTGTATTTTCAGGCTTTTCTTGAAATAAATACCTGTGAAATTTGCACAAGATGTGTGATGGTGTGGGGGGATTCCAGCTCACACTGATACAAGATGTTACCACTCAGATCCACCACATATGCTTGATTGTATTCAGTCTTACAGTATGGAAACAGTAAAGGATGGTTATTTCTTGTAGTCTCCTGTTAACGATGGGTTTGCTCTTCTCCACTTCTTGGATGTGTACATGGTTCTGTAGCTGTTTGTCTCTCTCTTCCTGGAATCCTTTGCAGCCATTGCTGTTCTCAAGGACAAGGAGCCTGGCTCATTCATTGTTAGAGACAGTCATTCCTTCCGGGGAGCTTATGGGCTGGCCATGAAGGTTGCTACACCACCTCCTTCTGTGCTGCAGTTAAACAAGAAAGGTACTGTATGCTTTCTGTCATTTGCAAGCCTTACATGGTAGGAAGTCCTTATTACTGGATAATAATCTGGAGGATTATCCCCTCTTACAGTAAGTGCAATTTAATTTACAGGCTCCAATTGGTACCTTGTTAAAGGAGACTGGGTAAGGTGTCTTTTGTATTTACAGTTTCACCACAGCTTGGAAATGTGTGTTTACTGTGGCTGTGCATGTGTTGTACCTTATCAACCAAAGAGAAAACCATTGTCATCTCAGTAAAGGGTCTTCCCTAGCAACCAAAAGTCTGCGCTGGACCTACATACCACTGTGTACAGCTTTTGCTTGGCCAGAAAGTCCAATACTTTCGACCCTGAGGTTTGGTTTTGAGGCAGTTCTGCATTAGATATTAAATGATAGTTGTTTAAAAGAAGTGCTCTTAAAAGAAGAATCTCTCAGCTCCAGTGCTTCCATGTATAACTTGAGGCTGATAGCTGTGAAAGGTAAAATGAGAAAAACATAGGGAAAGCATCAATCAGTGTATGGAAACTCAGCTGCCAGTTCCTGTTGTGTTCTAAGCTTGATTTGTGCTGCTGCTGCGAGGGTAGTTGGGTGGCTTTCATTGCTGCTGTTTTCCTTTGACAAAGTTTATTATGTCTCATTAGTGCATGGTACTTGGTGAGATAGGCAGCTGAGATCCCAGGAAAGCAGTGATTCTCCATGTTGTAGTTGTGGAAGTGTGGCTTCGTCTGGGGTTGGTAGATTGGCTGGCTGTTGGTTTGTTTTATTTTAAGATTTCATTGTTACCCTGGGGAAAGGTTAGTGATCCACCTCTATCAGAATAACTCTGGACAAATTCTGTATGATTCAGCTTAATCTGGTACCCTGAGACAATTTCTAATACAATTTTGCCTTGTAATCCTTTTTATTGCCAAAAAAGGTCAACAGCATCGCTGCAATAAAAACAAGGTTCGTGTTGTCCTCCAATAGGGTGGTGCAACATGAGAGGTGAATGGAGAGTGGCTATAGATGTTTTTAGTTAATCTTTTTTTTATCAGACCAACAAAATCCAGAAGACATGAAAGTTTAAACTCTACTAGCCTTTAGGAGCCAGTTTGTGTTAGTTGTACCACAGGCAAGTAGTAGCAAGAGACAATTTCACTTGAGACTTTAGCATTCTTCCTCTTCTCACTCTGATATGTAGCTTGTTTTGGTTTCCATTGTTTCATCCCAGAAGGCACAAATCTGTTGTTCAGCCTTCTGCACTGTTTCTTGTTCCAGGCTTCTCCATCCCACACACACTTCTAATAATTTATTATGAGATCATAATGGCGAAGAGTAAGCTATTTGAAAAGGTGATCTTTGCAGTGTTTGCTTGCAGTTTTGCTGTCCAAATTAATGTGTTCATCTGTGTTAGCTTGAAAGTCAACCCTTGATGTGGTGTTTCCTGAACTGTGGCTGAGTCAAAGGGAGCTTTTGTGTTTGTGGCTCCTTTGTTCAAGTTTGAATGGTTGGGTAGCTTTGTCTCTCTGCTATGAAGTAACCCTTTATTTACTTGGAGAGAGAACCAGTTTCTAGGCAAGTGTGAAGTACTGTGAACAGTCTTTCAAGGAGTAATGAAGTTGTCTTAATTATATGTGTGCATATGTGTGTATGTATATATTGAAAAGAATCCCAAATCTCAAGGGAATTTTCATGTGCCTCTTGGCCTTACAATCTCCTCTTCCTCATTACGTCCCACTTAACAGCTTCAATTTGTCCTAGATTCCTGAGAGAGAAAAAACTGCCTTGAAACACTCAGATTTTACTAGTTTGTTTTTTTTTTTATGTAATTGTTTGCTTTCAGGAACAAAGACCTAAAGTTTTAAAATGCTTGCAGCTTTAGTCTAAAGTTCACAGAGAGACTTGGTATTGAGAGACCTTTGTGTAGCTAAGTCTTCTCTTGTTTTAGTCTGGAAGGCAGAGTTCTTTCAGCAGAACTGTCACTAGAAATTGAAGTGGTTTATCACACTTGTACTCCTTTGTCACAATGGATACAAGTTTTTCTAACAAGCAAGTTTTGCCTGGGAATTTTCTGATGAACGCTTTTGGACCAAAACTTTACAGTTTATTGAAGTGAGGTTTTCACTTCTCACTTTAGTATAGATTTTAAGTCGTTCAAATGTCTTTTTTTTCTAGGTTTTGCTAGAATTTTTAATTTGAAACAACTTACTTTTTAATTCTGTTAATTTGTAGAAAAATTCTAACTAGCTGGTGGTGTCCTTGCTGACTGCAGGGGGGTGGGCTAGATGACTCTTAAAGGTCCCTTCCAACCCAAATGATTCTCTAAGTTCATCAAAATTTCAAAGAATTCATTTTTTTCAAATTATTTTTCGTATCTGTAGTTGGGACCACACTTGGACATTTTGGACACCCAAATGCCAGTCTTTTGTCATTATAACCTCTTTCTCTCTCTGTGCCTGTAGTGAGCTATTTGCTTATTTGGTGTTGTGCTGCAGCTTGTAACCTTGGGGCAGAGCAGGTCTAATGTATCCTTTGCAGGCTGTCTATAAAACATTTGGTGATAATGTGGAAAACTGCTTCATAAAGACTTGCTAATTTGTGAGCCTGTTGGTCTGTTCGTGGCTTTTCTTCACGAGCTTTCTTTTTCTTTTCCAACACAGCTGGAGATTTGTCAAATGAACTTGTAAGGCATTTTCTGATTGAGTGCACTCACAAGGGGGTACGCTTGAAAGGATGCCCGAACGAACCGTATTTTGGTAAGTGCTCTGAGTCACAGGGAGGCAGAAAAGAGAAACAGTTTGCTTTTGCCAGAGCTCTTTTGTAGACTTGGATGGTGTGCAAATGAGAGAATGCTTTGCTCAGGTCCTGATGATTTCTGTAAGAACCCATTCTAAGGTTATAGGTTATATACCTTAAGTATGTGTGCAGGGCATTCTGGCATAGACCAGGCTTGAAGTGGTCAAGCTTGTCTACCACTACCAATGCTGCTCAGACAGCTGAGCTGGATGACTGTTACTGAATGACACGGTGCACTGGGTTGGAAAGGACCTCTGGGGTGATCAAGCCTCACCATGGATGTCTCACCATGGTGAACGGGGCCTCAACCACCTCCTTGGGCAACCTGCTCCAGTGTTCCACCACTCTTACAGTAAAGAATTTCTCCCTAATGACTAATCTAAGTCTGCCCTTCTCTAGTTTAAAAGCATTGCCCCTTGTCCTGTTGCTACACACCCTTGTAAATGGTCCCTCCCCAGCTTTCTTAGAATCATGGAATTGTTTCAATTGGAAAAGACCTCTAAGATGATCAAGTCTAACGGTCAACCTAACACCACTATAGCCATTAAACCCTGTCCCAAAAGTGCCATGTCCACATGTTTCTTGAACACCTCCAGGAACAGTGACTCTACCTCCCTGGGCAGCCTGTTCCAATGGTTGACCACCCTTGCAGGAAAGAATTTTGTCCTAATATCCAAACTAAACTCCCTTGGTGTAACTTGAGGCCATTTCCTCTTCTCCTATCACTTGTTACTTGGGAGAAGAGACCTCCTTTCAGGGAGCTATAGAGAGTGAGCAGGTCTTCCTCAGCCTCTTTTTCTCCAGACTAAACAACCCCAGTTCCCTCAGTCACTCCTCACCAGACCCTTCATCAGCTTTGTTGCCCTTCTGTGGACGTGTCAATCCTTCAATGTCCTTTTTGTAGTGAGGGCCCCAAAACTAAACACAGTATTTGAGGTGCCATCCTCACCAGTGCTGAGCGCTGAGGGATAATCCCTGTCCTGGTCCTGATGGCCACACTATTCCTGATCCAGACCTGGCCACCTGGGCACACGCTGGCTCATCTTCAGCTGCTGTCAATCAGCACTTCCAGCTCCTTTCCGCCAGGCAGGTTTCTAGGCACTCAGTCCCATGCCTGGAGCATTCATGGGGTGGGTTGTGAGCAGCAGTGAGGCTGTGTTTGGTTGAACTGTGATTTTTGTCTAAGTGCCTGGTTGCAGTGTTCTGTGTTTGTTAGTAAACAGCATTGAGAGATGGCATTTTGTACAGACTGATGGTTACACTGTCCTCACTTCTCAGAGTATGGTCAGGCTTGCTGACACCCAGGATGAATAATGTGTTATTATTTTAATTAAGCCAAGCCCAAACCACAAAAGTGACTGAATAGAAAAGAATAATTTAATAGAAAGTGATACATACATCACTGCTGTATAGAGACTATTAGATGGCTAAGAGGCAGAGCTCCTTGCTCTTTCTCTGCCTCATCACATAGCATTGACCACTTCTGCTCTTACTGTACTTGTAAGATTTTACTACATTTAATGTAGAAGAATTGAAAAACATTGAAGGAATTCACTGACCTCCGTACTGGGTTTGTCATTTCTGTGCTTTCATCATTTAAAGCTAAGCCATTTAGAATTTAAGCAGGGAAGAGGAGCATACGATTGTGATTAGTGAGTTTGAATACATCCAACTGGGACAGTGCTGGGAAACAAAAATACCCTAAAGCTAACAGAAGATCTTGGCTTAAGTGCCAAGAGGTTTTGTTTTTTTAAAGGGCAGCAGGGAGGCCACTTGGTCTATAAAATACTTGAGTGTCAGCATACCTGATAAGCATTCTTCTTGTCCACCAACTTAACTGTGCATGTCTTGTTACTCTTCTGATCACAGGTAGTTTGACAGCTCTGGTGTACCAGCATTCCATCACACCACTGGCATTGCCCTGCAAGCTTCTCATCCCAGACAGAGGTATGCTTGTTAAAGTACAGTAGAGAGACACTCAATCAAGTGCTCCTTCAAAATGCCAGTGTCTGAAGGCTGGTGAATGTGTCACAAGTTGAGATCTAAGCAAGAACTGACAGGGAAGGAAGTGTGTTTTCATTCAAGATGGTTCTTCAGTACTGCTGATGGCTCTTACCCAAGCTGTGGTTGTGAGCAGACCAGTACTGTGATATTCCAGTCATAAATAGTGATGCCTCGTGGAAAGCTGTGCAGTAATCTAGTGTGGAGGAAGAGAATTGTACTTCTCAGACATGAGATTATGCCCATGTATGGTTAGATGTAAGCACTCGTTCAGGTCTGAGTGGCAAAAGTGCCTTAGGGAAGGGAAAATAGGTGAAAATAGAGGGAAAACAGAGAATAGAAGGTGCTCTGACACTGCCAGGAAGGAAATAGCAACTTCCTCAGGTCCCAGTGTAGTTTAAGTAAAAGGTCAAAAAGGCTGTGTTGCATGATGGAACTGTAATTCTAATTTTGGTTATGGTGATTTCATAAACCACCCTAAGAAACCAGCAAAATGTAGCTGTTCCTGCCCTACAATTCGATCTTCTCTTACTCTCCCACAATTAAGTTAACACCAGATGTGTTCTTGAAATCTTAAACATGCCTGTGGTTTTCTACTGAACTCCTTACACTTTTGTTAAAGGCCATATGTCAGTGTTCAAACATACAATTTGAATTATGTAAATACATTAATGAAACCATTTTAGCACAAAAAGATGTTCTGGTGGATGTGACCAGAAATCTCTTTATATGGCAAACCAGTGTGCTTGGTGGGCTTGTTATCCTTATCCTCCTCACCTAAAATGGAAAGCTCCTTCTGTTGTGGCAGAGGTGCAGATCTGAAACATTTGTCTTGACCCCAATAAACATACCACAATGAAATTTTATTTTGGGTTTCTTTTTGAATCTGATGAATCATGCGTTTTAAGATCTTCTTTGGTTAATGCCTCTGGGTGCAGCACATGGAGGGTTTGTAGCATGTGGGTAGATGAACATGTGAAGTGTGTCACACATCACATTACTGCTCTTCTTGTTTGAATGATTCAAAGACAGCAAACATCATGTTAAATGCAGCAGGAGGAGAGCTCCTTTTACATGCATTTATATAACTGAAACAACATGATGGGCAGTATTCTCACTGATTTTTAAGAGAGATGAAGGCTGGCTGCTCTCAGTACACTGCTGTCTGAATAGTTCAGAGGTTTGTTTTTTTACACAGGTATGAAGAAAGAAGGATTATGCTGTCGTCTTCAGAATCAAAATTCATAGAAACACAAAGTCTTTGTGCCTAAGTTAGTGTGAATTATGCAAATTAAATGAGATAATTGAATTGTGCTGTTTAAAAAATGTTGAGGTTGTGATGAAGGGAACACAGCTGCTTGTGTTGGTTTTAACATGACATGCAGTGTGTCCCTGCAGCATAAGCTATGTAGTTAGGTCTTTCACTGTCAGGAAATAAAGGCTGAGCATCCCTGCAGCAGCACTGGAGGCTAAAAATCCTGATGCAACACAAACCCCACACTGATTATTCTAGTTACAGGTACAAGATTGTTTCATGTTTTTGGCAAAGAGTTGTACAGTACAAATGCTAAACTCCTGCTTGACCGTGTGTGTTGATCTGTCAAATGAAGTCTCAGCAAGACATGGACAGTCATGGACAGTGTTCTGTTTGCAGATCCCTTGGAGGAGATAGCAGAAACCTCTCCGCAAACTGCGGCAAACTCAGCAGCGGAGCTTCTCAAGCAGGGTGCAGGTCTGTTCAACTTTTTCCTTGCATTTGACTTTTGCCAGATGTTGTATGTTGAAAGGGTGGGAGAGGCTGGACTGAAGGATGTTGAAAAGGAGCAGTTTAAATTCAAAGTGCTGTGTAGAAGTGTACATATCCTGTAGCATGAGGGTACATACCAGGTTCTTTCTTCTTTCTGCAACCAGCTCCTAAGTTCTACAACTGTTTGCCTTCCAGTCATGAGGATATGAGGCACATGTGGGGTGGTTGAAGCACAGCAATTTTTAACCTGTGACATTGCTTTCATAACTGATGAACTTACAGAAGGTATTTTCAAGCTGTGGCTGCAGAGGTTGATAAAGTCGGCAAACAGGAACTAAGGAAAGTGTTCAGTAGGGGTCAATTCTCAGCATAGGCATCAACAGCACCACTGGCAAATGCTTTCCGTCCCATCAGTCTGAAAAACAATTAAAACATTGCCCTCTGCTTCACTTGATGCTCGTGTTGTTCAGAGAGGTGCACTGTCTTTTGCATTGGGTTTTGGTTTATGGATTCTCATGCATACTGCAGCACCCATTGTGGCAAGTTAAATTGTTTTAAAATCATAGACTTGTAGAATCGTTTTGGTTGGAAAAGAATTTTAAGATGATCAAGTCCAACCAATACCTAACTCTACCAAGTCTGGGGCAAATCCATATCCCTTAGCACCACATCTATGCCTCTTTGAAAAACCTCCAAGGATGGCTATTTCACCACCTCCCTGAAGAGCCTGTTCCAATCTTTGAGAACCCTTTCAGAGAAGAAATTTTTTCTCACATCCAACCTAAACCTCTCCCAGTGCAACTTGAGGCCATTTCTTCTCACTGTTGTTCCTAGGGAGAGTAGACCAACAGGTACCTGGCTCCAACCTGCTTTCAGGAGAGCAAGGTCTCCCCTCAGCCTTTTCTCCAGACTAAACAACCCCAGGTCCTTCAGCTGCATCCTCCAGATGTGTTCTCCAGATCCTTCAACAGCTTCATTGCCCTTCTCTGGACACACTCCAGCACCTCAATGTCCTTCTTGGAGTGAGGGACCTGAAACTAAACCCACTACTCAAGGTCTGGCCTTACCAGTGCTGATCCAGGGAAGAAAATCACTTCCTTGGTTCTGCTGGCCACACTATTGCTGATCCAGGCCATGATGCTGTTGGCCTTCTTGGCCACCTGGGCACACACTGACTCATCTTCATCTGGCTGTCAATGAACACTCCTAGGTCGTCTTCTGCTGGGCAGCTTTTCTCCCCAGCTTTTCTACCATGACTGTATTTCTGTGACAGAAGAATCCTGACAGAATTGCCTCCAAATAGTCAGATGCTCTGCATTGGTATCATTTGTATTGCTCTCCAATTGCTTGTCTGCTTTCTTTGTGTGCAGCTTGAGCCAAGGACAACTGGTGGAGTAGCCTTGTCTGAGAATGTGTGGTGGTGTTCTAGCACTCTGGACATGGTGCTCTGAGTGCCACTTCATAGTCTCAAAGCTGGCTGTAGTAAGAACTTGGCCACTGTGTAATTCCCCTGTACAGTGCACATGTCCAAGGCATCCTGTCCATGCCCTTCCATGGTTCTTGGTTGTCAAGCTGCTGTGAATTCTCTCATGATTTGTCCCCCTGATTAGTCACGTTGGGGCCTGAGAGATGCTACATCTGCCCCTCTCTTTTGGCACCCCTGGAGCCACAAGCAGAAGTGTCGTGGCTAGACGTGCCTTTCTGTGAACGCTGTGCCTCATTGCAGTCACCCATTTTAGGGCAGCTGCCAAGCTTAGCATCTCTGGAGAGAATGTTGCTCCTTGCTTGTGCAGCAATCTGCTTTGACTTAAAAAAATTGAAGTACCACTTGGAGTGCTGTCATCAGGCAGGAATGTGTGGCTGAGGCAACTGCAAGCCTTTGCGAGGCTGTGCCAGCAGTGAGCACATGCTGGCCTCTCTGGCAGCCAGCACTGGTGCTGTTTGTTGTGGCCAATGGGGAACAAAGCAAGCAGAATGGATTTTGGTTTAGAACTTCCCCTCTTGAAAACCCAGCAAAAGGGGCATGTGTTGGTGTATCCTCACTCAGGCAGTGCTTTTCAAAGAAAAAAAAAATTGTTTACTTCAGTTGGGGCAGGAGTCAGGTACCTCCCTATGGAGGCTGTCATGTCATGGGTCATTTGTGGAACCTTAGTACTTTGTTTTTATCCCTGCTTGGTTGTTTTTAAAGAAGGATTTGGAATCTGAATATTTAAATAAGCTGGGAGAGATTCTTAGAGGGATTTTTTGCCTTAATACATCATTTCCCACTGATTCTGTTTCAGAGGTCCCTCTCCAGTCATAACAACGTTCAAGTTGTGAGGTTCCAACACTGAGGTGCAGACCTGAAACGTGTAAATTGCTGCTCTTCCAACTGTCTGAGCTTGTGTGAGCACCTGCAGTTTAGTCAAAGCAGATGCACTTCTTCCCTGCATTGCTCTACCCCACCCTCCTCCTATTCCACAAGTAAAAAAAAAAATTCCTAGAATGATTGCTTAATAATAGCTGTCTGAAAAACCTAATGAGCATTCCCAGTCCCAGAATTATCGAAATTCAGAAACTGACCAGAAATCCATTCCTTCTTAGAGAGTAACAGCTGAAGACTAGAAACTACACAGAGAAGTGACTTTTCTCTGGAACACACCTTGCTTTATTAGCTTTCCTCATGGCAACATTTTCTATCCCAAATAATTCCCAGGTTTTTGTATGTGTTACCGCTAATAGAGTCAAGGGACTAAGCCTTCTGCACAGAGCACATTCCCAGCCAAAAAGCAAAACAAAAGGTCTGTTGGTACCAGTGTTTAGCTGCAGTTGTTTCTTGTGCTGCAGATTACACTTAAGAAGGGCTTTCAGTTTCAAAAATAAATGTGCAAGCCCATTAAAAATAACTTACACCACTTCTTCCTGGTAACAAGCAACAGGATGAGAGGAAATGGCCACAAGTTGTGCCAGAAGAGGTTTAAGTTGGGCATTAGTAGAATGTTCTTCACTGAAAAGGTTCTCAGACACTGGAACAGGCTTCCCAGGGAGGTGGTTGAATCCCCATCTCTGGATGTGATTCAGAGGCATAGAGATGTGGTGCTGAGGAAGATGGCTTAGCACCAGACTTGGTAGAATTAGATATTGGTTGGACTCAAGGATCTTAAATGTCTTTTCCAACCAAAATGATTCTATGATTCTACAAATAATTCTAGTAGTACTATCTAATGATAGTTAGTGGTTAACATTGCATAATGTTATATGACACTCCTACCATGTAGTGCTGTACAGTTCTGTAGTACTGCTATAGAATGCTTCTTTTTTCAGTGCTCACTGCAGATTTTATTTGAGACCAGTTATAAAAATTAACTGCCTTAGAAACCAGTGAGCTTCTGTTTTATAGAGATGCTTCAGAAATTGTTAATACCTTCAGAAGATGACTAGGGCTTTTAAAAACAAGTGTGTGCTGAGGTAAAGAATAGACCTAAAAGTATGTGAGTCAGCAGTTCTTCTCAGTGTGGAAGTTTTGTTTGCCCTAAAATTGCTAAACGTAGAAACCACCATGGAATTAATGAGCAGTGAGTTTTGCAGTAAGTTGGTTCTTTATGAGGTGAAAACATTCTTGTCTTGTTCTACCAAGTGAATGTTTTTTTTTTTTTTTAAATAACCATTTGAAAGCGTAAAATACATGAACCTATGCTTCAAAAATGTGTATTTTCCTACTGGCTGCTGTAATTGAACTTAAACTGTCCCAATTCTGCCCCCTCAGGAATGCTATTGCTGCAGTAATAGCTACGAGTGGCCTCTCGGCTGCTGTCTTGTATTTATTTAAATGCCAGGATCTGTAGGTAACAGATGAACAGAGTTGTTGGCTGAAATATAAAGGTATTAAAAACAAAGGCCTAGCACCTCCAAAACTACAGCCTTAAACTATCAAGCAAAAGTGGGACCAAGTGAGGCACAGGTAGAAAGTTCGGTGGTTTGCTGTCATTCTTCCCTCTATGCTTTACAAAGGTGGCAAATGTACCTTTTGTTTGGTTTTGCTGGGAGGATAGCTGTTGTCTTGCTGTTGGGTGATGACCTCTGAAAGTCCTTGCCCTCTCTTACTACAGCGTGTAACGTTTGGTACCTGAATTCAGTGGAGATGGAGTCCCTCACGGGCTACCAGGCAGTGCAGAAAGCCTTGAGCATGACGCTGATGCAAGATCCTTCTCCCGTCTCAACTGTTGTCCATTTCAAGGTGTCTGCACAGGGAATCACGTTGACTGATAATCAAAGAAAGTAAGCATAAGAGGGATGGGAAGGAAATACTCCACTTTGTTTCTAACAAGTGTTGGCTACTCTTGATTTGATTGTTCTAGTTGCCTTCTGCAGTTTCTGTCTCAGAGGGTGACAGGATTGTCTGAAGAATGACGGTGACATTGTCAGCTCTCTACAGTACTGGAGAATGAATGTTCTGAGCTGTGGACATTACTCCCACAGGCAGCTTTTACCTCTGTAAAGTCACTTTATCATTACACCTTTTTTTTAGGTGTCATCCCATATGAAAAAGGGAAAGGAAATGGCTTTGGCAGCATTTGAAAATCAACCTATTGGGTGAAGTAATGAATCTTCAGGGCGTCTTTTCACCAGGATCACTGAATGGAGCTGGCCTAAGCAGATACTCTCTCCAGTATTTGTAATAGTGCTTTGAATAGCCTGTGAAATGTTAATTTCTAATCACTTTGTAGAAATGGCTATTGCAGCTATTACAAAGTCTTTAGATTTGAAAACTGAAAATAGCAAAAGAGGGAAAACGGGAATTCAGTATAGGTTAAAAAAGTAAAAGTGCCAGACTAATTGCCATGGGATCTGCAAGCACTTAGAGCAGATCGAGGGCAAAACCTTCATCTGTAATGCTCAGGACTGCTTGTATTTTTGCACTGTATCACATTCTTTGAGTTCCATGAAGTCACATTTCCATTGGTGTATCTAAATGGACAGCTTTTAGGAAACACACATTTCATACTTCTGGATCTTTTTCTTAGCTTGAGGGCCAGGGGGTTTTGTGATTCAAAAACTCAACATTACCATTCTAAGTATGGATTTCAGGTGGCTTTCAAAAGCAAAAAGAATACATTGTTGTTATTAAATTTAGAGCAACTGTGATTTCTATTTCAGGACTGTTTGTTGTTTAAAAGTCCAAGCATCTTAACTATTCCTAAAAGTAGTTTTATTTCTTCCTTTGCAGACTCTTTTTTCGGCGACATTATCCGGTCAACACTGTTATTTTCTGTGCTTTGGATCCACAGGATAGAAAGTAAGGAAGACAAACAGTGTTTCTAATATGTTGTTTGTATTGTTGATCTAAGGAAAACACACAAAACTAATGTAGATTTCATTTTTATTTCTTCATTCCTTGTTTTGTTTTGGTTTTGTTTTTTTACTGCTTGCTTGATGGACAACAAGATGGATGAAAGATGGCCTTTCTGCAAAGTAAGTGGCACCTGTCTGCATCTCTTAACTGAATGTTTTAAGGGTATCATTACAGTGATCTGTTTCTTAGTGTTCTGAATTACCTTGGTCAGAGGTATGGAAGGCAAAGCAGCTGTTCAGAGGCAAAAGTCTCTTTGCTCACTATAATCAGACTTGAGTTACTTCTTCCACACCTCTTCAAGTCAGGGCCTAATTATATGATGTGCAGAGCCAGAGCTAGCCTGGTTTATTTGGACTACAGGTCAGTGATTTGGCTGAGGTTTCAGAAATGAAAACTGAGCCATTTGCTACTCAGTTTTGTGTTCCACTTGTACAGCAACACTGACACAAGGTTGCTTGTGTAATGTGGACTGATAGCTTGTGTCACTTGTGTCACTTAGACTGATAATTTTATAAATCCCCCACAGGGCACATGGGTGTAAATACTCTGTAGTAGTACAGGTGTGTGATGTAAATCTGTCATTAACTGGTGCATTATAAAGTGGTTTCTTTTGAAGGCAAATGTCACTTTTGGTGCCACTTCACCAAAAGAAAAAAGCCTAACCAGAGAGAGATCAGGCACTACTTTCTAAAAGAAACAGAAATAGATGGTTTAAGTCCTGTTTTGAGTACTCTCTCCATTAAGATGTGTGGCCCTCAAAGCCTTTTTTTCAGTCAGATTGAATATGTCCCTAGGGTCAGCAGTATGTCTCTGAAAGGGAGCAGTATGGGATGTAATACAGACAGAGTAGAAGGAAGGGTCTGCTTCCCAGATTCTGTCCATACTGAGCCACTCGGAAGCTCCTGAGTTGGCTGGGGCATCTGGACTACTGTGTTTAGCAGTGCCACAGTTGAGGTCTGGCCTGTGCTTTTGGTTTCAGCTGTGTATTCTTTGCTGTATGAAATAAGGCAATGTCTGTTCTCTGACACAGTGCTGCTGTTGTCCTTGCAGAGTGTTTGGGTTCGTTGCCAGGAAGCAAGGCAGTGCCACAGACAACGTGTGCCACCTCTTTGCAGAGCATGATCCGGAGCAACCCGCCAGCGCTATCGTGAACTTTGTATCAAAGGTCATGATTGGATCTCAGAAGAAGATCTGATGCCTTTCCACCCTTGTCTCAGCACTCTTCAGTGGTGTAACTGAAGGGAAGCACTTTGAGAGGGAGAAAGCCTTTTCAGCAGCAGCGTCTGAACCTTGTCATTCCCAAGAAGGAAAGCAGAGGACAGTCATCTGCATTGTGTTTGCAAGAGTTCAGCCTTTCCCTTGAAGATGCCTCTGACTTAACAAAGCATTTCTTTGACTTTATATCAGAAGACAAAAGAAGCTGGGTGCCACCCAGACCCATGTAGCCCACACCTGAATGAAGCATAAATTGAAAACTTTCTCCTGAAGGGCTTCTGATGTCTTTTCACGTGCTGTTTCTCATCATTTATTGGAGCAGAACTACTCACTAGGCTGTGCAACTTTCTTTGTGCAGAAAATGTTTTGCATAACCTTCACAAAGACGCTTGCCTTAATTGCATCAATGGTAGCTATAGGCCTTGCCAACATGCTCTGAAGAAAATAATGGTGTGAGGAAGACTATTTGCTCTTCCTTTTGGGAACTGAATGGAGAAAGGGGGAGGTGTATGTGAAGAGGAGGTTTGTGCAAGTTGACTTCTTGTAGGAAAGAAGTGGCAATGTGGAATTTTCAGGGACATTGCTTTGTATTTAGTGTTTAGAAGGCTGGGCTGGTTTAGTTTGAAAAATAAGGAAGAGGTGGCAGAACAAAAAAAAAAAAGGTTGTGTGGAAATCTAGCCTGTAGTTGGGGGTTTTTGTATCATTTTTGTTTTATACAGAGAAATAAGGAGGGAAGATTCTGTATTTTAATAATTGAAAGATAAAAAATGAGGGAAAAGCAAAGAAGACAATTTTATAACTTATATATTTTTACCTGTGTCAGATTATTTATAGGAGTTCTGAGATGTTGGTATGTCTTCCAGATATTCTCAAGCTAGGTTGAGCACTATTTTGCATAAGTAAAAGTGTGTGTAGCCTGTGCCTTGTTACAGACAGTAGTCTCATATTTTGGCTTTTGTCTTACAGTGACAAGGTGCTTCCCATCTCCTGTCTGTCATACTATTTTGCCAGTAACATTTGTTCCCCCACCTAAGACACTATTACATTTGTGCATTCTTTTGGCCTCCTTTCTATGGGAGCTTTTTAAAATTGTTTTATTTTTTAATCTGTATTTTTGATTTATAATGTCTTTTTAATTATGCCTTGAATCAGGAGATCCAAACAGGAATCAAAAGGGAATGGAATTGACTTTGTTACTCTGTCCCATTTCTTGCAGGCATTTATGGGGTGATTTCTCCAACCCTTCCAATTGTGCATATATGTCTGTACCTTTCTGAACACATAGTTGTTTTTAACACCTGACAAAGTACTAGTTAGCTTTACAGGACCCTGATGCAGGAAGTGACAGTGGAAACCTTCACGAGTAAACTGCTGTGTAATTCCTACTTGCTCCAAACCAATCAGTACTAGACCCCCATACCAGAGTTGATGGTAACAAAGCAGTTTCAGTTTGACAGATCTGAACAGTTTTCTTTGCCTCTCTCTTTCTGATGTGTGTCTGTCAATATGATGTTAATAATCTGAGGAACAAAACAACATGCTGAATTCAGCATGCCAGTGAATGAGGCACTGGATTGACTAGGAACTGTAGGCACTTGGAGGATTTAATCCTTTTTATCCACTTCTATTAAATAATGGTTAAATGGAATGGGAAACTCTAGTTGGGCTGTATGTTAAGAAGGCTTCATCAATTTGAACTACATTTGTCTATTATAAACTATTATCTGTTTTTTATCAGCAGCTCTTCCTATTTCCTAACATACCAGGATCATGGAAACTTTATTCAATGACCATAGGCTGAATTACTTTTTTATCACTGAATTTTATGTAAACAACTTTATGCTTTTTAAAAAGGGGAGGGGGGTCATGGGGATGGGGAGAAAAGGAGAGAGAAGAAAGATTTGAAGTTCAATGTATTTGGACCAGGAAGTGGTGTGTTAGTAGCAGTGGGCATTGGATGTGTGTGGAAGGGTGAAGCAATCCAAAGTGTGCTAGCTACCGTTGAAGCAATGAAGGCAAGTGCCTCTGGTTTGTACCAAATAATTCTGTTCTTCTGACACAGAGGTATACTACTTAAAGGGTGTTCAAGTACCATCCAAAAAGGAGTGCAGTTCTTCCTGCTAGGAGCTTTGATCCTTTGGAAATGTGAGAGGAGAAGTTTCCTAATCTAGAAGTTGCCTGATCTAGTCAGCCAGTTGGAGCCCATTGAATTGCTTCAGCTGACATTTCAATTAGGTTTAAATCTCGGTTAGATGATTTAAATCTGATGTGAGCATTGAAATGAGGAAGGGGTTTTTACTGTATTTTTTCACTTCTATAGATGATCCTTAAATTTTAGTGTCTCTTTGTTAGACACCAAGTGTTGGCCTTTGGGCTGAAGATAGTCTTTTCTTTTCCCATGTATTATCATTTCCATTCAGGGCCTTGCATTTATTCCTTGTGCTTTCTCAAGGCCTGCTGAAGTCAAGGGCATAAGGAATTGGATGCTGACATTCCCAGTGTTTCTTGGGAGTTCAATTCTACTTGGTAAATGCGGGGAAAAAAGAAGTTGTCCTGTTTCTAAGGGAGGTTTTACTATTGTGCATTCCTTCTGGATGTTATATTGCCACACGCTTTTGCTTTTTAACAAAAAAACCAAACACCCAAAGCAAAATAGTTCAGTATGTACCATCTTGTAGTGTGTAGAAAGATACCCACCAAACTGATGTTCATGGCAAATATGAGACTAAATAGTTAATACAGCACTTTCTTTTCACGGTTGTTGGTAGATGTGTATATGCAGTTTTGTAACTGAGGGCAGCAAGGTGACACGTGTATTTAGCCAGACTCCTATTAACCTGCTTAGTAAATGTACTACTATAATCATACAGTGTTAAACTACAAAAATGCTACAAGCCATGTTGTTAATTAAATGGTTTCCCTGTATCCAGCAGTATAATTAAAAATTCAATGTTTCCTTCTTGGATTGACCTACTAGTGAAGATTTTTGCCTTCTTCTTGAAACTGTAAAGAAGCATCAAATGATCTCCGGTATGTAAATGAATGTTCTATAAATTCTTTGTATAGTCATTTTCTCTGCTCTTCAGATACGGCCTCTAATTCAGATTATAATAAAATTATCAATGTGAAATTCCACGGTGCAGTGTTACAGGACAGTCTGTTCAGAGAGGAGACCACCAGCCAGTGAGCAAAACCACCTAGATGAGGTAAGAATAACTGGGGTGCTGAAGCAGGGGGTCTGTCGTAGTGATTCAAGGGGTGGACTTCGGAGGGATCAGTGTTAATGGGTCAGGCCTAGTTAAAGCCCAGGAGTTTCCTAGTTCATTTGTGGTTGTAGTGGTGTAAAAGCACCCTTGGCCTGCATTGCATATTTCAGTGTATGAAAAAAGAATGCTAGATACCACTTTCTGAGATGTCTGTATCCACTGAACTGTGCCTCTGCAATGACTACGTTAAAAAAACTTCAAGAGCGGAGTGATGGGGTGAGAAACCTAACTCCTGGCTGAAATAGCTCTCTGAGGACAAAATCTGTGTGTCAGTCACACAGAGGAGGTTGACTTATGCATGCTTGATCAAGATGATGTCTGAGACTGATAGACTGTGGCATGGCATGGTGATGCCTTTTCTAGAGGCAGGAAGCTTGTATTCAGTGTGCTTGGCTGGAATTCAGCACCACAGGCCATCCTGAGGCTTAAGCATGGGTGTAACATGCAAGAGTTACTGACTGGAAGTATTCATCTTTTATTGGAATGAGCGATAGTGTGGAACAGATAACAAGGATGTAGCAGTCAAATAGATCTTCTGTGTCAGAGTCCAGTCCCCTCTTCAACTCTTGTTCTGAAATTTGGATGCCGTTCTTGCACGTGTGCTCCTATTTGGAGGCCACTCAGGGGTTTCTTTGCTCCTGTAGCTGAAAATCTGCTTTCAGTCTGCATCCTAAGTGTATTCACAGCTAGTTTATATGCAGTTGTGCTTATGCCAGCATTGTCCCTTAGCATGAATAACTGTTTTCTTCCCAGAGGTATTTATAGCAAGAGATCTGACCCCCCCTTGTGTCCCTCAGTCTTCCTTTGGCAGAGCTGATCAAGTCAGTACTCAGCCCTTACGTTTTTATCTTTGTAAGAGTGCAGAGGCTTGTTTTTTACTCTGTCAGTTATTTCTTTGGAAGGGCCCTGAAGTGAACAGCCACACTCGTTAGAAGGGGCACAAGCTGATGCCTTCTGATCTTTTTTAATTATCTTTTTTTTTCCTTGACTATTTGTATTAGAAAACTTGGAACAGGGAGGCCTTGGCCCACCAGATAGGCAGAGTAAACCCTTCCTCTTCTCCTGCTGTTGATACCTAGCACAAGGGTTACAATAAGCATGAACTGCCTCAGGCAGTGTGCACAGAGGAAACTGGGCAAATGGCTAGAGAAGTTCTCAGGATCATGAGGTCAGAAACAGGAGGTTTGCAGGAGACTTAACAAGTCTGGCAGGCTGCCAAGAGGCCAAATGGGAGCTACTGGGGAATGCAAAGATCTTGATGAGTAACTGCAAAGGGATTTGCATTGCATGTGGCTGGAAGGGATTATCAGGCAAGGACTGCTGCCTTCCTTTAAGGACAGAGTCCAACAGAGGGCAACAAGAATATTAAGGGGCTGGACCATCTCTCAGAGATGAGAGGATGGGACTGGACAAGGGGCAAAGGGCACAAAGTGGAACCCAGGAGGTTCCACCTAACATGAACAAATTCTTTCCTGTGAGGCTGCCCGGAGAGGTCGTGGAGCCTCCTCTGGAGACTTTCAAAACCTGCCTGGGTGTGTTCCTAGGTAACCTGCTCCAGGTGACCCTGCTTTAGCAGGTAGGGTGGAGTGGATGATGTCCAGAGATCACTTCCAACCCCATTTGTGATTTTTGTGAAGTGTGTGAGTTTGAGGCTTTGTGCCCTCAAACCACTACAGAAACTTGGCCACTATCCACACATGCAGAAAGAGATATGGGAAGTGGGCTGTGGTGAAAAGGGAGAATATGGGGAGGTAACCTCTTTGTTGTTTTGTTGTTGGTGGGTTTTTTTCCTCCAATACCATCAATGTTTCTTCTTATTTCTACTCTAGTAAAAGCCTGGGTAGCTTAAGACTTCATTTGCCTTACGTTTAGGTTGACATAATAGCAGTAATACAGGCAAAAAAAATTGAAAATACTTTGGAAAATACAGCGGAAAGTAAATATAAATAGGCCATTGAGGAAAATACAAAACAATTGCATTACTGACAAAAAAAATGCTGACCTTGAGAACTGGAAAATTACAAAGCCTCAAGAAATCAGGAGGATGTCCCAAAAGTTGCTTTATGTTGGCTTTAGATCTTCAGGAGTTCCTCAGGGTTGGAAACATGCTCATTTTTAAAACTGATAGCTGGGGTTCTGGTGTCTTTAGCCAACTCCAGACGCTTTTGGGAACACAAAGCAAAGTGCCACGGGGCCTGTGATAAGACTGTGTGTGTCAGTAGCATTGTCTGTGGGGCTGTTTACAGGGTGCCTACACTGTGCAGTGGGACTTGGCTTCACTTTCCACATCACGTCGCTGTCAGCTATGCCCTGGAGCTGGATGTGCCAGAGGAGCTACAGAGGGGTGGCTCTGGGTTTCCATCCATCCCTGGGATTTCTGGTCACCTGCAGAGGGCAAGTCCTGGCTGCAGGCTCTGCTGTCAAATATTTGCAACCAAAAAAGCTGAGCAGAGGAGGTGCTGATTCTTTTGCTTTACTGTCTTCTGCTCTGACCTCCTGGCAGCTGTAATGTAGGCCAAGAGCAGTGGTGCAGCTCCCGGTGGCACAGCCGTCGGAAGAGGATGGCTGAGCAGCCTGAGGGAGCTGTTTTCCTGGGTTTCTGCCTCTGCATTGGTGAGTCCTCACAACAGTGAGCAGGGGCAGGACACCATCAGGACACAGGTGGGTAAGTCAGGGGTTTCCTGAACAGGGGGTATTCCCCAAGCAGCTCGCCCCTGGCCCTCTCACTGGGCTAGACAGAGCCTACACAGACCAGCTGACGAGCACCAGACGAGCTGTTTCCTAGCAGCATGAGCAGGCAGGCAGCAGCATGGTGACCCCCCAGCAGAAAGAGATGCTTCACCTGAGCTTCTAGCACCTGGCAGAACCAATGCCACCCCACAGACAGCAAGTGGCCAGCTGGGTTTCTGGGTGGGATGTGTGAAGGGCTATTCCCAAAGGAGGGAAATGATTGCAATCGTTGCAGCGGGAGGTGTGACCGAGTTGAACTGCTCTGCTTGGTGGCTGAGCTGCAGGAGGAGGTGGGCAGACTGAGCAGTATTTGACTCTGAGCAGGAGGTTGGTCAGTGGAGCTGTACTCTGCTACCTGTGGTGTGTGCAAGTCAACTTGGTGTGGCCACTATAGAAGCAAGTTCTGGACCTGCTTTGTGCCAGAGGAAGGCAGCATCATAAGGCACTAGGAGGTGGGGAAAGGAGGTCACAGCAAAAATCGCTGAAAGAATCCCCTCCTTACCCTCTAAGATACCCTTACAGAGCACATATGATGGCTTGGGAATGGCAGAGGAAGTGCCTAATGAGAACAGGGAGAAACCTGCACAAGTTGTCTTGCCAAGGTCAGCAGACCAACACCTCACAACAAAACCTGTATTGAGACCAGTGTGGAGAAGAAGCAATGGTGAGTTATGGTTAGTGACAACTTCCTCCTGTACAGAAGAGAAATGCCCATCTGGAGATGGCACTCTCTCTTCATGGGGGCTTTCTGTCTCCCTGGGGCCAAATTAGGGATGTCACCACAAGACTGAGGAGCCTAGTAAAACCCTCAAATTACTGTCCATTCCTGCTCTTTCGCAAAGGTGTTAATGAGGTCACAGCAAAAAGTCTGAGCTTAATCAAAAGGCATTTCAGAACACTGGGAAAAATAATAAAAAATTGGGGAGCACAGGTAATGTTTGCCTCAATCCTCCCAGTGTTGGGGGAAGACTTTGGAAGAAATAAGTCAAGCCCAGGATACCAAGATCTGGCTCCAGCACTGATGCCTCTGCCAAAACTTGAGGCTTTTAAGCCATAGCAGAGCCTTCAAGACACAAGATATGCTGGATCCTGGTGGGATCTACCTATCCCTGTGGGGGAAAGGTGCCTTTGGGCATAGGGTGGCAAGACTGATCAAGAGAGCTTCAAGCTAGAAGTGCTGGGGAAGGAGATACCAAGAGGATTTCAGTTGGTAAGGCAAGGGTTGACATGGTGTTTCTTGAGGGTGGTGTTGCTGGGGGCAGCACAGGGGGCTCAGGAGCATATCTGAAATGCTGGTACACTAGCAGGTGCTGTATGAGAAAGAAGGAGGATGAACTGGAACTGCTGGGTAGTTCCCAGAGCTGTGATACCAGGCTGTGAATGAGTCCCATGATTGCAGTGCTGGGATGAAGGGCTACAGGCTGTTCAGGAGGGATAAGCAGAGCAGGTGAGGTGGAGGTGTTGCACTACATGTGAGGGAGGGTTGACTCTCTCGGGGCACGAGAGGCCTCGTGGAGGGATCTGGATGGATTGCAGCATTGGGCAATCATCGATGAAACAACAAGAACAGAATTTGCACCTGGGATGGAGTAGTGCCAGTCACCAATATAAATCAGGGGAGGAGTGGCTGGAGAGCAGCTCTGCAAGAAAGGGGGCTTGACAGTCAGCAGTGTGTGTCCTGGCAGCCAAGAAGGCTATCTGCATCCTGGGATGCTTCAAACACAGCATGACCAGCTGGTTCAAAGAGGTGATCATTCTGCTGTTTAGCATTAGCAAGGCCTCACCTTGAGTACTGTGAGCAATTCTGGGGCCCACAATTTAGAAGAAGACGTGAAAGTCCTTCTCCTGGAGAAAGGGCTGGAAAGAATGTCCTTTGAGGATAAGTTAAGGACTTTGGGCTTATCTAGTTTGGAAAGAAGGAGGCTCAGAGGTGACTTCACTGCACTCTAGCTTCCTGAGGAGGTCAAGTAGAGAGGGAGATGCTGATCTCTTCTCCCTGGCACCAAGTGCTGGGTCACACAGGAGTGGCTCAAAGCAACATACAACAGTGGAGGTTCAGAACTGGTATGAGGAAACGTTTCTGTACTGAGAGGGTGGTCAAACACTGGAACAGACTTCATGGAGAACTGGTCAATGCTCCCTAGCTGCCAATGTTGAAGAGGCATTTAGAGAATGCCTTTTATAACATCCTGTAGCTTTTGGTCAGCCCTGAAGTCATTAGGCAGCTGGACTAGACTAGCAGCTGATTGATGTAGGCCACTTCCAACAGAAATCACAGAATCACAGAATGTTGGGGGTTGGAAGGGACCTCCAAAGGTCATCTAGTCCAACCCCCCTGCCAGAGTAGGATCACCCACAGTAGGGCATATAGGAATGCATCCAGGTGGATTATGAATCTCTCTGAGCAGCCTGTTCCAGTGCTCTGTCACCCTCACAGTGAAAAAGTTTTTCCTTATGTTCACATGGAACCTCCTATGCACCAGCTTGCACCAGTTGCCCCTTGTCCTATCATTGGACATCACTGAGATGAGTCTGGCTCCATCCTCCTGACACTCACCCATCACGCATTTATAAACATGAATGAGGTCACTTCTCAGTCTTCTCTTCTGCAAGCTGAAGAGACCCAGCTCCCTCAGCCTTTTCTCATAAAGGAGGTATTCTATTTTTTCCTATATGTGTATGAGACATGCAAATAAGGAATCAGAAGATGATTAGATTTTGCATTCTCAGGATTAAGTAGTGCCTTATTGGTCCTCCTAATGATTGTCACTAGAACTTGAAGTGTTTTGATGACCTCACAGTTCACATTTATACACATTTTCACAGAAGTAAAATGTTCTCCTTCACAGCATTTCTCATGATGATGGGAAGGATCTCTTTTTTGTTCCCCTCCACCTGTGTCAGAACAGCATAGAGGACCTTCCATTTGCTTTGAATGATCCAAAAGATGAACTTCACTTCCATCTGCTGGAGAACCTACAATAGAGCATGCAGCTGGTTGCTGAGTTGTGGTACACTTCAGGAGTTCCTGTAGTTGGAATGCCACAGCTATCATGTCACTATCCAGTAACCTGGTTGATTTTTCCTAGCTGTCATGTTGTGGGTAAGACCCTTGAAGTCTGCTTGTGGCAGAGCCCAGGGCTCTTGCTGGAACTATTGGGCAAAATTAACTTTTGCCTGCACTTTTCAGTGCATCAATAAGGACTTGGTGTGACACAGCTCAGAAAGTTAAAACAAACAAATTTTTTTTTGTTCACAGTGACAGGACAGACACAACAGCTTGGGGTCTGCTGGTGATAAAGGCACTGACTGCAAGGTGCTCTCAGGGTAATAAATCCTGGATCACACCTGGCACGGTCAGAGATGCAAATCTTTGCTGCTGTTCTGAGAGAACAGAAGTGCAGCAAAAGTTCAGCCATGTGTTGAAGGTGCAGTTCTCACCCAGAAGGGTGTCCCTGTCTTGGGTGGAGGAAAAGGTGCACAGCCCAGTGAGAGGCCTTGTCTCTCTCTTCTCCCCTGGTCTCAGCTGCTGCTGCAGCTGGTGGTGGTGCTGACCCACTCTGCACCTGGTTGCTGACCCTGGTACTAGTTCCAGCAGCACACACGCTCCTTGATGCCAGAGGCAGCACCCTGAGATGTCCCTTTTATGGGTTTTATAGCTGAGGCCAGGCTGCCCTTGCCTTCTAGGTGATGTCTAGCATGATTTAGGAGGAATGCTGAGAAGCACAGTCATGTCTGTTTAGCATGTACTTAACTTTCCTCATTAGCATATTGAGGCACCTTGGCCCTCAAAAGCTGCTTTCAAGTTGGGTGTTTCTGTTACTTGGACTTCACCAGTTCCAGCCAAACCAGGGCTATCTGATCTTCATAAGACTCCCTCCTTCAGCTCTTTGGCAACAGCTTGGTGGATCTTCATTTAACACAAACACCTACCTGATGGTGAGTGACCTTGGCCCCGAAGCTGCTCAGTCAGCTTGTCCCATGGCAAGCTGCACAGTTTCATGACAGTAACATAACTCACCAACAAAAAAGGACCCTGCCCTGCCACCCATGCCACCCCTTCCAAACCCAAAGTGTCAGTCTGAAAGGGCTCTCCAACACTGAGAGGGTTGTACTAGGTGACCTTTGGAGGTCCCTTCCCATCCAGACCACTCTATGATTCGAAGAGTGTGAAAAATAGTCTTGTGTTTATCATACAACTGTACAGGGATGAAGACAGAGGGGCTGGAAGTGTGTGATGAGGAGGGGAAAAGAGGAAGTATAAGAAACTGAGAAACAGGGACAAATTGGGAGTGTTATGTAAGTATAAAAATATATTTTTTCAGTGTATCTATAGGGTTCCTTGAGCCTGTATCCACATCTTTTGGCATCTAAGTATCTTTAAATTTTGATCTTTTTCTGGATCATTCTTATCCACAGATACTTTCAAATAATTAGTTCAGTGGTGCTGCTAATTGACGTGGCCTTTTCATACTGTGGGCTCTCAAACACTGGAACAGGCTCCCCAGGGAAGTGGTTGAATCCCCATCCCTAGAGGTGTTGCAAAGAGTCTGAGATGGGGTGCTGAGGGACATGCTTTCATATCAGACTTGGCAGAGTTAAAGACTGGATCTAAACAAGAATATATACCATGAGAACATGTGTTATGCATAGCTATCTCTATTAATGTTTCAAAAGAAAAGGAATATTTTCTTAGAACAATTATTGTGGTGTGTTTGATTTTTTCCTTAAGATCACACATTCACACTTGAAAAAAACAGTCATCTTCTGAATGTTACTACTTCTCTAAGTATGAAGTCTGGAAATATGTTGGGTTTTTTGTAAAGACGTGGCTCCAGCAGCTGGGCTTTAAATCAAAATCCAGCTCTTCCACAACCTATTTCATAGTAAGGTATGTGGGTGGACTGGCAATGCTTCTGATTCAGGGCTTTGCTGACACGGAAAGAGAATTCTAGACGACTCTAGCAAAACCTTGGACTATTTTTGCAATATCTTTGAAAAGCATACTGCAGTGCTGGGAAATTAATGTTGACATTTCCCCTCTCCCCACTGTTGTTTTCGTTTGTTTTATTTCGTTTTTAATTTCGCCAGGATCCTAGCTGAAAATTTCTGCCCAGCAGGTGGCATGGTTGGACAGTGCCTGAGACCCGCTCGGGAGTGTGAAACTCTTCTCTTACAATGGTGTCCTGCTGAGAGCCAGAGCAGCGCTGATTCTGCTCAGCGCTGGGAGTTCCCAGCTCAGGCTCTACTCAGGCCGCAGCTCAGGGCAGGTCTGCACAGGCAGTGGCTGCTGCTAGCAGTGGCAATGCTGATGGGGAGAGTTAGCACCAAGGGTTGGGCGCAGACCCAGGGCGCTGCTATGTCTTGTGTGCCTCCTTGGGCTGCAGCAAGGGAAAGGCTGCAGCTGCTGGGAGGACTGGGGTAGACAGGTGACCCTAAACTGACCAGCAAGGGATTCCATTCCATCCCATGGACATCAAGGGACCTTGACTGGCTGGACGGGTGGGCAGAGTCCAACAGGATGGCATTCAACAAATCCAAGTGCCAGGTGCTCCACTTTGGCCACAACAACCCCATGCAGAGCTACAGGCTGGGGTCAGAGTGGATGGAGAGCAGCCAGGCAGGGTACTGACTGACAGCAGCTGAACATGAGCCAGCAGTGTGCTCAGGAGGCCAAGAAGGCCAATGGCATCCAGGCCTGCATCAGGAATAGTGTGGCCAGCAGGAGCAGGGAAGTCATTGTGCCCTGTGCTCAGCTCTGGTTAGGCTGCACCTCGAGTGCTGTGTCCAGTTCTGGGCCCTCAATTTGAGAAGGACATTGAGGTGTGTGGCAGTGTAGGCTGGGTGCCTCCTGTTACTGCCACATCAGCTACACCTCTGGTGTCCTGAGTGTCCAACCCGATGAGGTGGACACATGAAGCAGTGTGTTGCTACTCATAAATCCTGCCCCCTATCCATCCATCTGCAGAGTCATTCTCTTCCTCTTTCTTCCCTCCCTGCTCCCATGGGAGATGCTTCCCTATCAGGTAACAGTGGGGGCGTACCTCAAGACCTCTTAAGCTTGTCTAGACCTAATGCCAGGAGGAGAAAGGGAGGGGCAGTCTCAGACCTGGCCAGCCTGAGACTAGCCTAGCAGTGGGGAGGGAAAAAAGAGCCCTGGGGGTTTGGGTGTACCCTCAGGTGGGGAGAAGGGAAGAGCTGTGAGGTCTTTGGATGTTGTGTAAGGGACTCTGTATGCTTTGGGTTGTTCTTGCCACTATGCTTTGTAGTTTCTGTAGTTTCACCAATTGCTTTTCCATTTAAACTTTCCATCACTCTTCAGTCTGTTTCTGTGAATGTCATTCTTTTGTCCTTCTCGGGGCAAGAGACGATCTGTCTGGCCTCAAACCAGTACAAGATACTGGAACGTGTCCAGAGAAGGGCAACGAGGCAGGGGAGAGGCCTTGAGCACAAGCCCTATGAGGAGAGGCTGAGGGAGCTGGGACTGTTTAGCCTGGAGAAGAGAAGGCTCAGGGGAGACCTCATTGCTGTCTACAACTACCTGAAGGGAGGTTGTAGCCAGGAGGGGTTTGGTCTCTTCTCCCAGGCAACCAGCACCAGAACAAGAGGACACAGTCTCAAGCTGCGCCAGGGGAGGTTTAGGCTGGAGGTGAGGAGAAAGTTCTTCATGGAGAGAGTTGTTAGATGTTGGAATGTGCTGCCCAGGGAGGTGGTGGAGTCACCATCCCTGGAGGTGTTCAAGAGGGGATTGGACGTGGCACTTCGTGCCATGGTTTAGTAGTCATGAGGTCTTGGGTGACAGGTTGGACTTGATGATCCTTGAGGTCTTTTCCAACCTTATTGATTCTGTGATTCTGTGATCTTCAGGGTCAAGCTGAGTGATCACCAGGGTCAAGGTTTCTTTTCAGTGGCTGGTGTCCAAGGAGGACTCTGTCCCTTCTGCCTTCAATCTCAATCCATGAGTTCCTGAATCCAGGTTCAGATTCCAGCTGCTGAACTTGGTTCTCATCTGCTGCTTGAGTCCAGTCTGGGACTTCCACAGTGCCTGCCCACAGCATCAGAGGGGGAGAGTGACTATCATCATCAGGGGTTGGGGTTAGTATTGGTTTGTTTCTATTTGTATCTGCTTCATTCTGTTGTTATCATTTTCACTAAAGCTGGTTTCGTTTCTTTCCCGGACCATCAGTATCTCTCCCCTTATTCCCCTCCTCTTCCTTTTGGGAAGCAGAGGGGGTCACAGAGAACATCTGGCACTGCCTTAATGGCTGGCCCAGCCCTGACCCTTGACAACTGGACTTTTCTGGATGCAGTTCAGCTAGTTAAGGTTACATAGAGTAACTCAACAGAGATGTGCACACTTGTTGTTCCACAGAAAACAAGGCTTATGGTGTCTGTCAGTGTCCTTGGTGGAAATGGTCCTTTTGATCAGTGTAATTCATTCAGCTTTGTTCTATTCTGAAGTTGAAGCTGTGGTGTTTAAATTTATGGTACCACTTGGTTTCTACAATGCAGGAAATGATGGAGGTGATTTTGGTGGATGTGAGCAATGAAGAGTGGTGCTCTGAATGTGATCTAAAAACCTGTTGGGGAGTATCAGGAGTGGGGGCACCAAGAACTCAGCAGAGCTGTATCCCTGTACCCCTGCTGTGACCTCTCTGCTGGCTCACTGCACATCCTTCCAGCTGCTCATAGTCAAACCCATAAGTTCCCAGAGGGGAATATGAGGAATTAGAGAAAGGCTCAAGTGTGGGGTCCTGCACCTGGGGAGGAATAACTCCCTGCAGCAGTACAGGTGAGAAGCTACCAACTGGAAAGTTGCTCTGAGGAGAGGGACCTGGAAGTGATGGTGGACAAGTTCCCCATGAGCCAGCAGTGTGCTTTTATGGGCGAGAAGGTCGCAGTATCACAGTCTCACAGTATATCAGAAGTTGGAAGGGACCTCCAGAGATCATCAGGACCAACCCCCCTGCCAGAGCAGGATCACTTAGGGTAGTCTGCACAGGAATGCATCCAGGTGGGTTTGGAAAGTCTCCAGAGAAGGAGACTCCACAACCCCCCTGGGCAGCCTGTTCCAGTGCTCTGTCACCCTCACTGTGAAGAAGTTTCTCCTCATGTTGAGGTGAAATCTTCTCTGTTCAAGTTTGAACCCATTGTTCCTTGTCTTATCAGTGTGAACCACTGAAAAGAGCCTGGCCCCCTCCACTTGACACCCACCCTCAGATATTGATAGACATTGATCAGATCCCCTCTCAGTCTTCTCTTCTCCAGACTAAACAGCCCCAGGGCTCTCAGACTCTCTTCACAGGGGAGATGCTCAGGTCTCCCAATCATCCTTGTGGCTCTCTGTTGGATTCAGTGCACTCCTGGGGTACGTCAAGAAGAGTGTGACCAGCAGGTGGAGGGAGGTTCTCCTGCGCCTCTACTCTGCATTAGTAAGGCCACATTTGGAGTCCTGGTTACAGTTCTGGGCTCCCAGTTCAAGAGGGACAAGGAACTGCTTGAGAAGGTACAGTAAAGGGCTAGAAAGATGATTAGGGGATTGAAGGAAAGACTGAAAGAATTGGGCTACAAAGAGAATGAAGGTACTGGAGCACTTCTGTGAGATGAGTCTGAAAGACCTGAGGCTGTCTGGCCTGGAGAAGAGCAGACTGAGAGGAGATCTTCTTAATGCTTATCAACGTCTTAAGGATGGAGGTCGAGAAGATGGGGCCAGACTCTTCAGTTGTACCCAATGATAGGACAAGGGGCAACAGGCACAAACTAAAACCCAGTAAGTTCCATCTAAACACAAGGAAAAGCTTTCCTGTGTGGGTGTTGGAGCCCTGGAGCAACCTTTCCAGAGAAGTGGAATCTCCTTGTCTGGAGAGATTCAAAATCCACCTGGACATTGTGATCCTGGACAACCAGCTGAGGGTGATTGCAGGGGGCTGGACTGGATGATCTCCAGAGGTCCCTTCCACCCCACACCTGCTGTATCACTAAGCTCTGCCCTGGACTGCATCTGATTCTTCACCAGCACACCCTTACCATACAGAGGTTTGTTTCCTTGAAGACATGGCTGTAGTTCATTTCAGAATGAGTTTTACAGTTGTTTAATAAATAACCCCTTGTCAGTTAATTCCTAGAAGCATTTGTGCAGAGTGTCATTCTGAAATTTCCTGTCTGGAAAAAAAAAAAACATGTATTCTGTTGTGCACTTAGAGGCCAATTATGCAATTGCATGTTCCCTGTGTAGTTAAAACTGTAAAAACATAATTTTTTTTCCAACACTGATTGGAGGACTGAAGCTAAAGGATCCTAAGGATTAGATGAAATGAAGTGAAATCTGCTATTAAGCACAGCTCCCTAGCCAGACATTTTTAATGGTCCCTTTATGGGATTTGTGGCATGATTTGTTTAGGGTCTTTTTTGTTTGCTTTGTTTGGTTTTTTTTTTTTTTTTTTTTTTTTTACTTTATCTCTTTGCTGTGAGAACATCCAGAAATGATAAAATGTGATTATGAGGGAAAAATAGAAGGCATTCTTAGGTCTTTCATTGAGGCTGAAATGATGAAGCTGAAATGCCTCCTCCCAGTTGTGCAAGCAGTTTTTTGTAACCCCCTCTTTGAACTCTCGTGTATTAGAGCTGTCTCTTCCTGCACTTCCATCTGGAAGCTCTGAATATGGTTGGATACAACTTCTTGGATACAACTTCTTTCTGCTTTCAGTTACCACTTCCAGTGGGTTTACAATGTTGGCACCAAAACCTGACAATTGGAGAGATTTGTGGGAAATTGAGAAGCTGGCATTTGCTCACAGAATCACAGACTGGTAGGTGTTGGAAGGGGCCTATGGAGATCATCTATTCTAGCTTCCATGCTAAAGCAGGGACACCCACAGCAAGTTCACAGAATCAACCAGGTTGGAAGAGACCTCCAAGATCATCCAGTCCAACCGATCACCCAGCCCTAAGCAATCAACCAGACCATGGCACCAAGTGCCTCACCCAGTATTCTCTTGAACATCTCCAGGGATGGTGACTCCACCACCTCCCTGGGCAGCCCATTCCCATGGGCAATCACCCTCTCTGTGAAGAACTTCCTCCTGACATCCAGCCTACACCTCCCCTGGCACAACTTGAGACTGTGTCCTCTTGTTCTGCTGCTGGTGGCCTGGGAGAAGAGACCAACCCCCACCTGGCTACAACCTCCCCTCAGGTAGTTGTAGACAGCAGTGAGTTGCTCAGGATCACAATGTCCCTGTGAGCTTGGAATCTCTCCAGAGAAGGAGACTCCACAACCTCTTTGGGCAACCTGCTCCAGGGCTCTGCCACTCTCACAGCAAATATTTTTTCCTTCTGTTCAGATGGAATCTCCAGCATTCCAGTTTGTGTCCATTGCCCCTTATCCTATCTCTGGGTACCACTGAAAAGAGCCCAGTCCTATCCTCTTGACCCCCACCCTCTAGATATTGATAGCATTAAGATCCTCTCTCAGACTCAAAGGCTTTTGAGGTTGGATTACTCTCTGCTAGTGTTTGTAGTTGTCATCAACGTGGGTCAGAGTAAATATTTTGATATCGTGAGCTGCTTTCTAACATGTATGGAATTCACAAATGTAAAAAACTGCTTGTGGCTAGCATAGACACTTTTCTTCCTTAGCTGGGTCCTTCCCAGCCCCTAATATTCTGTGATTCTGTGAAATGTGTGGACATGGCAGTTTGGGACATGGCAGTTTGGGACATGGTTTAATGGCCATTGTGGTGATGTTGCTCTCCAT
This sequence comes from Indicator indicator, assembly GCF_027791375.1. Lineage (NCBI taxonomy): Eukaryota > Metazoa > Chordata > Aves > Piciformes > Indicatoridae > Indicator > Indicator indicator. The sequence continues at coordinate 9,295,357 of NC_072020.1, forward strand.
GTGTGAGAGCAACTGAAATGTATTGAGTTCTATCCAGGGGGGGAGGTAGAACAGGTTGAAAGCTTGTGGGTAGGAATTAAGGGACAGGAAAAGGGAGGTGAAAGTGTTGTGGGTGTCTACTACAGACCACCAAACCAAGAAAGTCTAACTTTGTACTCTTCAAAGATCTACTTGCAGGAATCCCATGGGCTAAGACTCTGGAGGATAAAGGAGCCCAAGAAAGTTGGCCAGTTTTTAAAAGCCCCTTCCTCCAAGCCCAAGATAGGTGTGTTTCCTGGAGTGAAAAATCAGGCAGATGTGCCAGGAGACCTGCATGGATGATCAAGGAACTTTTGAAGAACATCTCATGAAAGAAAGAAACTTACAGTTCATGGAAGAAGGGACTTGTCACTTGGGAGAGCTATGGAGAAGTTGTCTTTGCATGTAGGAAGGCAACAAGGAAGACCAAAGCCTTCAGAGAACTATAACTGGCCATGGTAGTAAAAGAGAACAAGAAGAGCTTCTTCAAATATATCAGTAGGAAAAGGATGAAAGGGGAAGGTGTGGGCCTGCTGCTGAATGAGGAGGCAGCCCTGAGAACTGAGGGTGCAGAGAAGGCAGAGTTGCTGAATACATTCTTTGCTTCAGTCTTTACTCCTAAGACTGAACTCCTCTTTGAATTCCAGACCCTGGATGAAGGAACAAAAGCCTGGAGGAGGGAAGACTCTCCACTAGTCAGTAAAGACTGGGTAAGGGATCAGTTACATAAACTGAATGCTCACAAGTCCATGAGCCCTGATGAGATGACCCAAGAGCATCGACAGAACTGGCTGATGTTGTCGCTCTACCACTCCCCAGAGAGGTTGTGGAGTCTCCTTCTCTGGAGACTTTCAAGGCCCATCTGGGTGCAGTCCTGTGTGACCTGTGCTAGATTCTATGGCCCTGCTCTGGCAGGGGGGTTGGACTCAAAGGTCTCCAGAGGTCCCTTCCAACCCCTAATATCCTGTGATGCTGTGGTCTTAGATTGATGGTTGGACTCAATGATCTTAAAGGTCTTTTCCAACCAAAGCAATTCTATGATTAAATAGGGAGATTTTGTTGTGATTCAAGAAGCTGTTTTGAAAATGAATTATTTTCTTTTATAAAACATTGCAGAAAAGATACCTTTTTTTTCCCCCTCTTTTTTTTTTTTCTTCTTCCTTTCTTTCTTGAACATCCCTTTGTACGTAGGGGAAAGAACTCTGTGCTAAAGTGAAGCATTACAGAAACTTTTAATATTTCTGTGAGCAGATTTTTTTTTTTTCAGTTATGCAAGAGTGAGTAGAATGCAATTGTGAGGGATACCAGTTTTCATCTATCAGTATGAGCTGGGTCAGTGTTGTCTATGGCAATTAGAATTATTGTCAAATGTTTCCTGGTTTTAAGTAACAGAGTTGGTCTTGCTGGTTACTTGTAAACAGAAGGTATAATGCCTCCTAACTTCTTAAGATTCTTAAGTTCAGTTTTGTGCTCCCTTTTCCACAGAAATGCTGTTTTGCTGGAGAAGTGATAGTTCTGTGCAAGTGTGCTTTGGCAAGAGCACTGCCTATGGTATTAATCAAACTTTTAACTGGGTCAAATACTCATCTGAATCTAAACTGGCTGAGGTCCACTGAAGAGGTGCCAGTATGCAGATTTGCTCCAGAACATTTGGTGATGCTGAATGCATTCTTCCAATGGTGCCCTTCCCAGGATTGCATGGGAGGTGGAATTCAGCAGAGACCAGAGCAGATAACTCCTTGTGATAACTGCAAATACAAATAAACAAACACCCCCCCCCCCCCCCAAAACCAGGTCACTTCTTTTCCTCTTGCATTCTTTTTCAATGCCAATCTTCTCTACTGCTCTAACAATCTTGCAGCTCATTATATTTGCCATCATAATAGAAATTCATTGCAATAATTTCTTCAGAGCAACAATGATGCTTTTGCAAGAATGATGTGTCCCAGATGCTGTATGCAGAGTGGTGCTAGGACTCTCCTCCTCCTTCCAAGTTTGCTTGAAAGCAGCTGTGGTAAGATGAATTCTGGTGTGTAAGTACCTCTTTAGAGGTGAGTGCAGTTCAGGGAGTTCAACTGAACTTCCCTTTCCTCATGGTGAATGCATGGAATCATAGAATCATAGCATAGTCTGGGTTGGAAAGGACCTCCAAAGGTCATCTAGTCCAGCCCCCTCTGCAGTCAGCAGGGGCATCCTCAACTAGCTCAGGTTGCTCGGAGCCCTGTCAAGCCTCACCTTGAATATTTCCAGAGATGGGGCCTCAACTACCTCCCTGGGCATCCTGTTCCACTGTTCTGCTACCCTCCTGGTAAAGAACTTGTTCCTAACATCCAATCTACTCTTCTCTAGTTTGAAGCCCTTGCCCCCCAGCCTGTCATTACAGGCCTTTGCCAATAGTCCCTCTCCAGCCTTCCTGTAGGCTCCCTGATTATTTTCCTGTCCCTCTTCTGGACCTGCTCCATCAGTCAGTGTCCTTCCTCTATTGAGGGCTCCAGGCCTGGATGCAATAGTCCAGGTGGGGTCTCACCAGAGCAGAGTAAAGTGGCAGAATCACCTCTCAATCTGCTGGCTACATTTCTTTTGATGCAGCCCTGCAGGCAAGGCTCTGCAGCACAGGGCAGCCTATTGCATTGCTTCATATTTTCTTGTCCCTCCTCACAGAATCACAGAATAAAAGGGGTGATCCTGCTCTGGCAGGGGGGGTTGGACCTGATGATCTCTTGAGGTCCCTTCCAATCTCTGATATACTGGGAGAGACAGTGAATTGGAAGGGGCCTCTGGAGATCATCTAGACCATCCTCCCTGCCAGAGCAGGATCACTCAGAGTAAATCACACAGGAACACATCCAGGTGGGTTGTGAATGTCTCTAGAGATGGAGACTCCACAGTCTCTCTGGGCAGCCTGTCCCAGTGCTCTGCCATCCTCAAAGTAGAGAAGTTCCTCTTCATCTTTAGGTGGAACTTCCTGTGTTCAAGTGTTGTGCCTGCTACCTCTTGTCCTGTCACTGGACACCACTGAGAAGAGTCTGACTCAGCTTAGCTACACCGCAGTGCTGAGGGCTGCCTGCAGCCCCAGGCAGTGCTGGCTGCTGCCACAAGTGGCTGGCAGCTGTACCAGGGAACATCCAGAAGTTGGTTATTTCTGACTGTTCATTCTCTGCCAGGAGACTAGGTTTAGAAAGTCGTGGTGGTGGGAAAACCTTGGGAAAGGATGCATGTCACAGTTGTGGTGACTGCTGATGCTTCCCCTTCCAGCACAGCTGTCCTCACAGCACTCTCTGCCCCATGCCCCAGCACGTGAAGACCCTACCCATGCACCTCATCTCAGGCAAGAAAAAGCACTCAGCTGCAATGTTTGCTCTACACTCTCTGCTAATTTGTCCTGGTAAATGCCCAGTGGTGTCTCCTGTGCCATCAGAAGCAGTGATACCTATCTCATCCCAGGCTTGTACAGACAAGAACTGTGGGCAGCCTGATCTAGTTGAGGATGCCCCTGCTTACTGCAGGGGCGTTGGACTAGGTGACCTTTGGAGGTCCCTTCCAATCCAGGCCATTCTATGATTCGAAGAGTGTGAAAAATAGTCTTGTGTTTATCATACAACTGTACAGGGATGAAGACAGAGGGGCTGGAAGTGTGTGATGAGGAGGGGAGAGGAGGAAGAGTAAGAAAGTGAGAAACAGGGACAAATTGGGAGTGTTATGTAAGTATAAAAAGATATTTTTTCAGTGTATCTATAGGATTCCTTGAGCCTATATCTACATCTTTTGGCATCTAAGTATCTTTAAATTTTGATCTTTTTCTGGATCATTCTTATCCACAGATACTTTAAAATAATTAGTTCAGTGGTGCTGCTAACTGACGTGACCTTTTCATACTGTGCAACTGGTGATCAGCCTGAAGAAGAGAGGACTCTGGGGAGACCTGAAGGGGGCCTGCAAGAAGGCTGGAGAGGGACTCTTTATGAAGGCCTGCAGTGATAGGATGAGGGGCAATGATTTTGAATTATAGATGGGATGCTAGGAAAAAGTTCTTTACAACTAGGGTGGCTGAGCACTCAAACAGGTTGCCCAGAGAGGTGGTTGAAGCCCCATGCCTGGAGATATTCAAGGTGAGGGTTGATGGGGCTCTGATGGGCAACCTGATCTAGTTGAGGATGTCCTTGCTCACTTCAGGGGGGTTGGACTAGATGACTTTTACAAGTCCTTCTCAGCCTAGATGATTCTATGATTCTATGATTCTGTGATCATAAAGGTCTTTTCCAGCCCAAAAAATTCTCTGATTCTCTCTTGAACCTTATTTTATACTCCTGCTTCTGGGAAGGAGAACTTGGAAAAAAAATGTGTAGTCTACTTCACTGTGATAACCCTTGCCCTGTGTGTACAGAGGGGAACCTTGTGACTGGTGCTGGCAGAACACCCCACAGGAGAGAGCTGAGACAGGCTCTGGCTCTCCTGAGAGCTCAGCAGATTTCAACAAACTTCCTGATACTTCTCAAGGTCAAGACCACAAAAGCAAAGTACTTTTTTTTTTTTTTTTTTTTCCTCTGAGGTAACATTAGTGTAAGTTTTGCCACATTCCTTGTTAAGTATTTGAATACAAGTAGTTTCTGGTTGTGTTATAATAAAATAGTTTCTGGTTGTGTTATTATAAATAAATACTCTGAAAGATTTATCACATCACGGTGGCAGTAGAGAATATACTGGAAAGGGGAATGATCTGCTTGCCATCTGATTGTTTACAAATAAATCTTAAATTCAGGATTATTACTCCCAGACACTGCTAATATTTTAAGTTAGCCTGAGAGAAACAAGCATGCATGTTGTGGAAAAAAACCCTTCAATTGGTCCTGTGTTTTGGACACAACAATGAAAAATGTCAATAGAAGGCACTGTGTGAATTGCAGATTGGCTTACAGCTAGTGAGGTGCCAATATTTAAAGATTTATGTGTTTTGAGCATAGCCAGCTGTAACTCATTAAAAAGACATATGAAAAATTATGAAAATTAAACACATTCTTCTGATGTCCCAGAGCAGGAAATAAGCTTGTGCACAGCCTCAAGGAGATACTGTGCCAGTACCAGCTCAGTCCCAAGCAGGCCAAGTACAAGGTGAAGTTTTTCCAAGTCTTTGCCTCTGTTTTCTCTTGCTGTTTATGTCAGAACTAGACTGCAGGGTTCAAGGAATCAGTTTATTTGAGCTTCACTCACAGGTTTAACTGCAAGGCTCAAGCAAACAACAATCTGAACTTCACTCACAGCTCTAATATGCCATCATCTGAGGTTTTCATGGATCCAGTGGCAGAATGCATGTCAACAACTTAAAAATCAAGAATATAGTATAGCAACCTAAAGAGTGTGCTAAACATTGACTGTTGTGCTAGTTAATCACCTGGGGTTACAAACTCACAGCATGCTAAATATTCTCTTGCTGCTCCAGGGAAGGGCTCTTAATCCTAAGAATGTGTCCTTGTCCCATGTCCTGACGGAAGGGGAAGGGTTTTCAAAGAGGTAAGATGCAGCACTGGAGAGGTGACTCCCAGTACCCAAATCTTAGGGCTTTCATCCCCTGATATATGTGACTGTAGGCAGGGCCATGCCTGGGTGGGTTATACCCTGTCAGATGCAGTGTAATGGAGTTTCCCCTTACCATTCTTTATGCCATCCATGAATGGAGTTTGGTTTGATGTGCTCTGCCTTTTCCTTCTCTCTTGCTGGTTTGTGATTGTCTGGATGCACAGGGCTGTCAGCTGAAACTGACACTGAACAAACCCCCAGCTTCTCTTGACCTCACCTTCTCAGGCAGCTGAGTGGTGGCTTGGATTGATACTCAGGGCATGGTATTTGTTGAGGGACTTCAAGGTTCAGCTCAGGTTCTCTGAACGCTGCAGCACTGCCCTGTTTGGTTTGTGGCTTATGGACAGCTATTCACACAGCTCCCCAGGGGCCATTTCTGCATAGACAGGACCTCAAGGCAATCCAAGGCTGGGTCACTTTTACACCCCCCATGAGATGCCTGCATGCGCTAGACATTACTGAGGCTTGTTTAGAGCTATGAGCCAGGTGCATCCATACAGCTGTGTCACAAAACCTACTGCTTATAGTGTGTCCTGATCAGGCTGGTCAGTGCCTAGGGTGTACAGCACAATATTATCTGCTTTATCCCTGGAGTTCAGCTACTCACCTTTCCACTGGGTTTATGAAGAAGCTCGGGTCAGTTTTACCTTTTTTTTTTTTCCCTAATATATGCATTTCAAAGTAAGCAACCAAAGAATGAAGTTGTGTTTTATAAGCAGGGTCAGCAGGACAATGACAGAAACACCTAAATATAGCATAGCAAAGACAGAAACCAGTTCTGATACATGTTTCTGGCTAAACCTGAGATACTGAAAAGACAGTCTTTCAAAAGTGAGCTTCCTCCAAGGAAGAAAACTGTTGTGAAAAATTGGTTGCGTGTGTGGCTACTTAGTGATGAAGTATGAACCATAGCAATATACTAGTGACAATACTTACTAACAGAAGAAAAGCAGCTTACAATTGGTTGCTTATGGAGTGCAAAGTGCCCTCAGTAAGGGAAGATACTTCTGATGTCAGCTAAGACAACTTGTAAGTTACTGTCTGTACTGTTGCTATCCATACTTATAAACTACTACCCATACTTCCCCTCTGGCATGCTGTCCAAATATGTGAGTTCAAGAGGAAATTGTAGATCTAGAGTTAATAATAAACAATGAAATAACCTCTGAAAAGGGCAGTAGACAGGAAATACAGCAAATGTCTGGAGAGCAGGTCTTGTGAGGAGCAGCTGGGGGAAGTGAGGGTGTTTAGCCTGGAGAAAAGGAGGCTGAGGGGAGACCTTCTGGCTCTCTATAACTCCCTGAAAGGGAGGTGGGGTGTGTCGGTGTGAGCTGAAATTCACCCCCCCCCACCAACAATAACCAGGATAGCTCAGTCTGGAAGCAAATGAAAAGCTGTGTTTACAAGCAAAGTCTAAAATCTACAATGAAATGCAATGAATATGTACAAATATACAAAATTCACAACATTCACAAATATATACAATCAATGGAAAAGCACAACCGATCTCCCTTTGCTTCCCCCCAAGGGGACCCTCCCAAAGGGGCCTCTCTCTCTCCCAGGAGCTTCCCCCCAGACCCCCCTGGACAGAGAAGCAGAGTTAGTTAAGCAGAAAGTTGTTAACTTAGCTGCCAAGGTCAGTGTGTTATCTTCAGCCAGAAGAGAAGAAGAAACAGCAGCCAGACAGCCCAGCAACTGCCCCCACTGCAGAACGCAGAATGTGCAGAATGCCTACTTTGTTTTGGGTAATAGTTCTTAAACATTTCTATCTATCCAATGGAAGTGTTTAGAACAATCAGTATTTTGCTTTCTTACACCCAATAGTGACTTATTTACATTCTTTCACTTTCTCTGCTCTGAACTTTGCAAGGAAAAATTAAAAAGACAGTTTCAAACCACCACATGGGGGCTGGTATCTTCTCCCAAGGAACAAGTGATAGAAGGAGAGGAAATGGCCTCAAGTTGCACCAGGGGAGGCTTAGGTCAGAGATTAGAAGAAGCTTCTTCACTGGAAGCATTCTCATAGACTGAAACAAGCTTCTCAGGGAGGTGGTTGAATCCCCACCCCTGGAGGTGTTTCAAAGACACAGAGATGTGGCGCCTGAGTGACGTGGTTTAGGTGGAACTAGATAGTGGTTGGACTCAACGATCTTGGAGATCTTTTCCAACAGCACAGATTCTGTGATTCTGAGATTCTGAATTTGAACAAGTGGCTTAGAAGAAGACATTTTTTGTCTTCAAAAAGTTCCAAACAATGCAGGTATTTGAATTCATGACCTCTGATGTCATTCAGCAAAACATAGTAGAGGTGACAAGGGACACTTCTGTGTTATGTGCAGGACAGAACACAGCAAGGAAGTTTAACAAAGGCGACTGACTAGACAGACTTTTCAAGTCATGCAAAGAGCAGACTTGAAACTTCAGGCCTAGACACAAAAATCCATGAAAACCCCAAGACAGCTGTTAAAAGACTTGCAATTCTTCTTCAGCCTAAGGCCCTTGTGACTGAGGATGACAGCACTAACTAGGTACTGTCAGTGAGTCAAACAGATAAAAATCTTTGAAACAAAACATTAGAAAGAATCCAAGCATTTAATGTTTCTAACCAGCAGGGTTCTGAGACTGATGGAAGGCAATAGGGGTCCTTTGGAGCACTTTGAACTCTCTTCAGATGTTTCAGCTGGTTTGCATATTGATGCTTTGTATAATTCAAATGTATATTTGGCAGAACACAGAGCTGAGATGTTGTGGATGTTCCTAGCTAAGGTTCCTCAGCTGGTTGACAGCCAAACCTGCAGATTATAAGTGAAGCTTTGTGTATCTTGCTGCATACTGACAAACAATACAAACAAGCAGTGCTTTGATATGCAAACTCCTCGATTCCTCCTTCAGCCTGGCACTTGATGATCTCAAAGGAATTTTCTAACCTAAACAATTCTGTGAAACTGAATTTGAATTAAACAGGCCTGAAAGTGCTTGGGTGATGCACAAATTGAAAAATGCATCTTACTAAGTGTTATTTCAGTGAGCTCTGACCATCAACAACTTAATTGTCTTTTTTTTTTCCATCTGATGTCACTGAAAAATTACCTTTGTGAGTATCCTTGTGGATTTGGCCTCTGGTGCCAGTAAATTTGAGCTGTGGATCTGGCCTCTGGTGCCAGTAAATTTGAGCTGTGGATTTGGAACCTGTTATCCAGGCTTTGCACTCTGCAAAAGAATTGTCCAACAGTATGTGAGAGCAGATTTAAAGGAGCTGGGTAGTGCAAAGCACTAAGCAAATGAGAAAAACTGTAGACAGCATAACAGACTGTGAGATCTAGACAACTGGTTCACGTTTTGTGTTGAAGGTTAGCTGTAGGCTTTTTTTTTGAGGCATAATGGCAAAGGGAATGATTGGGCTTTTTTTCAGAACGTAATATTTTATAGTGTTTTTTTTTAATAAAGTATAATTTTCTACCAAAAAAGATCACCTATTTTTCATATGCAGCTTCTTTGCCCAGGAAAAAAAACCCTCATGGTGCAGAGTAAGCTGCATTGAAGTTAAGCTTCAAGGAAGGTTTCATTGGCTTCTCCAAGTGAGGGTTTAATTCCTCCTAATGCATTTTTCTTTAGTTTTCTTTTTCTTTCCTTTAAAAAAAATAATTAAGAAGGCCATATTTTACTTTTCAGAAGTCCATACATGCAGCATTTGAGATGAAAACTCTCCCCTCTCCCCTCTCCCCTCTCCCTTCTCCCTTCTCCCTTCTCCCTTCTCCTTCTCCCTTCTCCCTTCTCCCTTCTCCCTTCTCCCTTCTCCCTTCTCCCTTCTCCCTTCTCCCTTCTCCCTTCTCCCTTCTCCCTTCTCCCTTCTCCCTTCTCCCTCTCCCTTCTCCCTTCTCCCTTCTCCCCTCTCCCCTCTCCCCTCTCTCCTCTCTCCTTTCTCCTGCCTCTCCTCTCACCCCCCCTCTCTCTCCCTCTTTTTGTGACAGGTCAAGAAAAATCAAGTTTGCTGTGGATGATTTCCTAATGCTGACTATGATGTTAATAGAAGAGTTTCCCACTTGCCAGTGTAGCCTGTGTTCCACTCCACTTTTTGTCAGCTGAAGAAAGCAAGTTTGAAACTAGAAGCCAATACACACATCTGAGTTTTGAGAAGCTTTTAATGACTGTGTCAGCATTTAGAGGACAGCTATCTGCCATATTGTCAGCTCGGGGTCCCAGATGTATGCTTCTGAAATGAGGTCGTTGAGTAACTTTGCACTAAGATTATCTGTCTCACCACTTCACTTGATCTCCATGACCTCTTGAGGTCCCTTCCAGGTTTATCCAGTGATTCTTCATCACTTATTGTGGTTTTCCCAAACGTTGCTGGAATTATCCTTAGAGTATCCCAGTAAGTGAGTATAATATTACCCCTTTTTATTGGCCACATAGCTGAGGCACAAAGCAAATTCAGTTCTTTCACAGGTGGAATCTGGACTTTAATTTCTGGGAAGTTACTTCAGAAAGGCAGAGTATGAATTAAGAGCATGTTAGCCATTGCCTTGAAGTTGCTCCTGTTCACAACCTGCCTCACACCCCTGCTTCCACTAGTGTTTGCTGCTCCAAAGTCACAGCCACCCAACCCTGTCACAGCCTAGGTCCTGAACTGGGGGAGGTTGCCATATCAACTTAATCTCTTAGCTGCTGGTTGAATTTCTGGAGATTTTTTTCTTATTGTCAGGGTTTGAAAACAGGCAGGGGCCTGACAGGTCCCTGCCACCAGCAACAGGTCTAGCCAGCTCTTTGCCTGAAGTCTGTGAAAGGCCTGTGAATATCCACATACAGCACCACAGCCAAGCAGCTAATGACTCCCGAATTAGTTCTCAGTGTTACTTTGTAGTGTTTCAGTGTAAACAAACTTCTTGCCCTTTGAATGTGTGTGCAGAACTCTGTCCTCCACACTTCTCCTCCTGTTACATCCATTGGACATGAGCCAATGTGGGCTGAAAACATCCCCAGTCTTTTATTATAATACAAACAATCTCAACTGGGGATATATATTCGAGAGACCAACTTCTTCACTGTGCCAAAGAGTGTAGTTCAGCACAGAGAAGAGAGTTCTTCAGGACATTACAAATGGGTCAGAGAATGAAAAATAGCATTGGCTACTTTTCCATACAAGAAAAAGCAAATTAAATTGGGGAAAAAAAAAAAAAGCTTAGTGTTTTACTGAAAATATTTTTTTTCCATGGCACATATTTTTGCCAGCTGAACTCCTGCCATTCCACCCCCACTTTCTGGCATTCAGTGGTTTGAGATGCTTTGGAGAGCAGCAGTGGATTTTCAACAGACAATTCCCTCACAAGTTACCCTGATAAAAATGTTTTGACGACAACAAAGAATATTTTAAACAAAACCAAGCAGACAACCCCCTCCTCATAAGCCCCCCTACCTTTCTTACTACCTGCTGCCATGACTTCGATAGCATCAGAGGCTGAGATGAAAAGAAACAGCTAATCAAAGTGATGGCAGTAGATGAGAGACGTTGGAGTTTTGAGTCTAGGCAAAACTCTTACAAAGAGTTCTCTCTTGTGAGATATTGGCTGTCATGTTATTCTGATGACAGCCCTCATGTGGAATTTGATTACAGGGAAAAGGCAATTTGCAAATGAGGGATTTTTTATCCCCGTTATCAGAAAGCTTTCTTATGGTCCACCTTTTCCTTTCAAATTCATTCCTACGGTGCAGAAGGTAAGCTGTCAGTTTCAAAGAGGAAAGTGACAGAGGAGAAGAGGAGATATTATGAATGTTTATGAATAGCCCAAGGGCGGGTGTCAAGAAGAAGGGACCAGTCTCTTTTCGGTGGTGTGATAGGATGAGGGACTACAGACACAAATGGGAACACAGAAAGTTCCACTTCAGCATAAGGAAAAACTTCTTCATAGAATTGTTAGGGTTGGAAGGAACCTCAAGGATCACTCAGTTCCAACCCACCTGCCATGGGCAGGGACACCTCACACTAGAGCAGGTTGCTCACAGCCACATCCAACGTGGCCTTAAAAACCTCCAGGGGTGAGGCTTCCACCACCTCCCTGGGCAACCTGTTCCAGTGTCTCACCACCCTCATGGTGTAAAACTTCTTCCTAACATCCAATCTGAATCTACCCACTTCTAGTTTTGCTCCATTCCCCCTAGTCCTATCGCTACCTGACATCCTAAAAAGTCCCTCCCCAGCTTTCTTGTAGGCCCCCTTCAGATATTGAAAGACCATAATAAGGTCCCCTCAGAGCCTTCTCTTCTCCAGACTGAACAGCCCCAACTCTTTCAGTCTGTCCTCATAGGAGAGGTGCTCCAGCCCTCTGCTCATCCTCATGGCCCTTCTCTGGACATGTTCCAGCACCTCCAGGTCCTTCTTGTAATAGGGGCTCCAGAACTGGATGCAGTACTCCAGGTGGGGTCTCACCAGAGTGGAGCAGATGGGGAGAATCACCTCCCTCCACCTGCTGGCTATGCTTCTCTTGATCCAGCCCAGGATGTGAGGGTGCTGGAGCCCTGGAGCAGGCTGCCTGGAGAGCTTGTGGAGTTTCCTTCTCTAGAGACTTTCCAGACCCACCTGTACATGTCCCTTGTGTGACCTGCCCTAACTGACCCTGCTTTGGCAGGGACTCGATGGCGTACAGAGGTCCCTTCCGACCCCTACCATTCTATGAGTCTATTTCTTCACACCAAGGGTTATGTTTGATTTTATTTATGGGGATATTCTGAAAGTGCAAACAAGTAGAAATCTTCATCTATTTGTCAGTGAGGTACTCCCAATCTACTGCATGGTGATGCATAGTTTTAACTGCCACGTGGTCTTACTGTTCTCTGTTCTTGGAGGCAGGTTGCTACAGACACAGTGTGACTGCTGAAGTGCCTTGCTCTAGCTGGGTAAATTCCAGCCTTGAACCACTTGTCCTTTTTTGGCCACATTTTCTTCAGTAAATACTAAGCCATAGTTTTTTTTTTTTTCCTACTTACGCTTCAGGTAGGTGGACAGAACTAGCTGCTGCTGTTTTAAGTTAGTGTTCGAAGAACAATTTACTGCACGAATCATCTATGGTCCTGTGTAAATAAATGGGTGGGACAGGAGAAGAATCATGTCAGCTTTTCCAGAGTTGCTCCTTCAGAAGAGGTGAGATGAGGGGTTTTAATGGCAAAGCAAATTAGATCAGATGTGGTTTCACCTTTACACATAGACAGAGTCCACTGGAGCAAGTCAGGAACACTTACGCTCGAGTGTTCCTTAATGTGATTTAATCAAACAGAAACATTTTGTCCCTGTTTGTGTGGTCACAGCAGAATAGGAGAGAGAATTGTGGCTAGGATCAAGTTCAGTTGTTATAAATGCTAAGTATGTAAATAGACTATAATTTTCACTATAAATGGGAAGTTGAAAGGATGCCTATGAGTTTCAGACTCAGAAGAGTGGCTTGGCAGAAAGCCAGGCTTAAGCTTTAAACTCTGCTGTAAACTTCCTGTGCAAAATAGTGCTTTCTTGGGCTTTCTTTTCCCTGACTGTGGAGGTAAGAAATAATCCAATTTGTTTATTTTAAAAGAACATCAAGAAAATAAGATCAGTGTATTATTAAAATGTCTTTGTTATTAGATACAGTAGGCAAACCTCATTGGTTTGAAATGATTCATTTCAGGGCTCAGCCTAAGACAGATAGAGTTGATAGTATACTATTTAGCCCTTCAGAAAACACAGGTACATTGTACAGACTATAAGGTGCAGTTGGGAGGAATGGAAATCACTGAGAAGAGAGAAGATATTCCATCTTTCCTCATCTCTAGGATTGGGCTCAGTCTGAGTGAATCCATCAGGCTTGCACGGTGATACTATGGACTCATGAGTTAGTGAACTGGTTTTTACCCACTGTTTTTGTAACACTAAGCATGCAAATAACTGATTGTTTTAATCTACTTCTGCTTTGTTGTTGTCGTCAATGAACTACCTTTTTTTTTTTTCTCTTGTAGAAGTTTGGTGAAATACCTTCAGCTTTTGCTAGCGAGTACCGATTGGCATAACAGGATGTCACAGTGAGAGAACTGTCCCCAGGTCTGACTGATTTCAGGTGTGAAAGAAACGTGGGGCAATGGCTCTTCAAGGTGTGGTTATGCTAGATGCAAACCATAAAATACAGCTTAGTATGTGGGCAAGCTGGCTGGATCTAGTAACATATAGCTTGTGAAACTGCTGCCCATGCTGTGAGCATATGTGAGCAAATAGAGCACCCAGCGGTCATGGCTTCAGAATGGTGTACATCAGGAATATTATTCCTGGAATAAGAGACTGAATTTCTTAGAAATCTCTGGTTCTGGGCATATTTTTCCCCTGTGCTACAAATAATATGATATCTTACATCTGTCAGTAGATAGGTCACTCCTTGACTTTAGTGTCCCAAAACACAAAGATCTGAGAAAGAAGAGGTGATGACTGCTTCAGAAAACTCTGCAGGAAGACACTTTTGCAGAAGAAAAAAAAAAACAAAACAAAAAACCCAGCCCCAAAACACCCAAACAAAATAGAAACAAAATGAAAACAAAGTTTGCAGACATCTAAGAAACATTTGGTACAATAAAAAGAAAAACAAACAAACAAATCTTCAGCAGCTGATAAATGAGTCAGAAGTCAGTGATCTCTTGTTGCAAAAGTGAGGGTGAGACTAGGCCAACAGTGGCTTCTCCTTGATACATGAGCCTGAGACGACCTCACACTGAAGGGTCAGTAGCTGCACACATAAAGGCTAATGTTCTCTGGGCTAGAACCCTGATGACTTTGTTTAGAGTGATTAAAACAGCAAGTGCCAAGAAGCACTGGTGAAGTCATGACCAAATCATTCTGAGTGATTAGAAGTAACTGTGAGTAAGTTTGTGCTGTTTTGGAAAGCACGAAGAAAACTTCTTAGACTGTGTGCAGAGAAGAATGCATTTTCCATCTTCAATTTGTAGTTCCTCCAGTAAGATAGTAACCCAAAAACCACTAGTGGAAGAGAATAAATGTATAAATAGTGGTCATCATTTTCATCCTATGGCTTCAAGCTGCACCTGGGTAGGTTTAGACTGGACATTAGGAAAAAAAGTTTCCCAGCAAGAGTGGTCAGGGGTTGGAATGTGCTGCTCAGGGAGGTGGTTGAGTCACCAACCCTGGATGTGCTTCAAGGTCGTTTGGACGTGGTGCTTGGGGATATGGTTCAGGGGTGAACCTTGTACAGTAGGGTTATGGGTTGGACTTGGTGATTCTGAGGGTCTTTTCCAACCTGAATGTGAAAAAAAGTGAAAATACAGTCAATATAAATTGCTGTGTGGCTTCCCATCTACCATGTTGCCAGTGAAAAATGAATCACATTTCTTTTCTAAGTATATGAAGTGTCTTGATATAAAAGTCTCAACTGAGGGGATGCATATTGTTTCCCTACCAAATGCTAGGAAATTAAAGCATTTTAGCTGTTGAGTTTTATTCTTCCTTTCCAATTGTTCAGCAAATTATTTTTGCAGCTGAGCTCTACAGTGAAGCTCTCTGCTGCCTTGCCTGTGACCTGAAGTAGAATAGGCATCACAGAGAGGTTTTTTTATTGCTGGTGATTCACATCTCTACTACCAACACATCCCATACAGGCTGCTTTTATGCTGAACTCTTGTTTTATTGTTGCCTTGTTTTCCCAGCTAGCTCATGTTTCTTTGTTCAAGCCCATCTGCCTGCCTGACAAGGCAACTGCAAACCTCCTGAGGCTGGGACTGGTGTGTCTGTACTCTGCGTGGCGCCTAGGACATTCCATTTGTTACTTTTGACCACAGGCTCAGGAAATGCTCTTCACATAATTCAGTTCTATTTTTTTTTTTTTGCCTCTACCCTTTTCAGGTTTCTCCTTCCCAGTTCCAACTGTTCTGTTCTCCCTTTCCAGAAGTAATTTGTATTTCCATACAAAATAATTGCATTATTTTGTGTCCACAGGTATTTTCTTCATTCTGGTTCTGTTTTCTCCTGTCTGCACAATGTCTTTGCTTGAAAGAGTCCAGTGCAGAGCCACAAAGATGATTGAGTGGAACATCTGCCTTATGACAAAGGCTGAGGAAGCTGGGTCACTTTAACCTGGAGAAGAGGAGACTGAGAGGTGACCTCATTAATGTTTTTAAATATGTGAAGGGGTGAAGGGCAAGTGTCAGCAGGACAGAGCCAGGCTCTTCTCAGTCATGTTCAATGACAGGACAAGGGAAAATGGGTGCAAGCTGGAGCATAGAAGGTTCCATGTGAACATAAGGAAAAACTTTTTCACTGTGAGGGTGACAGAACACTGGAACAGACTGCCCAGAGAGGTTGTGAAGTCTCCTTCTCTGGAGACATTCAAAACCAGCCTGGACATGTTCCTGTGTGACCTGCTCTAGGTGATCTCACTCTGGCAGGGGGATTGGACTAGATGATCTTTCAAGGTCCCTCCCAACCCCTAACGTTCTGTGATTCATTTCAGAATATAATAATTAACTCTCCAACAATTAACTCTTCTTCCTGGTTATTACACTGGCTCTGCTCCATGCATGTTCTTTTAGGCTTCCTTCAAGGAAACAATGTCAATCAGTAGAACTGCAAATGATGAGGCAGAGAGACAGTACAGGAAAACAGATGGAAATTCATCCATCGTTCCTATAGAGGCCATGAGTCACTGTCTGGGCCAATGAAAAGGTCATGAAGTCTCTATGCCTCTATTGATTTCTCCTGCTCTCCTCCACAAGTTTTTTACTTAAACATAGCCACTAGTGGCCTTTCATCAAGAAATGGATTTTCATGTAGTAATCTTTTTGACATTGACACATGCTGTTATCTCAAGATCACTTCAAGAAGAACACTGAGGTGCTGGAGTGTGTCCAGAGAAGGGCAACAAAACTGGTGAAGGGTCTGGAGAACAGGTCTGGTGAGCAGCAGCTGGGGGAACTGGGGTTGTTTAGCCTGAGAAGAGGAGGCTGAAGGGGGACCTCACTGCTCTCTACAGCTCCCTGAAAGGCTGAAAGGAGGTTGGAGCCAGGAGGGTGTTGGTCTGATTTTCCTGGTATTGAGTGATAGAACAAGAGGAACTCGTTTCAAGTTGCACGAAGGGAGGATTATGTTGGATATTAGGAAAAATGTCTTCCCTGGAAGTGTGGTCAGGCATTAGAACAGGCTGCACAGGGAGGTGGTGGAGTCACCATCACTCTCAGCTTAGTATCATCTGCAGTGTGTGGGTTTTAGTCTGAGCCCTTGTCTGACTGGTGACCAGTCAGCTGCCCAGTAATTAGGTTTTTGCTGCTTAGCTGTCTGGCCTCTTCTTTCTAGCTAGTGGGCAGAATAAACAGCCCTATTACCTATTTACACTTGTGTAGATTTTGAGAAGTGTGCCTGGTGCCTTAGCAGCTAACAGCAGGGGAGGCATTGAGCTGTCTTTTGTTACTGTTTAGTTGGGGATAATTCTTACAATTAATGATCAGACAGGAAATTTATGTATTACCTCCATGTGGTTTGCTCGTGGGTTGGTTTGTTGTTTGTTATTGTGGTAGTTTTAGGCTGTGCCTAGGAAAATTTTCCACAGATTGAGTAGGAAAGTGGTAGAATGTAACTAAATTACCATTGGATGCAAAAGGAAAATAATGATAAAGTCTAAATAAAGCCATTGGTCTGATATCTAACATAAAATTAGTTGTGTATACTAACTCTCTTCTTGCTTTCTTCACTCTGGCAGCTACTAACTGTTGCTTCTGCTAGCTTGCTGACCTTGACTGCACTTCTTGTTGTGGCTAAGTACTAATAAGCTCTGCTCTCCTCTTTCCCTTGTCCTGTGTACAGGAGGGGAATGGGGGGGGGAGGGGGGCAAAGAGGGGGAAGCAGTTGCTAACCCTCTGGTTTTGTCCAGGGGGGTTTCTTGTGTTGTTTATAAATTGTAAATATCTGTAAATGTTGTGTATTTTGTACACATTCATTGCATTTCATGTTTCTAGGTTGTAGTGTGCTTGTAAATATAGCTTCGTTTGCTTTCAGCTGGGCTGGTCTGGCAATTTGATGCTGGGGGGAATTTCAACCCATCACAGTTTGTTTTCCCCATAATGAGATTTTCTTCTATAGGTAATATTGTTGTGGCAGAATCTTTACTGTTGGGTTTCTTGTCATGAATTCCACTGAAAAGCGGATACGAAATGTGGTGCCCATGGGATGGAATCCCTTGTTGATCAGTTTAGGGTCACCTGTCCTGTCCCCTCCTCCCTGCAGTTGCAGCCTTTTCCTTCCTGCAGCCCAAGGTGGCACACAAGATGTAGAAGTGCCCTTGGTCTGCAGCCCAACCCTTGGTGCTGACTCTCCCCATCAGTGTTGTCACTGCTAGCATCAGCCACTGTCAGTTGCAAGCCTGCTGCTAATTTCATTGCCTTCATGGTTGCAGATCTCCATCTATCACAGCAGGATCCACCTAAGTGCAGGGAAGGTATTAGTTGTTTCTCTTCTAACTCAAACCAGGACACATCTCTAAATGCCTATGACTCACAAGATCCAAAGGCAGTAAATCCAGCAGTTCAGTTACAGGTTCCCCAAAAAACACCCCAACCCACCAGACAACTGTTTTGTTTATCTGTTTGGCTCAGAACTAATGTTGTGAAGGGCTTTGTTTCTAGAAATGCATAAAGTTTAATTTTAGTAAATGGCTGCGAGCAAAATAAACAATCACTAATTTAACAAGGCTAATTAAAGGTCTGAAAGTTTACAGCTGGGAGAAACAAATAGGACTTAGTCTTAAAAATAGATCTTAGGATGTTCTGAATCAAATTCCTTGTAGTGAGTGACTTTCAGAAGATCTTAATTATTAACAACTGTTTTTTTAATGCCTATTTAGGGCTTACTAACTCCTGATCCTCCTGAAAGTCTGACATGCTTTCTATGAACCTTCAAATACCTTTTATAACACTTTGACTCTACAACTGACTGCACATACTGTAAGCTGTATGGAAAGAAGATTTTTTTTTTTGGGGGGGAGGGGGGGAATGTTTGCTACTATATTCTTGCTTTAATTCCAATACAACTAGAGTTAGGAAGGACAGAGATGAGCAACAATGAATCATTAAGGGAATGGATCTATTCTAGTGACATGGTTTAGAATTCTAGAATATTTGAGACCAAAAGGTTGGGTTCAGAACAGATTTTCTCCATCTCTTCGTAAGTATATTTCTATCTGAAATGGTTTATGGGAGGCAAAAGTGAAAACGTAAGGGATTTTTTTGGGGAGAGGGGTATTTGGAACAATTCCTGTTTGGCTGTAGTCTGGTGTTCATTTGTTTGTTTGAATAGAGCTAAGAGCATTTTCCCAGAATTGTTCTGTAAGCTTTAAGATAAAAGAGCTCTGGTGCTGTCATTGTTAATATCCAGCTAAATCCACCAGAGTGCATTTGTGTTTGTTGTTGTTGTGGTTTTTTTTTCTTTTTCTTTTTTTTTTTCTGAAGGAGTAGCATTGAGTTAAATTGCTTTTAATTTGCTACAAAGTGGTAAAACCAGATTTTTTTTGATGTATGGGAGAGTCTTCATTTTAGAGACATTTAGCCAAGGTTTAGGTAACAATCCAGAATTTGCCATTTGCATCTCTCTCTGTTCACTCCATGCTTCAATGTAACTTGAGATTTAGGTGATGATAGTGGTTCAGGCCTGTAAGCATGTTCCTCATTCTCAGTCAGCAAAAGGTAGAGAAAATTTATTGTTATAGGCACCAACTCCTTGATGAGACACACATTAGGGATTCTGACTGCTATTGGGCACTTCTGCTATAACTGTTGGAATCACAGAAACATTTTGGTTAGAAAAGACCAAACTCTATCAAGTCTAGTGAAAAACCATGTCCCTCAGCACCTCATCTCTACCTCTTTGAAACTCCTCCAGGAACAGCGACTCAACCACCTCCCTGGGCAGCCTGTTCCAGTCTTTGAGAACTCTTTCAGTCAAGGAGTTTCATCATCCCACCTGCTGAATCTTGAGGCCATTTCTTCTTGTCCTGCTACATGGGGAGAAGAGACCAACACCCACCTTGCTACAAAGTCCTTTTAAGTGGTTGAAAAACACAAAATAATTATTCCTCACGACCAGGGACTTCAGATCAAAATTTCATTCTTCGTGCAGTTAGAATAATCTTTACCTATTTAAAAAATCTAATTCTTTGCTTTGTTGCTTTTGTTTCTTTGCATCTACTATCAGGCAGCAAAGTACCTCTGCGTATTGTGGTAGATGTGGCTTTATTTTAGTAGTAAGTCTAATAATGCAGAGGTGATCTACTCTTTTTTACAAGGTGTTGGAATCTCTTGCATCTAGAACATTCATTAAGTGTTAGAGATTTTTACCTGCTGAAGTTCACAAATTCCTTCCAGCCTTAATAATGCTTAATACCTGAAGGTATTTGCTTGGCTATTCAAACATAATGTCTCTTAGACTTTTACTGGGTGATACTAATGGTGGGGTCTGAAATATTACATCCTTGGTGTCCTACTCATAAATCTACTGTCATTCGCCAGTAGCATAAATGTATTGGGAAGAGAGGTTATGGTGGGTCAGACCCCCTTGCACAAATGCATTTGGAGAATATTTGTATTAAAGGTTTTTTTATTTGAGCTGTTACAATCACAGAAATGGTATCACAGTATATCAGAGGTTGGAAGGGACCTCAAGAGATCATCAGGTCCAACGACCCTGCCAGAGCAAGGATCACTTAGGGTGGGTTTGGAAAGTCTCCAGAGAAGGAAACTCCACAACCCCCCTGGGGAGCCTGTTCCAGTGCTCCATCCCCCTCACTGTAGAGAAGTTTCTCCTCATGTTGAGGTGAAATCTTCTGTGTTCAAGTTTGCAGTTTGTTGGTATGCAAGAGTAAACCCAAAGCGGCAATCTAGGTAGGTGTAAATTGCAATGCATGATGCTCTTAGTACTATGTCTTTTGCTTAAATCAGGACAGGATAAAAGAAAAGATGAGAATCCTGGCCTGGGAAACATGACATTTACAACACATTGAAAAAAAGAAAGGAAAGCAAAGAAAATATTTCTGGTTTTTACATCCTGGGCTGCATCGAGAAGTGTGATCCTCTAGTTTACTCTGGTGAGACCACACCTGGAGTATTGTGTTCAGCTCTGGGGCACTGGTTTTAAGTTCAGATATTTTTTTTTCCAGCCCGTTTTTTTTTTTTGTGTCCAGCAGGTGTCACCCGTTCTTAAGAATCTTAAAAGGATTTTGCCAGCGTCCATCCTGAGCCAAGTTGAAGACAAAGCTTTCGGAAACCATCACCAGCCTTGTCACTTAAATCCCTCCATTTAAAAGAAGGTACAAATTACTATACCATACATTACTGCTCTCTGAAAGGAAGGAAACTTCTCAAGCAGCTTCCAGTTTGAACCTAGTTCAATGTGGAGAAAACCAGTGGAGAGCACTGCATCAAGAATCACACTGAATCGCAGGATGTTAGGGGTTGGAAGGGACCTCTGGTGATCACCCAGTCCAAGCCCCCTGCCAAAGCAGGGTCATCTAGGGCAGGCCACACAGAAATTCATTCAGGTGAGTTTTGAAAACCTCCAGAGAAGGAGATTCCACAACCTCTCTAGGCAGCCTGTTCTAATGCTCCAGCACCCTCACTGTAAAGAAGTTTCTCCCTCTTGTTGAAGTGGTGCTTCAACTGGGCACCACCAAAAAGAGACCATCAGCTTCATCCTGACACCCAGCTCTCAGATATTTATAAACATTGATAAGATCCCCTCTCAGCCTTCCCTTCTGAAGGCTATACAGCTCCAGTTCTCTCAGTGTTTCCTCGTAGGAGAGATGTTCATGGCCCCCAGTCACCATTGTTGCTTTCCATTGGACTCTCTCCAGTAGGTCTCTGTATCTTTTGAACAGGGGAGCCCGAATCTGGACACAGTATTCTAGGTGTGGTCTCACCAGGGCAGAGGGAGAACCTCCCTAGAAAAAGAGACATTCTTGCTCTGGAGCTGGCATGAGGTAATTCACAGCCATTAGGCCATTCTGAGCTGGTTCAAGCAAGGCTTCTTTGATGAATTGTCACCTGACAACAGCTGCTAAAATGTTTTGTGTATAGTCTTCCTTTATTTTCTAAACAAAACCACTGCCTGCTTAGTGTCCTACAGAAAAACTCATCTTTCTTTTACCTCAGCCAACATTTTTAGGTGGTGCTGCAAAAATGAGGTGAAGTTTTGACAGTGTAGTAGCATGACTTTGGCTAGCTATTGGCAGCTGTGCTTATGGCAAGAAATTTAAAGGATGGAAAAAGAAGTCATGCTTGCTGAAGTGCACTCAGTAAGTGCCTTCAGAACTGTTTTTCCCTTTCTGAGTTTAAAAGTTAAAAGCTGCACATTCTGACTGTAAGTACAGGAAGAAAGACAAATAACTGCAACAACCTAAGTTAACCACAAAGTCTGTACTGAGCTGGGAAGGGTCTATGGTATGTGGGAACTTATGATTTCTAGGAATACTTTTACCAGAATACTGATATATTTAATTGTGCTTAAAGAGTATTTATGTGCTTAAGGTCAACCTGCTCGATTCAAGTAGCTTCTAATCAACAATAGGTCTTCAATGAACCATATGCACAGCACACTTGATGCTTCAGCATTTGATGTTAGGTATCTAGAAAGAGCCAACTTGGTACTGACTGGTGCCTTTGATGGTAGCAAAGTACTGCATCACTGCAGTGCAGATTTCCTTTATGTACCTGGAATTTGAAATGGCTTAGGCCTTCAGCTCTAGGGAATCACATGGATACAAGACTTCTATTATCAACATGAAACTACAGGAGGGACAGGGCAAAACCACTGGAAAATGTAGAGGGCAACGAGCTCTATGACTCTTCTAAACCAAAAGCATGCTCACACTCAGTGCTTCTCTTAAGAGCTGCCAATGAACAAATCTCTTCAAGGTGGATGAGATGTTGGCTGGTTGAGGAAGGCACTGTTTTGGAGAATATGTGTCCTAGGGAGGCATTTTCCTGTATTATAATTTCAGTAGTGTAGATCCAGGAAACAGAACACATTGAAAAACTGCAACTCATGTCAAAAAGACAAGCCATCCTTAGAGTCTATAAGCAGAAGACCTACTCTTCCATTTTCTTATGCTCTGTTTGAGGTTCTGCTTTGGAGACTAGCACCATTTAGGTGGAAAAAAAATAAAATCAACTTTTCTTTTTAGGAGTAACCCACATTAGAATAAGGAAGCTGTGAAGAGATATAGAGAAAGCTGGCAGTACTACTAATTCATGACGGAGGTAGACTTACTTTCAGATGTGAATGACTAACCCAGTGTAGAGCAAATTAACAAGGGGTGGAACTTTGGTTGCATACTAAAGAAGTAGCAAGAGTAAGTGGAGGACTAATTGTTCTCAAAATTAAAATATAGCCAGCTCTGTTGCTTAGGTTATCCTTGCACAGTTGCTCCTATATGGTCAGACTTGATGATCTTAAAGGTCTTTTCTAATCAAAATGATTTTGTGATTCTATGTTCATATGTGTATACCAACAATTTTCTTTTTGAAAACTAAAATCCTAGAAATTAAGCTGCTTCTCTTACATACAGAATAGAAATAATAACAATAAAACCAAACCCACCAAAGCAAACAAACAAACAATATAAGGGAAGAGAGCAAACATTAATTCTACTGACAAATATTGGTCTGATGTGATGGGACAGAGTCATTATCAGCTAAACAGATAGAATGTTTTGTGATCTTTAGCTAAATGTTCCCCACTCCCCTACTAATTTCTACTATACAGGAACTTTTCATACCTTGGTTGCCCTATCCTGGCTGGTAATATGATTTTCAGCAGAGCAAGTAATAGTTAAGGAGCCTCTCACCTTCCTCATTTTGGGAGTTGTAGTATTAAGAAGTACCCAAGCAATCCATACAGTTCCTGTGCTGGTCCCTGCACTGGTGAAGCAAGGACTGTGTGGCTAAAGAGTAAACAGTGGCAATCTTCTGCAGGCTGAGCCATAAGTCTGTGCTTCTAATGTGAAGAAGGAGGTCATTTGGCTCTAACCTGGAAGCTGCCCTAAGTGCATCTTCCTCCTCCATTCAGGAATTACCAAGAAATCAGGAAAAGTAACTGTGCTTCATCTATTGGCAAGCCACAGTGCAGCAGCTATGAGCACAGGGCACAACAACAGGAAAAAAAACTGACACTGAGTCAAAGCAAAATGATCTTTCCCTCATCTACATTATTTTGTCCTGGAGAGGTGGTGTTTCTTGTAGTCTTACTGAACAGTTGATTGCAAAGACACCACAAAAGCAGTGTGACAGCAATCTGTTCTCCTTTCAGCTATTTACCCAGTGCAGTAATCCAAACCTATGGTTTGTTGACTTGGAGAAGGCAAAACAACTGCAATGACAGCAAATACCTGAAATGCCTTATGTAACATTGAAGAGTAAGTGTCTTTAGAAAAAAAAAACAAAAACACTTCTGCTCTGAATGGCAGATCACAACTGGGTACTGCTTCAAATCTTGGTCTTCTGTCAGCCTTTTATTAGAGAAGAAGCTGTCAAGATTTTAGTGTTACTGACTTTGTCCATTGAGCATTGTAATTTCATTTGAGCTTCTGAAAATTGTAGCTGCGAGAAGCTGGGTGATTTAATTGGTAATTATGCAGCTGTGCAGCTACTGTGGCATGTTAAAACACCTGTGTTCCTTCCTTTAAACCTAGATCTGGCTCAACTTGTCGAGAAGAAAGGCTGTAATGTGTGTAAAATAACCAACTTCTTCACAATACCTCTGTGCTAGGCTAGAGAAAGCAGCATGAACAATATGCAAAGCTTTCTATTAATGAATCCTCTTAAGGTTCACAGGTAGTTCATGCACCTCATTTTTCTGGCATTTGATTATTTTATTTCACCCACAACTTCCATGTTCTATGCAGTCTGGGTGTCTGTTCTGCAACTTCTTGGCTTTCTGGAGAAAAACCACAGGGAGGAGTTGCTAATAAGGAGTACTTGATGAGGCTCTGTGGGAGGCAGAGACGACCTATTTGTCTTCATCTTCTATCTTACAGAATCATAGGATGGTTACAGTTGGAAAAGATCTCCAAGATCAGAGTCCAACCATCATTCCAAAACCACCAGGGCCATCAAACCATGTCCTGAAGTGTCATGTCCACAAGTTTCTTGAACACCTCCACCACCCACCTGTGCAGCCTGTTCCAATGCCTGACCACTCTTGCAGGAAAGAATTTTTTCCTAATATCCAACCTAAACTGCACAGTTTCAGGCCGTTTCCTCTCATTCTATTACCTCATACTAGGGAGAAGAAACCAACCTCCTTTCAGGGAGCTGTAGGGAGTGATGAGGTGTCCCCTCAGCCTCCTTTCTTCCAGATGAAACAATCCAGTTCCCTCAGCCATTCCTCTTAAGACCTGCTCTCCAGACCATTCATCAGCTTTGTTGCCCTTCTCTGGACATGCTTCTGCCCCTCAATATCCTTGAAGTGAGGGGCCAAAAACTGAACCCAGTACTCAAGGTGTGGCCTCAGCAGTGCTAAGTCCAGGATCACAATCACACTTCCTTGGTCCTGCTGGTCCAGGCCAGGATGCTGTTGTCCTTCTTGGCCACCTGAGCAAGCTGCTGGCTCATGTTCAGCCACTATCAACTACAGCCCCTAAATCCTTTTCTGCCAGGCAACTTTCCAGCCACTGTTATCTCATGTAACTTAACTGATGGAGACTGCTTTTCTTTGCCTTTGTGAGGCTTAGTGCATGATGATGCTACAAATGCAGACCTTTTAGTCTTTGTATTTTGAATTTTGTTCCCTTATTTAGCATTTACATGCTGGAGGAAGGCTCTAGCTGAGTGTTAAGGCTCTAGCTGATCACTTCTCAATGCTCTGATTTACTTCCAATTTCTCTCTGTTTGAAAACTTGTCATTATTTTTTTTTTAATTTATTTGATTTTATTTTCTAATCACATCATCAAATATTGGAAAAAGTTTTTGCTACATTCTCCATGATGCACATCTAAATCTTTTTTTTTTCTTGCTCCTTAATAATTTGGTTGTGCAAGAGAAAAAATAGTTGCAAAGTCTTCTCAAGAGAGTGTGTGAAGACTGCATTACTATGAGCTTATTTAAACCTGGACTCTAGGTGCAAAGTAGAAACAATAACTCACAGGATAAACAATCTAAACTGCCTAGGATTATCCTAGACTTTCTATTTTCCCACATACCCATATTTTATCAAAACTCTGTAATTTGTTCTATGTCAAGAGCCAGTTGTACCATTTTCATGGGAGAAAAAACTTAGATCCTTTTTCCACCCTAGCAGCAAAGAAGACCTTATGTTAGCAGGTACATAAACCTGGACTTTTTACAAGTGGCCCTGGCACATTAGTGTTTCAGATTGGCTTCAAAATGCAATCACTTGCCACATGAGTAACCTGAGCCATAGTCTTAATTTAGAGTGACTAGAAGTGTGTGAACTAATAAAGAGTGACAAGATGTCCTCATAGGTTCAGGAAGACGTCCTGAATGATGACCTAAATGCTTCTTTGGTTTGTGTGTTTGTTTTTGATTTTTTTTCCCCTCTGCCATTAATTCATGTTTTAACTCAGTTTAAAAAAGGTTTAGAAATTGGTTAGTGGCTTCATGTTTCTAGTTCTGCAAGCAGCTCAGCTTAGGCAGTATAAACCCCTGGTTCTTCAGTGATCTTTGTATTCTGTGATAAATAATAGAGCAGTGGTGCTCAGAGACATGTGTGCATGGCTGCCACCTTGGCTGACCTACCAGGGACTGGGATTGCTGGAGCAAATGCCTTAGCTACTAAGGGACTGTGTCTGCCTCAGTCCTCTGTGTGACTAAGGCATGGAGGATTTGTAACGTGCTCCTGAGGATCAGGTCCCAAAACTTGCAGACTCTGCAGTTTCCTAGCCAAGTAGTAAGCTGCATTGCCAGCAGCAGGGCAGCTTGTTGTTCAGAGGGTCCAGTTATACACGGAGTGATTTTAGAGAACAAAATGTGGATGTGGTACCACCAGCTTCTTACTGAGTTTTTAGCTGACACCTCACATTCTGCTGAAAGTCTAGAGGAGAAAAATAAAAGGATCATAGTTCCTCAGCCTTCATCTTTTCTCTTCTCCCACCAGCTCCTAAAGAAGGTGTGGTTAGAACATTTTTCTTTGAGTTTTTCCCAACGTGATGCTATTTTTACCCTCTTGTCTTTATGCCTCACTGTTGCCAAGTTAGCTGACCCAGGAGCACGTGTCTGGTTTGCTCCCTGGACAGATCACACTGCCATCTCTGCCAGGCAGGAAATGGGGAACGCATAGAAGGATTTGGGTAGGACCACTAGCAAACATTAGGAGCATATTTGTTAATCAACGGGAAATTACCAGTATGATATATAGCTGGAATAAAATATGGCCTCTCTGGGTTTTGAGCCCTAAGAGGTTAAGAAAGCAAAGCAAGTAATATGAAAAGGACATTGATTTGCTGCCACGGGTTTGAACAGAGAACTACCTAATCACAGCAAAAAGGAGTCCATGGACAGCAAATCTCAGGAATGTAGCCTGAAGCCTCATGCTCTGGAGAGGAGCCAATCGCAAAGCTCCCCTCCTTAGCTTGAGTCCATTCACTAGGACACAGAGGCCATTTACAGATACTAAATTTTACCTAGTGGCTGTGCTGCAAAAGCCAAAAATAAATCGATTTGGTATTTAGACCCCACAAATGGAGCTCACATTTGTTTAAAGCCATGGTTCCCAGGCCTGTCAAGTCACTCCAAGGCAAGATGTGTTCGGAAATAGACTAATTATCTCTGCAGGCTTTTGTGTAACACATCTGTTGACACAGGCACATTGTAGATGCTATAGTGTATTTTGGTGTATAATGGGCATATTAATCTTCTGTAAGCAATGAAGTATTACATTTTTATGAAAGAAGAAACAGCTGTGCTCCTAAGTGTCCCCTTCACTTTGAGTACAGGATGTTCATTATTTCAGCTTGCTGCATAATACATGTCTCTTTCATTTTTTTTTTTTTTTTTCTTTGCTGGAATGACTGTGGTTGGAAAATATTTGTTGAAATCAGTAATACCAGGTTCCAGGAGGAATAAGCCATCCAGAAAGAAACACAAAGACAAAGCTTATGTATCCATTAAAATATGTAGCAATTATTTAAATACTAGATAAGATATTTGAAGAATTTCTTTGATTTTTCTATTGTGGAGAAATAGTTCTTAGACAGCATGGCACTCATTTTAATGGGGAGCTCAGATAAGCCAGGACCCAAACTACAGAACACACTGGGCTTTGTGACTTTGAGCATCAAGTAAGATGCAGCATGTGTGGTGCAGAATGAAAAAGAAAGGATTTGTTAATGTACCTGATGCTAAGTATTTCATAGTTAAAATCAAATAACATTCCTATGTTGCTGCAGGTAGTTTACTTTTTTCTTGGAATTTTGTTTTGCTTTCTTAAACTAACATCTGTATTAGTGTTTAAGTCTGCATCAAGAATGCACTTTATCTCCCAATTGCTACCACTTAAAATATTTAGTTCATATCCTGAAATAGTCTTTGAGTGTATGAGCTACTTCTCTTTCCCTCTTCCTCCCCCAGCCCTGTAAACCTAGATCAGAAAATGTGCTCCAAAAGTGCACCTCGTGCACTCTGACCACTAATAGGTACTCAATCTTAGGTGGCCAGACTAGAGCTACTCCAAAGTGACCCCCCAGATACATGTTGTGGACATGGAGTTCTCAGCACTGACTCTGTGCTATACAAAGCTGCACTTACTGTGATGTACTACTTGCTACTGCTGACAAAGACTAGGATGCCATGAACAAAAAAAAAAAAAAAAAAAAAAAAAATAGCAACAACAACAAAACCCCACTAGAACTGCAAAATACTTAGGCTAAAAGGATTTTACAGCTCTTGCAGATCTCAGTGGGGAAGGTACTGGATTCTAAGCTGATGAACTGAGAGGAGGAAGAGAATCTTCCTCTTGTTTTAGTTAATAGTTTGGAGATCTGCTGTATTTGCATAGCATCACCAGTGCATGCAAAGGAGCCTCATGATCAGCCTAGGCAGACCATTCTTGTTGTGGTATTAGATAATCATTCATTTTTCAGAGGTGTGACTGTAATGATGACTAAGAGGGAAACCTTGCTGTACAGAGTAGCCCAGTGTTGCTCTCTCTTACTAGTAGCAGCAGAAAATGGTTTGCTAACATCATAATCAAGCTGAACATGTTTACGACTTCGTGCTGTGGTTCAGCCTCAGCTGAGAGCCAAACTCCCACCCAGCTTTTTGTTCATCCTCTCTCTCTCCCAGAGTGGGGGGAACTATAAGAAAATCAGGAATAAGAAAGCTTATGGCTTGAGATAAAGGCGGGGAGAATGCTTACCAACCGCTGTTGTGGGCAAAACAGACTCCTGGGGAAAATTAATTTAATTGATTGGCAATTGGGAAACAAAACCAAATTAAAATAGTGCCTTTCCTTTCCCTTTTCCTAGGCTCATCTTCACCCCTTCTCTCTAAGCTACCACAACCCCCAACCAGGAATGACTCAGGGGCATGAGGAATGAGTGGCTGTAGTCAGTACCTGGCAGCTCCTCTCTGCTGCCCCTTTCTCTCACACTTTTCCTCTGCTCCAGCATGAGTCCTCTTACAGGCTGCAGCTCCTCTCAGGAAACTCTGCTCTGCTCTCTACTCTACGCAAGCTGCAATTCCTTCAGGAGTACCCATCTGCTCCAGCATTGGGTTGTTCATAGACTGTAATGACTATCCAAACTGGTGCAGGTCCTCCAAGAGCTGCAGGGAATCCATGGTCTGGCATCTGGAGCACCTTCTCCTCCTTCCTCTTCTCTTTCTCTGAAGTGTTTGCTCTGACCAGCCTTCTTGATTCTATGATTCTATGATTCTCACTCTTTTTTTTTTTTTTGTATGTGTGTGTTTGTTCATTATTCCTTCTTTACCTCTGTGGTGTTTTCTGTCTTTTCGCATACACATACTTAAAAATGTGCTAAAGAAGCACAGGAGGCTTCCTTGGTCTGTGATGGGTCTGTCTAGAACTGGCTGTGACAAGCCTAGGGCAGCCCCTAGCCTCTTCCTAGGGAAGCCACCCCTACAGCCCTCCTGCTGCCAACATCATGCAACCTACACCAGATACACTGATACTTTCAGATACACTGAAAGCCTGTAGTGGGCTTTCAAAGTAGTGTGACTGGCAGGGTGAAATGGATAACTCTTGACTGACTTGTTTCTTCTGACCTACAGAGTAGGAGCATGGTACTTATCTGCTAGCAAACAGAAAGGGAGCAAAAGGAGAGGTTATTGTATGTGGGTTCCTCAGCAATTACAGAAGATATACATAGAATAAAATTTCTACTCTGTCTTTATTCACCTCTGTTTCTATTTTGCCTGCCTTTGGACATTTCATGTGTACTAAGGTTAGGTGAGTAGTAAAGTTACATTCATGGCATGTTGCTGGAAGAACCTTGGAATATATGAGATTTCTTAGAAAGAGGTCAGCAATCTGTGTTGGAATTTCACAGAATGTCATCACTGCCAAGGGACCTTTCACCCAGGCCATGTGTATTATATATTTGAGAGGGGATTTGTTTATTCAGACCACGGGTACTATATGTTTGGGAGGGGAATAGTTTATTGTGAGGATATCTAAATCTGTGGTATCTGTTAGGAAACAGGACTTGCATTCCTGCAGAATAACAGAAAGGGAGAAAAGAGTTTATCCATGATCTTTTAGTTTACAATTATTCTCCTTGGTAGTTAGTCATTAATGGTTATGTATGGGCTCCACATAGACTTCTCTGCTTCAAATATTTGAGAATAGAATGAACGAAAAACGATCTATTGACAGTTAGTGTAGTTTTGTTTTAGAGAACACAGTGGCCCTGAAAGCTCATTTATAACCTTAAAGACTGGAGATGTGTCTCTGCTATCATACAGTAAAAGAAATAGTGTGATTTTTATACTTTTTCAGCATACCTCAGCTGAACCTGTTTTGCCATTATTGGTAGCTCATCATCCTTCAGGCCTAGATCTACAAAACCTTCATAACTCCTGCTGGGAGTTAAGCATAAGAACAGCATCAAAGTGTGTTAGGAACATTAGCAAATCTGCATCTTTGTGTTATTCTTTCATTTCATTAAGCACATTTAGACTTTGGCAAAGTAGCATAGTCCTGCAACATCCAAACTAGAGACCCTGTAAATCGTTTCAGGACTGTGTATCACACACTTATTACAATACATACCTGAGATACAACATATATTAGCTAAGGAGCACCAAATTTCTAGCCCAGCTGTCCTGCTTTAACCCCAACAGGCAGTTAAGCCCTGTACAACTGCTCATTCACTCTCCTGCAGTGGAGCTGGGGAGAGTCAGAAATGTAAATGTGGGGAGACTCGTGGCTTGAGATGAAGGTATCTTAACAGGTAAAGCAAAAGTTGCACATGTGAGCAGAAGAAAATGAGTTGATTCAGGACTTCCCACTGACAGGCAGGTATTTATGTACTGCTAGGAAGCAGGGCTTCGTCATGCATAACAGCTAGTTGGGAAGACAGATTCCAACTCCAAATATCCCCCCTTCCTTCTTCTTTTCCTCTAGTCTTTATTGCTGAGCATATGGACTGGGATATTCCTTTGGTCAGCTGGGGTCAGCTGTCCAAGCTGTGTCCCCTCCCAAACTCTTGGTTGAGAAATGGAGCAGTCCTTGAGGTTGTGTAAGCACTGCTCAGCAATAACTGAAATAAAGGTGTTATCAACACTCTTTGGTCTTAAATTCAGACCATAGCACCATAGGACCTACTAGGAAGAAAATTTACTCTGGCACAACTGAAACCAGTACACCAGCTTTAATGCTTGTGTTTCCCTCATTGACCTGTGTAGATGTTCTGAGCTGGAGCTGCTGTAATATTTTAATACTTCATAGAATCATAGAGGTAGGAAAAGTCCCTTGAGATCCTCAGGTCCAACCATTAACCCTACTCCACCAAGTTCACCACTAAACCAGATTGCTAAGTGCCATGTCTAAACAACCTTTAAATACATCCAGGGATGGTAACTCAACCACCTCCCTGGGCAGACTGTTCCAATGCTTGACTGCTCTTTCAGTGAGAAATTTTTTCCTAATATCTAGCCTAAACCTACCCTGGTGCAGCTTGAGGTCATTCCCTTTTGTTTTATCATTAATTACCTGTGAGAAGAGACCAGCACCTATCTCTCTATATATTGCCCTTTCAGGTTTTTGTAGAGGGTGAAAAGATCTCTCCTCAGCCTCCTCTTCCTCAAACTAAACAGTCCCAGTTCCTTCAGCCACTCTTAGTAAGGCTTATTCTCTAGGCCTTTCACCAGCACAGTTGCTCTTCTTTGCACTTGTTCCAGTGCCTGAATATCTTTCTTGTGCTGAAGTGCCCAAATTGTCTTATCTGACTTTCCAGTATCAGAGAACAGTTACAAAGTTGTTGCCATAGTGCAAACTTAGGAATACAGAAAACAGACTGGAAACAGACTTTTTATAACAACAGAAATCATTAGTCTAGATTGGAAACCATTGTCCAGACCTTTTTTCTCATGTCCTAGCAGTTTCCTGCATCACCAAGTAGTGTTGTAGGAAAGGGTTTCTGAATTATACTCTTTTCTACACATAGTATTACATCTAAACAGAGTATCTCTTTGTGTTCCTGAAAAGACTTTTTCATTGGTCATTAGGAATATTTTTTTTCTTTTGGTGACTAAAACTTAGAGGAGAAAAATATGGATAAAATATTCAGGTTTTTATGCTTAAAAAAAAGAAAAGATTGAAGAACTTGGCTGGCTCCTTATAATAATATACTTTAATTGGTGAAAATGGGGGAGGACAAAAATGTTGCTTTCAGTTTGTGTGCCCTGAAATATTTAGAGAGAACTTTCATTATGCTTTATATAACATGGTTTTGACTGCTAGGAATGTCTCAAATTATGTATAAAGGGTTCATTTAAAATGTTTTTTTCATTAAATGTGCTAACTGGTAATTGGGAAGGTATTTTGATTTCCTCTTGAAGGGTGAGTTCTGGTAACTGCACATCTGCGCTCAAAACGGCAGCACGCAGCTTTTGCCACTCACTTTATGGCACAAGTTACTCCTGGCACAAGATGCTGCTAGTGCAGGAATACTTCTCATGCTTCTTTGATTCCTCTCAGCTTTGGAGTGATGATGCATTTCTCTGTGAGGCAAATATTATACTTCAAAACGGGTGTCAGAATGCATTAAGTACTGTGTATCGATTAGAAATTGCAGTTTCATAAGGTCACACCTGCTGCAGAAGCTTAGCCATCCTTCTGCAGGCATTGCTGCCAAACTCCCTGTGGCAAGAGCTCTTGGCTTGCCCTCATACCAGGTGGGCATTCTCAGTTGGTGCTTTGCTGTCTCTGCTTCACTGCCACGTGGTTTGCAGTACATGCTGACTTTCTCCTATTTGTCTCCCTACTAATTCACTGGTATGGCTGAGATGTGGAAGACATAAACACTGGACATAAAATCAAGTAAACAGAGAGCTCCAGCATGAAGAAGTTCAGCAAAAAGCATCTAATTGTGGTTCGTGTTTGGTTTTTAATCTGTTTATTGGGCCAAGATGGAAGCTGTGTGTGATGGGTTGACCTTGGCTAGCTGCCAGGTGCTCAGCAAGCTGCTCTATCATTTTCCTTCCTCAACAGGACAGGGGATCAAATAAGAACAAATCTGAAACGTCTTTTTCCTAGGCTCAGCTTCACTCCTGACTTCTCTACTACCTCCTCTCTGCAAGCAGTCAAGCAGGATGGGGAATGGGTACTTTGGTCAGTTCATGAGGTGCTGTCTTTCCTGCTCCCTCTTTCTCACACTTTTCCTCTGTTCTAGTGTGGGTTCTTAATGGGCTTCCCCAGGGTGGGTCCTTCTCATGAGCTACAGTTCAAGAGCTTCTCTAGCATGGTCCTTTAGACACTGCTCCAATGTGGATTTCCAAAGGAGTCACAAGTCCTGCCACAAAACCTGTTCCTACAGGATTCTCACCCTCTTCCCAGGAACCTGCTCCAACCTAGGTCCTCCATGGGCTTCAGCTTCTTTCAGGGCCTTTGCACCTGCTCTGTCATGGGGTCCTCCATGGGCTGTAGGGTGGATATCTGCTCTGCCATGGAGCTCCTTGAACTGCAGGAGAAAAACTACATCACTCTGGTCTACACCACAGGCTTCAGGAGAATCTCTGCTCTGGCACCTGGAGCACCTCCTTCTCTCCTTCTTCACTCATCCTGGTGTCTGCAGAGTTGTTTCTCATGCATGGTCTCCACTAGCTACTGTTGCACAGCTTTTCTACTCTTTCTTAAGTATGTTATCACAGATCTCCTGCCACCATGGCAAGGGGGTTGGAACTAGATGATCCTTGTGGTCCCTTCCAACCCTGACTGATTCTATGATTCTATGATTTAGGTAGGCATTTCCATTTCAAAAAAGCTGACTGTTTTGAACAGTTTAGGCAGTAAGAGGGCTAATACAGGCTTACCTGATGTTTGGGGGTTTTATTGTAGCCAAGAGCAGGTTTGCTGTAGCAGATGTTTCCTTGGCTGCATTGCTTTGTCTCCACGTAGAACAGAAGTTCTGATTTTCAGCTGATGTGAAAATCAGCTGTGAGTGGTGGTGAGGACAAGAAAAGCTGCTTGTCAGTCAGATTATGTTTATTATAAGGGATTCCTTAGAAAGCTATGAAGCATTCAGAAATTGTGATGGAGTTGAGGAGCATCATGCTTTATGTGTTTATGATATACTTGGGTATAAAACCTATGGGCCATGGTACCACTGGCAGATCCCAGTGACATTAAGCAACAACTGCAAGGGTGTTTACAACAAAGCTCATTCAGTGCGTTCCATGCAGCTAATAGTTTCCAAAAATCTTACATATGTAGTACCTCTGTAAAGTGGAGTTTGCATCAGGAAATCCCCAAATGATGTCGATAAATGATAGCTGGGCTAAGGCACCTTGATCTGTAATCACTTACACATGCTAGCTAACTAAAAAGTATTAATCATTCTGTCTGTTCATTATCATCCTATCATCCATTATTAGCCCCTCCAGTCTAAAGCTGTAATAAGCCAGAAGGCCAGTAGATGGACCCAAAGATATAAAATCCACGAGGATAGAAAAGTACAATTCCCACAAAAGCTCTCAGGATGCTGACCACATCATTTTTGTTTCTTTGTAGTCATTGACTGTTTCCTACTTGTTTGCACTGCCCTGCTTCTGCATGGCCTTGCATAGATTTCATTTTTTGATTCTGTGCTTACACTTTAGTGTGTCTTTATTCCAAGAAAAAATAAATGACAATCAGATGGATCAGAAATAGCATGGCAGGAGGTGTGGGGAAGTGATTGTCCCTGGCTGCACATTGCATACTGTGTTCAGTTTTGAGACCCTTCACTATAGGAAGGACATGGAAGTGCTGGACATGTGCAGAGAAGGGCAATGAAGCTGGTGAAGGGCCTAGAGCACAAGCCTTCTGAGAAGCAGCTGAGGGATCTGGGCTTGTTTAGTTTGGAGAAGAGGAGCCTGAAGGAAACCTCACTTCCTACAGTTCCCTGAATGGAGGTTTGAGCTAGATGGGGGTTGGTCTCTTCTCCCTTGGAATATGTGATAGGATGAGGGGAAACGGCCTCAAGTTGCACCAGGTTTAAAGTGGATAATAGTGGAAATGTCTTCCCTGAAAGAGTGATTAAGCATTATAAGAGGCTACCCTGGGAAGTGGTGGAAACTCCATTCCTGGAAGTGTTCAGAAAGTATGCAGATACAGTGCTGAGGGATATGGTTTAGCAGCGGACTTGGCAGTGCTAGGTTAACAGTTGGGCTCAGTGAGCTTAAAAATCTTTCCCAACCTTAATGATTCTATGAAACAGCAAGTTACTTTGAAGACCATCAAAAAAGTGGTGGTAGAAAACAGGACAGAATGCTAACACCTGAAATTTTTCTATGGAAAAAAGCTAAGGATCTACTTGTGAGAAAAACTTCTAACAGGAATATATGGGAAGTTGTTAATTAGCTAATAATGAGAATACAAGTTGAACTCCTCAAGCTCTGCCTTACTTTGAGTTGCCTGGTGGTTTGGAGATTCCTTTAGACAGGTAGAGTTATTAATTCTAAATGGAAGCAAATGCATGAGGACTTCTTTTTGTTGTTGTTGTATGGCAATTGGGTAGGTAATTTATTGAGAACAAGAGTTGTCATGAGCTTTTCAGTATTTCCTACATTGAATTGACTGGAAAACTTCCACAAGTGTAGCCTTTCTTGTGGTATTCAGACTTTCTTTTCTGGCTGAAATGGAAAATCTAAAATACAGTTTTGGAAATTAAGGAGGGAGGTGGAGGTGGAAGTGCTGAACCTCTGAACTTAACCAGATTTGTACTACTGTTAAAGGACAAGCAAGAGCTTTAAGGTAACTCCAATTTCATTGTCCTCAGGCTCTGGCTGTTTTATTGTGATGGGGTGTTTTTTTTGTGGTTTTTGTTTATCTGTTTGTTTGGGGTTTTTTGAGTGGGATGGGAGAAAGTGTAAGGTTCATGGATCTGATGACCCATATAATTTAATCTCAATGAAAGATTTAAGGGAGATCATGTGAACGTCCCACTGCTTCATATGAAGCCTGTGACTATTTTTTTTACATCTTATGCCTCTCTGTTTCCTCCTCAGATAAAAAAAACCTGTGTGATTGTGAGACAAATGCAGCCTAGAGCAAACTCTGCTCACACCTGGATGAGATGAACACAGAAATGAACCGTGAGGTAAATTACCAGTTGGATATATCTTTGTTAGAAAATTGGTCAGGTTCTGTGGTCAACCAGCTTCTGCTCTCAATCACATTATTCTATACATGGAATAACTGTGATCAAGTTAAAATAATAAGAAAGGAAAAGAATAGCATTTGTCAGCAATGAATGGGAAACTTTAAAGGGATGGTACTTTTAATCTACATTTACATTGTTACATGAAGAGGAAAGGTCCTTAAAAATCCTTGATTTTTACCTTGTTGATCATATGCATCAAGTGACCTTATGGTGGCAGCTCTCATAGGTAGTAGATAGCTCATCCCACAGTACTGTTTTCTTGCAGAACAATTGCCTTTGTGTGATTTAAATACCTACCAAAATGGAAAAGTCATGTTTTTAAAATGGATTTATCTACAAACATGTTGAAGAAACCTCAATAAAATGATGGCATAAGGTAAAAGCCTTGTCAGATGTGTTAGAATGTCTCCCACTCTGCTGCAGTACGTGGAAAAATCATTTTAGCTTTGATGGAGAAATCAGTTTTAGCTTTGATGGCAAGGGAGGACAGAAGAACTATGAGTCTGGTGGCTTGAAGGTGTGGATTTCAAAAGCACCTGAGGGATTGTAGCACACAACTTTCAAGTGCCAGAGAATTTGTGTGTCCTTAAGCATTTTTGACAAATCTGCCTTATTTAATTGAAATCCTGATTTAGCCAAGCAAGGAGATCCATGGTTTACTAAAGCTTAGCTCTGGGCTTATATTTATGAATGCTTTCAAAACCTTTGGTTTAGGTAGTATGGAACAGAAAGTAACTTTTCTGAACTCCAGTTTACAGCTTATGTTCTTTGTGATTTACACTGCTAAATGAAAAAAAAAAAATCACATTATCATCTGAATATCCTAAGAGTTCTGGAAGTGTTTGGATCTATTCTGTACATCTAAAACTTAACTGGACAAATGACTTTGGCTGAAATTTCTTATCAACATCGCATTAATGGCCAAAGACTCTTTTTCTTGTGGTGTTAAAATTCAGAGGTTACTTCTTTTGCGTGTCCGATTCACTGGTTTAGAGATTCCCTGTGATGGAAAGATGACTCTAGTATTCAGAGTTTATTAGGCAGGAGTTTTATCCACGATTCTGCCAAGCATTCTGGCAGTATCATCGTTGTTCCTGTCACAATTTATTTTCTGTGTGCTTGTTGTCTACATGGCTTGCTTAGCATGTTAGTATCTGGAAGTGCATATTTTCTTAGCCCTTCAGCTTTGTGAAATATAGTCCCAGGTGTACAATAATGTGCCATATTTATCTCTGTTCTAGTTCCTAGTACACAGAGTCATTGCATAACTGTTCTGTCCTGGTCTGTAAGAATTCCAGGAAATATAAAGCTGAGCTCCTGAATATTGATGCTGTACCTTCCTCCTGTCAGAAATGTTGTGAGTCTCAGCTTCAAAACCTTCTAGATAAGCTTGTGGGAATTTTAATGACTAACAAGAGCTGCTGTTTATTCTATTCTGGACATGAAAACATTCTTTTATCTATCAAAGCCAAAACACACTCTTTTTTCTTAAGTATGAAGATGCTGTCATGACCATGTAATTCAGAGCATTTGCTTTAATGAGCCACCATAGGTAATGTGAGAAACCATGGTATTTTCTTCTATTTCCCTTCATACAAAAATACAATATATATAACCCCAAGCAGTGCTACAGGCTGGGGACAGAGTGACTGGAGAGCAGCCAGGCAGAAAGGGACCTGGGGGTGCTGGTTGATAGTAGGCTGAACATGAGCCAGCAGTGTGCCCAGGTGAGCCAATGGCACCCTGGCCTGGATCAGGAATAGTGTAGCCAGCAGGACAAGGGAGGTTATTCTTCCCTGTACTCAGGCCACACCTTGAGTACTGTGTCCTCTTCTGGGCTCCTCAATTCTAGAGAGATGTTGAAGTACTGGAGCATGTCCAGAGAAGGGCAATGAAGCTGGTGAGGGGTCTGGAACACAAACCCTATGAGGAGAGGCTGAGGGAGCTGGGGGTGTTCAGCCTGGAGAAGAGGAGGCTCAGGGGAGACCTCATTGCTGTCTACAACTACCCGAAGGGAGGTTGTAGCCAGGTGGGGGTTGGTCTCTTCTCCCAGGCAACCAGCAGCAGAATTAGGGGACACAGTCTCAAGCTGGATGTTAGTTGGAAGTTCTTCACAGAGAGAGAGATTGCCCATTGGAATGGGTTGCCCAGGGAGGAGGTGGAGTTGCCATCCCTGGAGATGTTCAAGAAAAGCCTGGATGAGGCACTTAGTGCCATGGTCTGGTTGATTGCTTAGGGCTGGGTGATTGGTTGGACTGGGTGATCTTGCAGGTCTCTTCCAACCTGGCTGATTCTATGATTCTATGAAAAAAATAAAATGCAGCAATACATAATTTTCCTCATTGCTGGACTTTAGGGGACACTGTACTAATAATATTGAATTTCTGTATTAATAATACTACCAGTTCCTTATCCTTAAGGAAATTCCATTTCTTAAAGACTGATTTTTATTCCCTTTATAATTTTGTCTGTTTCTTTTGTATGTGTGCATTCTCTATAGACACTGAGAATTTTCCTATCTGGTATTCACTGTGAATTTAGCATTTTAATTTACAGACTCAACACATACACCCAACTGTGAAGTTTTGGAGCAAACAGAGCTACAGGCTAATCAGCTTGGGCTTGATTTGTTCAATTCAAGAGGAGAAAACCTATCCCTTGTCTGTTTGGGCTTTTCTGTTTTGTTGGGTCACCCTTGTCTATTCTGATTGTGAATATAGCTTTACATTGTGTTTGGACATCTAATCAACCAAACTGGCAAAGTGTATAGAAATTTGATCTGTACAAAATTTTATAGGAAATTTGTGCACGAATGTTTTCAGAGGTTTGTGGGGTGCTTGGGTTGAAAGTTGTTTTTGTTTTTCTTTCTATTTTTCCTTCCCAGCTTCAGAAGGCAAAAAAGAAGTCAGCTGTAGCCTGTGCTTTCTGAAGTTTATTTTAACTTAAATCCCCCAAAATATCCTTCCTTCATTTCCCTTAAAAAAATTCAACATATTTTATTCTTTTTTTAAAATGGCTTTTCAGCCAGTAGAAGAGCTAGCCTATTATGCTGGCATTCTCTCCTTTACCATGCTGTAACAGTGTGAGAACTGAAATCCCCCCACACTGACGATGACCAGGCTAGCTCAGTCTGGAAGCAAATGAAAAGCTGTATTTACAAGCAGATCTACAATCTATGATGAAATGCAATGAATATAGACAAATATACACTATTCACGAAATTTACAAATATATACAATCAACAGAAAAGCACAACCAAGCCCCCTTTGCTTCTCCCAAGGGGCCTCCCCCCCAAACAGAAGGAATCCCCCCACATCCCCCTAGTAGAAGGCAGAGAGTCAAGAAGCAGAAAGGCTGTTAGGCTTAGCTTGTCAAGGTCAGTGTGTTATCTTCAGCCAGAAAAGAAGAAGCAGACAGACAGAAAACCAAGCAAGCAAGCTGAGAACTCAGACTGCCCAAACTCCCCAATCTTGTTTTGAGAATGGTTCTTAAACATTTCTCTCTCTCCAATGGTGTGATGGTTTGAAACTGTCTTTTTAATTTTTCCTTGCAAAGTTCAGAACAGAGAAAGTGAAAGAATGTAAATAAGTCACTACTGGGTGTAAGAAAGCAAAATACTGATTGTTCTAAACACTTCCATTGGATAGATAGAAATGTTTAAGAACTATTACCCAAAACAAAGTGGGCACTCTGCACATTCTGCGTTCTGCAGTGGGGGCAGTTGCTGGGCTGTCTGGCTGCTGTTTCTTCTTCTCTTCTGGCTGAAGATAACACGTACTGACCTTGGCAGCTAAGTTAACAACTTTCTGCTTAACTAACTCTGCTTCTCTGTCCAGGGGGGTCTGGGGGGAAGCTCCTGGGAGAGAGAGAGAGGCCCCTTTGGGAAGGGTCCCCTTGTGGGGAAGCAAAGGGAGATTGGTTGTGCTTTTTCTGTTGATTGTATATATTTGTAAATGTTGTGAATTTTGTATATTTGTACATATTCATTGCATTTCATTGTAGATTTTAGACTCTGCTTGTAAATACAGCCTTCATTTGCTTCCAGACTGAGCTAGCCTGGTTATTGTTGGTGGGGGGGGAATTTCAGCTCACACCGACACAGTTTTTATTTTTGGCGCCTCAACTCGGGGCTTGATTGCTTGTATGATTTATTCCTGTTTAGAACAACCATTATTTTGCTTTCTTACACCCAATAGTGATTTATTTACATTCTTTCACTTTCTCTGCTTGGACTTTGTAAAGAAAATTTTAAAAGACAGTTTTAAAACCATCACACATTCTGAATAAAGAAATGATCTTTCTAACATCCCATGTGTTGTAGAGACAGTAAGGACAGCCTAGTTTGCTAGTCCAGTGTGCCTCTGGGTGATTTAGAGTACTACCTTTTGTAGCAGGAGGCGTGCCTGAGGTTTGCCCAGTAGACCATGGTGACTTATATCATAAAATGGGACAGAGAGCACCTGCAGCCATGTTGTGATGCTAGACTGCTCTGATTTCTGTGCTATTTTAATTGTTAAGATTAAACATATTGCAGCATGTATTGTAATCGGGGAGACCTTATTGCTCTCTACAACTGCCTGAAGGGAGGCTGTAGCCAGGTGGGGGTTGGTCTCTTCTCCCAGGCAACCAGCAAAAGAATGAGAGGACACAGTCTCAAGCTGCACCAGGGGAGGTTTAGGCTGGATGTTAGGAAGAAATTCTTCACAGAAAGAGTGATTTGCCATTGGAATGTGCTGCCCAGGGAGGTGGTGGAGTCACCGTCCTTGGAAGTGTTTAAAATAAGCCTGAATGAGGCACTTAGTGCCATGGTTTAGTTGATTAGATGGTGTTGGGTGATAGGTTGGACTTGGTGATCTGGAAGGTCTTTTCCAACATGGTTAATTCTGTGATGCTCTGAATATTGCTAAACAGTGTTAAAGATTACTGACCCAAAGCCCCTTCTCAGGGAAAGTTTGGTCCTTCTAGTGCACCTCCCTCCATGTGTGTCCGTGCAGGACTAACCACAGTAAAGCCCTTTAACTGGACAAATCAGTACTCAAACCCTCTCCTTCTGCTTCAGAATATTTTGTTTATTTTTTTTTCACTCCAAACAAGCCTGTAGGCATTTTATCATCTAAAATTCTTCCCCAAATACTACGTGCCAATGTTTCCACTATGGTAGATCATGTTTTTCAGGGGTGCTCCCACAGCAGCTGAATTCTGAAAGGTGACTCCCTAAAGAATGCTACTGTGGAAATTTTTTTTTTTTTTTCTGTAAAAAGAAAGGCTCTTTTTTTCCTAATGACCTTTCCTGCACATCAAGCCTTGGGGTCTAAACAGTAGACTTTCTGGCTTGTGCTTTACGGACTTGTTGGAGCAGGTCCAGAGAGGGGCCATGAAAATGATCTAAGGGCTGGAAACCCCCTGTAGTGAGGACAGGCTGAGAGTTGGGGTTGTTTAGCAATTTTATATGCAGTGTGTTGCATACTTCATTCTATTTTCAGTCTCACAAGTAGAAATAATTGAGGTAGCTTGGTCACAGTGAGGCAGAACTGGGAATTTACCATAGTTTTCAACATTAGCCTAAGCCCTTGTTATTCTAAGCACATCACCTGATGCACCCAATAATAATTCTTCTATGTTCTAAGGAGTCAGGTACATGTATTCTATCTATAGACAGAATTGACATGCATCTATGTGCATGTTTTTTGTGGTTTGGTTTGGTTTGTTTTTTTCTTTTTGCTACAGAAATTAACAACTATGGTTTAGTACAGAGAGTGATCAGCTCCATTTGCTCCCCACCAAAGTGCTGTTCTTTACTAACTGCTTTTCAAAGCAGAGCTGCTCTGCTCCTTGTGGGTTTTCTGTGGCTCCAGTTGGCTTTGACTTTTAGTCAAAGCTTTACTGTGCTGTGTTTCTCTCATACTGTGAACGAAAACATGGTGCACAAAATGTTTGAAGATTTAATTGAACATATTTCCAGCTTAATTGCTGCACTGGACCTTGCCATTAAGAGTGTTGTGTCATGGGACTGCTTGCACTGCTGTATGAAGTGTAAGGTTATTTAGCTTTAAGAAGAGAAGACTGAGAGGGGATCTGATCAATGTCTATCAATATCTGAGGGGTGGGAGTCAAGTGGAGGGGGCCAGGCTCTTTTTGGTGGTTCACAGTGATAGGACAAGGAACAATGGATTCAAACTTGAACAGAGAAGATTTCACCTCAACATGAGGAGAAACTTCTTTCCAGTGAGGGTGATGGAGCACTGGAATAGGCTTCCTAGGGGGGTTGTGGATTCTCCTTCTCTGGAGACTTTCCAAACCCACCTGGATGCATTCCTGTGCAGACTACCCTAAGTGATCTTGCTCTGGCAGGGGGGTTGGACCTGATGATCTCTTGAGGTCCCTTCCAACCTCTGATATACTGTGAGACTGTGAAGTAGTTAAGGTGAATGCCTCAGAAGCATGGAGCTATTTGTGTGTTGGGTGTGTGAGAGAGTGGTCAAGGAATAGAGGTCACATGGTTTATATATTTCCTGGGTGTTTGGGTTTCTGTCTAATTAATTTTATAACTGAAACACATGTTTGTATTTAGATCAGTTGCAATTAAGGAGAAAGAAAAAAGGTTTTACTAAAACGAGTTTTTCTAAGTGGACCAAACAGAGCTATTTGGACAGCATATTAAACAAGCTAAGAAAACCAGTAGGAAAGATTTTCCTGTTTACTTTGCCATACATGAGTAACATGTTGATTCTGGCTTAACCCAGACATTGATGAAGAAATAATTCAAACCATATTTATTGTTAATATTTTTGAAAATAAGTACATCTTTGAGGCTCTGAATTCCAGAGAAGCCCTAAGAGAGCTATGTTCCTAAATTTCACCAAGCAATTGTCCCTTTTAAGTAGCATTAGGCTATTTTGAAAATCCAAACCTTGATTGTTCTGTTATGTAAAATTAAATGACTGATTCTAATTCCTGTTTTAAGGGAAAAAAAAATTACAGTGCATGTGTAGATGGTGCTTTGTTTATTTCCTCTCTTGCAGCATTCTGATTTTAGCATCCTGACTCCTGCAATTACTGGGCCTGATTGAAATTACTGTTTCATGAGAGCAAAACCCTAGAGCTCTGAAGTTAATTGGTTTTGGGTCCCTGGAGTGTGTTCCCAAATGCTGAAACTTTCTTTTCAGACAATGTCCAAGGCTGTTGTTACAACTTAATACTGATTTCTCTTCTGCAGCCTGGCATATATGAAAAGTACTCAGGCTTAATGAATTTCCACTAGTCAGCTGTGGCAACAACACCAACTAGAAGCTGTCTTTTTATTTCAGACATCATGTCTGTCTTGTCTGAGTCTCCTGATGCACTGTCAAGGGTATGTCTTTTTCGACAAGTAGGTGAGGTTTGCTCTTTTGGCACCTGAAACAAGCAATACTTTGTGTTTGTATAGCAGAGGAGAGGAGACCTTTCCTTCCAAGTGGGCCAGTGACTTTTACCACTCAGGGGTCTTTAGTGGTAAGTCTGCTGCATAGTCTTCACACTGAGAATGAAGCTTTGGGATTGCATTTGTTTCCAGTTATGCTCCCAAGAGCCCTGGCTCCTCCAGTCTAAGTTCTGTGTAGAAGGGACAGTATTTGGATGTCCATGTGACTTTAATGGAAAGCTCCACACAAACAGGAGAGGAAGTATACCACCAAGCACGAGACAGGGAACTGGAAGTTGAGAGATTAATCATGGCTCTGACAGTTATTAGAACAGTCTGATCCAGCTACACACTCTAAGCTTATTTTTTTTTTTTAAAGCACAGTTCTAAGCACAAATAAGATTACACATGGACTTGGCCAGAGGGCAAACCACCCAGTGAACCCAGTCATTTTCTCACTTCTGTTAACAATCCCATTTGAATGTGCAGATTGCCTTCACAGCAGAAGGTGGGCAACTCTTAACTAAGTAGTTAAGTCTTTTCCAGTGCGTGGCTACTATTTGGAAGGATCACTATGGCAAATGTTATGTTGACATCTTGCTACTTGCATTGTTGTCACAGAGGTTGTGTGCTGATGGAGGGAAATGTCACTGGTTATCCTCTCCCAGACTGCAAGGAGAATTGAGGCAACAGCTCTGCACTTGGAAAAAAGCTAGACAACAAAAAGTGAAGGTAGAAGATTTCCCTCCCAGCTCCTCATGTTCTGGATCTAGGAGCAGGGTTATGTGATAAAGCTGGTTTGCTTTTCTAGTAAATGCCAGCCCTTCATGACTAACTGGCTGGCTTCTTGGTGCAATGTGTTATTGTTCTGTCCCAAATGAAAACATGCTGGCTTGAATTAGGAATGTGGGGCCAGGTGCCAAGGAAAACATTTCTCTGGCCTAAAAACCTGCCACCACTCAGCACCTGTCTGGGTATGAATTGAGCATTGTAGGAGTCGCTCCACTGCTGATAGATGTGTGACATTTTTAGCTGTGTATTCTCAGTACTCGAGCACCCTCCTGGGAAAAAAGCACGTGAAGCACATGAGCTTAACCCCTTTTGTGGAGAGCAGGCAGCCTAGAGCGAGGGCTTGCTCACTTTCTTTTCCTGGTCTTGTTTGTGG
The DNA here is from genome assembly GCF_027791375.1 of Indicator indicator. Taxonomy (NCBI): domain Eukaryota; kingdom Metazoa; phylum Chordata; class Aves; order Piciformes; family Indicatoridae; genus Indicator; species Indicator indicator. The sequence goes on from NC_072020.1 coordinate 9,340,353, forward strand.
AAAATGGAGAGAAGTAAAACACTTCACAATCAATGCAAATTTCTGTTAGGTTAGAGGCTCTGGAGTATGATGGTAACAGGGGAAATGGAAAGAATGAGACAGAGTCTAGAAGTGCACAATGTATTCAATTCAGGATAAGATCTCAACCTTTACTTCTCAAGGGGAAATTCTAATTGTGACTGTTCAGCAGTGGTAATTTGTGACTGGCATGGAGAGCAAGGAGGCCCAACTGCAAGAAGGGGTTAAACTGGCTGGGAGCAGAGACAGAACAGACTCCTTGCAAGAGGGTGAATAAGGTAAGAAACAACCTCATTGGTGTCTTGTAGACCATCCTGGAAAGGGGCCCAAGGGGGCCCAGCTCAGGAGTTACCTTTGGGCAGCAGGGCTGGGCAGGAGGATGGACCCAAAGCTGGGCTAACTTGCCCTGTGCAGCTACCCTTGGGATTGGTGCTGGTGCAAGTGTATGAAAGCAACCTGCTTGTGGTGCATCTTTACAGACTCCATGCAGGTATTGTGGGAAGACCCTGCCCAATGCATTGTTCATTACATTTTCCATTTATATTGAAGCACAAAAGTGTGGTTAATTCCCCTCGAGGGGGTACCATAAAAATGCCTCATCGGTTCTCTTTCCTATTTAATTCTTTATGATACAGTTACTCAGCAGTAAGCATGAAACAGTTAAATACTATACTGAAAAAGGCTGGAGTTACAGACAGGGTAATTTAATCTGTCTAATCCTACTTTAAGACTCCTGATGGACCTTAAATGATCTACAGGTGTCAGCCATTCCCCGTGGAAGTCTGTGTGAGAACTACTTTAAAGAAAACAGTGAAGTAAAATGTAAACCAAGTTAAGTAAGGACTAAGACTTAGTGATGGACAGGTTGCTTGCATTGGACAAGAACTCCCAACTTCTCTCCCCCCAAACATGATCTGAACCTTTAAAACTCAGTTTGACTAACTGATTCCTCCATATTTATTTCTTTATATAACACATTCCCCCCACATATACATATATATATATATACACACACATGCATACATACATTATATATCTATATACATTTCAACTTTGGCATTACTCTGAAAGCAGAACACAAAAAATGTACAAGAAGATGTTTTTCTATTTCTTAAGCAATCTGAGGCAGGATGTAAAAGAAATATGCACAAAGCTTCACCAATCTTGAGACGAAACAGCAGGTTCACAAAATATCTCTGGTCAGTTGTGCCACTTCAGAATTTAGACTTCACATATTTGAGTCATCTATGTGTCTGAATTTTAAAAACTAGACTTTTCTAGAGTTTTTAATCAACTTTGTCATGGCTGAAGCTTGGCAAAGTAATGGAGCTTTCCAGTTGTCTCCACTCAGACACGAGTTCTCAATTGCTCTCTGGAGGAGCCTCTCTTATTTATCTGACCATGGACTTAATATCATTAGCTTCCACAGGATAAAGTTAGGCTCTATGAAACCATCTTGCCCTGATTTATTTTTGTGTGGTTTCTTTTGGTTAGAAGAGACCTTCTTGTTATCTACCCGGATGGTTTTGTGATTAGTGAAAAAATTTACAAAATGAGAATATTAAGAAATTAGAAAAACCAGAAGTTCTCCATAGGTATTCCTTTTGCCCACACATTACCACCATCCAGTTATTAATTTTGCTGTTATATGTATTTTCTTTTATATATCACATAGCAGATTAGTCCACACAAAAGTTCTAACTTTTTTTTTTTTTAATTTTTTTTTTTCTCCCCATCTCATCTCAGCTGCAGAAAAATCTAAAAACCCTGCAAGGAAATAATTTCACTGCAGGCAAGAAATTTGCCCTCTGATATCCAGAGCCTTTGCCTCAAAACTGCACAATGGTAGGAACAAGCTGCTGATGCAGCTGGTGCTTTGTGTGCAGCTGTTGCTGTATCCTGTGCTCTTATTGATCCTTTAAGCCAGGGCTTCGTGAGATGATTATCAATGGATAAGCTTCAGAAGTTCAGTCTGGATAAGCTCTCACAAGTTTTAGATGCTTACCCAAAGCTTATCTTTAGTCTCAAAATTTGTGCTGGAAAGGGCATGGACATAAACTCTCAAGATTTATGAGGCTTTATGCTTCTGCTTTTAGTGAAATTATTATGAGACTAGGTTTTCTCAGAATTCAGAAGTTTAGCTGATGTTTTAAAATGGGTAGGAGGTATTAAATCACATTCTTTCTTTACTCATCCTTAGTAATGTTGGTTTCTGATGAGCAAATACTGCTTATTTTTCATTACAAGGATAAATATTAGTAACTTGTAATGTTGCACACTCATAACAGGTAACCAGCACCTCAAGGCTGCTATATTGGGGAGGGACTTTTTAGGGTATCAGGTAGTGACAGGACTAGGGGGAATGGAATAAAGCTGGAAGTGGGGAGATTCAGGCTGGATGTGAGGAAGAAGTTCTTCACCATGAGAGTGGTGAGAGCCTGGAGTGGGTTGTCCAGGGAGGTGGTTGAGGTCCCATCCCTGGAGGTGTTTAAGGCCAGGCTGGATGAGGCTCTGGCCAGGCTGGATGAGGCTCTGGCCAGCCTGATGTAGTGTGAGGTGTCCCTGCCCATGGCAGGGGGGTTGGAACTGGATGATCCTTGTGGTCCCTTCCAACCCTGACTGATTCTATGATTCTATATTACATTCACAGCAGTTTTTCAGGAAACTTCTCTTCTCTCATTAAAAAGCAGTCAAGAAAATAAGAAGAGGTTTGACAAACACTAGTAAATTCTGTACAGCTGAGCAGGAAAAGATGATATTGGAAGGACAGCTCAAGAGGTTGTGAAGAAGAAAAGAAACATAGAAGAATTTATGAGGGCAGGAGCAAACAATGTACACTCACATCCTGGAAGGCCAGTGGCATCCAGGGATGCATCAAAAGAAGTGTAGCCAGCAGGTCAAGAGAGGTGATTCTACCCCTCTGCTCTGCTCTGGTGAGATCTCACCTGGAGTAGTGTCCAGCTCCCAACAGCAGAGAGTCATGGAACTGATGGAGAGGGTCCAGAGGAGGGCGATGAAGATGATCCGAGGGCTGGAGCACCTCCTGCATGGGGACAGGCTGAGAGAGTTGGGGCTGTTCAGCCTGGAGAAGAGAAGGCTTCTGGGAGACCTTATAACTACATTTCAATATCTCAAGAGGACCTACAAGAGGGCTGGGGAAGGACTGTTTAGAAGGGCTTGTAGTGATAGGACAAGGGGCAATGGTTTGAAACTGGAGCAGGGCAGATTAAGGCTGGACATCAGGAAGAAGTTCTTTACAATGAGAGCTGTGAAACACTGCAATAGGTTGCCCAGAGATGTGGGTGAGGCCTTGTCCCTGATGATGTTCAAGATCAGCCTCGATGTGGCCCTGGGCAGTCTGATCTAGTTGGAAGTGTTCATGCTGATTGTAGGGGGGGTCCCTTTGAGGGTCCCTTCCAACCCAATGCAATCTGTGAATTTGCATGGATCTGTATTCCCACAATTATCTGCAATTTGTCACATGTATTTCAGTTTTCATCATCAGTATGATCCCTTGGCTGAGTACCATGGTATATGGTGATATATGAAGATGGGTAGGTTGGAAGTTTACTTTCTCAGTGGAGCAGAGGTGGTGGGTGCTGACTGGAGTGGGTAGGTTAAGCATAATTTCCATTATAAATACTAGTCTGAACATCTGTTTTGAAGAAGAACCCCAGTGTGTGGCTATTCCCATAGCCATAAACACAGAAACTTGTTGGGCTGCTTCAAGAAGCATGACATACTCACTGCTAAAATGCTGTTTGGTACACTCATTGCATAATGCTTATGATCTTGCCTGTGGTACTCAGAGACCAAATTCTGCAATTAGCTGCATCTCTGCATGGCATCAAACATACAGAGTATTCCTCATTCTAGGTTGAGAGGAGGTTATATGCTGACTGAGGACTGGAGAAGGATAGAAAGGATGGAATTTTTATAAAGTGAAAAATACAGATGGGTTGACACAGTGCAAGTCTGGAGAAATACACTTCTTAATGAAGCTGTTTCACTGATGATGTCTTCTTCCCTTTTATCTTCTGAAACCTTGGGACCTCAGTTTGTCTACTCTTTTCCTTTTTTTTCTTTTTTTCCCTGAAGTGTATTTTGGCATTGGGTATTGTGCTCTTCAGCTGCAGCAATGCTATTTGGGCTTAAAAAGGGGATTAGGTCATACTCTAAACCTGCCCAGGGAGAAAAGAGATGGAGACATTTCTCCATGTATTTAGATATATTTATAGAGTCCATTTTCCTAGTGCCCTAAGCTTCCAGGGAAGAGCTTACCTTTCTGTGAGAGTGTGTTTGAAAGGCAGACAGATTAACAGAGCCTGTGTTCTCATGTGGTGATTCTTCATAGGAAGAGTAAGGATGACAAAATTTTGCTTGGAAAAATGTAGGTTCCTTTCTGCTTGAATCAGGCACCATGAAGTTCATAGAATCATAGAGTCAGTCAGGGTTGGAAAGGACCACAAGGATCATCTAGTTCCAACCCCCCTGCCACAGGCAGGGACACCTCACACTAGAAGTTCTGTTGATACAGATAGGATGTGCTATGCAGTCTGTATTTTGTGGTGTACAGAGGTAGATGTATGGTGTGCAGGTAACAAACCTTTATTTGCAGTTAACACCACAGAATTCCATTGTTTGACTTCTTATCCTGAAGCCTGTAATCCACAAACAGAGTTTGTCTTTTTTGGTGGAAGAGAAGTGGCATTGGTGTAATGCCTTGCTGCTGGAGTATTTGTAGGAGATGTCTGTTGGTACACCCAAGGAATATAGCTATGAAAGAAACTCAGTAGCACTTTCTCTGGAGTGTTCCATCATTTGAAAATGTTGGAAGCCTCATGAGATGAGAGTCCAAACCAACTAAATTCAGCTGCACAGTAGAAAATATGGTGTTGTGTATGGTCAATTTAATTTAGAATGAGGAACAATCTCGGAGGTTACTTGTTCTTGGAAGAACCATAGAGTAACTTGTTCTTTTCAGATCTATGGTAAAGCCAGTGTAAAGCATTCAAGAGTACCCAAATGTACAATCTCCACACCAGCTCTGGTAAAAGTCAGTAGACTGTAGCAAACAAAATATTTTTTATTATTAAAAGATTATTTTTGGATCAAGCTTGTCTGTGTTTCAAAATTTATTTTAAACATTCAAATCCAATATAAGCCTTCCAGCTGTTTTTATGAATTACACTGTTGATTAGCTTGTTGGGTCCCAAGGGAAAAGTTAACCTATTTATACTGAGGTATATTGGATTTCAAAGTATTTAGCAGCACCTGAGAAAGGCATTCTGAAAATAATTCAATGAAATTCAGGAGAGATAATTGCAGATGTTTTATCAGTCTTGAAATAAGCCTCTGCCTGAATTACAACTGTTATAAGCTGTCTTCTAAAAGGTTCTTCAGAGATTCCTGGCATTATACAGAAGAAATCCTGTGTGAGAACGATCATGGTGTACTAGCATCCCACACTACATAAAATATCCATCTGTGTGAAAGTGTATTTAGCATTCTGTATCAAAGTGCATTTAGCAACACATCTAATCATTGAACAGCTAATACAAACCAACCCCCAAATGATTATAGAATCATGGTTGGAAAAGACCTTTAAGATCATTAAGTTCAACTATTCTCCAACTCTGCCAAGTCTGGGGTTAAACCACGTCCCACATCTCTACTTCTATGAAATACCTCCAGGGGTGGGGATTCAACCTTAATAAGTTATTGTAATCAAAGCCATACTTGGACTGATTCTTTGACAGAAACAGCTCAACTTGAGGCTGGGGGCTTATTTGGTGGCATCTGGGTGTGACAGATGTTCTGCTTTCTATAATGAGGCATTTTGTGTATGCTCAAAGCATATCCTGAGAAAGGCTCTGCGTTGGAGCCTGTAGTCTACAGAAAAAACTCACCCTGTTGTGTTGTGGCAGAGTGTACTTAATGGTATCCCTTGGCAGGTCTGTAGTTGCTGGATGATCCTACCATACCAAAGTGCTATAAGATAGACAAGTATATGGGTCAGACATGCAGCTTGCAGAATCATTTTGTGTGGAAAAGACCTTTAAGATGATCGAGTCTGTCATCTAACTCCACCAAGGCTGGTGCTAAATCATGTGCCTCAGCACTGCATCTCAGCCTCTTTGAAACACCTCAAGGAATGGGGATTCAACCACCTCTTTGGGGAGTCTGTTCCAGTCTTTGAGAACCATTTCAGTGAAGAAATTTCTTCTAATATATAACCTAAACCTCCTCTGGTGCAGCTTGAGGCTGTTTCCTCTCATTCTGTCAGTTGTTACTAGGGAGAAGAGACCAACATCCTCCTGGCTCCTTTCAGGGAGTTGTAGAAAACAATGAGGTCTCCCCTCAGCCTCCTCTTTTCCAGAATGAACCACCCCAATTCCCTCAGCTGCTCCTTATCAGACCTGTTCTGCAGACCCTTCTCCAGCTTCTTTGCCTTTCTCTGGACCCACTGCAGCAAACTGATGTCTTTCTTGTAGCAAGGACCCCAACAACAGACCCAATACTCAAGGCGTGGCTGCATCAATGCTGAATACTGGAGAAAAATGCTCTCTTATTGTATCCCATGGTCAGCTGAAGAAGTTTTATAGGCCCTGGCATTGGTTTGTGACATTTCCAGAGGAGGAAAATGAATCAATCTCATAAGGAGCTTTTAAATTACATAAGCAGCTGAACATCCTTTTAAGTCTATAAATGTTGCTTTTAGAAACTTGGTGATAGAGGTGTTTAGAGATGAAAGTTCTGAAGGACAAAAGGGTATAAATTCATGTATCTTTTCCTTGGTGGTGTTTTTGTTTGTGCCTTTTTTTTTTTTTTTAATCTTTTTTGGACTGCTTTCCCTGCCAGCTTTGTGGTCCTTTTCTTGAGTAATGAGTCTTTAATTCCTATGGATTTGTAAGCCTTTTTTAGAGTTTCAAGGGACAGATTGAAAGTAACTGTACAGAAACAAATGCTGTAAGTACTCCAGTTTGGAACTGAAGTGGGGAGGTACATAACTTTTATCTGGAAATGAGAAACACTTGCCTCCACATAGACAACTAGATATTTATGGGAAATCACTACTCAACTGTCATTGCTGATCTGTTTCTGCAGCCACTAGCTCAACATTGCAGACTTACATAATTGAGAGTTTTATGTTCTGCAGACATCTTAGAATTAGAGAATAATCCAGAAGGTCTGTAGTCGACCTTGCTTCTCAAGTGAAAACTCCAAGGATGGAGGCTAGGAAGGATGGAGTTTTGCTAGGAAACATACTTACTGTGCAACTCTCTGTGGTGCAGGCTGTTCCTTGTATCACGTTGGAACCTCCCATTTCTGGTTTTGATCACTACTTCTCATCCTCCCACTGTATGCCTTCAGAAACAGGCTGGGCTCTTTGATCTACTTGTAGGTGTTGAGGGACTGCCATCAAATTCCCCGAGGCTGACACTTCTCTAGGCTTCACAAGCACTGGTACCTCAGCCTCTGCTCACAGGACAAGTGCCCCAGCCTCAACCATCCCAGTGGCCTTCCACTGAAGTTGGCCCAGTTTATCAGCATCCTTTGCATGGGAGCCCAAAGCTGAATGGAGTATTCTGAGTGCCAAGTAAAGGGAAGCACTTTCTTCTTCCCTGAGTTTACTGGTTACATTCCTCTCAATACATCCCAGTGTGCTGTTGGTCTTTCATGCTGCCAGGGAATGCTGACAGTAAAAGCATATTTAGTCCTACAATAAACACTAATGTCTTTTTTTTTTTTTTTTTTACATCAGTAAAAGTAAAGTAAATATTATTAAAAATAATCCTATCTCTCCTCCCCACAAACCTAGTTTCCAAATGCAGGGAAAATCATAAATCACACTGGTTTCCACCCCCCACTCCCCTCCCCCCACAATGGATATCCTGTGTGGATGCATAGGTGTTTATATCAACAGAATGAAGTGGCAGCATTTTTGTTACTGATGGATCTTTGCTGAGCTGGCCATTCCTTCATGCCTCCATTTTGTGGGGTAGAAGGAATGCTTTGACTTGATAGTCAAGAAATATGGCAGAAATATGGCTTAGCTAAGCCTCTCTATTTGGATGACCAGGATTGTTGCACTTGGAGTCTCAAATAGTCTGTGATGGGTTTTTAGCACAGATTGGGAACCCACTCTTCTGTATTCTGTGGTGTGTGTGCAGGATCACAGCATTATATGTACATAGTTTTTTTAATGGGCAAATGTGCTTTAGCATAGTATGCCAGCACTTCCCAGAATGCTGTCACAGTGTCATCTGACAATAGATGCAACTTAATACAGAACATACAACACATAACACTACCAATGGATAAAAGCTGCAGGATTAACAGATATCACATCAAGGCTATTGTGTATTTTTGCCACTTTTTATTGTTTTCCTCTGGGAATTCAAAGGAACACCAACAAACAAAACTGAACTAAATAAAAAACCAACCAAAATAAACACAGAAGTTACCCTCCCTCCATTGTCTCTAATTTCAGATTTTAGCTGCAAAATGAACTTATTTACCCTAAAAGACTAATACATGACTTTTCTTGCCAATTGTAGAAGTATTTTAAAGACATTGAGGTGCTGGAGTGGGTACAGAGACGGGCAACAAAGCTGGTAAAGGGTAGAAATCCTATGAGGAATGGCTGAGGGATGTGGGGTTGTTTAGTCTGGAGAAAAGGAGGCTGAGGGGAGACCTTCCTGCTCTCTACAAGTCCCTGAAGGGAGGTTGGAGCCGGGTAGGGCTTGGTCTCTTCTCTGTAGTAAAAAGAAACAGGATGAGAGGAAACAGCCTTAAGTTGTGCCAGGGGAAGTTTAGATTGGATATCAGAGGAAACTTCTTCAATGACAGGGTTATCAATCCCTGGAACAGGCTGTCCAGGGATATGATGGAGTTCCTAGAGGCATTTAAATGATATCTAGATGTTGTGTTTAGGATCATGGATTAGTGGTGGGCTTGGCAGTGTTTGGTTAGCAGCTGGACTCGATGATTTTGGAGGGCTTTTCCCATTTGATGTTTCTGTGATTTTAGAAAGCAGTATATACTTGTTTATGATACATACTAGAATTCTAATTCTGCATTATTACTAGATTATGATTGATTTTTGGTGTGGAATGAAGTTTAAAACTTTTTGTTATAACCTAATATTATTTTCCTACTGTGTTGACAAATGTCCTTGCATATAGATCACCAATATGCAAAATTTCTTTCAGGACTGAGTTTACAGCACATCCTAGGAGAGTGAAGAATAGTTCAGCACATAAAGCCCTGCTCCTGCAGGCATTCTGTAAGTACTTCCCCAAGTCTTGAGACTAGTCCAAATGATTCTAATGAGGCTATTTAGAAACTGATGTGTCTGAAGCAAAGTGTGTGTCCAGGCATTTGCAGAAGTCCAGCTTGAACTGGATTTGTTGCACTCAAACTCTGCTTTTCTCAAAAGACAACTGGAGCCCCTGCACGTACAGAGGTACCACGAAGTATTAACAATAACTGAAAACATAGATAAATGTAGATGAGTGTGTAGAGAGGATTAAATAAAAACTAAACCAGACCTTCACAATTCCATATATAAAATTGCTACATTATTTTAAAAGGATTGCTGATGTATCACCTTGTTTATGGTGACCCTTTGTTGTTCAGGTTCTCCCTTTATAAATAAATAACAATAAAAGGAACACTTTGCAGCACATTCTGGAGTATTGGGGCAAAACACTGTAGAGAAAAGCATAGAAAGTATTCTTATACATCAGGTAGTGAAGAAAATGCTGATTGAACAGGATTTACAGTTTTATTTAGCTCTGAAGTGTAGCACCCCTGCCAAGATCCAGCTATATAAGAACTAAACGCTTTAGCATCTGCAACTTCTTAAAGCCCTGTTAAACAGATGTAATTCCTGGCATAACTTAGTTCTCACCAGCACTATTTGTTACATTCCACCAAGACCAAACAGGAAATATATTTCCTTCAGTCTAAGAGTTCAGGAAGAAAATGAGCCTGTCTTTGTAGCACAGAACATGAGACCTTCATTGCTTCGTACCATCCATTAACAGACCAATGGGAAAGTATGGGAGAAACCCTTCATAGATCTTCCACACAAACCTTCCCCACAGATCTCATGTATGTTATTTTTGGCAGATAGAAAAAATTATCACTCAAGATTCAGAACAAACTTCTATCTTTGTATAAACCTAAAATGGAACCCTTTTTTTATGGTTGAAAAAGTCAATTTGTATTTTATTTGTTTATTGTGTTTAATTTCTTCTTGTGGCTCTGCCCTTCCTGGTTTGAACTTGGCCTGGAAAAGGGAATACTGAAATATTTGCAGAAACGTTTTTCTTTAGTCTATTTTTGCCTTGGGGAAACCACAAAGAGCTGGAAATCCTAGGAGAATACCAACTCTTTTGAAAAGCTGTCAGTCAGGTGGAGGGAATTAAAAAAGAAAAAAAATATTTTCAGGATTATCCAAATTTATGAACCCACTGAATTCTAGCTTCCAGTCATTCACTGGGAAGTTGTTGAATATTTCTTTTGGCTTATAAAAATCAGTAAAAAAGGATGTGCTCCTGTACATTTGTGCAGCCCTTGATGTACTACCAAAACCCACCACTAACATCCAGACTAAATTATGGCAGAAGACTGCAGTGTGGTTTGGGTTTTTTGTTTGGGTGGTTTTTTTTTTTTTTGTTTTGTTTTTTTGCATTAATTCAAGTCAGATCCAAAGCTTAAATCTTCATTGCAGAATTTTTCCAAGCTCAGAAACTCCCCCAAATCCAATTTTAAGGGACAAGTGATAGAATGAGAGGAAATGGTCTCAAGTTGCCCCAGGGGAGGTTTAGGTTGTATATTAGAAGAAACTTCTTCACTGAAAGTGTTCTCAAAGACAGGAAGATGCTTCCCAGGCAGATGGTTGAATCCTCATCCCTGGAAGTATTTCAAAGCAGCTACAATGTGGTGCTGAGGGACATGGTTTAACCCTACACTTGGTAGTGTTAGATAATGGTTGGCCTCAATGATCTTAAAGGTCTTTTCCAACCAAAACTATTCTATGAGTCTAATACAGATTTTTGTGCATGCATTTCATCTATGATTGTGCTGGTCCACTAATTTTGTAAATTCAGTAAAGACACCAAAATGTTGTTGAATGAAAGCTTCATAATCTGTTTTTTTTTCCTAGGCTACCCAGTTGGTGATGCATTCTGCATTATCTTTGCTCTGTTGTAGTTTAACGAGATCTTTTCAAAAGCTCAGTCAATTCTATTACAGAGCTCTTCAGTGAATGAGGTTTGTAACAGCTTTGGCTTGTGTTTTTATTAATGTTATTTGATCAAAAAAGAAGTGTGTGGCAATGCAATGCAGTGTTTCACAAAGCTGGGAAGCCTTTACATAAAAAGTCATGTATTTTAGAGCAGAGCAGGAATGTTTATGCTAAGCAGAGGGATCATTCATTTGGGATAATATCTAACTTGGGAAGACTCAACTATGTGACATGTGTCACTGTTGTTACCACCATGAAAAAGACAGAAGTCCTCAAATGTATTTCATAAGGTGTTTCCAGTAAAGGTAGGAAGGTAGGTGTCATTTTAAAACATATTGATCAAGACTCATCTGAATATAATATCTCAAACTGAAGCAATTTTAGAGTGGGATAAATAAAAGGGTAGAAAACCTGCTTTGCAGAAGAAGACTAACAGATGTTGGTTTTCTGTAAATACTGTGTAACCTCTTTAAATGTGAAATTCGGGAGAAATATTACAATCAGCTAAGAATTGAGCTTTTGGAACACAAATACCTAAGCCCTCTCTTAAATCCGTCTGTATTTAAAATGAGTGTCAGTTACATGGGCAAATATGACCTGACCTGAGTGTTAGGGGCATGAACCTGAAGATTCAGGATTTCCTTACAAAGGTGGTGTTAGTCCAAATGACTAAATTTACTGTGAAGGGTTAAGAATCAGTCTGGGGAGTTCAAGGGACCTAAGTTTCTTACACGCATGGTTGGTCGATGGACCGTGGCAGTTCAGAATGCATTTCCCCTAAATTCTGGGAGTATTTGGAATCAAATATTAGGAAGGTAAATTTATGCCATACTTTTCTATTTTCACACAAGCTTTAAAAGAGTCTTTGCATATTCTGAATTCTGGAGGTTACTAAAACGCTGCCTTGAAGCACTCTGCCAACGTCAGTGCAAAGTTGATTTTAATTATACAAAGCTTCAGCTTTCAGAACTCTGTGGGATACCATAAATAAAGGATTTTTATGAACATATTAAATGCACATTGTAGAGGAAAAAGCTCTCAAGGTTAGACACATGCCTCTTTCCATTGGGGCTTGCCTCTTAACATCATCATGTTTACCATACAGCAATAGATACTAAAATTAGCCCCTAAAAATTGTGACATCCTCCCAGTAATGGGCTTGCAGCACGCACTCTAGTTCTAGGTTCATCTCTCCAAACTAACAAAACCTTGCCAGCATTTTTCATCTTTTAAACATGGTTCAAAAATAAACATCTAATATTCTTTAAAAATCTGGGGGGGAACATACCACATATCAAAGCAAACCTTACTTATTATTTTTCTTCGCTGCTCTACTGTGTGCCAGAGAAGGAGTTCACTTCTGTTCCTTAAGTGTCTCATCAGAGACTGTATTTTAAAAGAGTATTATCTTAAAAAAAATTCTGTGGTAAAAGCAAATGCTGCCAAATTTCATAGCATCCCTTGAAGATTTTTTAAGCTTCTCCATCAAGCCTTATGTCACAGAATCTCAGAATAGTGGATGTTGGAAAGGAGCTCTGAAGATCATCTAGTTCACCCTACCTGCCAGAGCAGGATCACCCAGAGCAAATCACCCAGGAATATGTCCAGGTGAGTTTTGAATGCCTCCAGAAAAGGAGACTCTCACAACCTCTCTGGGGAGCCTGCTCTAGAGCTCTGCCACCCTCAAAGTGAAGAATTTTTTCCTTAGGTTTATATGGAACTTCTTAGGTTCCAGTTTGTGTCCCTTATCCTGTTACTGGATGTCACTGAAAAGAGTCTGGCTGTATCCTCCTGACAGTAGCCCATTAGATATTGATCAGCATTAAAGAGATCCCCTCAGGCTTCTCTTCTCCAGGCTAAACAGCCTCAGCTCTCTCAGCCTTTCCTCGTAAGACAGATGTTCCAGTCACTGATTTGAACATTCATCTAGAATGGCACTATGTATTTAATCATATAGATATGAAATGGTGTGTATTTGGAACAGGTTTGGGAGATATCACTTGGAATCTTGCATTTCCTTCTTTAATCCAATGTGATGGTGTTTTTCCATGCCCCCTACAATTATGAGGAGCACTGCTGTTCCTACAAAACCGAAGGCAGGGAAAAAGGAGGTGTAGATTTCACCAGAGAATGTAAGGGTATATGACTTTTGAGTTGCATCCAGTAGGATTTCTGGAGTAGCAGTTGGAAGAATCTTCATGAGAAGAATAAATTAAATGCAAGTGAGTCATGGTCAGGCTTAAAACCTTAAATATATACTAACTTGGCAACTGGTGAGAAAGACAAGCTATAAAACCTACAGCAGCCAGACCAAGCAAGTCCTGGAAACATCAACAACAAAAATAGTTTTGTTTTGCCCTCTCTCTTTTCTTTTCTTTTTTTTCTTTTCTTTTCTTTTCTTTTCTTTTCTTTTCTTTTCTTTTCTTTTCTTTTCTTTTCTTTTCTTTTCTTTTCTTTTCTTTTCTTTTCTTTTCTTTTCTTTTCTTTTCTTTTCTTTTCTTTTCTTTTCTTTTCTTTTCTTTTCTTTTCTTTTCTTTTCTTTTCTTTTCTTTTCTTTTCTTTTCTTTTCTTTTCTTTTCTTTTCTTTTCTTTTCTTTTCTTTTCTTTTCCTTTCTTTTCTTTTCTTTTCTTTTCCTTTTCTCTTCTCTTCTCTTCTCTTCTCTTCTCTTCTCTTCTCTTCTCTTCTCTTCTCTTCTCTTCTCTTCTCTTCTCTTCTCTTCTTTTCTTTTCTTTTCTTTTCTATCTAGGTATCTAAATGTATGTAGCATGTACTTGTGCAAACTTTTTGGCTGACAGATAAACCTGGGCACCCTACAAAGTGTGTGTTGCTGAGTTTTTGCTTTGACCTAGGTGCCTGACAGAGTTTCTCTCTAGCTGAGAAGTCCTTGGCTTTCCCCTAGATACCCTGCAGAGGACAAATGTCTTCTTCAGAGCTTTCCAGTGCCTTCCCTCAATTGTCTGGAGATGGTTGGTAGAGAACACGTTAACTTTCCCCTTGGATCTAGTTCATCTCCTCAATATTGACAGCTCTATAGGCCAATATAGGCCAATGGGACCAACACACTCAAGATTTCCCTCTGCAACAGGTAAGGAATCTAGTACCTATTTTTAAAATTTTGGACCTAGGCTGCAGGCCCAATCTTCAAAGAAGGCTCAACATGGGCATATTAGGTCATAGCCAAGAATTTAGGAGAGTGCTACCTATGTATTTAGAAAATTATGTATGCATAAAGTCTAACCTGGGAATGTATTTATTCCTAAAAAAAGGATTTGCTCACTGCATGTGACTCAAAGTAAAATGCAATGGAAGGGAACAATGATATCTCTTCTCTTAAAGCTGGTCCAGTTCTGAGCCCCACAATTCAAGAAAGATGTTGAGTTGCTTGAATGTGCACAGAGAAGGACAACAAAGCTGGTGGGGGGTCTGGACCACAAGTCCTATGAGGAGCAGCTGAGGGAGCTGGGGGTGTTTAGCCTGGAGAAGAGGAGGCTCAGGGGAGATCTTGTTGCTCTTTACAACTACCTGAAGGGAGGTTGTAGCCAGGTGGGGAATAGTCTCTTCTTTCTGGCAACCAGTGACAGAACTAGAGGACACAGTCTCAAGCTGTGCCAGGGGAGGTTTAGGCTGGATATTAGAAAGAAAGAAATTCTTCCCAGAAAGAGTAATTGGTCATTAGGGAGGTGGTAGAGTCACTGTCCCTGGAAGTGTTTAAAACAAGACTGGATGAGGCACTTAGTGCCATGGTTTAGTTGATCAGATGGTGTTAGACTTGATGATCTTGAAGGTCTTTTCCAATCTGTTTGATTCTGTGTTTTATAAGACAGGAGGTCTAGATGCTGAAGTTTTGGGCTGTTCAGGTGCAGCTTATGTTCTGTGGAGAAAAACAAGAGCAGTATTTATCTGAGATATCTGATAGTGATTTACTTTAGCAAATGATTATCTGCAATCTGTTTCTTCTGCTTATTTAATTAGCCTTCATGATGGAAGAAAGCCATCCAAGCCACAACATAAATCTATTTAATTAAAAGAATATGTTTATACATATATTGTCCTCACAAAGTTTATTCTGGTTGAAATTAAGGGGAAAATATTTACATGAAGTTTTATTTAAATATCTGTGGCTGAATATATACATGACATGAGGTCAGATTCAAATGCAGTATTTTGTTTTTCTAAGTCAGAATTTGCATTCACTAATAAGGCTTATCCTAAATCTACTAGCTACTTGCAGTTCTGAGAACAATTTTTCTCAATTAAATGCAATCTTTCCTTTTTGCTCTTTCCTGTAATGCAAATCTACTCCCAAACCAAAGAAAAATTATATGTCTTGCAAAAACCTATAAAACTACTTGCAGAAAACCTGTCTGGTCTTTAGACACATACAAAAATTTTGCTTAGACTGGCCTAAGAAAGCCTGGCATCCTTCAGATCTGCAGTTCTCTTTTCTAAATACTAAGTGCTGTTAGTTGTAAAAATGTTTTGTTGTTTGCAGGTTTGTAGGCTGGAGGGTAAACTTCAGACACCATTGTGTTTTACATAGGCTGTACTCTTACCAGCAATACTCATTGAATTAAATGTAGCTTAAAAAAATATTCTATATTGAGGATAATCTGTTCCAGAATAATTTTGTTTTGTGATCCTTATCACAGTGTGTATAATGATCTTGTTTTATTTTGTCTTTGGCAGCAGAATTAATTCTGAGAATATATGCTTTTTTGATACCTTAAACTTGCTGCTTAGACCATATAACATACCAACAAAAGATCTAATAAATTTTGCCTGAAGAACACGTGAAAATATTTTGTGGTAAAGAGGTTGATAAAGCTGGCTGCTGATTTTAAGGTTTTTGGCTTTCACTTGAAGGCAAAACTATTGTATATACTTTCTTTTTGAATGTTTATAAAATTGCTCTTAAGATGCACTGGATTTGGGTGAAAATTACCCAGTTACACACCGATGCGAAAACCATCGGGCACTAATCTTCTAATCCCTTCATTCAGCTTGAATTATGAAAATATTTATCTGCTTTTCACAGGCATTGTCTTTTCCATCACATTCATAGAATGACAGAATTGTTTGGATTGGAAAAGCCCTCTAAGGTCATCAAGTCCGAGCATCAGACTAACACCATCATGGCCATTAAACCGTGGCCCCAGGTGCCATGTTGTGGCAGTTTAGGCTGGGTGCCCCCTGCCACTGCTACATGAGATACACCTCTGGTGTCCTGGGTGCCCACCCAGAGGGGTGGACACAGGAAACGACGTATTTCTACCCATAAATCCTGCGCCCTATAAGGCCATCTGCAGAGTCATTCTCTTCCTCTTTCTTCTCTCTGCTCCCACGGGAGATGTCCTCTCTTATCGGGTAATGCCGGGGGAGTATCTCAGGCCTCTTAGGCCTGACTAGGCCTAATGCCAGGAGGAGAATGGAGAGGGGGGGCAGTCTCAGACCTGGCCAGCCTGAGACTTGCCTAGCAGTAGAAGGGGGGGAAGGAAGAGCCCTGAGGGATTGGGTAGACCCTCAGGTGAGAGGAAGGGAGGACTGGGAAGCTTTTGGGAATTCTGTGAGGGGGTTCTGTATGCTTTAGGATGTTCTTTTCCACTATGCTTTGTAGTTTGTAGTTTTCTGTAGCTTCACCAATCGCTTTTCCACTTAAACTTTCCATCACTCTCCAATCCGTTTGCGTGTGCCATTCTTTTGTCCCTTTCGGGGCAAGAGATGTTCTGGCTGGCCTCAAACCAGCACACATGTCTACCCATTTCTTGAACACCTTCAGGAAAAGTAACTCCACCACTTTGCTGGACTTCACTGGTATGTCTTCCTTTGTTGTGGATTGTCATTAGGACAGTGGCAAAACTGTTTTGCTGTAAATTGACAGGTACTAAAGAAGAGCAGTTTCTGTGGCTCATCCTTCAGAAGATATTCTTAGTCCACCCATCTGATGCCCCTACAGGATACCCAAGCAGCATTAGTGATATATCCTGTACAACTTTGTAACATTTCATTATCTCATTGGTTAGTTCACAGTATCACAGTCTCACAGTATATCAGAGGTTGGAAGGGACCTCAAGAGATCATCAGGTCCAACCCCCCTGCCAGAGCAGGATCACTTAGGGTAGTCTGCACAGGAATGCATCCAGGTGGGTTTGGAAAGTCTCCAGAGAAGGAAACTCCACAACCCCCCTGGGGAGCCTGTTCCAGGGCTCTGTCACCCTCACTCTATAGAAGTTTCTCCTTATGCTGAGGTGAAATCTTCTATGTTCAAGTTTGAACCCATTGTTCCTTGTCTTATCACTGTGAACCACTAAAAAGAGCCTGGCCCCCTCCACTTGACACCCACCCCTCAGATATTAAAAGACATTGATCACATCCCCTCTCAGTGTTGTCTTCTCAAGACTAAAGAGCCCCAGGGCTCTCAGTCTCTCTTCACAGGGGAGATGTTCAAGTTCCCTAATCATCCTTGTGGCTCTCTCTCTGTTGGATTCTCTCCAGCAGGTCTCTGTCTCTCTTGAACTGGGGAGCCCAAAATTGGACACAGTATTCCAGGTGTGGTCTCACCAGGGCAGGGTAGAGAGGTAGAAGGCAGGGTAGAGAGGTAGTTCTGAAACTATTATTAGACACATTTGGTCAAAGTGAAGGTTTTCTTCTCAGAAAGTCTGAAAATACTTTTGGTGATGATTTTTAAGTGGATTGTGTATTTCAGACACCTTCGTGCCATTGAAAAGGGAATTTGTTGCAATGCTCACAGGAGGTGGCTAGATGAGAAAGTGGTCACTAGTAAAACCTTAGTCTTGTATATTGCAGCATAGCCTGGAAATGTACAAAATTCCCACCCTTATTCTCTCTCAAAACCAGCTGTTCATGCACATATTTACACTACTTAATGATAGAATTCTCTAAGTTGGGTGCCTGAATTTGAAGCCTGGGCTCTCTTCCATAGTCAGTGGGCACAGGGTAAAATACAGTATTTGTCAATTTGTAAAGCACATGCTAAATTTAGAAGTGAAAAATTAATTCAAAAGGACATCTGTATCTAATAGTGACCAGTGTTAAAAGTAATAATATTTCTGCTGGATTTTGAAAAATTGTAGTTGGAAAGATTCTTCCTTTCCCAGGACTTTGCATTTTTCCACAGACTACGGAAAAGATGGAGATAATCTACGCAAGAATTTGAACTGCCAAATGAATTTGGGCACTAATCTTAAGATAGCTCAGTCTGCAAATAATTGGGAGGTGGAATTTTTAGTTTTAACCAAGCCTATGGAAATTTGCCAACCCAACAATGATTCCTTTTTTTTTTTTTTTTTTTTTAAAGGTCATATTCACTTAGGTTGTGGAGCAGTGTCTGTATAGGTAAACAAATAAGTTATGGAGCAAAGCTCTCTCAACATAAATGTCTGTTTGCACACACCAATCCTTCAAGCACTCCTGCACTTTCTTTGGCTGTGTCTGTAGCCAGAAGTTGAAGGGGTTTCGTTTTGGTTTTAAATAGAGATAATTTTTCAAATCTCATTGGAGATTAATTCATAGCATGGCCTGACAAATAATGGGTATGGTAGAACAAAGGAACTTTTGTACAGACATGAGCAGAAATGAAAAAGTGGCAAGCAGACAAACTGTGTGAAAGACTTAATGCTGAAGAAACACAGCTGAAACAATGCTGTCTTGTTGAAACACTTCTTCAACAACTGTCAGATCTTTAGGCCTAGTAAACGTTTCCACTCTTCTAAGTGCAGTGTCAAGCAACCAATTTAGAATACTATGGACAAAAACACTTAGAATTTCATTCACCTTTACTCATACTATGATAGTATGGTAATTTGCTGCAGATGACCTTGGATAAAGTTTCCTGTGATGGATTTCAGCTTTCTTTTTTTTTTTTTTTAAAACGCTGACTACCCAACATCAGTTGTTGCTCAGCTGTTGCTTCCCTGTAATTTTTTGTGGTTGTCATTGTCTAAGAGTTGAAAGTAAGTGTAAGACTTTGGTAGTCTTTACTGAGAGGATAAAGCATTGTGGAAGTTGAAATGATGTTTTCATTAAAGGAAGGCTGAGACTAATAACTCTCGTTTTGTTCTGTTCTTTATGTAACAAAAAGCCAAATGGCATAGCTTGTTCTAGCAAACATTTTTTTCAGTAGGCAGTTTCTTCTTTGGCAATTGCAAAAGACTTAAAGGTATAATATGCATGTTACAGGATCACAGAATATTAGGTAAAGGACCTCGAAAGATCATCTAGTCCAGCCCCACTGCCAGAGGAGGATCACCAGAGAAGATCACACAGGAATGAATCCAGGTGTGTTTTCAATGACTCCAGAGAAGACTCCACACCCTCTCTAGGCAGCCTGTTCCAGTATTCTGTCACCTTCACAGGGAAAAGGTTTTTCCTCGTGTTCCCATGGAACAGTCTATGCTCCAGCTTGAACCCATTGCCCTTGTCCTATCATTGGACATCACTGAGATGAGCCTGGCTCCATCCTCCTGACATTTGTCCTTCATGTATTTTTAGATGTTGATAAGGTTACCTCTCAATCTCCTCTTCTCCAAGCAAAAGAGACCCAGCTCCCTCAGCCTTTCCTTCTAAGGGAGGTATTCCCTTCCCTTAATAATTTTTGTGGTTCTGCACTGGAATCTTTCAAGCAGTTCCCTGTCCTTGAGAATTGTGCCAGGGAAGGCTTAGATGGATATTAGGAAAAATTTATTTCCTGAAAGAGTGGTCAGGCATTGGAATGGACTGCCCAGGGAGGTGGTGGAGTCACTGTCCCTGGAGGGGTTCAAGGAAAGTGTGGATATGGCACTCTGGGACAAGGTTTAATGACCATGTTAGTGTTAGGTTGATGGTTGGACTCGATCTTAGAAGTCTTTTCCAACCCAAACAACTCTATGGTTCTGTGATGGGTTCTATCTACCCTGCTAAGATGTACTTGAAACAGCTGTGTTTGGAAAACTGTTGCACATCCACCAAGTCCACCTGCCACTGTGTATCCACCTCTGCTACCTTTGCTTTCTTTGTTTTGAAGGACATTCCTCCAGGTTTGTGTAGACTGTAAGCGCCTTGACTTGCAAGCCATGTTGCCACCTGTCTTCTTGACAGGCTTTCCCCCACCTCTCTTCTTTCCCCAATAGTTGGCCCTTGCCAAGAATTGTGCCATCTTTACGTGTAGAAAGGAAATTAAATGAAATTATTAAATGCATCCTCAGCCTAAACTGACAGCATTGTGTGTGCCTTAAAATTTTCACAGGAACTTCAGATGTTTGCAAATATTCTGCAGTTTCTTCCCTCAGGTTTCCAGATTTGTATTTGGCATGGCTGAGTATAGCCTCTAGCTGCAATCCAGGCAAACTTCCTGGCTGACAGTGTGCTTGATTGGGCAAGAGCTGTCAACTCTGTGGGTCTAATTCTGTTGTTGTTGTTGTTACTGTTGTCAAGAAAACTTTGGAACTCTATTCAGAACACATTTGTGGTGTTCTGGCTAATAATTGTCCTTGGTTTAGACTCCTTTCTTTCTTTCTTTCTTTCTTTCTTTCTTTCTTTCTTTCTTTCTTTCTTTCTTTCTTTCTTTCTTTCTTTCTTTCTTTCTTTCTTTCTTTCTTTCTTTCTTTCTTTCTTTCTTTCTTTCTTTCTTTCTTTCTTCCTTTCTTCCTTTCTTCCTTCCTTCCTTCCTTCCTTCCTTCCTTCTTCCTTTCTTCCTTTCTTCCTTTCTTCCTTTCTTCCTTTCTTCCTTTCTTCCTTTCTTCCTTTCTTCCTTTCTTCCTTTCTTCCTTCCTTCCTTCCTTCCTTCCTTCCTTCCTTCCTTCCTTCCTTCCTTCCTTCCTTCCTTCCTTCCTTCCTTCCTTCCTTCCTTCCTTCCTTCCTTCCTTCCTTCCTTCCTTCCTTCCTTCCTTCCTTCCTTCCTTCCTTCCTTCCTTCCTTCCTTCCTTCCTTCCTTTCTCTCTTTCTCTCTTTCTCTCTTTCTCTCTTTCTCTCTTTCTCTCTTTCTCTCTTTCTCTCTTTCTCTCTCTCTCTCTCTTTCTCTCTCTCTTTCTCTCTCTCTTTCTCTCTCTCTTTCTCTCTCTCTTTCTCTCCCTCTCTCTCCCTCTTTCTCTCTCTTTCTTTCTCTTTCTCTCTTTCTTTCTCTCTTTCTTTCTCTCTTTCTCTTTCTCTCTCTCTTTCTTTCTCTCTCTCTTTCTTTCTCTCTCTCTTTCTCTTTCTCTCTTTCTCTCTTTCCTTCTTTCCTCCCTCTTTCCTTCTTTCCTCCTTCTTTCCTCCCTCTTTCCTTCTTTCCTCCTTCTATCCTCCTTTCCTTCCTTCTTTTCTCCTTCCTTCTTTCCTTCCTTCTTTCCTTGAATATGATCAGTGGACTGGAACTCTTCCCCCATGAGGACAGGGTGAGAGAGTTGGGGTTGTTCATCCTAGAGAAGAGAAGGCTCCAAGGAGACCTTAGAGCAGACTTTGCTGTAGGGGGCCTACAGCAAAGAGGAAGAGGGACTCTTTCTCAGGGAATGTAGTGATAGAATGAGGGGTAACAATTTCAGACTGAAAGAGGGTAGATTTTAACTGGGCACAAAGAAATTCTTCCCTTTTGTGAAGTATTGGAATGGGTTGCCCAGATAAGCTGTGGAGGACCTCTCCCTGGAATTGTTCAAGGCCACATTGAATGAGGCTTTGAGCAACCTGACCTAGAGAAAGGTGAGCTTCCCATGCCAGGGGCATTATAGATGATCTTTAAGATCCCTCTGGACCAAAACCATTCTGTAATTCCATGATTTGGTGTTGCTGGTCCGAGAAATATTAACAAATGGACAGTAGAGTGGGGGGAAAAAGATGACAGGCAGATGGGGGTTTGTATGTTACATTTCCCAGCAATGCCAGAGCCAGAACACGTCCACAAAACACTGGCTTGAGCTTTATCATACAATTGGTGAGACCCTTGAATCTATTTGAGAAGTGGTGAGTGGGGCTGATGGAAATACAGTACCCTCACACAAAATTCCTGGTTGCTGATACAACTCCCTGAAAGGAGGTTGTAGTGAGATAGAGATTGGTCTTTTCTCCCTAGCAACAAGTGATAGGACCAGAGAAAATGGTCTTAAGTTGTACCAGGGGAGGTTTAGGTTGGATCTTAGGAAAAATTTCCTGACTGAAAAGGTTCACAAAGACTAGAAGTTACCATGTTCTAATTCCTCCCTTTCTGAATAGAGAGGAATCTTTGTTGTAATGGTCATTCTAACCCTTCTTAGGCTTTATTTGTTGGTTTTGTTTTGTTTTTTTTTTTTCACTCACTGAATATACAGTTTCTGAGGGCTGTAGTTTAGTGTTCTTGTGACTATTTTCTAAACAAAATGTGCAGTGAGTTATTTTAAAATGCATTTTTCAATCCCTTCAGACAAAATGACTTGAGAAAATTCAGTGAAAGATCTTAACATTGAAAGAATAGGATTTATTTAAGTGGCTGTGCTTTTTGCTTGTTTGTTTTATAGAGTTGTCACTAAACACATTTGTGTTCATTTTGAACACAATTTCGTCACCAGATCAGAAGCAGTTTTGACCTTGTGACCCACTTTGTAAACAGATGGTCTCAGCCAGGAGCATCAGCATGTGTCTGAATGATATCATGTGGGTTGCAACACCCCTGAGAAGGAAAGTGCTGCATTGCTGTGTGGCAGCTAGGTAACCTTACAGCCCTGAACTCTGAAACAGCAGCACAGATTGTCCACAGCATTCCTTAGTCAGCTGCCATTTGACTATTCTAAGGGTGTTGGAAGGCTTGCAATTGATCCAGCAAAAGCAGCATGCAGCTTGGTCTTTTCAGTGCTTCCTTATGCTTGGATGCAGATGGGTTTCACAAAACAGCTGATTTAGGTTATAGGCTTAGAGTTTTATGAAAGGCAGAACATGAAGTGAGGAGCAGCCCACAGAGGTGAATTCTTTTTTTTTCATCCTTCCAATATTGTACACACAGAGAATTTACAGTGAAACACAAGAATAAAAGCATTGTATCAAAATAAGTGTTCATAAGCCTTTAAAGCACGTGTATTGTGCATCCAGATGCATCAGATGCATTCAGAGTATGAAATAGGACTGTTCTATACCTTGAGCTAAAGAATTAATTTACTGCTTCCTGGGTTACAATGAAACCAGTTTAGGTGGAATGGAATTAAAGGTAGCTTGATCTAATGGCAAGGTAAGTGCATGTTGTTATTATTTTCAAGTTTACACTTCCTTAAAGAAGGTACTTTGGGGGAGAAGAGAAGGGTCTGAGCTACATAAGGGTGTACTTAAACAGTCTGAACGTTTCTGCTTGCATTATACCATATGCATACCTTATGGAATTTCCATGTGTGGGCTAAATGGAAGTTTTCTTGTTGTCTTTATGGAGAAAATAGGCACATTGGACATTCTTGAAGGTTTTTATTCTTGCTTTTTCTCTTTTACAACCAAATTTGTAGAGAATTAAGTTTTGTTTTCTACAATATTGACATTGATAGAAATTATGCTTAAATTAATTCTTTTCCCCCCACCAAAATATGATTAAAACTTTGTGTTTTGAAACGTGACTCCTGTATTAGTCCTGGAAATTCTTACAGCAGCAGTGCTTGTATTGTCAGCTAGAAGAGAGAGAGAAGTGTTCATTTCCTATCTTTAATTTAAAGGCTGCAAAGTGCACTCTTTACATTCTCCATCTGGCAAACCAAGTTCCTTTCTATGTTGCCTTCACCTTTTCTTGCTGTGAGGGAAATGCAGCAGCACAGTGCTTTGAATGTGGGATTGTGGGGAGAAAAAAAAAAAAGGTTGGATTAATAATCTAATTTTTTGTTTGTCAACAGAAGAATTAAGATCTAATAACTGAATATGCGTCCTGAAAACTAACTGCAGGATTAGTAGGACTTTAGAATTGTGGTCTTTGCTTTTGTCATAGAATCATAGAATGTTTTGGTTTGGAAGGGATCTTAAAGACCATTTAGTTCCAGCCCCATCTAGTTCCACTAAACTAGTTGGCTCATTAAAGACCATTTAGTTCCAGCCCCATCTAGCTCCACTAAACTAGTTGGCTCATGGCCACATCCAGTCTGGCCTTGAACAATTCCAGGCTTGGAGTTTCCACAACTGCTCTGGACAACCTGTTCCAGAGGCTCTTCTCCCTCAAAAACTGCTAACACAGTTTTTATTTGTATTCCTTCTGTGCTTTTCTCAAGAAAAAAACCGAGGTGATTCAGAGAGGGAGAATATCACTCCTTTATGTGATATTTTTGAGGTATAGTGAAGTTATTTGTTTTTATTTGTATTCCTTCTGTACTTTTCTCAAGAAAAAAACGAGGTGATTCAGAGAGGGAGAGTACCACTCCTTTATGTGATATTTTTGAGGTATAGTGAAGTTACAGTTAATCTAATAAAGCATAGGAGGGTCGAAGGTGGTCTTTGGTTTATCAGTTCCTCTAGTGTAGGACCATCCCAATGGGTCTAGTTTTGGGAAAAATTAAAAAAAAAAAAAAAAAAAAGGAAAAGATATTACCACAGCCTAGACCCTAAAACCTGGCAGTTTGTGGTGTTTCCTCAAGACTGTGCTACAATTTAAAAGTAACCCCCAGCACCTGGATGTTTGCCAAGAAGTTAAACTGGCTTTTTA
Organism: Indicator indicator; assembly: GCF_027791375.1. Taxonomy (NCBI): domain Eukaryota; kingdom Metazoa; phylum Chordata; class Aves; order Piciformes; family Indicatoridae; genus Indicator; species Indicator indicator. The sequence goes on from NC_072020.1 coordinate 9,365,235, forward strand.
TCTGTTAAAGAAAGTAAATCCCCTTTGCTATTCTCAGTGCTGCAATAGAAAGAAAGCCTTCATCCTGACAAGTAACATGAACTAGAGGCACTTGCTGCTGAAACTCTTCGAAGCAAATGTCAAGGTATTCAGCTGAATTCACCACAACAGAGATTTGCATAGACTTTTTGCAATTCAGCCAACAACATTGTGCTTTTTAAAATGTCTTTTCAATTTTTAATTAACTTGAAACCCTTTACTGGTAGGCAGTTCTGAAACTATCCACTTGGAATTTTCCGCCGGTGAACTTTGAGCTGATGTCAGTTGATCTGACAGAGCTTTCCATTTATCCCCTTGTAGTTTCTTACAAGTAGAAGGTTAAAAAACCACCTGAGGAGCTGAAACTGAATCTAGCTAGCAGGACATAATTTCTGCAGGAGAGCTACTAAAAAGCTAGCTCTGGGCTAAATTTACAACTTCTGTGTAAATGTAAAGAAACCACATAAACCTCCTATAGATTTGTTTGTTGTAACAACAGTAACCTGAACACTGTACATTTTATTTTTTCAATGGAAGGAATGCTAAAGAAATTAAACAAATGTAGTTCCCATCTACCTAATTAAATGGTGCTTTTCAGAGAGAAATAGGAAGGGGGTAACCTTTATTTTTCTTCAAGATTTCCTCAGCCATGTGATCAAAATAGAACAGGAACTGTTGTAATAATAAAGCAAGGGCTTTTTTTAGCTTTTAATGGTACAGCTTGAAGATTCACAAGGTTATACTCTTCAATACCTGAAAAGAGGCTGCAAGCTTCCTGTAAAGAATAAAGGAATCCTTGTTTTCTCCAGATCTGCTGTGGCTGACACAGTTCTGATGCATTGAAAGAAGGTGATATGCTATTCAAGATCATCTTTAGCCCTCCTGCTAGAGCCTGTAAACTGTTTCCCTTCAAATGTGCTGTGTTTAGTCAACAATTTCCCAAGCAAAACCAGATCTTCAAAAATATTTGGAATGGAGGGGAACAAGCCGAGGACAACGTTCCCCTGGACAAGCCGAGGGTAACGTATTTAGCAGTGAAAGCAAGGATGATGAATGATTGGAAGAGTAATTGCCAAACATGCATAAGATTAAGGAGGTTATCTCTTTTGATAAAATGTAAAGAAAGGCCCATAAGCTATAAGAGGTGGATTTAATCTTGGTCTTTCTTTTCAATTGCAGTGACGTCAAGGCTAATATGTTCCCACACTTAGACTGGTTATCTTTGACTAATACTGGTCCAGAGCAGCATGCACATGCCCCCAAAGGATGGAAACCCTGATTTCTGTTATCCTGAGCTGTTTCAGAAGCATTTAAAGGCCTCCAATGAAATCAAGATTGTCCTGTCAGAAAGCACTTTTAAACCACATTGTTTGTGAGTCACACTCTGCCCTCAAGAAGTGTTAGCAGAGCCTCAGGTCTCGTGTGTCCCAGTGCAGTGCCCTAGCAAGGCTGCCTCTCATTAGAATGTACACCAGTCCTATTACACTCCATTAAACCTAATTAGAGTTAGCATAATTCACAGCATTCAGAAGGGATCAGATTCTCACTTTATAAAAGCAGACAAGACAATGGGCATTTTTTATTTTTTTTTTTTTTTAGCTGTGCCAGGATTAGAATGACCTTGACTCTTAGCCAAGAACATTCCAAGTGAGCTAACAGCAGGAAACACATCCACTGTTGAGATCATCTTTGCAATCAGATAACAATTTGTTTCCATTTGTGTGAGTTCTCCAGCCTCATTTGAGGACAATGTTAGTGTACAGTGTGTTCACAGCATGTTTTAGTGTCACAGTGTGAAGGACATGGAAAAAAAAAAAGAAAAAGTTTAAGAACCAGGATATACCTAATTTGAAAAATACTCTAAAATGATGCAATACTATTTTCAGAAATTTTATACCAAAATGTCACAGAGTTCATAGTTGTTGCTTTGACTATAAATCTAACTTGGATTTTCTCCCTTTCCACCCCCTAATTAACTCTGTATTTTTGCCCTCTGTGTAGGTGTGCACGCAGTTCAACCTGATCATACATTTGGAGTCAGAAACCATTGTTTGAGAAGCCAATCAAATAATTGTTAAACTCCCCAGGGCAGTCATGTTTGACTAATTGGAAATCAGAGAAACTACATTCAGAACCAATTCAAGATACCAGTGCAAAAGAAGCAGTCAGTCCTGTTCTTTCTGGTAAGTTTTAATTTTGATCCAGATTACTACCTCTAGGACCATGACACTGGAAGCCCTGGTTACTGCTCTAAGCTATTACCCATAGCTTGACCAGCAGATTTGGCTGGCTGTGCCATGGCAATATGGGAAGCACAGGGGACTCCTGACACCTAAGCAGGTTTCTGAGAGTCAGATGTTTGAAGATGTGCTGGCACTTTGCCAAACATAAATTTGTGTTGAAAGTGCTCAGCTGATTTTTTTTTTTCTTTTTAATAGTTGTTTGTTTTATTTGTAAAGATTTTGAAAGGATAACTGCTTCTGAAAGTGTGTTGTTTTTTTTTTTTTTCACACAGCTTGGGGAAAAATCTAAATATATCTTAGTTGCAAGGCTAGGAACCTATGATTTGCCTTACAAGTACTCCTGTTCCTTAGAGAGAGCTGATTTGTAAAAGTACTGGGAAATCCACCTCCTTCAGTGCTCATTTTAGCGTTAAAAAGGAGAGGATAAGTCTACTTTGGGAGCTGCAAAGTTGACATGGGCCCATTTGCCATGATTAGCAGGTATTAAGAAACATCCTTATTCTTTTTGTGGTTTACAGAGCATCAGAACAGACTCTGGTGAATGCAGAAAGACAACATAAAATCACAGTAAACCCATTATAGGTCTTTTAAATGTATTCTTAATTATCATGTCACTCAGTACTGGAAGAATGTCAAAGCTTGGATGATTAAATTTGGAAGCTACTTCATTCAGCTCTCCTAGTAAATTGTGTTATTGGGCAAGGTTTCCTACATGAATCATCTAAGCTAGCTAAGGGGTGCACTGAAAATTCTTATGGGAATTTAGCCCATTTAAATCTCTTTTGGCATCATTCGAATAACCAACAATAACAAAAAGACACTGGGAATCTGAGTGATTTTCGGCAAGTAAAAATAGTTGTGCTACTCTCTAAATGTGAAGATCCTGCCATTTACTGGTGTTTTCCATCAAGTGTGCAAAAAAAAAAAAAAAAAAAAAAAAGAGGTGAATTTGTAAATGCATCCCCAAATTATACAATCAGAATTGTTTGGGTTGGAAGAGACCTCAAGGATCACTCAGTTCCAACTCCCCTGCCATGGGCAGGGACACCTCACACTAGATCAGGTTGCTCACAGCCACATCCAGCCTGGCCTTAAAAACTTCCAGGGATGAGGCTTCTACCACCTCCCTGGGCAACCTAGAATAATAGAATAGAATAGTAGAATAATTTGGGTTGAAAAGAACTTTAAAGATCATCTAGCTCCAACCCCACTGCCACAGACAGGGGCACCTTCCTCAAGACCAGGCTGCTCAAGGCCCCATCCAACCTGCCTTTGAACACTTCCAAGGAGGGCACATCCACACCATCTCTGAACAACCTGTTCTAGTGCCTCACCACCCTCATGGTGGTGGGTTTCTTCTTTGCCTCTCATCTAAATCTTCCCTCTTGCAGTCTGAAACCATTACCTCTCATACTATCACTGCAATCCCTGATCAAGAGTCCCTCTTTGCTGTAGGCCCCCATTAAATACTGAAAAGCTGCTCTGAGGTCTCCCTGGAGCCTTCTCTTCCCCAGAATGAACAAACCCAACTCTATCAGCCTGTCTTCATAGCAGAGGACTCCCCCAGTCATCTTTGTGGCTCCTCTAGACACACTTGAGCAGGTCCATATATTCTTTAATCTGGTAGGCCCAGAGCAGAACACTGCTAAAGGTTTTGTAAGGCAAGGAAGGACTTTACACAACTTCAGCTTGATGCAGTAGTGCTGGGAAGATTTCTTTTTTCAGGAAATTTTCAGGAAATTCAGGAAGGAGTACTTGTGTTAATTCTCTCTCTCTCTGTAGACTCACCAGCCTGTTTGAGGGGAGGAAAATAAAAGAGAAAATAAAGTCCAGAAAGGAGCAAGGAATGAAGCAGGAATTACTAGGCATTTCTGCTGCTGCTGACAGGTCCCAGTTTTTAGTATAACTAATGCTCACCATGTAAGCACTGTAAAGAAAAAAAAAACACCCAACCAACCAACCCAAACAACCCCAAAACCTGAGGCCTTATATCTACAAATAGGCAAATATAAGGCCTTATTGTTTCAATCAGATAAGTACACTGTGTACAATATATAAGTAAATACATCAGTCTTTGGAGTCTCTAGTATTTATCTTGCAATTATTTTGTCTGCAAAGTCTGTCTGTCAGACAACCTGAGCAAAAGCTCTTTAATTTTAAAGAAAATGTCTGTTTTTCATAACTGTGGAAAGACAATGAAAAAAAAGCTCCAAACCACCATAACAAGTAAAACTCTTTGTTGTATCTGCAAGATGTCTGTAACAGAGGAGCTCATATTTAATCTTTAGATTTGAGGTAGCTGTTGGAACTGGTTACTGCTTTTGATCTGCAGTTTCATGTCCTGTGGTTTCCACAGGAACATTTGTCATTTTGAATTATTTAAGTTCTGTACCAGCAGCCCTCTAAGCGAAAAGGTAATAATAGGAATAAAACATGCAGCTACTCTGTCTTAAGCCAAACTCAGATGAGATCAGGATTCTGATAGCTTAAATTGCCTAGAATGTGAGGTTATTTATGGAGTGTAATACCCACTGCATGCAAATAGCATGGAAGTGTAGGTTAGCCCATGGTTGCTTTTATGCCACTCCATCAGCTGGACCAGCACTGATCCTGCTCTGTGTTGCAGGCTTTCAGCTCAGTCTCTGCTCAGTGTGGTGAGCTCCCAGCTCAATCTCTGCTCAGGGCCAGCACCTGCTGCAGCTCAGGGCAGGTTTGCACAGAGAGTGACTGCTGCTAGCAGTGACATCGCTGATGGGGAGAATTAGCAACAAGGCTTGGAGTACAGGCCAAGGGCACTGCTACATCTTGTGTGCCACCTTGGGGGGCAGGAAGAAAAAGGCTGCAGCTGGTGTGGAGGAGTGGACTGGCCAGGTGACAGTAAATTGAACAGCAAGGGATTCTATCCCATGGACAGCATCTTCAGGATTGAGCTGAGGGATCACCAGGGTCAAGGCTCTCCTTCAATGGCTGATGTCACAGGACTCTGTCTGTTTTGCCTTTGATGCCAGTCCATGAGTTCAGGACTCCAGTTCCAGAATTCAGATCCTGGATCTGATTCCTGCCTACCACTGAGTCCAGTCTGGGACTTCCCTGGTGCCTTCCTGCAGCAATTTTGTCACTGGTGACATCGACATAATTGCCGTTGGGAAGTAGGTCGGATATTGGTTCTGTATCTATTTGCATATATTTCATTTGATTGTTCTTATTTCCATCTCAACTGGTTTATTTTCTTTCCCAACCCATCAGTCTCTTTCCCTTATTCCCTCTCTTCCCTTTAGGAAGGCAGAGATGTTCATAGAGAGCCCAGCCAAAACTCTTGACACGTGCAGAAAGACCGTTGGAAATCTCAGTCCTCAAAGTCACCAGGCTGTTCTTGTGTGGATATCTGTTTTAAGAAAAGCACTGAAGCTTGAGGAGGGTAGATTTAAACTATAGGATATTAGGAAGAAATTCTTTACGGTGAGGGTAGGGAGGCACTGGAACAGGTTGCCCAGAGATCTTGTGGATGCCCCCTCCCTGGAGGTGCTCAAGGTCAGGTTGGTCTGGGCCTTGAGCAACCTGATCTAGTGGAACTAGATGATCTTTAAGATCCCTTCCAACCCAAACCATTCTATGAATCTACAAATATTGCAACATAATGCATTAAAAAAAAAAAAAAAAGTTTGGAACTTTCAGCATGATATCCACTTTATACCTTGAAATTATCCTGAGAGAACATGAGGGGAAGAGAAAGGTTATGAACACCTGAGAGGCCAAGCTTTTAAATCCACATGAAACGCAATTGCCTACCTAATCGAAGTAGAAGGAAGAAAGAAACTTGTATCTGGAAAGAGTGAAATGGATAACTGTACAGACTGAGGTGAATTCTGCCCCCTACCCTCCTTCAGGAGAGATTAAATATCTAAATTACTGAGCTGCAGAAGGAGTTTCTGACCAAAGCATAAATTGTTACTTCTTTGTGACTGTCTAAAATACTGAAGTCATCCCATAGAAGGTCTTCTTTATTCAGTTCTTTCCTTCTTTATTTGTTTTTATTCTCGAGAATAGGTTTCTGCACTTTGTGGCCCTGGGATGTGTTATATTTCCATGGAAGCATAAAGATGTCAAGTCAATGCACATAAAAATAGCTGAGTAATTTTTAATATGTATGAATATAGGTGGTATCACATAACTTTCACTGAGAAGAGTGTAGGTGGGCAGATGAGGTTTGGCTTGAGATGCTCAAGTCTCAGTTGTATGGCCCAAGGCACAAACTCAATTTTCCACACCATCTGCAAGATTTCAGGTAGACCTTACCAGGTACAGGCATATGCAAACCCCATGTAATTCTCAAATTGACATTTTTGTGGTTGTTTTTTTTTTTTTCATTATAATAGCTCAGTAGCACAACATTAAATTAGGCCTACCCTATGAGAAAATGACAGCAGGAAGTTTAGCTTAACATAAATTCCAAGGGTAGACCAGATGCAATTAATTTTTATTTTTATTTGCTTCCATAAACACACAAAGATCAAATTAGTAAAGCCGGTGTAGGTTTTTTGGTTGAATGTGGTGTTTTAAGTAAATACTGAAGGATAAAAATGGAAACCAGCAACATCCAGGAAGCCCACAAATTTTATTTTATGTTGCACACCATGAGTATCAAAGAAAAATTGGATCTTTGAGATGTTTCTTTATGGATAACAAGTTAGCCCTAAACTGTTTGCTACAAAAGAAATATCAAATGCCAAAGCCCAGGTATGCAGGCAATACTGGAAAAAAAATTAAAAAGTACATCTATTGATGTTTGAATTGATTTTTAAAGTATTTTAATCTGAAATACTTTATCTGAATAATAGTTTAAAAGTAAACTATTACAGTTTACTAGAAATAATAGTTTAAAAGTGAATCGAAATGGAATCTGAATGTTATGTAGGAAGGCATATTTAAAGCCACACAAACAAAAGCTACAAATCAGACTGGTGCTTATCATACAGATTATTTCCTCTGCAGGTTGTGAAAAGGCATTAATGATGGTGTGGACAGACTGAAGATTGTGAAACCAACTAAGAAAGGAAAATATTTCTTTACACCAGAAATCCAGACTGAAATGTCATTAGCCTGAAGGTTACAAGACACACATTTGGTCACTTCCATTTTCTAGGTGGTATTTTCAGAACTCTCAGAGTAGCTTTTTCCTGCTAAAGGAAAAGGTTTTGTTGGTGTTTTTTGTTTTGTTTTGTTTTGTTTTCTGTGTGGTTTGGTTTGTTTTGCCTTTTTTTCTTTTTCCTTTCCTTGAGTACTGGGGCAGTGCAAATGCCTGTCTGTGAAGTCTGTAGAGATTTTTTGAATGGTGAGTCAGGGTACACAACTTAGTCCATTCATCAGTGACTTTTGTGTGCCAGAATAAGGGGAGTTACATTTTTCTTTTTGCTAATAATCTGATAAAACTTTCATAGAATCATAGAATAGAATCATAGAATCAGTCAGGGTTGGAAGGGACCACAAGGATCATCTAGTTTCAACCCCCCTGCCATGGGCAGGGACACCTCACACTAGGTGAGGCTGGCCAGAGCCTCAAATTTATTGTCTGACATCTTATTGGATGTAGTTTTGACTCAACAGATGAGCACAACTATGTTTTGCTGTCCTGATATCAGGTTGAATTGCCCAATTAAAAATCTGACAGCCTGGTGACAAATTGAAAAGGGCTAAAGGCTTACAACAAATATGTAAATTCTTCAAGGCTCTGTGATGTGAGACTTAGGAAAAAGGGAATTTTAAAGGCTGAACTTGTCACAGACTAAAAGCATCTACGTTAAACAAAGATTTCTGCTGTCAGTGAATTAAATGAAATGATATCTTGGTTGGAAGCCAGAAATGGATCAGCTGAGATGAGAAACAGTGTGCTGTTTTTCTCTCAGAAGTAATTAGCAGTTGAAATATTTTGAGTAAGGAAGTGGCAATTCTTTTTTTTTCTTTTTTTATTGCTAGTTAAAAAAGCCCAAACTTGCTGTGTTTCTAAGAAGATATAGTCCAAGTCAATCTAAAATTATGTAAGTGATGGTAGTACCTTTTGTTGGTATGCTAATAACATCTTGAGATGATTCTGCATCAAAATAATTATTCTGGCAAGGGCATGGCTTGAAGCTCTGCCCAGGGAGGTTTAGGTTGGATGTTAGGAAGCACTTCCTCATGGAAAGGGTAATTAGACACCGGAATTAATTGTCCAGGGAGGTGGTGGAGTCACTATCCCTGAAAGTGTTTAAGGAAATATTGGATGTGGCACTTAGTGACATGATCTAGTTGATGTGGTGGTGTTAGGACATGGGCTGGACTCAGTGAGGTCTATTCCAGCAGCAATAATTCTGTGATTCTGTATTTCCAGAGATCACAGTTTTAGAAGAGGTTAATTTTTGGACTGACTTTTACTTTGACAGTACAGTGTTTCACATCAATATAATGGGTATTTTAAAAAAGAAAAAAAAAAAGAAATTACTAATGATGAGAAAAATAATACATTTTAAATATTAAGCAAAAATGTTTTGAGGGTAAGGAAGAAAGAAGAATAACTTTTAAATATTAACCAACAATGGTTTGAGGGTAAGGAAGAAATTAAGACATCCTCTCTGTACAAAGTAATGAAATTTGCTTTGTATTTGCTGTTGCTACAGACATTTATCATGAATCTCAATGAGTTTGTGAGGTCTCACAGAAGTCTGGCACTATGTCAAATGAAATTGCATTTCTGAACTTCTTACAAGTTGTTTTGGATATGCACAATAAAGCCAGAAGTCAACTTGGAATTGAAAAATACCCTTTCAAAACATAAAGGAAATTACCTCTGTCCTTGCCAATATTGATAATATCTGCACATCTCCAGATGTGCATACCACCTACATAGAAAAGTGAGCATGCTACTTCCTGGGAAAAGACCCAGTGAATCTCAGTGGCTTTCTGAAATGAGGTTGGGGCTCATTTCAGAGTTTTCCCAGTATTTTCCCAGTGACTATACCTAATAACACTCCCAACAGGAGGAGAGATTCTAAGGTTAATGATAGTGTAGTGAATTAGGGCTTTGGGTTTTTTAGCAAGGAAAACAAGGAAAATAATTAATCAGTAGAGACACTAACCACAGAAACTATTCTTTTCCTGAAGGCAAGCAATGCCCAAACAAGCAACCTTTATCTGAGAGGAAGAAATTTGTTCCACAAATACATTTCCCATTGATTTCAAGCACAGAGGTGAAAGGAAAGCTTCTCTTTTAATGAATGCAGGCATTAGAGATTTTTGACCCACGTGTTTTCCATTTATTGTTAATCCTTCCATTGTATGGATGCTAAAGCACTGATGACTTTTCAAGAAGTGGTGAGGTGGCTGTTGACTAATTTGAGAAATCAGAGGAGCAATTAACAGTGTAATTGCTCATCCTCTCTGTGACACAGATCAATTTTATGGAGAGAGGAGCAGGAAGCAATAGGCAGAGAGGATGTGTCGGGATGGACTACTGACAGTTGATATCAGGACAAGGCTGTTTCTCTGTGCCAATATATCTGGTGCATGCACCACTATACCTTTTCTATTCCAAAGTTGGAAGGAGGAATGTGGAAAACTTTCATGGTACAGAATAGCTTATCCCAGATCTCTGCAGGTAAGGAAATAGGTGTTGCAAAGAAGAATGAACAAAAATAACAAAGGGATTGGAGAAAACAACTGTAGTGTTGGAGACGTGGGATTCTGTCTGCTAAAGAAATGGCTCATGAGCTCATAACCAGATTTATGAGTTACAGTAAAAAAATGTAGGTAGAGGTAAATACTCTGAAATGTGCAACCTGTTCCAACATTTCACCACTCTCACAGTGAAGAACTTCCTCCTTATGTCTAATCTAAATCTACCCTGCTGTATTTTGAAACCATTGCCCCTCTCCAAAGAGCAGATTCAGCAGCAACCATTAACCCACCACTGAGACTGCTAAAGAAATCTATTGGGGAACCAAGCAATGGTTTTTGGAGTTTAGCATATGGAAATCCACAGTGGTATCATAACTACAATTAACAGTCAAACCCTTTCCATAGAGTCTAGTTTTCTCACGCTTTCTCCAGTTAATTTTCTTTCTCTCCACTTGAATATCCCCCAGGTCTTTGGTGTTTCCCTCCAAAGTTCTACAGATATATGTGCCATCAGGCACTCTCACAGGAATGACCTTAGGTTAAAACATAAATCTTAAATTTCTAGATGCCTTTATTAAAAAAAAAAAAGAAAAAAAAAAGGATAGAAGTAGAGTAATGGGATCATCAATATTGACTGAGAAGATTCCAGAAAGGGTAGCTATAGGTGGGGTTCATTCACTTCTGTTATATCATGTAGCAGACCATGGTCAGCATTAGGAGCAATGAATAAGGCTCAGTGGCATGGTGTATTTCACTTTATTTTTAATTGACCCTAGGTTCTCCAGGATAAATGCTGCTATGCATCTAAAAGCTGGTTTTGGAGAACAACTGGGTTAGACCATGTTAATTACCACTCCGGGCATTGTAGAAGGTTTTGAAAGATTCATAGCATGGTTTAGGTTGGAAGGGACCTTGAAGATCATCTAGTTCCCACCCCTGCCATTTGCAGGGACATCTTCCACTAGGTTGCTCAAGGTCCTGTCCAGCTTGGCCTTGAACACCTCCAGGGAGGGGGGCATCCACAACCTCCCTGGGCAACCTGTTCCAGTGTCTCCACTCTGTAAAGCATTTCTTCCTCTGTCTCCCTCACTGTAAAGAATTTCTTTCTAATATTCACCCTAAATGTTCCCTCCTAAAGCTTCATTCCATTCCCTCTCATCCTATCACTAAAAGCCTATCACTACTCACCAGCTTTCTTGTAGCCTCCCTTCAGGTACCAGAAGGCTGCTCTAAGGTCTCCCTGGAGCCTTCTTTTTTCCAGGCTGAACACCCCAACGCTTGCAGCCTGTCCCCATCTGGGAGGCTCTTCAGCCCTCTGATCATCTTTGTGGTCTCCTCTGGATCTGCTCCAGCAGCTCCATGTCCCTTTAATGCTGGGGGAACCAGAACTAAATTTGTGCTCCATGTGGGGACTCAGGAGAGCAGAGTAGAAGGGGAGAATCACCTCCCTCATCCTGCTGATCACACTTCCTTTGACGCATCCCAGGGTATGGCTGCATTCTGAGCTGCAAGGTGTCTTCAGGCTTTTACATGGAAAGGTAATCATTGCAAGTCAGGTGCTTTTGCTAGCTGAAGAGGTGGTAGGTGCTGCCTGGAGCAGGTGTAGTTCAAACACTAGTGTTTGAGAGAAAGTCAAAACATTTGTTGTGGGTATTTCCAGGAAATGACAGTGATTGAATGTCCTGATTCTGACAGCTCGGTCTTGCTGTCCAATCAGTCAGCCCATTGGTAAGTTATTAAGCTGGGATCCAACCTGTCTTCCAGACAGGCTTTCCCCTCCTGTCATATTCTTCATCTCGAACTCCACACGATGGCAGCAAAGCTCTAAGGAACCCTCACTTGCTCCTCCAGCATCTTATCTTTTAGCCTAAACAGAATGAGAGCCACGAGCAAACCACATCAAACCCAGGCACAAATGACGATGTTCAAGGACTAAAAGCAGTAACTCTGTGTGTGTTCATCAATGAATATTGCCTTGCTACCTTGTTACCTACAAGCCACATGCTTATATGGCAGATATCAGCATGGTTTAGAAACATCAACTTCATGCAGAAAAGAAATTAAAGACAACTATATAAACTTATATCTTCTTGCAATTTGTGTAATCACCACTCTGACATGAAAATGAAATTCACTACAGCTGTATTAACCTGGAGAAAATCCAGAGTATATCAAATTGTAATCTCTAGGTTTAAAAATTGACCAAAAATTAGTGGCTAAAGATATCTTACTACCATTCTAAAGCCTATGTAGTTGTAATGCACAAGAATAAAAAGATGTAAACCAGACACACCTCAAAGACCATACCTGGAGAGAAGAAAAAAGTGTCTTAGAAGAAAATAATGGGAATAGTAGAGGAATGTAGCTGAAGACTTTGTGTATTTTAATAACCTTTTCCATTTTCTAATCAAAAGTTATATATATATAATACAAACACACACATGCATGTCTGTGTATGTATCTGTTTGTATTGATGTACCTGCATGGCTTAATTAAAGGTCACAGAAGTAACTTTCTTTCAGTCAGTGTAGAACCAGGAACAATGTGGTGAATTGAAATAAGAATTAGTAGTCCTAGAAACTGCAGTTTTCCTTTACAAACAGAATCAATCTATATTTACAGCATCTGCAGCCCAGAGATTTAGAAAAACTTCAGGAGAGGGATCTAAATGCTGCCTGCTCTTTACTACCCTCCTTTACCATGGTTTCACAGAATGGTATGGGTTGGAAGGGACCTCTGCAGATCATCTAGTGCAACCTCCCTGCCAAAGCAGGTTCACCTACAGCAGGTTGCACAGGACTGTATCCACGTGGGCTTTGAATGATGGCAGAGATGGAGACTCCATCATCTCCCTGGGCAGCCTGTCCCAGTGCTTGACCACCATCAAAGTAAAGACATTCCTCCTCATATTTAGATGGAACTTCCTATGTTCCAACTTGTGCCATCAGCACTGCTAAGATCCCCTCTCAGTCTTCTCTTCTCCAGGCTAAAAAGCCCCAAGTCCCTCAAGCCTTTCTTCAAAAGTGTTCAAATATTTGTAACCCTTTTCTGTACCTTTTCCAGCAAGACCCTGTCCCTGTTGAGCTGGGGAGCTCAGAACTGGACACTGTACTCCAGAGCAGAGCAGAGGGGAAGGACAACCTCCCTCCATTTGATGGTCATACTCTTCTTGATGCACCCCAGGAGACCATTTGCCTTCTTGGCCACAAGAACACATTGCTGGCTCATGGCCATTCTGTTGTCCATCAGACTTTTTCCACACAGCTGCTTTCCAGCAGGTCAGCCCCTCACCAGTACTGGTGCAGGGAGGTTATTCCTCCCTTGGTGCAGGGCTCTGCACTTGCCCTTATTGAACTTCATAAGGTTATTCTCTGTCCAAATCTCCATCTTGTCCAGGTCACACTGCATGGTGGCACAGAAATAAACCCAAATTTAAAAACCCTACCTTCCCCCAACCCATCTCTCTTCCTGGGCTCAGCTGTGCTCCAAATCACCTGTTGTGTCTGATGCTTCTTCCTCCCTAGGGGGAAGGCTCCTCACACTCTTCCACTGCTCCAACATGGGATACATTCCTCCACTAACTTCTCCAATATGAGTCCTTCCTACAGGGCTGCAACTCTTCAGACTCCAGTGTGGGACCTGTCCATAGGGTGGAGTCTTCCCAACGATGGACTACTGCAGTGCAGGCTTCTCGCAGAGTTATGGCCTTCTTCAGGCTCAGTTACCTGCTCCAGTGTGGGATCCTCCACGGACTGCAGGTGAGCATTTAGTCCATCATTAGCCTCCACGGGCTGCAGAGGGCAAGCCCCCCACCTCACCATGGCTGCAGGGAACTGCTTCTCCAGCACACCTTCCATTGTCCTTCTTCACTGATCTTTGTGTCCAGATAGCTGTTTCTCTCACATCCCACTTGTTTCCCCAGCTCCAAACCAGATTTGCCCAGTGGCTTTTTATTCTCTTAAATGTGTTATTGTGGAGGCACTGATTGGTTAGGCTTTGGCCAGAGGTGAGTCTGACTTGGAGCCAGGTGTGCTTCTCAAAGCTACTTACAGGACCCACACCATTAACCCTTCCCCTGCTACCAAATCCCTGCCACACACAAATCCAACACAAGTTGGATTCAGAGACTGTATCCAACTTGTGTTGGATTTGTGTGTGGCAGGGATTTGGTAGCAGGGGAGGGGTTAATGACACCTTTCCCATTAAAGCTGTATATTGCCTAATTTAGTTTTCTTAAATGCATCCTTAGTAGAGTTGAGTTTGGTCATCTTCTTCTAAGCTCATAATGTTAAGGCTTAATGATTGCATCTTTCCCATAAAACCTCATTTGCAAAGATACTGCTGGTGTCAGGAAAGCTTTCACCAAGTGTACTCCATCCACAGTCTTTTATCAAGTTGTTGGACCGAGCCCTCATGTAACATGATGAAATTTCATATCTTACTCTCTTCATTTTTAATTGTTACAGATATCTTCAATTTAAAGATTAAGATTGGGTGGGGAATTTTTTTGTCTTTTTCTGTCTTTTTCTGTTTCTCCTGCCAAGGGAGGATTCTATAACCTGTTGTATATTTCAGTAGCATGCTTCACACAGTCTGCAGTATCGGGAACCACGACCCTGTGTGCACTACAAACCCTGTAAGGTAAGATGAAGGCAATCAGAAGCCAGATACACTGCAATGCTATTACAGAATCACAGAATCATAGAAGGGTTGAGGTTGAGAGAGTCATCTGAGATCATCAAGTCTACCACTTGCCTTGAGCTCACAATCCCACCACTACTGCTAAGCGACTACTGCCAAACCACATCCCTCAGCACCACACCCACATATATTTGAAATACCTTCAGGAATGGTGACTCCACCACCTCCCTGGGCAGGATGTTCTAATGCCTGAGAGCCCTGTCTGGGAAGACATTTTTCCTAATACCCAACCTGAACCTCCCCTGGCACAGCTTGAGGCCATTTCCTCTTGTCCTGTCATGTGTGAGAAAAGACTGCCCCCCACCTCACTCTGACCTCTTTTCAGGTAGTTGTAGAGTGCAGTGAGGCCTCCCCTCACCCTACTCTTCCGAAGGTCAAACAACCTCAGTTCCTTTAGATATTCCTTGTAAGAGTTATATTCAAAGCCCTTCACCAGCTTGGCTGTTCTTTGGGCATGCTGCAGCATCTCAATATCCTTGTATTGCATGCATTAGGAGTAATATTCTTCTACAGTTTTTAATCACAGAGGTGTCCTGGTTTCAATACCTGCTTAATATTCAAATGTATGTCTAGTTCACATCTAAAAAAATTAACTTTTCATATTTGAAATTTTACAGATGCCAAAATCTGAAGTTAATGGCCTAACATGTTAAAACTATCTTATTCCAAACTTATTTTGGATATCTCTTACATTTTGGAAAAACTTTCTGTAAAAGGGAAGTTGGAGGAAACATTTTTCAGAATTATTTAAATGGACTAGATGGTTTCCAGAGGTCCCTTCAGCTTCTACCATTCTGTGATTCTCTGAGTTGCATTATGACTGGACTTCAAGATTTGAAGGTCTAAGTAGACCTGTATCTCAGGCTTCTTATCTTGAAAGCTGTAAAACTAACTGTAAAAGTACAGATCAGCAGCAGAATCTGCTCTCGTGTGCTTTATGGAAGAGTTCAAAAGATGGATTGAAGCTTTGTACCTCTTGCTAAAAATATTCAAAGATAGACTAAACCAAGATGTGGTAAAAATACTGCAGGGGGAGGGCTGTGAGCCAAGTCGTTGATTTGTATGAATCTGTAGTCAACTGAGAATAAGTACTCTGGAATGAAGTGAGGATATCTAAGTGGGTGAGTAGCTAATACATGCTTAAATTTAAATGCTTATCTCATTTTACAAGTTAATGTTGGGGGAGTTTTGAATGTCCATTTCTGTTCAAAACCGTTAATCTATTTCTCGTGAAAATCAACTCTGCCAAACTTTCTCTCAACCTTCCCTTGGAGCATGTTAGAGAAAACATCCTTCTTAGTTCTAATTCTAGTCTGGTTTTAATTATGACCTTCCACATCTCCCTTCTAAAGATGGGACAGGAAAAGCAATTAATTGAATTAATTTCAAGACATTTCAAACGATCTTTAAGAGATTGTAAAGATTATTTACTCGTGAGGGTAAGTTTTAATTTGCTGTGAATTACACTTAACTGGGTTCGTCATCCTCAAAGATTAAGCCAATGCTACTGCTGACTAAGTTTGACTCATCTATAATTCATTTATTCAAAATTGTTTCTGGATTTTGTTGGAAAAATTGGTCATGTTTCTTGGTAATTGCTCATGGGAAACATTAAATTATGATTAAAACAGTCAGAAACAATTTGATAGGCTTTGTGATTGTAATATTGTTTGTGGCTATACTCAGCAAATATGCTACATATGTGAGAGAGTTGCAAGGAGTGCCAGCTAAAGGGCATGACACTTCTGGAAAGGAAGAGCCCAAACCACTTTCTTTTCCTGCTAAGGCAACAGATCATCAATCTCAGCAGGAACTGTCTTCATTTAATTTTTATCATTGCAAGATGTAGTATTCCTTCAAGAAAGAGGAGGGCTTGGATATTGTTTTTTTTAATGTGAGATTTGGCTCAATGGGCAAAATGTAATAATTGTGGATTTTCTCTGAGTGTATTAACGCTTGTGAGACAGGTCATCCATCAGCAAACTGCCTGTGAGGAAACCATTTCTGTGAATCTTCCTTCTTTAACTTTCAGTTCTTGAAAGCTTTGTGGGTGGCAGAGGACTGGACTAGGCTTCCCAGAGAGGTTGTGGATTCTCTGTCTCTGAAAGCATTCAAAACCCACCTGGTTGTGTGCCTGGGTGGTTTACTCTGAGTAACCCTGCTTTAGCAGGGAGGTTGGACTAGATGGTCTTTTGAGGTCCCTTCCAACCCTCACCATTCTGTGATTCTGCTCCAGGATGATTTGGAGTAGTGATAAAGGAATAACTGCTTAGGATCCACACCCTAAGGATGTGTTATGGAGCTTTAAGTGTACTTTAATATTTTCTTTTACTTTTTTACTGAAATCATCTATATGTATGTTTTTTTTCTTATTGCACCATAATACATTCCCATATGGTTGATGGTTTTTGTTAATTTTGGAGAAAAAAAAGGTATTTGAGTTGCCTTATAAGACACCTACATGTAGGTTTGTGTCAAAATATAGGCTGTTAAAGGCTTAATAATTTGGCCTTTATGTCAAACCTTCCTTCAGTTAGATATTGAATCCTTGGCTCAGGAGTTCTGTATTCAGATTACATTTTCAGTATCACGTTTTCTCAGTCACTCCTTGACTTTTGGCCAGTGTTCTGTATGTGAAGCTACACATGCAATCTCTTTCCTAACATGCTTTCTCTTTATAGTGCACAAGTAGTACAGCTCTGAATAATGTTCCCACTCTTTCGCAAGTTCTTTTTGCTTGTTCTAACTCTTTGCTTTTAACTGAAAGGATAAAAAGGAATTCATTGGCTGGGTCTTTTTGTTGGTTCGTGGGATGCATGCTAAAATCAGAAGCAGTGACACATTAATTACCTTTGAGGGAAATGATAAATTAATTCCCCTACCTCTCTTTGAAAAACAGAGCACTTGACTAAAACACAGGTTTTTCTGCCTGAGTGGAACATTAAAAAAATAGTAGTGTGATAGACATGGCCCAGCTTTCCTGACTTCATTTTCTTCCTCCCAGTTTCATTCATGGAGTGCAAACGGTAGATACATTATTCAGCAGCATGCTTTTAGAACAGAATCCTACCATAGAATGGCTTGGGTTGGAATGGACCCTAAAAATCTATCCCTTTGCTATGAATAGGGACAGCTTCCACTGGACCAGGTTGCTCAAGGCCCCATCTAACCTGGCTTTGAACACTTTCAGGGAGGAGGCATCCATAACTTCCCTGGGAAACCTGCTCCAGTGTCTCAACACCCTCACTGCAAAGAATTTTTTCCTAATATCCAGTCTAAATGTCCCCTCCTCCAGCTTAAAACCATTGCCCCTTGTCCTATCACTACAAGCTGTTGCAAAAAAATCCCTCATCAGCTTTCTTGTAGCTGCCTTCAGACACTGGAAGGCTGCTTTAAGGTCCCCTTGGAGCCTTCTGTTCTCCGTGCTGAACACCCATCTACTCCAGTAGAGTCTGTGTTTTACACCAAAAGCTTTTCCAAAATGGTTATACCACTTCACAAATCACATATAAGTGCTTTTATTTTTGGGCTATGCACTTCCACTGACCTGTGATGATACTGATGAACCCTATTTCCTTATTCCCTCCGATTAACCTTGGATGATGTGAACATTTGCTGACACACTCAGTGGCATGACACAATTGGACCAACTCCCAGAAAGCAGCCATAAACCCCTTCCTGTAACAGCTCTGGATCCTGAGCTTTTACTGGAACAGGAACCATCAGAGGAGTTCAGAAATAGTCAGTTCATACGTGCTGAACTGTAAGGATCCCTCATACTGACAACTCTACTGATTCATTCAAGGTCCAACTCCATGCACAAAATGTCAGTATAAATTTATTTCCAAGGCTTTAGGCTGTTTTGTGCACAAACTCACAAGCCAGCTTGTATAGTGAAAATGAAGTGCTTTTTTTTCACTGTTGCAGTATGTTCTGTGCATTAGTTCTGCTTACCTGTCCTGGAAGGTGATATGTTCTAAGCTATTATTCAGAGACAAATCTTGCCAGACATGCCAACTTTCAGACAGACATCTACCTCCTGTATTTAAAGATGCTGACTGGGGATGCCCTTGTAGACTGTGGTTGGAGTTCTAATACAACAGGTTTCTGTACTTAAACATCAAGGAACAACAAATGGATGTGATTTTTTTTATCACATCCCACAATTGTTATTATGGTAGCTATTCTGGATCTCCTCAGTAACTTTTGAAACCACTGGCTGATTTCTATCTGTTGTAGAGGAGAGTGAGCTTGGAGGCAGAGCAGTTGTTAAAGGAGAGTTGTTAGTTGGCTATGTGGGCAACCAGATGGGCAGATTAGGTGTTGGTGAAGTGGATAGAATATAGGTTTGTCTGAGTGATTGGCAAAACCATCAATATGTCTTTTTTTTCTGTGATTTGTGACAGAAAAATGAAGTTAAACTATACTTCTCTTCAAGACCAGTCACAAGATCTCTCCTTCTCTTTAGTGTCTGGAAGAAAAGTTAGTTCAGAAAGTATTAAATACACTATTTTCAGGATAGAAACTGGATTTTCATCTATGTTCCTGCACTTGGGTCACAACAACTCCACGACACTCCAGGCTTGGTCAAAGTGTCTGGAAGGTTGCCCAGCAGAAATGGACCTGGGGGTGCTGCTTGACACAACATGAGGGAAGATGCTCTGGGGAGAATTACCTCAGCCAAACCCAATGCACTCCTTGAGATTTAGGTCACAATCAGAAACACTGATGTTTTCATCAGTGATAGGATAAAAATACTTTTAAGAAGAGGATAAAAATATGTTCTTAATGTAAAGTAACCTTCCAATTATAAACAGAACATTTCTGCATAATGGCAATACAGGGATCAGGATTACTTACAGATTTCCTAAGGTATTTAACTTCTTTTTTTGTTTCTTGTGTGCCACTGATGTATTTAAGTAGCATGATGAAATTGAATCATAGAATCATGGAATGGCTTAGGTTTTAAGGGACCTCAGAGATCATCTACTCCAACCTCCCTGCTATGGGTAGGGTTGCCTGTCAACTAGATTTGGTTGCCCAAGGCCTCATCCAGTCTTGCCTGAAACACCTCCAGGGAGGGAGACATCCACAACCACTCTGGGGAACCTATTCCAGAATCTCCCCACCCTTGTACTGTAGAACTTCTTCCTAAAATCGAGTCTAATACCGCTCTCCTTCATCTTAAAGCCATTACCACTAGTCCTGTCACTAGACATCCTTATGAAAAAAGTCCCTCTCCAACTTTCCTATAAAATCCCTTCAGGCACTGGAAGGCAGCTCTAAAGTCCCCCTGGAGCCTTTTATTCTCCAGGCTCACCAACCTCAGCTCTCTCAGCCTATCCTCGTAACAGAAGTGCTCCTACCCTTGGATAGTCCTTGTGGCCCTCCTCTGGACTTGCTCCAAGATTTCTGCATCCTTCCTAAGATGGGGACACCAGAACTGGACACAGTATTTAAGGTGGGATCTCAGAAGAGCAGAGTAAAGGGGAGGGACTGATTTGCAGTAATGAGGTTGTTGAATCAGAACAGGTAGTGACAGGCAGCCTACAGGTTAAATCAGAGCAAGTAGAAAGAGGAATGAATACATTCACCACCATGTGATACCACCTTGCTTTTGCCAGCAGAAGTAAATTTCATTAATTAAATGGGCATTTATTTTATCATACAATGCTAATTTGAGCTGTAAAAGTACTGTCTTTCTTTGTCTTGGATGCCTGAAAGTATGATCACAAACAGTTTTATTTCCAATTACCTCAAAGCTAGTTGCATGTGTTCCATATTAGAAAGCAAAGCAGCAAAGGGAGGGTGGATAGAAATGAAGTACAGGACTTGTTTTGTTTAGACTAGTGCTGAATGAGGTTTTTTCCTCATGCAATGCTCCTCAATGTTCACACATTTAAACTTGTTTTTCTAGAAACACAGAGTCCTTAGAAAGTACAATAGATATAGGGAAAAGAGTTTGCTGAAGGAAAAAAAAAACCCAAACCTAATCACAAACAGAAAAGACTGCAAGAGAGAAGTCTATTTTAATAGAATGTAAGGGTTTTTTAAAAAAAAAAACAAACAAAAAACAAAAAAACCACAACCCAAAAGCTCTTTACCTAGTGAAGCCATTGTACTTCCATTAATTGAAATTGCATGTAGCAAAACCATGGCAACATTTGTTTTCTGATGGAAACCATGTTTGTATTTTTCTTTCTCATAGTAAATACATACACATGACACATTTTGAGATATCTCTGCCACATACAGAAGCATGGTGGTTGGGGCCCCATCCTGTAGGTGTTTAAGGCCAGGCTGGATGAGGCTCTGGCCAGCCTGATCTAGTGTGAGGTGTCCCTTTCCATGGCAGGGGGGTTGGAACTAGATGATCCTCGTGGTCCCTTCCAACCCTGACTGATTCTATGATTTTATGATTCTATGATCTGAAATGGATTACCACTGAACTTCAAGCACATTCATGTAATTTTCAAGATTACAAATAGATCACGTTTAGAGCCATATTGGTAGGCAGTTGTATATCACAAATCCCAGAGTCACAGAATGAGAGGGGTTGGAAGTGACCTCTGGAGATCAATTATCAGAAGAGAGAATGTATAAGTCTTTATATATGTTTTTCAGCTGATATAGCTACTCTTGGAATGACTAGCACATTTAACCTTTTAAGTAATCATTAGTCTGTGATAGAACTGAATATTGCTGGCTTGGGGTAAGAAAACTATTTCTAACCTGTGACTATAAAGTAGAGCACTGCCACCTTTTGGAGTTGGGTTAGATCCTGATTTGGAGCAAACAACAAAAACGAGGCAACAGAAGGAATAGTGAAGATAGGTGATTCATTTACAGTGATGTGCTGAGGAACAATTTAATGTAATCTGTTCTGTTGATGTATTAGTTAGAAGGGAATGTTCTGTGGAAAGAGGAATTTTTTAGCTCTCAGCTCATGTAGAATCACAGAGTTCATTCATACAACAGAGACTGTAACTTGAGAAAATAGGTTTCTTTCAGCATCAAAAAAAGTGTTTGTGCTGAAGAAGTAATAGTGAACCAAGAATAGGTAGAGAATTTGTGAACTTTTCCTCCCTCTATAAGAAAAGAATAATATTAATAAAAAGCTTGAGTAGAGATGAAAGAATCCCTTAGCCAGCTATAAACAAAGCATAGAATGATCTGCTTAGCACATGAATTTTTTCAACCAACTCTAACCCTTGCCAGTGCTGTAGGACATCTGTATCAGAATTGTACTATTAATAATTTTTCTGCTGATTAGTGCTGCATAATTGAATTGAAATTTTTGCAGATAACATTGATATTAAAGGTGGTCAGCCTTGAGGTGGGCAAAGCACAAAAGGAGTAAAACACAGTTCTGTGAAAAAGGGTAACAAATTTTTGTTCAGTCTGACTAAGGTAACCATCTTACACTAATCTGAAAGTGCTTTCTCAGATAAGTCAGCCAAGTAGTGACAGTTTGGGAGAGGATGAGAATGCAATGTCTGTCCTTCACTACTAATACATACAAGCAGTAGATGGTAAATGTGCCTTTTGCTTTCAAATGCTGGAAAGAGCCAGTGGTCTAAACAGGTATTCACCTACCTAATCCTAAGTGTCTGAGTTACTCACTTCAGGACAACCATTGATGGAGAAATGGAGCCCAAAGGTAAAATTAGCTTTCTGTTGTGTTCATGGAGCACCAAGTCCAGAGGAATGTTGCTTTTGGTGTTAGTTTTTGGGCATTTTATTGTAAATCTATTATCATATTAATCAAGGAATCCTAGAGTGGTTTAGGTTGGAAGGAATCTTAAGGATCACCTAGTTCCAACCCCTTTGCCGTGGCCAGGGACACCTTCCACTACACCAGGTTGCTCAAGGCCCCATTCAACTTAGCCATAAACACCTCCAGGGAGGGGGCATTCCACAGCCTCCTTGGGCAATCTATTCCAGTGTCTCACCACCCTCAGTGTAAAGAATTTCTTCCTAATATCAAGTCTAATTCTACCCTCTTTCAGCTTCAATCCATTACTCCTCATCATATCCCTACAAACCCTCATTAATGATCTTTAGTAGGAAAAATAAATTGGCTTTTTTTGTAGTAGGATGTTGAAACATTTAGTCACCAGTAAGGCAGGGAAAGCTTGTTTTAATTATCCGTATGTATAGATGATTTCAAGAACCCCTTGAGGATTTGCAGACATGCTTCCTAATTATTGGGAAACTCATTGTATTGCCTCCTGCTAAGCCCACTTCAAACAGAATGCTTCAAAAATTAGTAATTGATTAAGATTTTTACTTTAGAGACAAGTTTTCTTCCTCATCAATTATCCTTACCTCATAAAAAGGGTGCTGACAAGTGGAGGAGTCATATCTTTTATGAGCCTGCCAAAATCCATGTGGTAGGCACAGCAGAGGAAGATACAAAATGAAACCATGTGCACGAACTTCCCAACATAATTAGATGATTATGCAGGGCACTATTGGTATGAATGTGCATTGTGAAGTAGGAGGTGTCACACTATGGATATTCATGCCTTGGGAAGGGTCTGTTAGTCTTGTGGAAGTGGAGCCTGCAATGATGTCAGAAATTCCAGGAACTGGAATTTCTTGCAGAGCATTAGAATTTCTTAGTAGCACTAGGAGAAGAAGCAGGGCAGGACTTTGTAGAGTAGACCACACATAGAATATAATAAGCTTGAAAAAGGGTTCATGTTGATGATATGGATCATGCTCAGAGTTAACTTATGAGTGGCATCTATGTTGTATTTCTTCCCAATTACATGATCAGAAGCCTATTGCTGATAAGGAAAATGGGTGCTGTGCTAGATACAGTTTTTCTAGCTGCAGCAGCTTTCCCCATGAGATCCTTAGGCTTGCAAATTCAGATCATCTTTTCTGCCTCAAACTTTTCTCTCTCTGACTTATGTAGTCACTCACTGCATGCAATGAATTTAGGACAAAGTTTAAGCCAGGATGGTGAATGCTGCATTTAGTCATACATACTCAAATCTGCAGTCTAGGTTTTGTGGTACAGCAAAATTATTTGAGAGGTTGTCTTTTTAATAGACACTGATGTAGCCATGTAGCCTTGGTTAGAGAACCGTACAAATCTGCCCCCACACTAGTCTCACTATGTTCCTCTGACAACAAATGAGTCTTGTCCCAGAGGACACAAGCAGCTTGTCATCTTTCCTATTACTAACAGTTCCCCTCTGCTGGGCACATCTCAGCATTCTTTTCTTTCAAATGATCCAGATGAAATAGAGATACTGTTCTCAACATATTCCATTTTGATATTAGAAGTTTCTATTTGTAAACAGATATATTTTTTCTTGTTATAGTAAAATCTGAAACAGATAATAACACCTGTGAACCTTAACTTTTATAGGTTGTTATGGTGACTACTTGCCTATGTAGCTTTAGTATCAATAGTTGTGTTGGGTTTTATTTTGAGGGGGCTCAGGGTGGAAATTGACTTTACATTCATTCTGTGCTTATAAAATGCTTCTTTTCAGGAAAAAAGAGCATATATACACGTTCAGTGACGACATCTGCAGCAGCTAAGGAAACTGCATTTGTTCAGCCTGGAGAAAATGAGACTGAGGGGAGACCTTCCTGCTCTCTACAACTCCCTGAAAGGAGGTTGGAGCCAGGTGGGTTTTGGTCTCTCGTAACAAGTGATCACTCGTTCTAAAAGATGCTCTACTCCACAAGGCACATAGGAGATGAGGTTCTCAAACCCCTTCTGTAATTTTGCTCTGCTTCTACTCCATCTAAATGTTAATTACCCATATATTCTTTACTTTTATTTTCATCACTCTTGTGAGATCATAATTGTACTCTGGTTTTGGGTCAGATTCAAGCTGCTTTGAATCAGTCTCCTGTAAGTGTCACACCTGTGGCCATTAAGTTACTTTTCCCCTTGCTTGCTTGCTTCCTATTCCATTAATCAGGTAATTTTCTTTTAAAATGCTTCCTAAAAGTATTGGCAATAATTTTAAGAAGAAAGAAACCTACTGAATATCAGAGCAATCTATGATAACGGATTTAGTCTTTGAAGGGGGAAAAGCTCTTTCAGTCAAGGGAAATATCCTTATGGTTTTTATAGTGTGTAAAAGAAAAGCATTCTGACTAACATTTTGGAGAAGGGCATGATTGAAACCGTGTAAGCAACTGTTATGATGCTGAATGGAATAATGTTGAAACATTTACGTAGGCTGGCAAAAACCATTTCCTGACCAATTCTAGCTTCTAACTTTGTTCACTGAAGCTGGTGCTTCACGTGTTCTCTTTAAGGAAAGCTCATTGATGTAGTAAAAGCACTCTGGTGAAAACAATGCATCCACTTAGCCAGTGGCATATGCAGTTTGTTGTTGTCGTTCTTATATTGGAAGTATTTTTAACTTCTAAAACTCAGCGAGTCACTGCTTAGACTGGTTGCAGATATCTCTCTGATATGCCTTAGAACCAACTGAGCCCAAGAGAGCAGTCTGGGTGAATACTTTATCTGCTGCACTCTCACATTTGTGCCACTGGAAATAAGGAGAAAGGAGATTAGCTGAGCAGTGCATAACCTGCGGTGTGCTCTTCTATGCACACTTGAGAGCTGTGGTCTTAGACAGACATGCCCCTGAATTTTCTTGTGTGTTGGTTTTGCCATGATGGAATCTACCTGGGTTAGGCCTCACCTGGAACTGCATTTGGTTCTGGGCTCTCCAGTTCAAGAAGGACAAGGAATTACTGGAGAGTTCAGTAGAGAGACACTAAGATGATTAGAGAACATCTAGCTTATGAGGAGAGGCAGAGAGAGCTGGGGCTGTTCAGGAGAAGAAGAGGCTGCAGGGAGATCTTACAAATGCTGATCAATATCTGCAGGGTGAGTGTCAGGAGGATGGAGCCAGACCATTCTCAGTACAATAGAGAAATAGATACAAACTCAGAACACAGAAGGTTCCACATAAACATATGGAAAATATTCTTCACTTTGAGGGTGGCGGAGAACTGGAGCAGGCTGCCCAGAGAGGTTGTGGAGTCTCCTTCTCTGGAGGCATTGAAAACCCACCTGGATGTGTTCCTGTGTGACTTAGCCTGGGTGATCCTGCTCTGGCAAGGGTGTTGAACTAGATGATCTTTTGAAGTACCTTCCAATCCCTGCTATTCTATGATTCTGAACTGTATTCTATGATACTGTAAATGTTTTAATCTCCAAATTTGGGCTTTTGAAGTATGTGCAGGAAGAAAAAAATAGAAAGGGAAAGAAGAAGAAGTCAGTGAGGTTTTTTTTTTAATGGAGTCTTCTGCTGCCTTCGCTTCTGCTCTGTGGCACTTGCACCTGCTAAGCATTTCTTAAACAAATAACATTTCACACTACTGCTATGTTCTTTATTTTTCAAATGTGGGACTTCCCTTTGTCAAAAAAGGCTTGCCCTGATCACAATCATCACAGAATGAATCACAGAATGGCTTGAGTTGGAAGGGACCTTTAAAGATTGTCTAGTTCCAACCCTCCTATCATAGGCAGAGACACTTTCTGCTAGACCAGGTTGCTCAAAGTCTCATCCAGTTGGTCTTAAACACTTACAGAGATGAGGCATCTACAACTTCTCTGGGCCACTAGTTGTAGTGTCCCACCAGCCTCACAGTGAAGAACAATCCAGCAAAGAAAACTTTAGTAATGTGGGAAGTACCTCATCAAAAAGATGCTATTAGATACAAAACTGGACTTTAGGCTCCTAATTTTGATTTTCCATTCATTTAGAAAGATAAATTCCTGTCCATCAGGACTGAGCATATCTTCTTCCCTGTATGAACTGAGCTTCACTGTTCACAGACCCTCAAGCTTTTGGAAAACTCTTGGCTTTTTATGGTATATTCTTAAAGCAGGATTGATAAATGTACAGACTCTTGCACAGTTTATGAGAAGTAGGAAAGTCAGCCTCACAGAGATAGAGATCACAGTATTCAACAATTCAAACCTTTCCCTTCAGCACAGAAATGTCAGGATAGTCAGCTATGCTTTGCATATCAGTGCCTGCTGCACAGCATCAGTAGTTCCACCTCAGACTCATTCCCTCCCCTCATGCCCTCCAGATTTTTGCATACTCTCTTGATTGCGTGGCTGTGTGCTGTAATTACACCATGGTGTATCTGCAGTAATGATCCTCTTTGTTGTAAACATTGCAAGATCACAGGGTACAGTGTTTCACTCTTTCTGTGTGGTATTGATTGGTTTTTCTGTTGGTCTTTTTTTTGGTGAGGTTTTTTTTTTTGTGTGTTTGTTTTTGTTTTTTTTTGGTGTCAAGCAAAGAGCTCATTTTGAGAAGACTTTGGGCCTTGCTGTAATATCCTGATATTGGCCTGGCTCTGACACATTTTCAAGATTTCTGGTGATGCTTCCCTCCTAATCCAGAACTGGTGTTTCATGAGTTTGTCATCATATTTTAGGACTGCAGAATTAACAATCATATATTTATTCTACTACTACTGCCAGTTTCATTAAGTACTAAAAGAAAATGTGTCCATTATTACTTCTTTTGCTCAGTTTTGTTAGTCACAGCTACTTAGTCTTTGCTTTGGCTTCTCCTCCCCCCACCCCCCCCCTACTTCGCTCCTAGTTCATTTCTCCCCTCCTTCCAGCCTAATTATTACCACGTTTCTGGGAATTGAGAGCATTCAATTATTCTAGTGACACAGGACTTGAAAAACAACGTAGCTAGAGCCTATTTGCATGATGACTAATTTCCAGTCTTTGTTTTAAGTTTTGGGAGTTGAAACCTGCTTTATACTTATACTTGTGTGGAGAGGAAGAGCTGTTCGTTCTCAATGAGTGCTTACAGGAAATGTATCCTGAATATCTTGCCCTGCTAAGAATAGGAAACAGATACAGTGACAGACTTAGTTTGGGTAGGAGCACACCGTGGGAGTAGCTAATTATGAATCATCCTCATCACACATGCAGTGTGAAATGTGAATGTGAAATGTCTCGTAGTCAAGGCAGGGATGATTCCAGCACTGGGAACAAACACCAGCACAAATCAAAGCTGTGTGGAGGGTAAGCAGATAGGGCTGACGAGCACTGGGATGCTGGCAGTGATTCTTCTCATGGGGAAACAAGAAAAGAGGAACCTGCATGACTACTGTTTGCACTGAAAAAATCCATTTTGCTGCCTTTGATTGCTAGCTATATTTTAATACATTGTGAAATGAGGTAGCACAAGCCAAAGCTGATGCTCTGATCATGTTCTAAAAGGTGAAGTTCAT